>NC_044324.1:75594067-76294901 GCF_007399415.2 Gopherus evgoodei
GAAAGCATTCAAGCTGTCCATGCTTAATAGTTAAAGATGGTCACCATTTTCTGGTCAAAACTTTTTTTGAGGTGGTGGTGGTGCGGGGAGTGGGGTGGGGTGGAGAGAGGATGAAAAATGGCTGTTTGACCAAAACAAAATTTTTCACAGATAATTTTCATTTTGGTTGATATTGTCCAGGTTTTTTTTAATTAAAAAATTCTACTTTTTCCCTCTTATATCTTCCTCCCACAAATCTTCCCCCTCCTTTTTTTGTTTACATAGAAATGAGGCATGTAAGATTTCAAAACCGATAGGTCTAAATTGCAAAGGACCATGAGCAAATCAGAACAGAGGATTAGAATGGAAATGCTCACACAATCCTAACTATCATCACTGTTGCTTATGATCCAGCAATGATAATAAAAACAAGGGAAAAATGGACATGTTTTTGTTACCTCTTTTTTTCCCACTGTTGTCCCTCCTTCTCCATATACTACGTGAATTACAGTAGCACTCAGAGACCCCAGCCATGATCAAGGCTCTGTTCAATGCAGAGGCCCTGTACAGAGGTACAGTACAAAGACATGGGGTACATCTAGGCTGCACGCTTCTTTTGGTGGCATGTAGAGTACCTGCCTGCATAGCCCCCGCGCCTCCCAGCACAGGGCATAGCTGTGAGGGCTTAGGCAAGTAAAGTAACACCTGAAAGGTGTGGGTATATATGTGAGTACATATCCTACATGCCTTCTACTTGCCTAAGCCCTACCTCTCTATTAGCATAGCATCTCTTTCCTCTCTACAGGAGAAAGCTCCCCAAGCAAGGAAAGACTCCAGAAGTGAAGGGAAAAGGCTCTGTCAGCACCTGGACCATTTCCCCTCCATCAAGAGAGGATCTGGCAGGAAAGAGGCAGTAAGGAATAGCTCAGCCTTTCCCCACTGCCTCCCCACTGACAGAGCCTTTCACTGCAACATGTAGCCACACACCCCAGTGTGGACATGGCCTGTTTTTAATTGTGGTGAGTAGGAACATGTACACTATATGCTGCCATCAGTGGTATGTAATGTAGACATAGCCATACTAAGAGTCAGCCTCCAACGTGAAAGGCTTAATAGTAATCTCCTGTTATATATTACTGGATACCTTTTTTTCCTATCATGTTTAGTAATATGCGCCTCTCTCTCTCTCATTTCACTTTTTCTTTCCAGGTGTCCAGGATAGCTAGGTCCAGGCCCACCAATATTTTTGCCTCTCCAAGCCAACCCCAACTTCAGGGCCTCAAGACAGAATCTTCTCCCCAGCTGAACCTATTGACCCTTCCCCATCTCTCCTCCTGTGGCTGCATTCTGGTATTAAGCTTCATTAAATAGAAATAATTACATTAATTTATGACTCCATCACATGTTCATCTTCTTTCCCTTTTCTGTTTCTTCTCTCCTTGTGTTATGACCTTTTCCCTTCCAGCTTTTTCAGAATCCCATTTTCTCTCTTCCCTCTTCATTCCCTCTTTCCTTGTTATTCTTTCATTCCTTCCCCCATAGTTTTCCATTCTCATCTATCATTCCTTCCTTTCTTCCCCACTCCCGGATTTTCCTTTGTTCTCTTCTAAGTTCTCGCTCCCTACCTTTGTTTTCCTTCATGTCTCCTTCCCTCCATTTATTCACCTTGGCATGCAACCCCTCCACACACCCATCTCTCACTCAACTAGTTCTAATACTCATGTCTCAATAGCAGAATAGTTGTGTTAGTGAAAGTGTAATAGTTTAAGCCTATAGCTACAAAATGGCTTGGTTTTAGTTCCTCAATGCTCCAAAGTTTTTATATTCATACAACTTTAAAAGGTCAACTTCAAAACAATCCCACAATGTGAAAGTGTTTTACCTAATATTCTTACTTGCTAAACTTATGATCACTGTAACAGGGTTGAAAGGGAAAATTATTTCCCTATAGTTCCAGATTGTTTACATGTGTATATTTGACAGTGCTCAAGGTGTGATCTGTGTCATTGTTTTGTTGGTGGTCATTTGTAGAGCTGCTCAAAACGTTTTTGACTAAACATTCTTTTGTCAATATCTACTGTTTTGTGGAAGCTGAAACATTTCACAGGGACGTATCAATCTCAACAAAGGTTCCTGATATCCAGGGAGGATTCTCTAGTCACTTCAGGGGGTGGGGATGGGGGTGGGGGAGTGGGAGGGGAGAGAGAGAACTTAAAACCTGATCTTTTCCGTCCCAAACCAGCCATTTTTGACACAACTCTGTTTCATGAAACAGTTTAAAACTGAAATTTTTACCATTCCAATGAAGAATGAAAACAAATTTTGAAACCTTAAAAGAGGTTGTAAAAGTTAATGGTCATTCCCCAGCCAGCTCTGATCATGTGCTTGTAGTCTCATGCATTTGCAGGATGCCATCATTTGCAGCACTGCTCTGAAGGAGTTAATATGCTTTCTCTGCCCCAGCATCTACAAGAGAGCATTTTACTACTACCACAGCTGCAGACCTGCTGAGGTCTCTGAGTGCCTCCTTTTCCCCAGCACCCCTGAAGAGCAACCGGAGTAGGGGTGGTTAGGTGACCCTACTTTGTAACTTCCTAGATTAACGCATAATGCAGAAAGTAGCTTTCATTCTCTGAATCACTGTATATGGGCAGGGTCAAAGAGCAACTGAAACATGGGGGACCAAGAGAAACCCATTTTCCCATCTCTGGCCCCTCCATGGAGCCAAGAAGCAATGGAGGCCTGGGGTGGGGGGCAGCCATGGAATCTCCTTCTTCAGCAGCAAAAACCTGCACAAAGCTAGGGAGTAAATGAAAAGCTTTCTTTATCACTGCTTAGAGCATAAGGAGCAGTGGGATTTGGAGGGGTTGTGTCTTCTAGACTCCTCACTGCATCTGGATTCCTTGATAGCCAATGAAGGATTAAAATGCACCCTTTTCCTTCTACAGCACTCCTGTCTGACCCAGAGCTGGCCATAGTGGTCAGTGTATTCATTGTCTCCAGGATTATTATAATATCTAGGTATGAAACTCCTGATCTTAGAAGGCCTACAGTTAGTCCAGGATATAAACAGTCTATCTGCTCAAGCCACCCTGTCGAATACTGGATCACATTCAAGGTTTCAGTCCTCATCCTCATAGCTCTTGATGGGATCAGCCCAAGTTATCTGAAGGGCCGCTGTCACCCTGCGTGACACCATGACCTCATTTGGGTGGTAAATTCCAACAAACAATGAATTGTCAGCCTCACTAATATGACTCCTGTTTGCAGCAGACTACGTTTTCTCAGGAACAGGCCCACGAATCTGGAACTCACGCCAGGAAGACAGATCAGGATGACAATGGAACTTCCTGATTTAAAGCAAATGCAAATACATTCCTCTGACCTAGCCCTCCTGCAATACCACAACATTTAAATACAAAAAAGGGAAATGAGAACCAGAACTAATTAACAAACCCTTTCAGTGTCTAGTCCCTGCTGACTGAAGGAGAGAAAATATATATATTTGTGTACACTTCAAAAGTTGGGAGCTACTTGGATATCCTAGCGATAGGACCCATATGAGCCCCTAGGCAGACTTACGAACACATTGCTACGGAGTCTATTGTTTAAACTCTTACATGATTTAACATTGTTCAGCAGCACTAATGTTGATCCAGAAGAGACTGGGTCATCACAGATAAAGTAATGGCCACATAAATGGAACAGTTTTCAAATTCAAATGAAGTTCATTTAAAAGTTAATCTGGACTTCTAGTCATAAATGAGAATTATTCTGGTGCAAGGACTATATAGAGGCTAATAATTAGGCAAAGTAAGAAAAAAGGTGCCTGAGAACTTACTAGAGTCCCATTTTAATGTTTATACAGCAAGTTGTAATGCCCAGAGTAGTGGAACTGGAGAAGGGATGCCTCTTAGGTAGCTTTAACTTTTTGAATCCCAGCATCCACTGTCATTAAATTATTATTGTCTGACCCTCCACCCAAATAATTTCCTACAACTGTGAAAATTCAAACTGATTAAAAAAAATGCTTAAAACCCAAAGTTTTACACAACTATAAAAATTTTAATCCATAAAATCTAAAAAAAAAGCTTAAAAACAGTCAGTATTATCCACCAAAATTATACAAAATTCTGTCAAGCCTATTAATAATTATAATAATAAATAATAGAGTCTTTGTACACACATGGTCTCTCTTTTTACATAGAGAGATGAAAGCAAACTTTCTCATTCCATATAGGAACCTTACAGCCAGCTGAAATTTAGATGAATTCATTTTACACTCCTTCTTTTTCCAATACAGAGTTTCACGATCAGCTTCATGTATTCTTCCATCAGGACACTTGAAGAGGTTGGCGATGACTGTCAGTCAGGTGAACCTTTGACAAACTGGCTTAGCACAGAAGGATGTAATTATTTGGTATTGCAATGTGCACCATACAGTTTACACTGCTTACTTTAGAACGCATTGATTTTTGAAGACCTATCAATAGGATCTGTGTTTGTCTTCATGTTATGCTTGCATCATGTCATCATCTGAGGTCTAGTTTCTTACATACATTTATAATATGGGTTTCATTTCAATAAGCTGGGAAAGTAATAAATTTAGGGCTGAGTAACAGTTGTTTTATGTGGCTGCCAACCTGCCAAGTAGCATTCTTAATTATTGCCAGGAAACCAAGTGTTTTGCAGCCATGTGTTTTACATTTGAGGGTAGTATGACTTGTCAGCCCTCTCTGCTGGACTGATGGACAGCCCAGTGATTTTCATGTACACAGAGGGGCCCATTTGTTTGGGTGGTTTGTTTGTAGTCAGGTAGGGGTATCAACAATAAGATGATGTACTGGAAGAATTAGCTAATTTGCCAGTTTACAGCACAGTTTGACCCAGATAGAGGGAGTTACATTTGAGCTCAGAACCAGAGATTTTTCTACACAAGATCATAGACTAACCACCTCTTAAAGTAGTCAGTAAAGTGAAATCCACCCAAGCAAATATTATATATAATACATATATACATATATATTTTATTATATATATATATATATATATATATATATACACACACACACACACACACACACACTTGATGAGGGCTAGTGAAGTTATACCTGTGCAAGAGAAGACAGAATTAGATCCTGTTATAGTTAGAACTTTTATTTGTCATCCAGACATAGCTCATTATTGCACCAAAAACAAGTGATGCTTTCATGGTTTTTCAGTCAGAGTTTTTGCAGTTAGAGTTTATTCTCCAAGAAGGTGTCCCATACCTTGAAAACTTAACAATAAAAGGCCAAAAAGTGAAGTCTAAATGAGAGGCACCGACCAACTAAGTTGCATGTATTCTATTCTCCAGAATGCTTTGAAATCTTGGGAAAAAATAAATATGTAAGTTAAAACTGCCTTTAGGAAGCCTTAATTTATGCAATCAACATTTATTCTGAAGATCATCATAGGTAAACAGTTCTCGAACATTGTTTCAATTGTTTAGTCATAAACATGATCAATAACAGATGTTTTCATGTTCCACCTGTTTTTCCTTTGATAATTTACTTTAGACTATTACAAGGCAAATCAATTTTAAAAGGATAGACTCATTCAGGTCTTTGTGCATCATCACTAATCAGATAGAGTGCAATCTTCTTTCACACACATACATTAGGACAGTTCCCTTCATTCTTGTGTTACACAGGAACCTAGTAGTGTTTACTGCTCATTTCTCACAATAGTCTTGTTTGGGTTTTTTTTAAAGAGGGATTAATTAGTGAATCATTATTCCCACCCTGGCATGTGAAAATATGGAGTGTGTTTTTATCCATCTCCCAAGAGTGCACATTGGCAACGCAGCAGAGGATATGGAGGAAGCGGTTTTCAAAGAAGCACATGTAGCAGGTTCAAGAGCATCTGCATTGACACATTTTGTAGAGGAATTCCTACTAATCATTCACCATTTATTCAAGAAATTCCTGTGTATTATCTACAGGTGCAGCCTGACTTTGCGTCAGAAACTCCTTGGGGAAATAATACTTGAAGGACATGTACCATTTCCATTAACTGTTCCAATTTTCAATACCTTTTATATTCCCCCAAAGCAAACTAATTTCCCCCCAAAGTTCCACATACCACTTCTTATCCCAGTGTAGAATTTTCTGGGGAGGCTGGGAAAAAACAACAAAAAACCCTCAGAAATTATTCAGATAAATATCCCTTTCAGTTATGCAAAAGCTCAGCCTTTTGAAGCTTTGCCCTAAGGAGGGGATCTTTGTCTCCTTATCACCAGTTACACAAAGACATCATCAGAGGCCCAAACTGTATAAAGGAGCAACTCTTAGATTCAAGGGGACTTTTTTGTTCTGAGTAAAAGGTGTTATGAACTGGTAGACACAGAGAACCACCTTCATGAGGTTTGAAGGAATGTCCACCTGCCAGAACCCTTGTTGGAATTGGGGGAGGAATTTCTGGAAAGCTTATTAGCATGTGCATAGGTTCTTTTATTATTTTATTATGTTTTCTCTGTAATGCTTTCACCTTAAGAATAAATGTGCTTGCTTAAGAAAAGCTGTATGTTACCTTAAAACTGTGAGCAATTACACTGGTTAGGCAGTTTGACTTGCTGGGGAACTCACAGTGTAAGCTGCCAGTTTCAGGAAAAGGCGATTTCAGACACATTTACCATCATTGATATTTTACTAGTTTTTCCTAGAAGAATCACTGATAATTGCCATTTATCTTCTTTTTTCTGCTGTCTTGAATATCCAAGACTCTTCACCTCAACGGCTTGCTCTCCAACTGCACTCCCCTCCCTCATTGAATATAATTTTATTTTTAAGTTAATTTTTTACCACTATTGGTAATAATAAATACCCCACAACCTTGGTGACACATAAGGTGAAACCCATTAAACAGCAGCCAATTCACTAAACAGAGTACAGTTTCACTATCTAGAAGAATTGTCTGTCAAAAACTCTTTGCAAAGTGAATTCGGCTCAGCTGCTTTGTCCTATAAATGGAGGGAAAGGGGGTAAGCAAACCATCAACCCCACTCAACAAAAGAGAAAGAAGAGAGCTGATGCTATCCCCAAGTCAAAAACTCTGCTACTCAGCACTGTGTGACTTGTCCTGGGTGCTTAGAATCATAGAAGATTAGGGTTGAAAGAGACCTCAGAAGGTCATGTAGTCCAATTCCCTGCTCAAAGCAGGGCCAACCCCAACTAAATCATCCTAGCCAGGGCTTTGACAAGCTGGGCCTTAAAAACCTCTAAGGATGGAGATTCCACCACTTCCCTAGGTAACCCATTCCAGTGCTTCACCACCCTCCTAGTGAAATAGTTTTTGCCTAATGTCCAACCTAAACCTCTTCCACTGCAACTTGAGACCATTTCTCCTTGTTCTGTCATTTGCCACCACCAAGAACAGCCTAGCTCCATCCTCTTTGTAACCCATCTTTGGGTCCTTGAAGGCTACTATCAAATCCCCCCTCACTCTTCTCTTCTGTAGACTAAATAAACCCAGTTCCATCAGCCTCTCCTCATAAGTCATGTTCCCGGCCCCTAATCATTTTTGTTGCTCTCCGCTCGACTCTCTCCAATTTTTTCCCATATCCTTTCTGTAGTGGGGGCCCAAAACTAGACGCAATACTCCAGATGTGGCCTCACCAGTGCCAAATAGAGGGGAACAATCATTTCCCTCGATCTGCTGGCAATGCTCCTACTACAAATCTACAGATCCATCTAAATACAAGCCATGTGCTAAAGGTGAAGCAGTACCCAATCTGAAAAACAAAGGACACATTGCATCCACCGTACCTTTCTGATCCATGTTTTCTCCACTCCTTATTGTAGTTTTCACTTGGCTCCCCATTCCTTTTTTGATCTCTCTGTCTTCCCAAATCAATTATCATTCCTACAAATCCTACCTTATTTCTTGCTCTGAAATCTTTTATATTGTCCCTCCTCTTCATACATTTTTGGTCTCAACTTTTTTCCTCAGATACCCACAATCATGCTAGGTCAGACTCTGGTGATGCAGAAGGGAGCGAGAGTTAGAGAGACTGCTATAACTTCAGCTTGTCTCCAGATAATCTCAGATTTGGCAAGAGGGGGGCAGGAAAGGAGGAGAAAAAAGAAGAACGGAAAGGGGGCAGAAAGCCACCCACCCTCATTCTAGCTCACTAGATCACTGAGTAGAATTCTGGACTGAGGATAGTCTGCTTTCTCTTCTGCTCTCTCATCCACTCTTCATTCTTTTCTAACATCTTGCAAACAAGCACTAGCATGGCCTCAAAAGGTTTCAGAAGGTCTGTATGCTGCTTCGCCTACCACAGAAGTCTACCCCAGTTTCACATGCAAATCCTCTTATTGCCAAACCCCTTCCACTTCCAAGTGTCCTTTCCAGCAATAGCTTTCTTATGTCCAGAAAGTGTTCCTCCCCCCCGCCACACACTTATGTCCCCAAAAGAACTCTCCTTTGCGCTTATCTCTCTCTCTTGGTCTCCTATCCCAGATTCCCCCAAGTCCCAAAATCTCATTTTTCCTCTCCTTTGCCACTTGACCCCATGCTTATTACTCCCTCACACCCTAGTAAGCACACGCACACCCTTCATGCATGGGCTGCAAGCAAGCCCAAGGCCTTCCTGCGCAAAGGAGTGCTATTACGTTACATAAAAGCATAAGAACGGCAATACTGGATCTGAACAATGGCCCATCTAGCCTAGTACCCTGTTGCTGACAGTGGCCAGTGTCAGATGCTTCAGAGGGAATGACCAGTGCAGGGTAATTTTAAGTGATCCAGTCCATTTGTCCAGTCCCAAGTTTTGGCAGTTGGAGGTTTAGAAGGTTATATTTAGCAGTATGTTATTGTGTGTGTGTGTAGTCAACTATATATATATTTTCTTCATTTAATGTTATTGTAGGTAGATAGAATCACGTTCCATATGTTCTGGTTTTAATAAAATCCATGTTTTTTTCTGACAACCAGTTGTATTATCTTGTCTACCATTAAATAATCTTTTATCGAATAATCTTTTAACACCTCCAGCTCTCACCTGCTGAGTAAATTATACCACAACTGGGATGGACCATTACTAAATCTTGGTCAGGGGCCTTGGGACAGCGTGACTGTCAGATGTGTTTCAAATTATAGCACAATAACCCTATTCTGAGAAGTCAGTTTACAAAGGTCAACGGAAGAATTCTTCCATCAACCTAGCACTGTCTACACCGGGGATTAGATCAGCTTAACCACGTCGCTCAAAGGGGTGGATTTTTCACACTCCTAAGCAACCTAACTGGGTTGACCTAATTTTTTCAGTGTAGACCAGGCCTTCATTTCATCAGGTAACCCCTAGTTATGGTTATGGGAAGGGGTAAAGCACACTTTCCTATTCACTTTCTCAATGCCTTTCATAATTTTATAAACCTCTATCATATCCTCTCTTTAGTCATCTCTTTTCTAAACTGAACAGTCTTAATCTTTTAAATCTCTCCTCATATGGAAGCTGTTCCACCCCCATAATCATTTTTGTTGTCCTTCTCTGTACCTTTTCCAATTCTAATATATCTTTTTTGAAATGGGGTCACCAGAAATGCATAATGTATAGAAGGTGTGGGTGTACCACAGATTTATATAGCAACATTATGATGTTTTCTGTTTTATTATCTAGCCCTCTCCTAGCATTGTTAGCTCTTTTGACAGCTGCTGTATATTGAGCGGATGTTTTCAGAGACTGTCCATGATGGATTCCAACATTTTTCTCTTGAGTGGCAACAGCTAATTTAGACCCCATCATTTTATTTGTGTAGGTGGGATTATGTTTTCCAATATGCATTATTTTGCATTTGTCAACACAATTTCATCTGCCATTTTTTCACCCAGTCACTCAGTTTATTGAGATCTCTTTATAGCTTTGAATACGTTAAACAGCACAGGTCCCAGTACAGATCCTTGGGGGACCCTGGTATTTACCTCGCTCCAACTGACTGACCATTTATTCCTACTCTTTGTCTCCTATCTTTTTACCAGTTGCTAATCCACAAGAGGACCTTGCCTCTTATCCCATAACTGATTACTTTGCTTAAGAACTTTTGGTGTAGGACCTTGTCAAACACTTCTGAGAAGTCCACGTACACTATATCAACTGGATCACCCATGTCTATATGCTTGCTGACTCTCTCAAAGAATTCTGATAGGTTGATAAGGCATGATGTTATCCAAGTGACACACAAATATTTTGAGAGTATTTATTTCCTGGGTCCTACCATATCAGATCCTACCACTTTTCCTTAGACACACAGTTATATGACAAAGGCATCCCAATTACAAAGAACTCTGGAAATAAAAATAGACAGTATATCATTACAATTACACCAAATCAAGTGCAGGCTTCCAGCAATACAAGATTACTTTTTCCCCATCCAGGAGAAGAGGATATAATTCACTATACTCATTAAAAAAGATGGCTTTCCCCTTAAAAGAATACTTACCAAGAATATATTTCTTGACATTAAAAGAGTTATTCCTTTTTAAGGTGCTCATCAAACTTACCAGCTTTACAGTTTAATAAGTGATTTGTTTTGCATTCCTGTCAATACTTCATAAGAGTGTGGATAAAGAGTTCCTCCAAAGGCTTGGGTTTGCCCCATATTCTCTATCTTTCCTCAGTCTTGTTTGCCTTAGTCTCCTATATCTTGGTGTACCTTCTGGAGTGACTGGCCCATAAGAATGGCCTATGATCTCTTATAACCCTATCTTTCCTCATGCTCTTTGAAAATAGGAATGGAGGAGTGAACAAACAAAGCCAGAGGGGTTATTTGAAAGAAGAAACTTCTCCCCTGTGGTGAGGGAGAATTGACATGTCTGTGATGCAGCCTTTTAATGTACCAGTGTCAGAGGAGCTCTAGCCAGAGTTCTACCATGCTCAGCTCCTCATGTAAGAAAAGGCAAATGTGTTTTTACATACACAATATATCTAAAATTTATCCTTGATCAAATCTCTGTTCTCTTTTCTTCTCCCTACCCTTGTGATCAGTTTAGTGAATCTTAAGAGTTACAGATGTAGCTTAACAGAAATATGGCCCATTAGTTGCACAGACTGCTTTGAAGATACAGACCAACTTTAAATTCCACAATCCTGGGAGTTCTTGTCGCCTTGAAATCAGATTTCAAGGCTCAGCACTACTGAAATGTCTTGTTGAGAGTGATGACAGCCGGCAGTGAAGTGTACACTGTATTGTCACCACCTGTGATTGGTGGCAAAGTGCGTACTTTGTCTATCACATACTGACTCCCTAGCTGTAGGCTCCCTGAAATAATGCAAACAATAACTGCTGGTTAATTTCAGGCAGCTGAATACAGTGATGAAGTATGGCATAAATTCAAACCATAGGAGTTAAGTGGAAAGACACTATTTTCACATCGGTGTCAAGGTCTATAGAGAAGCTTTATAGTTGCTTGGTTTTTTGATCTTTAGGGAAGAGAGGAGAAGAATTTGTTTTTAAATAGATTAAGAGAAACAGATTTTTTTTTTAAATATCAAGATCCTTTGGGTATATTTTCCTGGCTGTAACTTTAGCTACCAAGAGCTTTTCGTGGGTGAAGGTATAACTGGAATATTTCTTATCTTACAGTTCTTCTGTATAATACATTGCAGAAGAACAAATTGACAACAGTTCTTTCCTGCTGTATAATATGCTTAATATTAGCAATTCGTATCCACTAAATACTTGGCATCATTTGCAGACACAGCCCTTTTCTTGACAAGCACTCAGTCTCAGACAACATATATATAAAATGTGGGGGAGAATGAGAATCAAAACTATATCCAATTTCTCTATATATTTTGTACATATTAGATGAAATTCTGTCCCTACTGAGGTCACTCGGAGTTTTTTCCATTGACTTTGTAAGGCCAGGATTTCACCCATTATTTACATTTCTTTTTAGTAAATATCAGTTCTATTTGACTTCCTTTCAAACCTAGCCATTATTACCTGGCCAATTCCTTGTAGGCTTGTGGAAGATGTAGGTCTTAAGGAGGGGCATCAGGGACAAGAGAGTTGTGGCCTTAGGAACCAGTTCAAGGAGGGAGACCAAGAGTGTTGTGGAGGAAGGAGTGAAGACTGTTGTGGGAAAAGCAGACAAATGGCCAGTCAAGGCTAGCATTGTTGCCAGATGGTGATGGGAGACCACAACAGATAGCAGAAAACTGCACAATGAGCTCTGCTGTCTTCTTGATGACATAGCTTTGAAAACATATTAGTAGTCAAGGCTACAGATTTTAAATACATAGCTCAGTAATAGCTTTGGTCCTGAATGAGGATGACCATCCTAAGTGGAGATCAAAATGTCTTGTTCGTTCAATAACTGCTAGGTCTGGCAACTATATTCTTCTGCTTTGGAGACTCAATGCCTGCTGACAACTCATCTTCCCCCTCCCCCAACATGTACAAATGCAATGCCTCTTCCATGCTAATTTCACTCCTAACCATTCTAACAGTATAGTTAGTACAAACAAAACACATGTTCCTTAGCCTTTGTAAAATACTTGGTGTGGTGAGTGTCAGGAGATCATTTTAAGGTAAGCCATTTCTGCTTTTAAAAATCCCCACAAGTCGGTCCATGTTCCTTTGCTTTAAAAATGCAATAGTACTATTTATGATTAATGAATCAGAAGCACCCAAGGCAATTTACAGGAGGCAAAGTCCTTGCCCTGAGAATTTTGCACCGTAACAGACAAGGAGCAAGTGCAACATATGGTGGATAAACAAGTGGCGACCTTTAGCATGCATGTTAGTGTACTGTACCATTTTTTGCTCTTTAATGTATGCTAGCAGAGTTAGAGGGGCCTGCAGTTATAGTCCTTATGTTATGAAATGTGTGTTGTAAAGAGATTCTTTACAAGGAGGATGGAGGCATGGCAGAACAGGCCAAGGAAGCAATTCAAATTGCCGGGGGACATGGAAGAAGAATTATTTCAATACAATTAAAAATGTCAACAAGATCACATAATTCTGAGAATGTTAGTGCAGCCAAACTTTGGAGACTCCCATCATTTAGTCTGGACCAGTGGAATGTGACTTATCATAGCCTGACTGAAGGCAGTCAGATTTCTTTTATTTTTTTGGTAGCAATAGTTTTCTTTAGTTGGTATTAGATACTGAAAGAGATATTATTCTCAGCTGAAATGAACAAAGCCAAACAGTGAGAAGTTCTGTTTGCTACTAGTTTAATGGGCAAGTAACCTGCCTTTAAACATGCAACTCTCTGCTTTCCCATTATTTTTCATTGGTTGATGATCTGCTGAAAATGAATCTTAAATTCATTGATATCACCACATACTATAGCACCTTCCTTCTACTGCAAAGGGCTTAACAAACATGGCTGATTAAGGCATCGATCTGACAAGCCTGTGCACGTGCTTAACTTTACACACAGAAAAAGGAGCCCCATTGACTTCAAAGGCATTTACTTGTGTAAATTACGCACATGTTCAAGCATTTGTAAATTATGGCCTTAAGCCCCTGTGAAGTATTTTGGAGAGAAGAAAACTGAAGCAAAGCGCATAAGCAGTATTGCCAACCCCAAATGTTAAATAATTAATTGTGCCTCTGCAAACCTCGAGATTAAAAACAAAACAACTTGTGATTATAAAGCCAAAACTGGGCTCCAAATTTGCCTTCTATTTTGAGCCTTTAGGGTGCGCTCAGGTCACTTTTCTAGATTTTCTCTGGAACCCATGAAAACTATTAATTTATTTGTTTAAATGAAAGCTGAGATTCTCACATCATCACCCTGTTTCCAAGAGCTAGGGTTTTAAGTAAAATGCCAAATATTGTGAGGGCTGGCAACACTGCATGAGCAACTTGCCTAACATCACAAAGGATGTCTGTGGGCAGAGCTGGGAATAGAATCCAGGTTGTGCTTTTATCCGCAAACCAGCTTTCTTCTCAGAACCAAATGGACATTTTCTCCAAAGAAGTCTGCTTATTTTCGCTGTTCCTTGCAACCCTGCCCTGCTTCATGTTTTCTTCTCTCTCTCTCTCTCTCTCTCTCTCTCTCCCCCTCCAGTAAGTAGAGCAAAACTAGACTGGAAGACAGCGTTGGTATGCCAGGTACTGTAAAAAATGATGCAGCTTTCTTAAATCCTAATCTCCAAATGGTAATTAAGGTCATTTCAAGGTTTACTAAAAGAATTACTCTTTGGAAATATTCTGAATAGCTGACTGTACACAGCTTTTGCTTCTCCTCAACTTACAGGGATATTTTATCATTTGTATGCCTGTTGCAGCTGCTAGTGGAAGCAATAATCCTGAATCATTCTTTTCCACTGTATTTGGATCAATAAGCAAAAAATAAGGCTAAAATGGATCCTCACATTTTGCCATGACAGTCTGAAGGTACAGGATATACTCTTATTTATTTATATCTGAACTTACGGCAGTGAGACGGTATTGAAAAACCCATCATGATTCAACAGTAACTAATTGCTATTTTACAACATTAGCCTACTTCATTTTTTGAAATAAATACATTTGTGTTTTCTTTTCAAGACAATACAGCATACAATTAAGTACCTCAGAGTGGCAAATCAGGGGCATTATATACATTTTTTTATTTTGCATTTTAAAGATTTCCTCTTTGTCTCCCTATCCAATCAAGACTCAGAACACTCTTTTTCTCTCTTTTGCCTTGATAGGTAGCTCTGAGGAGCAGTGAGGACAGATCCCGGCTCCACTTTGCCTCTTGTCTATTGGCACTGCTCAGGAGAGTGCGAAGACTGCAACTGTGACCTGTGCCTTCATACAGAGGCACAATAAGAGGAGCAGGAAGGCTCCTTAAAAGATCTCATCTCGTGCACAAAAGGACCAAGCCAAAATCTGGCCCTTCAGAAGCAGAGGTCCTATTTTCATTGAGTTATTTGCTTGCAAATGTACTTGTAAGCAGAGACCAATGAAAGACCTACAGATGCAAGGGGAATTATCCATTTATTCTTCTCAATAACTAGGTTTTCCAGAATCAAATGATATTTGAGTCTCACATAATAACCACTTTCAACTAGCTCAGGGATTGGCAACCTTTCGTACGCAGCACGCCAGGGTAAGCACCCTGGAGGGCTGGGCCGGTTTGTTTACCTGCTGCATCTGCAGGTTCGGTCAATCGCTGCTCCCACTGGTTTGCTGCTCCAGGCCAATGGGGGTGGCACGAAGCAGCGGCCAGCACATCCCTCAGCTCACACCACTTCCAGCAGCCCCCATTGGCCTGGAGCAGCAAACAGCAGCCAGTGGAAGTCACAATCGGCCTAACCTGCAGACATGGCAGGTAAACAAACTGGCCTGGCCCATCAGGGTGCTTGCCCTGGTGGCCGCATGCCAAAGGTTGCCGATACCTGAACTAGCTGCATTTCTTTGAAATTAATAGGTTAGCGTGTAAATTAACTTTTAAACAGCAAACGTGAATTATTTTAGTCATACAGTCTTTGAGCCCAAACCTTCAGCCCTTGCTTGAGTAGTTCCATTGATCTCATTTGGCCTACTCACATGGGCAAGGACTATTTTTGTTTTTGAGGGCTGCAGAATCAGGCCCTAGACATGTAGCTAAGGCTCTGTCTACTCTAGAACTGCTACAGCGCACAGCAGCAGTGCTGCTGTAGCATAGACATTTACTACAGTGACAGAAGGGTCATCACTGTAGTAAATCCACCTCTCCCAGAGATGGTAGCTAGATTGATGGAAGAATCCTTCTGTTGACATAGTGTGGTCTTTTCACAGCCCTGAACCATGTATTTAAGCCGACTTAACTTTGTAGCATAGACCAGTCCTTAGTATCTTGAGGGTTTTTAAGTAAGTGTTTACTTTCAAAGTTCTATCAGTACATATTGTCATTTGTGTTTTGAGTTCTCTACATTTTTTACATTGCTGGAGTTTTTAATATTCAACCTCTGTACACCTGGGATAGTCAGAATTTGAAGTAGAATGGATCCAAGCCTGCAAACACATACCCACATGAGTAATAGACTCAAAAAAAGCAGTCACACTTAAATCAATGGGATTGCTCTTCTATGTCAAACTACTCATATGCTTAAGCGGTTGGAGGATTGAGTTCTTGATGGCAACAGTTTAATACCAGCCTGGACAATTACCCTATTATGCTGAATAAACTGGAGGAAAATAAGCCCTCATGTCTGACTCATGTATTTAACTGTTTGTTGTTGCTGGAGAGGTCTGAAAGGGAGAGAGGTTATGTCAATTGTGTTTTAAAACAGAGTGACTAGCTGTGAACATTTCAAAAAAATATTTTTCTTCAGCAAGACTTTAGCTTTACAGTCTTTGGAAGGAGTGACTCAGAGGGGCACTTGCTTTTCTCCACTCCCTAATTAGCAGATTTTAATGTGCTATCACAAAATATAAATCTCAGAATGGGAGGAAAAATATACTGGAATTTCTGGGAATAACAGAATGATTATTCCCTACTCTACACATACACTTTTAAAATGTAACCAAATAAGCCCATATCAAATTTCATTAAATAATCATTGTAGAAAAATTATGCAAAGACTATGGGCTCTGCTTACCTCTGTTATGGTCAACAGTAGTTAGCAGTCTAATTTACAATTCTAATTATTGTTTTAAAATACACCAATTACCAGTCTCTGATCCTTAGAGGCTATCAGAAAAGAGCAGATCGCTTACTATGGGAATGGATGTGTGCATGCGTGGGGGGGAGGGGGGAGTAAAGGCAATTGGCCAAATTCAGCAGTGATATATGTAACTAACACCTTGGGTGTAAGTGGTAAAGTAGTTTAACTTGGCATGATATGGGATTCAATTAATCTGTGAAATTGACTAATTTGACTAATTCCTATCTGGAATTCTGTCTTGCCCAGTTTTGGGGGGTTTTTTGGGTTTAAATTGACCCCATTTGTACAAATGCTCCAAGAATGGTGCACATTAGGCATAGCTTTCTGTACATAGAAAACTTGTTACCAAAGCCTCATGGCACTTTATTTGATTGAAGAATGGTATTGTCATTTAGTCCACTTATACTTCATCTCTTCACTTACAGAAGTAGTATTCTTGCTATTTGGTTAGATTGGGCATCAGAAATTAAAAGATTAACCTGTCCCCATTCCAAATTTACAGGTTATTCCTCACACATTATACCACAGATATACATTTAATGAGGGAAGAAATCTTTATTTTGCTCAGTGTTGAAGTATGATGCATTATTGAGTGATAGAGAAGAGGTTGGTGTTCTAATTTGCATGTTTTTATAAAATCACCTGTCAAGTACCTCAGTGTTTTCCACAAAAATATTCATTTCTATATAGTCCTTTTGTGTTGTATGTTTAAAGTCAACACTGTTTAGCAAAACTTGGACAGTCTCAATTATGAAGTAGATTAGAAATGCATGAGTTTGCATAAAGTTTACAAAAACAGCCTGGTGATCTTCCATTTCTGATTATACATCCAGCTAAACAAAAACTGAAGTACCAGTGAGCTTCTAAAAAGCTAAAATCATTACTAACATTTACTATTAAAAGGAACAGAAAGGATAGCTACCACAAACTAGTATTATCCTCACTTATATGCCAGTTGAGAGATGGGTTGGGGAGGAGGGAAACTTTCAGCAAAGTGCTCAAATGTCGTGCATTTTGTCTGAAAACACTGTGGTATCTGCCAGAGGATAAGCTTCACTATTACTCAGTAAATGATAAATGCTCAGTGGTGGATGGTATAAACATTTCTGAAGCTGCTTTTCTGTCATTAAGGTTTTTATAACTATGTTATAGTAATTTTTCTGAGACAGCTGAAACATTTTCACAAACCTTGAGAGATTTTGCAGATGATTGGTAGGAATTCTGTTTGGCCACATCTGGCTCTATGAATTTTTTCATTTTCAGCTATAATAGCTCCTTATATAGAACTACACATAATGGACTTGATTCTTCACTCTGCTTTTACACCAGTGTAACTCCACTGAAATCAATGCTTTTCATACTGGTGTAAAACTAGTATAAAAGAGTAGAGAATCAGTATATTTTATTATATAAAAATGGTCTGATTCTCCAGACTAATACACACATGCCACATTGTGCTGAGTGAAGTTAGTCAAGAGTGTCACTTTTCCTTAGTACACATTGTCATTGTTCAAAATAAAGCTGGTTGGAAATTTTCTGTTAGAACAGTTTTCTGTTGGAAAAGGCTGATCTGACAAAACTGAAATGTTTCACGGGAGTATATCAGACTTTGATGGGCAATTATCAAAACATTTCTTTTTGATACAGTTGAAATGTTTTGTTTTGACTTTATCATTTCAACTATTATAATATAGAACAGTTGACTCATTAGAATACCGTAGACTAGTGCATTCTAATAATAAGATTCAATCCTGCAATGAGCTCAGCATGGATCAATGGTGCTCCATGCAAGTGCTAAAGAGAGTCTGAATGGGGTGCTCCTTGCCTCCATTGCTATTTAATATGGTTACAGAACCACTGGCAGTTTTAGTAAAACAAGAGAATGACATTGACGGCATCAAGGTTCAGAGGTAGAGCTGGACAAAACTTTTCAACTGAAACTTCCCACACTCCCTCACCCTCCAGCAGAACTTACAGATTCAGACAAATATTCACAAATTGATGTCAATTTTGTGAAAGCTAGGGGGAAAAAAAATCCAAAAAGTTTTGTTTCAACATTTCAGACAAAACAAACATTTCAATTTGAAACATTTAGTTTAAAAATAGCCTTGTATTTAAATTAAAGCATATAAAAATATTACAAAAAAGCTCTATGTAAATGAAATGTTTTGTTTCAATTCAAACAAAATGTTTCATTTGGCCCAAAATGAAATTTTGGGTTTTTTTTTGGAATTTCCAGCAAAGGTAAAAATCCCTTATTCACTTAGTTCTATCGACACGGATACATCATAAAGTTTAGCTTTATGCAGATGACCTTCTAGTCTGTTACCACTCTAGTAAAAACCTGTATTTACTCTGCTACACCTTACAAAAGTTCATCTGTATTTGGGGTTTAAAATTAGCATCACTAAATCAGAAGCTCTCTCATGTGGAAATTCTATTTTTCCTGTAGGAACTGATTCCCCATTTTGAATGCCGGGGACCCATGAGATGTTTAACCAACCACAAAATGTTTGAATTAAATATAAAACTTTACTGTGTATGGTAGTACTATATTATCTCTCTCTCTCTATATATATATATATACACACACACACGCGCGGGCCCCTCTACTCCAATATAACGCTGTCCTTGGGAGCCAAAAAAAAAAATCTTATTGCGTTATAGGTGAAACCGCGTTATATCGAACTTGCTTTGATCTGCTGGAGTGCGCAGCCCTGTCCCCCCGGAGCGCTGCTTTACCGTGTTGTATTGGGTCGCGTTATATTGGGTTAGAGGGGTGTGTGGGTGGGTGGTTGTGTGTAGAGAGAGAGGAATTTCCCATTATCCTTATGGGGTAGAAGAACGGTGATAAAATTGAGTGTTTAAATAACTTCTAGTGTACCTGATCCAGGAGTTTCCATATGATCTGCTGTCTGGTTCAGGGACCAACTGAATAGTAGATTTTTTAGGGCAACAAAGGAAGAGCAGCCAAATTTACTGGAGTTATCTAAAGATGTAAATATAATAGTATCTAAAATGGAATGGTTTCATGCTGTGAGGGATAGTTATAAAAATGATCAGTGCAAATGAACTGAGAGAAATACAAATTTTCCTTTACACAAGTCATCTCTCCCCTGCTCACCACCTCGAAAGTTACATTACATGAAAATTAGACACAGAACAGCTGGGTGAAATGTGAAATGCATCCCTTGTTCAGGACATATATTACATGACAGATATTCAGTGTTTTCTATTATGCATATGCTTAACCATTCAGGTGTATTTACAGGAACTCATTTGAGTAAAGTTCATAAGTTATCATGTCTGTTTATCCTAATAAGAGCAAAAAAGATCATGCATATAGTAGACAGATTGTTTAAAATTCTATTTACTCATGGAGCAAGTTACATTTTATCTGAGAAAGGTAATGGAAACACTTGAACAAAATTGGACTCCAACAATCAACAATGGACTATTGAGATCTATGTGGATGGACATGCTCTCCCATTGACCAGAGTATAAAGACTGTAATATTCAAGGCAAGGAATGTATAGTTTAAGTGTATGCACCTATGTGGTTTTAAAATGATGTCATAAATATCAATATAATATATAAATACTGGTTGAACAGTTAATAGTATCTTTGAGTATCTTTCCGTTACCAGTTAAAAAACCCCAAAACCAAACAAAAAACCCCACCAGATGCCCTAATGTGAAATGCATGAGTAAAGAACCTAAAAAGGAAGGACAGTAAAGAATGTAAACAGTACATTAGATGTAGGTGCTGACAATTTTTTGCCTTGTTAGTAGAGACTTACTTTAAAAATACCCCAAACCCCCTTATTTAAATTTTTTAGTACTGTTTCCATATGTTGGGTGACCATTTTAAACTATATGTGTAAGACTGCCCTCGGCAAATTTTAGTAAGTTTAAAAACATTTTCTCCACTCTCTACCATATCTGCTTCAAGCTTCAAACAAATTAAGATGAAGGATTCTTGCTTTTTCCTACAATAGACTTTAAGATGGGCATTGGATTCTGTGTCCTCCTTAAGAGACTGATATATTGTGAGACTGCATATGAGTAGCCACTTTAAAAGAAAGTTTTATAAGTTATTCTGCTGTTTGTTTTGGTGGAATGTCTTTTCTAACTCAGCACCACCATAAAGATTGCTGTTATCAGTGCTCAAATACCAGTCACTCCCTTATGAAGCAAGAAAAGATACACCGTGCAGTCCCAGGGACTAAGGAAACTTTGGCATTTCATCAGTTTCAGGGCTAGAATTTCACTGTCAAGCTCACTATCTGCTGGGCCCTCATAGATAAACAGTAGATAGGAGCTCACAACACATTCCTTTCATGTTCACTAATTTCAGAAAGAGTCTCTGTAGTCTAACACCAGCACATCCCTTGAAGTCCTATCTCTCTGCCTATATCTTTGGCAGCCATGTAGTAATTAGTAAAACAGAGCAAAGATATTTTACACCACTCTGTCCACTCAGCTGTACTGCTGCTGCAGATTTTGGCTGGGAATGGCATCTCACACCGTGCTTGGATTATAAATCCCTATTTACATCTGAAATTCTTTTCAATTAGTTAAAACGTAAACTATAAACTTCAAACGATAAGGGCTCTCATCTATGATAATTTATAGTTTTAGGAACTAAGCACATTTATCACCTCTGGATTTAATGGAAGTTTAAAACAACATATTAAAATGAAATTAAGATAAATAGAATTAAGTTACAATTGCCCTCTCTTGATGGGCTTAAGTAACATACTGAAAGAGAATGCAGTTCCACTAAGCATGGGGATTTTTGTCTTTACATAATGTCTATCCTTTCCTTTTGGTAATCTTAGGGTTACCCTTTCTGGGCCAGATTCTGACAGCCTTACTCATATCAACAAACATGTCTTCAGCTGGACAACCTGTGGAATAAGGTACTATTCAACATGAGGAAGGGTATCACAATCTAGTCCTCCATATCCCTTGATCTTCAAGGGAGTTACAGGAATGGCTATAAGGAATTATAGTAATATTCACAGAATGTAATAGAAATGTGGGTAATATTACAGGGATGAAAAGGAGGGTTTTGTAATAGGAGAAAGACCAGGACGACAGACATTAAAGTAGTCCTACCCTAATTTAAGTAACTCTATCAGGACTAAATTCAGCTCTGGTGTAACCAGGTACCATCAAAATGAGAGATGAGAGTTGCACTTGTTTATATCAGGGTGAATTTTGGTCACTACAAAATACCAGAGAGAGATAAGTGACATTTGATTTGCACAATGCTAAATGCCAAGTTAGCACAAGTTACACTACAGTTCTACTTACACTGTCTGATGACTTACATCACCACTATGTCACCATGAAACACAGCTCTTTATTTGTGAAGTGAGAGATAAGCAAATCATAGAGCTGTCCCTTTAGGTCACCCAAGAGAGAATTCTTCTGGCAAGACTCCAATGTCAAGTGCTAGTCACACCTCTGACTTCTGTGTAACAGGATGCATGAATCTATATGCTTCCCTTTTACTTAATGCAGCGGTTCTCCAGCTTCATTGCACTCCCCTTGACAACAGAAATTACTGCATGACCCCAGTGCCCTATGCTACTCTAGAATAGTTAATATTTTAAATAAAAATGCATTACAAGGCTGTATCTACAAAAAGTAGATTTTAAAATTCAAAATACAATTGAAAACAATCTTTATATCTAGCAATACAAAATGAAAATAAATATGTACCTAATGGAAGGGGTCAGCTTGTATTGAGGAATACAAATCCTTGGAGTGGGGCTCTGTGTGGCTGAGGTAAAAATGGAGATCATCTTAAACAGCAAGACAAGCCCTGTAGTTTTTCAGTAAAGTCAGTACTGAAATGCCAGCTTCACACAGGTAGGTGAATGAAACCGGCATGAGTGCTTTCAATTCTCTAGATGACAGCTCTGGATATTCTTCTTGCACAGAAATCCAGAAGTTAGCAAGAAGCTGTTCAGAAAATTTTCAGCATCAATGTCACATCACAGGAAAGGTCCATTAATGTTTCTTTCACTGTAAGTGACATAACAGCACTTGCAGTCACTTCTGCATTAAAGGGATTTCTAATCCACACCTCTGTTTTCTGATCCCTTTCAGGGAAGTATTCCTGAAACCATAGTTCAAGGCTTTCCAGGTAGCTGATGCTAATGGGTTGCAAGTCATGCTTTGGGCAAGGCATTTTCATCCAAAAAGTCATCCAGTGAAAAATAATAATAATAATAATAATAATAATAATAAAAGAACCAATGCTTCATCACTGCCACTGTTCACACGACCGTACCACAAGGAAAGTTTCTTGACCCAACTTTCGATTTTGCCAGTGAGAGAAAAGGTGTGCCTAATACATTTAGGCATTCAAAAATGTCCACTAGGTAACCTAGCAAAATGAACCACTTGGTATCTGCAAACTTTTCAGCCAGAAGGGAATCTTTGTATGAAAGAAAAATTCTCACTTCCTCTCTCAGCCCAAACAAACAGTTGAGAACCTTTCCCCAAGACAGCCATCAAACTTCTGTGTGGTAAAGTAACTGATGGTGCTCAGTTCCCATATCATCACACAAAACTTCAAACAGATGTACACTTTTTTGAGCTGCTTTTGATGAAGTTGACTGTGTGAACAGCTTCATCAAGAACTTGTTTTAAAACAAGTGGCTTTTTTTTTTTTTGCAATGAGCACTTGCCTATGTATAATAGAGTGAGTCCAAACTGCTTGTGGTGCAACAGCCTGCACTTAGATGACTAGCTTGTTGTTTTTTCCAGTCATTGCACAAGCACCATCACCATCACCAATTTGTACACAGCACTGCAATCCCAAGCCAGAATCAGAGACAAAAGTATCCCCCTGTAGCATGCGGTGGTAATGGCCAGCAGAACATAAAGTCCTCTTGGAATTTTTCATCGTTCTCAAATTTTACATTATGGCAGCATCTGAGGTGCACCCAACATATCTGTCATGTCATCAAGTTGAATGGGGGGTGAGGAGCGCGGAAGGACTTTGCCTGAGTTTGGCGATCACTTGTTCAGTCATGTCATTTGTGTACTGTGAATACGCCTGGTAATAGTGTCATTAGACCCAGGAATTGAATCAAATTGAATTGCTGCACTGTCATAAACAGATGGTAGAGGGTTAATGCCTCTTTTACCTGTAAAGGGTTAAAAAGTTCACCTAGCCTAGCTAACACCTGACCAGAGGAACCAATGGGGGAAAAAGATGTTTCAAAAGGAAGGAGCGAAGTTTTTCCTTTGCTTAGAGTTTCAGTTTCAGCTGGAGTGAAAAAGATCAAGGAACCAGCCTCTTATCAGAGTAGTAAGTTTTAGAAAGGAATAAATAGGTTTATGTTTATTTCTTTGTAACCTGTCATGCAATTAGAGGTAGAATCAAATTGGGTATTTTTTTTGTGTAACTAAATTTGTGTCCAGGGGAACATCCTCTGTGTTATGAATCTGTTGTCTGTGAGAGTAGCTGGTATGCTAATCTCTGCCAGAGGGTTTTCTTTTACCTTTATTTTCTTTAATTAAAAGCCTTTTTCTTAATACCTGATTGATTTTTCCTTGTTTTTAGATCCACGGGGTTGGATCTGGACTCACCAGGGATTGGTGGGGGAAAGGAGGGGGAGATGGTTAATTTCTCCTTGTTTTAAGATCCAAGGGGTTTGGATCTGTGTTCACCAGGGAATTGATGAAGTCCCTCAAAACTACCCAGGGAAAAAAGTAGTGCTTGGGGGATGGTGGCAGCGATACCAGATCTAAGCTGGTAATTAAGCTTAGAAGTGTCCATGCAGGTCCCCACATCTGTACCCTAAAGTTCAGAGTGGGGAAGGAACTTTGACATGCCCCTTGCCCCAACATAATTGAAACCATTTCCTTGGCACATGGCAGAAAAAAATTTCTCCAATAGTGTGCAGGTTCCCAGTTTTAGCTATCCAGTATGACACAGCAAAAGATGTCTCAAGGGCTCTCTCATTTGCTGTAGCTGCTGTTTTCAGTACTGTTTCTGGCCCTGTAGTTCTCTCAGCTTTCTCTGGGGAGGGGTGGAGCAGGAAATCGAAAAGTTTTGTTTGAAGAGAACTGTGCCATGTCTGCAAGTGGCGCAACATTTTAGACAATTTTAAGCTCTCCTTTGCCAAGACTTCAACACATGCCACATGCTGTGGCCATGGGTCCTCCTCAAAATCAGTCCATGCAAATCCATGCCCAGCATTGCGGTTTCTTGGTATTTTACTGCTGTCTGGAATCTTGTTGTCAGCCCTTCTTTTGCTGCAAGTGGCAGTCAACGCCTCTTCATTACCCCCTTATCCTCTGAAAACGGTCCACTGCTAAAATTATTTCTATGGCAACTTTTCAAAATGGCTTCAAGCACAACACTCACTGAGTTGGTTGCTAGGTAACCATTTTAGACAGTTCCGACAGATGCCTGCCTGAGTAGAGGAAGTGAAGCACAGGGCCAGCATTAGTAGTGGTGGGAAGCAGGGCAATTGCCTAGAAGTAGACCTGCTTTACATCCAGTCATTTAGAAGCACAGGGCCAGCATTAAGGGGTGGGAAGCAGGGCAATTGCCTAGAGCCCCATGCCACAGGGTCCCCTCAAAGTTAAGTTTCTCAGCTTGTGCTTCAGCCCTGCCACAGCGGGTCTCAGTCTTGGGCTTTCTGCTGACCCTGGCAACCCCATTAAAAACAAACTCACAACCCACTTTGTGGTCACGACCTACAGTTTGAGAACTGCTGATTTAATGCAATGCGAGTGTGATGATCCTTGCTGGTGTGAATGAGGAGACAGATGTGGCAGCTTGAGTCTCATTCAAATTCCACTGTCCGGTGCTTTCTAAAAAATCCCTAACAAGCATATATAAACACATGCTCCATAAAGAAAACAGATCTATTCAGTCCAACAAGTGGGTAATTCTTTTAACAAATTCTAATGACTTTAAAACATACAATGGATTATTCTGTCTACAATGTTTTAAATGGAGTAACATCCTTGATTTAGATTAATTTCTTTTTCTCAGATATATTTGAGCAGGTGGTCATGTATGTGGAATATCTGTAGAAAAACTGACTAAAAGAAACTTGTCAGTAGTCACACAGTCAGGCTTCACTGAACTATCTAGGTCTTGTGAAGATGCTTATCCAGATCTTCTCACCATCAATCTACTACCCCTTTTAAAACTGGGATTACAAACCTGAAACTAATATAGGTCCCATGACAGTATTTTTTCTAGTCTATGATAAGCCCTTGAATAAAAGCCCCTGCTTTTACATGTGAGAGAGGAGTTTGCCCAAGGGAAAGGATCAAATATTTCCCTGAAGGGTCAGAATTTTTTATTCAGCATAGATAAAACAATTCTAGTACAAACACTGTTATTGATCCAGTAGGATGGATTCAACATGTTTTCTATTTCTAGTTACAGCCTGTGATGGGATGTACAAGCTGTTTGTGACACATGATGGCAATCTCCTCCTGTCAGAAGAAATCCCTCACCCCACCAAAAACCCACTTGGTGGTTTACCCCATCTGTAAAAATGAGGTTAATGATACTGACCTCCTTTGTAAATCACTCTGAGATCTAATTAGCAAGGTATAGGCTGCTTGTAGTGGACAAGGAACAAAGGCTGTTTTCTCCCTTCATAGTTTGCCCAGAATTTTAGGAAGTAGACCTGCTTTACATCCAGTCATTTAGAGCAGTACATCTTCATTACCATACTTTGCACCCTGAAGCCCCCAGTGAAGCCAGGCGGACTGGTAACAGTCATCAAACCACTGATTTATGCCTGAAAATTCTGATACCTAGTCTCTATACTCATCACCACAGGACCTTAAAAAATCCATGCCTTTACAAACAAATCCTACACTTACTCTTAGTATTGCCAATGCAAGCAACCACTAAAAATCTCAATGTCCTCAGCTCACAACAATCCTATATATAACACCACCCCACCCCCCAGCTACTTAATTGTGGCTATTAAAGGAATAGTGCTGCCCCTTGCAAAAATCTTCTGAGTCTCCAATTCTGGCTTACAGAATTGTACTAGTCATTCTGCCATACCTGAAATGGTCTGTCAAATACATGACAGCAGAAATGGGAAATTATTGGTGTGAACATATAAAATAAAGGTAAGAAATATCTGAAAGATGGTGCTAGACACCAACAGAAATAGTTAATTTTATGTCATATATTTTACTCTTATATATAAATTATTGTTAACACAAAGACATCAAACACTGGCGGAAGCTGTCATTTTGGTTTTCTTTACTCATTACAAAAGTTTCAATTTCAAATAAATATCCATTTCAAGATGGGACAAGTGGTAATATTTACCCTTGTCACATTCAGTTACAGTTGGTTGGTAGCAATACCAAGAGGCCAGCGTAATACTGCACAAAAAAAACACAACTGAGCAAGCCAGTCTTCTATATCTATTACTTCCTGTAAAGTTAGAACTGCTACATCACTTGCTCCTTAATTTTGCAGAGGCAAAGATCAATAAGGAACTGAGCTATATTTACTCTACAAGGAGGAGAAATTGTTTATCAGTCATAAAAATCACAAACACACAAACATGTTTACCAAATGAATAGCATACTATGAGTTTTGCATTTCACAGATATCTGGAGAATTTTTTTCCAGTGGGTTTTTGCCAGGAGGGTGGCAATCAAAACAACTCTGTCTGCTCTGCAGCAGCACTACAGTTCATATCTCACATGCCTGTATGAAAGAATGTAATTAAAATGAAGTACCAGAAGCAAGCTTGGTCAAGCACATTCCAACTCTTTGGTCACATATTTCATAATGAAAACAAATGATTCTCACTGTCACATTAACATGCTTTGGGTGTGACTGAAACATCTAAAGTATCAGAGGGGTAGCCATGTTAGTCTGGATCTGTAAAAGCAGCAAAGAGTCCTGTGGCAACTTATAGACAGACTAACAGATGTATTGGAGCATGAGCTTTTGTGGGTGAATATCCACTTATTCAGATGCACCGATGAAGTGGGTATTCACTCATGAAAGCTCATGCTCCAATACATCTGTTAGTCTACGAGGTGCCACAAGACTCTCTGCTGCTGAAACATCTAAGTACGTAGAGTAATAAAGACAATCTATAGTCAGCCTCACCCTCCCTCTTTAACATTATACAATGGAGAGCTGGGGTGAGGCATCACCATGGAGGTGGATGTCTATGTTAAGCTTGATGCAGCATTAAACCAATCCTTTTAAAGCTAAGCCCCAACAGTCAAAAGGGGAAGCGTTTTACTGCATCAAGTGTGATATGTGAGGTGGCATGAGAAAAGGAGTCTACTCTTTCCTGTCCCCAACAAGGAAATAATCCAACCGGGACTACTCTTACACATCTAAGAGAAAAGTTGGAGATTCTTACACTGAATAATTGAATTAACAACATTGTACTTTCTAGTTTGTTAATGAAAATCATTTAACTTAGGAATTTATACCTCTTTAAACTCATCTGAGCTATTTAAATGGACCTCTGAGAAATCACAACTTCTATTTTGCTCAAATAATTAGTGGACAACTGTGGAAAGCCTGAGGCTAAAGTTCTGCAGTCTGTCAATATCTGGCACTTGTCTCTTAATGAGAAACCTCACAGACCCTCTGCTGTTATGGCCCAAGGAAGGAAATGTTAAAATTGGCAGCAATAATAAGGCACCTTTAGCTCTCTAGTTGTGGAGCAGGTCTGTAAAACTACAGATGAGTGACATTAAAATAAATAAAAAATTAATACCTAATAGGAGATACTCCGATAAAGGCTACCACCCAACCTATGTAAAAATGAACTTTTTTCCATTTCATTAATTGAAACCTCCACAATCTTACAATATCTAACTATATATGGTCAGTGTTGTTTTTTTTGTTTGGTTGCTTTATTTTGAACACCCGGAGAAAAAATAATTGTTTTTAAAGCAACTTTAAAGTGTGCTTTTACCTTGAAAAGAGATTGTAAAAATAGAACTCTCTTATTCCACAGCTCTGCCCTGGTGTGTTTTCAGTCACATCAACTGACTTTAGTGATAAAAATAAGTGTATACTGATATTTACCTGTCAGGATGGTACCACCGTACAACTAAAAGAGTATTTTATTTCTCTTTGTGCATAAAATTGGAACTTAGTAAACTATCAGCTATACCTTTGCAAACTTTGTGAGATTACTGCACAAGTGTAACTGAAGGCATCATTCAGTCAGCAGAACCTGGTTACTGAGGATGGTATGTAAAAAGCAGAGAACCCAGCTAGACTTTCAGATCTCAGGCTAAACATGCATCTCTAGCAATGGACAGGGGGTGGAAAATGAACATACACACACACCCCCGAAAAAAGAAAACTACACCAACTTCTTTTCCCCTCTACTGTGCTTGACCTCTAAGGAATCATAGTCACAGAACTCCATGATGCCATTTTCACACAGTAACTTTTCAGAATGTCACCATGCTTTCAGGTTGGAAAGCAAGCTCAAAAGACAGGAAATGCCAAATGTTTAACACTCTATCTAAACTCACTTTGGGTACATGTCCAAAATGTAGGGCTGGAAGCCTCCCCCATAATTTATCAGCTGATTTGGTGCTAGAGATCTGGCTTAACTGACTACCTGGCAATTGCATAAGGAAAATTCCAAGGAAGAGTAGAATCTACAAAGTGGCTATATGCAACCCCACTTTTGGCCTACAGGGTTGGGGGGTCATTCTTGCTGGAAAGAGGTCATGAGTAGGGTCTCTCTATATCCTGTAATCCCTACCTGATAAAATGGTTGTTTTGGGCCATAGGCT
Organism: Gopherus evgoodei; assembly: GCF_007399415.2. Classification (NCBI taxonomy): domain Eukaryota; kingdom Metazoa; phylum Chordata; order Testudines; family Testudinidae; genus Gopherus; species Gopherus evgoodei. The sequence goes on from NC_044324.1 coordinate 75,623,480, forward strand.
GTCAGGTGCAACACACAGCAGCCTGTGTGGTAATTGGTAATGCTGCGATCAGTGCTGTGGTGTCAATTTAGTGGGTCTGAAGAAGACATGCTAAATCAATGGGAGAGCATTCTCCCATCGATTTGTGTATTCCACTTCCCCGAGAATCATAAGGGAAGTCAGTGGGAAAGCGTCTCCCGTCAACACAGCACAATATAGACACTGCAGTAAGTATGTTATTCACGTAACTGAAGTAGTGTAACTTAGATCAATTTACCGTGGTAGTGTAGACCAGCACTAAACAAATTGTTTTGAGAGCCATAACTGAGTTTCCATGCTGGAAATTCAACCATATAACTGGATAATATATTAAAATACTATTAGTAATTACTAGGAGTTATTTTTAGAGTGCCCATTGCCATCGTAGGTTGGTGCTTATTTGCAAGTGTTGAAACGCAAATTGCATAAATCCACTGTAAAAGGATGTAAAGTTCTGGGACACACACAGAAGCAGAGCTGCTTTTCATGACTGATGCTGTTGGCTAGACCTTGCACATACAATTAGCTTCAGTTCAGGATATAAAAGGATTTGAGTCTCTATCTGAGGCGGTGGTGGGAGTGGGGTTGGTGGTCCCAGGAATATCTATGCACATGATTGCATTTAGTTGCTATTGTTTAAATTAAACAATGAAGAAAGAAGACCAACAGAAAAACAAAGTCCTAATATATAAATAAGTGTGAAGCAACAACAACAACCACCACCACCTGTTGAGCTCTGAACTTGTTCAACTTAGGCTCAAGTAGAAAGCAAAGCCTGGGAAATAAGTTTACCAGGCTGGGACGTTAACTGAGAAAACTCCTTCATCACTTGTACATAAGAATGGCCATACTTGGTCAAGACCAGTGGTCCAGGTAGACCAGTATCCGGTCTTTCAACCATGGCCAGTGCTTGATGCTTCATAGGGAATGCACAAAACAAGGCAATTATTGAGCCATCCATCCCCTGTTATCCAGTCCCAGCTTCAAGTAGTTGGAGGTTTAGGGCCACCCAGAGCATGGGGTTGTGCCACAACCATCTTGAATAATAGCCATTGGTGGACCTATCCTCTATGAACTTATCTAATTCTTTTTTTAACCCAGTTACATTTTTGGCCTTCACAACTATCCCCTGGCAACAAGTTTACACATTTCACAGTCAATCTGTGGAAGAAATACCTCATATTTCTTTTAAACCTGCTGCCTATTAATTTCATTGAGTGAGACCCAGTTTGTGTGTTATATGAAGGGATAAATAAAACTTTACTATTCTCTCTCTCTCTCTCTCTCTCTCTCTCTCTCTCTCTCTCTCACGATTTGTGATTTTATCTAACTTACCCCTTTATAGTTTGTCTCCTTTCTAAAATGAGCAATCCCGGTCTTTTTAATCTTATCTCGTATAGAGTTACTCCATACCCCTTCTCTGTACCTCTGAAGCCTTTTCTTAAAATTGGCATTATGTTAGCTATCCTCCAGTTATCTGGTACAGAGGCTGATTTAAGTGATAGGTTACATACTGTACCACAGTGAGTAGTTCTCCAACCTCATATTTGAGTTTCTTCAGAAATCCTGGGTAAATACCATCTGGACTGGTGACTTCGTTTATTTTATCAATTTGTTCCAAAACCTCTTCTAATGACACCTCAATCTGAGACAGTTACTCAGATTTGTCACCTGAAAAGAACGGCTCTCCCTCACATCTCAAATTTACCTTCTCTACAACAGTCTTGTCTTCCATGAGTGCTCCTTTAGCCAGGGCCGGCTCCAGGGGTCTTGCCACCCCAAGCAGCCAAAAAAAAAGAAAAGCCGCGATCACGATCTGGGGCAATTCAGCGGGAGGTCCTTCGCTCCGAAAGGGAGTGAGGGACCCTCCGCCGAATCCCTGAAAGTGCTGCCCCACTCCTGAGTTGCCACCCCAAGCACCCGCTTGATAAGCTGGTGCAGGGAGCCAGCCCTGCCTTTAGCACCTCAATTGTCTGATGACTCCATTGATTGAGTGGCAGGTTTCCTGCTTCTGATGTACTTAAAGATTTTTTTGCTCTTAGCCTTTTACTAAGTGCTCTTCAAATTCTTATTTGGCCAGCCCCCTGATTAAACTATTACTCTTAATTTGTCCGAATTCATGCTCCTTTCTATTTTCCTCAGTAAGATTTTACTTCCAATTTTAAAAGATGCCTTTTTGCCTTTAACCCCCTCTTTCACTCTGTTATTCAGCCAGGGTAGCTGATAAATTGTCTGGCACAACTCACTTCCGTGAATGCCAGCCTCAGAGTTCCAGCAGACTGTTAAAAAACATGGCAGAAACCTCAAATTGGTTGCATATTCTTGTGACATTCTGTATCCCTATGTTCACCCTTTTTAAAGAACTATAATGGATTTTGTACAAAGTATGCCTTGTAAGGTACCATTTGAAAATGCAATTTGCTGATCATTATTGTCCTGGTAAAATGTGTGGCAATATCATATGTAAAGTTATAAGATTCTCCTGTATAACATTACTGTGACATGTTCCAAGTTTAAAAAAGCAGCCAACAACCTGTTCCTCAAAGACAAAAGACAAACTGATGTTGTACCCAGGTATCAACAAAATCAAATGGACTATTACCTGGCTAAGTAGCCATTTTTCAGCAAGAAAAAGGGTGAGAGTAAGAAATCTACATTTTGGCAAAGAAACAGCTGGAGGTTCCCATCCTCACAGACCTTCTGTTTCCTGAACCTCAGCTAGAGATGATTTTCAAAGAAAAAGAGGACTATAAGAAAAGGGAACAGATGTCCCAAATTATTCCTCCTTTTCTCTCTGCCCAAGGCATCAACACCACCTGAAGGATGAGGAAGTTAACATTGAATTGGAGGAGTGATCCTGGCTGAAAGAACTCCAGTCAGTAAGACCGCTAAAGCATTTGGTGAGAGAAACCTTTGCTTTGAATTTATTTAGCTTGTTAAGTTAGATATTAATCACATTTTACCTTTTATTTTCTTGTAACCAATTTATGCCTCATTACTTGTAATCACTTAAAATCTATCTTTCTGTAGTTAATAAATTTGTTTTATTGTTTATGTAAACCAGCGTGTTTGGACTGAATAATTTGGGGCACTTCATGTGGGATAACAAGATTTATTTATATCATTTTCTATTAATGAAATAATGGACTTTACACGAGCTTGTATTGTCCAGGAGGATGCTAGGCAGTATAGGATGCACATTTCGCAGCCGGGGGACGGGATGGACGTCTGGGACTGGGAATTTGCTGGTGTTACCCTTCAGTGTAATTCATGGGTGGCTGGCTATAGTACTCATAAAATATAGCTGGGAGTGATTTACATGCTGGAGCTGTAAATGTGAGCTGACCAAGAGTGGTTGCTCTCACAGTGAAGAGAGGAGTTCTATAAGTAGAATTCACCAACCCTGAAGGAAGTGTGAACTCCTAAAGCACTATAACAGTCTTGTCATGGAGTCACAGACAGTCCTCTTGGGCATTGCAGTCTATCCTGCCACCCAAAATCACAACAATATTTAGGTTACTCCCAGTTCCAAAAGGACTAGTCACTTACCTTAGGTCAATTGTACTCTGATCTCAAACCAAAGACAATGCCTGTAACCACTCCGTAACTAACTAAACATTTATTAACTAATAAAAAAGGAGAGTTATTTCCAAAGTTCAAACAGGAAACACACACACATGAGCTACCATCTTAGATTTAAAAGAGTAATATAAGCTTCTATAATAATCAGCTCTATATGTCTTTTAGGGCTAACCCAGACCAAGCAGCATGAGGACCTCTTGCTTATATATAGGAATCTTTGCCCCTCAAAGTCCAGACAGTATAAAGAGGCCCTGCTTCTCCTTGTCAAAGATTTTTATCTCCTTCTCAACTCAGAATCCAAGTCAAGGGGATGAATTCTTGCACAGGATTTCCCTTCCTGGAGGGAGTTACAAATGCAATCAACAAGGTCTTTGTCTTTTGATGCTATAAAATGCCTCATTTGCCTTCAGTGGGCCATTTTCAGTGGGACCAGCACTTTAATTAATGCTTCTTTTCCTATTTGATGAGTTTCATTATTACAGAGGATTACAATGTAAACACTCATTATGACTTTATACCATGGAATACAGATATTAGAGGTAGGATTAATACATGGAGCATCCTACAAGTGTTCTATAAAGTCTAAACATTGGGAAAGGATGATTCTTTAGAGAGAAATAATTTTATAAGAGACACTGAGTGGAGAATAAAAGAATTGGCAGAGAATGAACTTTTCCCCTCTTTTGAACACTACTTTAAGCTGTTCATTGTGATTATTTCAAGATAGATGTGATGAACATAGTAGAGCTTTCAAAAAATGTTGACAGGTTTTTTTGGAGGGGTCAAAAAATGGGGTTTACTGGGAAATAAAGTTTTCCTCAGGAAAATGTGGTTTGATAAAGCTTCAGGAAAAAATTTGAAATGAAGAATGTCTTAAATTGATTTTCTTGCTGATGCTCCCCGCGCCACAACATACATCACTTTTACTCCTTTCTATGTGGTAAAGTGTGAAAAAGGTAGAAGTAAGGTTAAAAAGTAAGAGAAAGCAACATTCAGACTATTTTTAAGACAATTTCCTTTCACTCCAGTCACATATTTCCAGTGGAAAGTAGTAACATGAATGAGTATTTTTACTCACTTAAAAAAAAAAGCCACATGACCTTCAACCCATTAGAAAAGAGGGGAAATTTATTTTTAAAAAAGGAGCAAGACAAACACCCAAACACAAGTCAAAGATTTTATTTAAAAAGTCATTTGAATATTTTTATTAAAAAAGAAGTTTTGAATGACATAAAATTTGCTTATTTTCTATACAAAAATTTGGTGGTGGGGAGCAAGGTTGAGAATTCAAAGAGCTATAGTATGTAGCCATGAATTCTAGAGGCACTTTCGTTTGTGGCATGTTATGTCTTTAAGTTTCTAATATCTCTGCCTACATGCAGAAAAGTCTTTTTTATTTTCAGAGTTACTGCACGTGGTTTCAGAGATACATGCATTCTGCTCTATAACTCTCAGCAAGTAAGGGCCAGATTGAAGCAGGTTCTTACTTGCATAGAATTATTGCCTCACTTTTTCTTCCTTTCTGGTGGTAGGGTAATTTGTTCCTCAGTTTTCCTACTGGTAGTTTCCCCTCTGTGTTAGTTTTACTGCTTTTGGCCCTCCAACTAAAAGTCCACCTCTTCTGAGGTACTTAAGATTTCAGTTATATAAAAGGTCCTTTGCACCTCTCTGGGCTCAGTAATTTCCTACTCCATTTACAAAGGGGTAAATAATTTTTTTGCCTTCACCAAGTTAAGTAGTCTCTTACCCTGTTGATGCAGGGTAAACCATGTGTAAGCCAGGAGTAGGCCAAACAGTTCATTCCTTGACCCTCCTTGGGCCCCAGTTTTCACTCCTCTTGATGCAGAGGTGGAAATGGGAGGGTGGAGGGGATTTCCTCTCACCTGGAGCTGGTCAAATGTTTAAGATGACAAGTTTGATAAAAAATGGCCTTTTGAAAAAAAATTGTCAAAATTTCCCCAGATAAAATGGTGCCCTCTAATTTCCTTCCCCCCACAAAAAATAAATTAAAAAAAAATCCACACACATCAAAATGGCCAGAAAGATATTTTGGTTACTGAAAACTGTATTTCATAAGGTTTTCCATAACTGGGGGAAAGGGCAAGGAAATTCATTTTAAATGAAATTTTGGAAAACAAAACAAAAGCAAAAATGGTTCACACACTTTAAAACAAAAAAGAATAGTTTTTCACAAAGCTACTTTTGGATTTTTCCAACCAGGATTGCATCAGACCTCTCCTTAGTCAATTTGTCCCTCTCACCCCCAAGAGAGCGGTAGTTCTCTTTTATAGCCTGGCCATCACATGATCAGGCACTACGCCTGCCATCAGTCCCTCCAGAAAGCCTCTATTTGGGGCTGTTCTAAGCCCAAATCCATGCTAGCCTCAAAGAGCCAGTACATACTCCCGTACAGTGACAAAGACACAAGACTGTTATTCATGCAAGAAGACGAATTCTTTTAATGTAAGGAGCTTCATAAAGAATGACACTGAGGTTCTAATTCTAATGTAGCTAGTTTTCCAAAAGAAAGTGAGTGATACAAAGTCTGTGTGTAACATAGGCAGTTTTGAGATGGAAGTGAAATACATTCCTTGAAATGAGGGATCTTCAAAACTATGAGCAAAGGCTGAAGGAACTGGGTATGTTTAGTTTGGAAAAGAGGAGATTGGGGGGATACGATAGCTGTCTTCAGATACTTGAAAGGCTGACTTTTAAAAAAAATGGAGAAAAATTGTTCTCTTTTTCCCACAAGAGGCAATGGGTTCAAACTACAACACAGCAGATTTAGATTAAATCTCAAGAAAAACTACCTATCTGTAACGACAGTAGGACAATGGAACAGACGGCATCAGGAGCTTGTGGAACAGGGGTAGGCAACCTGCAGCCCATGAGCTGATTTTCAGTGGCACTCACACTGCCTGGGTCTTGGCCACTGGTCTGGGGAGCTCTGCATTTTAATTTAATTTTAAATGAAGTTTCTTAAACATTTTAATAACCTTATTTACTTTACATACAACAATAGTTTAGTTATATATTATAGACATAGAAAGAGACCTTCTAAAAACATTAAAGTGTATTACTGGCACGCGAAAACTTAAATTAGAGTGAATAAATGAAGACTCGGCACACCACTTCTGAAAGGTTGCTGACCCCTGATGTAGAAGCTTCAATACACTGGAGGCTTTCAACAGGAGTCTAGATAGCCATCTGTCTTGGGTGGTTTAAACACAACAAATCCTATCTCTTGGCAGGGAGTTAGACTAGATGACCCTTGCAATCCCTTCTAACCCTGTGATTCTATGATTCAAGAGGTATGTAGTGTTCTCTCAGGGTGTCTTTACACTTCTTAAATTCTGGCAATAAGGATAAGGCTGTAAAAACTACAAGATGCTTAGGGGACCCCTGGTTAAAGAAAATGAAATGTTGAAAAGGTAAAATAGCCACCATTACAAATAATCTCTTCTGAAACTTTAATTTAAAGGGTGGAAGAATTTGAAACATGATGTTCAGTGAAGTATCTCTCTTTCAAGACAGTGAAAAGAGAAAACGTGTTTTCTTAACACTACTGGGTAAGCAGTACACAATGCTTAAATATATTTTCCACAGGAAAAGATATGGAGTATGAAACCTTGGCAGAGGTACTTAAAAGCATTATACCAAACCTCTACAAGAAAAATTTAGAGTGTATTTTCGTTTTTTTAGGTCAAAATACCTCAATTCAGAGAAGAACAACTAGGCACTGTTCATAGGTAGGAATGTACTCTGGAAGGAGCTGTAAATAAAACTTCAGTGTCCCAGTAAACAAAGAAAAGTGATCTCTAATTCAAGAAAGCAGCTCTGTAAGCTTGCCACATGGGGACAAAAGACTCAGTCCACAGCCAAGCTGACCAGTATGCTTGAAAAAGCAATGCATCTGTCTACAGATGGAAGGCTGATCGACCATGTTATTGGTCTATTCTTCCAAGCTACATGAAGAAAAAAAATAGTGAATGTAATTCTTCCCACCACTCTAATTTTATATTGCTCACTCTTACTTCTGTTTTTTTCTTCCTCAAATTATGTTGTGATAACTGGGCTGATACAGTTACTCTAATTGTAAGCTCAAATGCGAAAAATGAGTGAAAGTTCATAAAATATCACAATTCCTTTAGTAACAAAACGTTGATGGGAAAAGGTACAAAAATGAGGCAGAAAAACATATCAGTAGGCCTTTTTGTTGGACTAATTCAAACTCAAGAGACTGTGTTAAGATTATGCCCGGTAAACAAGAACAGGAGACCAGAAATTAATCAATCAAAATTGGTACATCGGAAATTAGGCCTAAGTGGTGGACAAAATAGTGAAGGGATGGGCTATTCCACCCATCACTCCCTTCTGGGGAGCTCAGAAAAGGACTTTGGAGGAAAAGCTAATGAATAGCAACACTGACTGAAAGACAAGAGAGAGGAAAGAATGAGCTTTACCATTACAGCTGCCACCTCAGGCTCCAGGGTCTCTGGACCTTCTTTATTCTAATCCTAAAAGATGTCCTGACCAGAACAGGGCACAGAGAGGGAGACACATGCATTGTCACTTCCATCAGCTCCAGCTAATTCCCGAACACCACCTAGGCTGTGACATTGTCTCCTCTCCCCCTTGTGTATTCTTTTCCTTTCCTACCTTTTTCTTTCTGGCTTAGATAACCAAGGCTTCATCTTTTGCAATGCTGCTGTAAGTCCATGACCAGAAAGAGGCTTGTAATGTCCTAAACAGCCTGATGCTGGTACAAGTGTGCCAGGTCCCAGAGTGGCTGGTAAGACCATATGCCATGTCTGCATTTCTCCAGCAATGAGGTTGCAAGTGAGAATCAATGTCAGATAGAAAATGCAGCTTATATATCTTAGCTGTTCTTTTCTCTCTCCCTTTTGTTTTTCTCCAGCCCCATCTTATTTTGTTTTCTTGGAAACAGGATCAGACTTCAACAGCAGCAGCAACAACTCCAGTCCATCTCAACTAACTTTCTTTCTCTTTTCCTCAAAGAGACCATTACCACCATCTAGGAGACTGCCAAACAAGTGGGAGTTTCCTTCTCAAAATTCTCTACAGCCAAAGTAACAACATCCCTGTTCCCTTTCAAATGAAAGCCTTACTTCATACTTTACCTTTCAAACACTTTAACTGTTTTCCTCCTTTTCTGGATCTTTAAAAGGATTTTTAATGCTGTGTTTACCAAGGTACTAAGCAGGCTGAGGTCTCTGTATACCATTACCAAGCCTTGTTTAAAACTATTTAATGTTGGACAGTAACTGGATTATGTTAACACCTTTGACTTTTTGGGCCCATATATTTCATCTAAGTTAATACAGACAGGTAACCAGGTAGTCATTTTTCAGCTTCATCTAGTAAACACCTGTCACACCTAACTTGGGCAGGATTTCTTAAATTAACTGTGGCTACTCTGTCAGTAACAATGTTCAGAAAGCTGATGTGTTTTACTACTGGTCTATATCTAATAAGGATCCTGGGACACATGCATGAATGAGAAACTGAAAGATCATCCAGTTTAAATTAAACAGCACTAAGAAATGTCTAGTGAACATCTGCCAGAATAATGCAACTTCTAACAGAGAAGACTAGCTACAGCAAGAGATCTCTAAGGTTGCATGATAGCTTGGAATCGACCCAGATAGTGCCATACAAGTGAGATGATCTGAAGAATTATCACCACCAATCTGGAATATAAAGTCCAATTCACTCTTACTTACCTCAGTAATAGCATAACTTATTTGATATAAACATGGCAACCACCTGTATATAAGTTTCAGATGTAATTTATTCATAGATATTATGGCCAGAAGGGATATTCTGATTATATAGTCTGACCTCCTGAACATTACAAGCCACTACGCCCCATCTAGTTACCCTATATCAAATCCATTGACCTGGATTAAACCAAAATCTTATTGTTCTCCAGAGACTAAACTATTGCGTGTCACAGACAGAGGATAGCAGGGAGTAAGATGCATTAATGCTTGAGGCACCTGCAAAGGCAGAGAATTGGTTTGATGGGCTATGCCCAGATGAACATTGCGAGCAACACATGCCCCTCTCTGCAGAGGAAGGTAAAAAGTTCCAAAAGGTCCCTGCCAGTCTGACCTGGGCGAAAATTCCTTCCTGACCTCAGATATAGCAATCAGTTTGACCCTGAGCATGTGAGCAAGACACACCAGCCAAGCATCTGAGAGAAGAGTCTTGGTACCAGCTCAGAGGACACCCGGAGGGGTGGCCAGTGATATCTCCAACTGAGGCCATCTCTGATGCTTCAGAGGAAGGCGTCCAAAAATAATAATAATAAATAATAATAATAAAAATACAACCAATGTGTGTGTGGGGGGTCCCTGCCTGACCCCTACAGATGACTAGCTGAAGCCATGATGCATAAAATTTATGACATAAAACATAGGATTGGAAAGGACCCCCTTATTGAGCTCAGTCCCCTGCCATGTCCGGCAGCCAAATCAATTAAGTCTTTGGACAGTTAAATGCCAAGAATTAATCTATTTGCTAGTTTCAACTGGTGTGAAGCAAATTAAGCCAGTAATAAGAGCAGACGAGCTCATAATTAAGAAAAATACATCTAAGAAGGAAAACAATTAAACAATCCTGTTTTCCACTTTGAGAGACATCAGTACATAAGTCACACAAGGCTCCAAACAAGTAAAAGTCGTATACTGAAAACACTGAAAATAATCAGACAAAGCAATCCCTGCTCTTTTCCAGCTTGAGATCTGGATTCTGTCCAAATATTTTGTTCTGAATCAGAAGCAAACTCCCACATCTGGCACATTAGCAAGCTTGAGAGGTCTTCTGCCTCATTACGTGTGGCCCCAATAAAGCCAGGGAAAATTCTCCGTGTATTACAGGTCTCATGTAACACATCCCATATATTTTTCTCATTTAGTTGAACACACAAGAGTTATTTTTACCATATATTGCTGGGGGGAGGGAAAATGTATTACCTTTATCATTTCCAAGCCATCTAGCATATCCACTGTTACCAGATGTTTGCCAAGGATATCTGGAAAAAGAGCATTATTTGTCTCCTTAAAGTTTTCATGATGATTTGAATCACTTCACTGCTTCCACAAAATGGCATGCAGAGACATTTTAATGTAGAAATAAACACCAGACCCATATCATCTCAAATGTATGGCCTGTGACAACTCTCATGAACTTGCAGTCTTCCAAGCAGCTCCAACAGTCACAGTACACAGCATACAAATACATGGTGATGACCTGATACTTTGGCCACCCTATCTTCCATCTCCGTTTTCTGTCTTCCTCGACATGGCAAGATCTTGCTCCTTATGCTACATAAAATGAAGGTTCTGGCCATTAGGAGATAACACCCTTGTAGTCTTATCTTCACTGCTATAACCTTGATAATTTGTCAATGCATGAGGTAATGCATCTGACTGATTGTTCTTCACCTAGGGATCAAAGAGGATCCTATCAAAAACAAGCCTCCTTAGCTTACACAGCCCTAACTGAAATTTTCAGAAGACCCCAAGGGAGTAAGATACGAAACTCCCATGGAGTTTCATCAGGATTTGGGCACCTAACTTTCTTGGGTTCCTTTGAGAATCCCAAGCTGTCTATGGAACTCATGCCTTTTTAAAGCTGGTAGGGCCTGGTGTTGGGTCACAACTATTTTCACCTTCCCTTTTTCTGTAATTCATATTTTGACAATTCATTTGCCTTGTTTAGTTTTAACACGGTGATTTTCCTAGGCCACCAGATCCACTTTTTGTTTTGTATTTAAGGTTGCACAGCATCCCCAAATACGAAGTTAAGTAGTTCAGTTTGGAATATTTCCAAGTACCGTGGTTTGTGAAATGTACTTGAATCTACTTTTTCCATAAGCTTCTGCTTTATTTCTTCAATATACTTACTAAGATTTTACTTCAGACTCCTAACTCTGTAACCCCCAAATGTATAAATGCCACTTCCCTAAATAAACTAGTTTGACTGTAGCAATATTCTTCGTTCTGGAGGCAGACCTCTACATATGATGATTTTTTGATTACCTAAAGAACCACTTTCACCCTCAGTATTTCATCCACTCACAACAGCTTGTGCATATCCTATTGCTGTAAGTCATAATGGGAACAATGCTCAGACTTGCGATTCAGTGTATTGAAGAAATCGCATGCGGCACTGTTCCTGGGTGCAAGATTTTGTAGGTCTTGATCCTACTCTGACCATTGAAGCAAATGGCAAAGCTCCCATTGCCTTTAATGGTGCAGGATCATGGCCCTAATGAGTAAGACTGAAGACCAGCCCATTCACCAAGGTAAAAACAAAGTAGTAATGCTATTTTTTTTAAATTGGATCACATAACTACAATATGAAAGTTGCAGTATCTGTTTTGACTATGAGTTTCAGACCACAATCTGGTTCCTGAATATAGCCCAAGTAAACAAGCTGTGCTCAGGGTTGCTCCAGGGCACTTGAAGAGTTGCCTTACATCCACCAGCTAGTCCCTCCCAGATCATCGCTCCCCACCCCACAATTTGCACAGTGGTCTGCACTCTTACAAATGGAGTCTCTTCAGAGAGCATCTCCATGATGCAAATTAACCTGTGCAGACTTTCTGCATCCTGTTTCCCTTCAGCAGCAGATTTATATCAATTCTAACTTAGTAAAGAGGTGCTAGTCTGTTTTCCCCTTTCCCATCAGCCTGACGATAAAGGAAAGACAGACTACACTTGAAAAAGCCAGAAACAAATCAGTAGCAAAAAGATAGGTCTTAGATAAGGTACAAGGCCAGTGCATTTCATTAGAATAATGTTCAATATAAGATTTTAAAAGTGAGAGAGAGGAAATCCAAAACCAAAAACCTGCCAGTTTCATATTTTGTCACACACAGATCAGAGCAGATCTGTCAAAAGATTCTGCCTGAAAGGTTTTCAGAATTGAACAAGATGTTTGATGTCAAACTCTTGAAAAAACTAGTGGGTTTGCATCATTTTGACATGGTAGTGCAAACCTGCACATACTTAATAAAATATTTACACAAATATCTGCACTGTGGACATGCTGAGTTTCACATATCTCTGGGTTATATTTTCACTTATTTCACTTTAGTGAAGGCACAATAAACTATTTTAAATCAGCTTGGTTTAATCAAATGCTTTAGATTTGGTTTCAATGAAAAACAAGTTTAACTGATTCATTACAGATTATTGATGTGACGATTTCTCCAAAAGTACAGTCACATACTTCAGTGTTTTTTGGAAGTGTACCATAAGTAAGTGATTTAAACCACTAAATGAAAATTCACCAAACATAGGAAACTTATGGGGATTTAAGCAGCTGAACACAAACTTTGCTAGCATGTCTATAGATTTGTTACTGAACTTTTAAAAAGCTAAAACTGTCCATTTAGACAGAGAATCTGATTTCCTCTCTTTGGCATATTTGAGATGATAGCTCTACAGATGGCAGCCAGGATGTTTAGCTTTGAAATAGGTCTGATTTTTCAGTGGCTAAAGTGCATGCTCTTTGCATTCAAACTATATGTAACAGTTTTGAACAGTGGGTAGATATGAACAGACAAACAAGAGGGATGTAACATTGCAACAAAAGTTTATGGGACGGTTTTGGTTGTTTTTTTTTTAAACTTACTGCTTGTTTTTCCACCAAATCTCACTGACTTGTTAACTGCTTAGGTTGCCTCAAGGGTGTCATCAATTAATTGAACTCTGACCTCCCCAAATTTGATTGATAGGCAGGTGATTGAAACATAGACTAGGTCCCACCATTAATTATCCTTCCTAAAATGCTAACTATTACTCAGCACCTCAGAAGAACTGCAGTGATGATAGAAGGGCGAGTTTGATGTTTGGAGGTGTTCATGTCACTCTCTCATCACACTCTGAAAGCTTTATATTGGAGAGCACAGCAAAAAGAAATAAGTGCATGAATATGTTTCTTTTGTCAGAAAATGTCTCCTGTATTCCTCAGCATGGATCAGAACTACATAGCTTGTAACTACATATAGCATACACCACCTCTTTCAGAAAATATCATTTTGTAGTCATGGCTCACATAACACTTCACACACATCAATGAATTACGCCTCACAACAGCTCTGACAGATAGGCTTACCCCTTGATATACAAACTGAGGGGAAACTGAGGCGTAAGTATATTGTCCCATTGTTGAACAGAAAGTCTTCAGCAGAGCAGGCATAGTATTTGTATTGTGATGGCGGCTAAAGGCCATGGCCTCCGTGTGCTAGGTGCTGTACAAACATACAGGGGGAATCCCTCCATCAAGGAACTTAAAATAAAGCCAACAGAACCCAGACCTGGGAAGAGTATCCAGATCACATAACTCTCAATCCTGTGTTTTAACCAGAATGCAAAAAATCATCCCAAAAAAACCTCCTTTATTTCTGGAGATAGACCAGCACTGCTTAATGCAGCTGGAACAATGTATGAATGTGTTAACTGTAGCAGAGTAGCTTTTTATATTATTAGAAATGTATATTAGGTTTATAATATACTCCCTAAAGGATTTTAAATAGCCATGGGGAAGGAATGGAAAGGTATTTTTCTTTAGTAAGACTTAGTTTCATTAGAAATGTATCTGTGACTTTAAGAAATCACAAGGATTTTTTCCAATAAATATTTGCCTTATGACTCCATGTTACCTACAAATGCAAAGTGGCCTACAGTTGGAAAGTCAAACTCCAAGCTGTTCTATAAACTCTGGGGATCCCAAGTAAGAAAACCATACTCCACCCGCTTTCAGCTGTGGCTATTCCCATTGTTTTTCCTTTATTGTCTGCCTGCCTTACTTCTCCTGCATCCAAGGTATACTCTTCAGTAGGCACAACTAAGAAAGGAACAGCTTCAGTTGTTTGTATAATACCTTGATGGACACTGTCTAAAGTCAAAAACAGAACAGAACATGACTAGGGAAGGATGGTACCACTGTAGTGGTCAACATGTTGTACAGTCAATGTGTTGTTCAGTCAAACTGTGGAACTGTGAATGCGATGCAATGTCAATCGGTGGAACTTGTTGCCAGGGGATGTTGTGAAGGCCAAAACTATAACAGGGTTCAAAAAAGAACTGGATAACTTCATGGAGGATATTTCCATCAATAGTTATTAGGCAAGATGGTCAGGGACGAACCCCCACGCTCTGAGTGTCCCTAAGCCTCCACCTGCTAGAAGTTGGACGACAAGAGACGGATTATTAGCTAAGTTGCTCTGTTCATTCCCTCAGACGCATCTGGCACTGGCCACTGTCAGAAGACAGAATACTGAGCTAGATGAATCATTGGCCCGATCCAGTATGACCATTCTTATGTTCTTATTTAATGGGAAAAAAAAAAGTTCCAAGTAATAAAAGCTAAGGAGATGCCAATATAAGTACATTTCTAAATAGCCGCCTCTCCTCCTCCATGCATTGATAACTTTTATTAGGCTTATGTTCCTCCCACACTTCCACGTTTTATCGTTGATTCACAATAATGTAGATAATGTAGCATGTTGGTTTTTAAAAAGCCAAACATTTTTTCACTATTATGTCATAATCCTTATGAAATTTCTGGCATTTTTTAATGGTGTGAAGCTTAGAACTACTAAGATTTTAAGGGGGCAGAACTGCTGACTAATTCATATAAAACTACTGCAGTCATGCTTATCTTGTTTCTAAAATACATTCAGGCGTCTGGCTGTTCTGGTTGGAGTTGATGAGATGAGATCAATGCAGCACCATGGCTCTTAACCCTGGGGATCGATGGTACGGAAAGCACTGCAATTTACTTCTGTGCTTTTTTTAATGTTCCAAGTAGTAGCTTGTTAAGTACTGTAAGAAACATGGACATGGTGATACAAGTACCTAGACACAAATTAGACACCATGGAGAATGTTTTTTTCTTCCCAGTATCTGGCTGTAAGAGAAACACAGGCCTGAGTTTGAATTTTCACACACTGTGCAATGAATGGATTCAGTATGGCATGAGAGCCAGCCAGTTTCCTATTAACTATTTCCAGACTTGTTAACTTTGGGGTAATTTTTTGAGGGATGGAAGTGTGTTGAATGTGTGTGGGATAGAGGGAGCAGAAGTGGGGACAGGCACACACAATCCTGACACCAGCCCACCCTGCAGAGTCCCCGTGTAAGATAATACAGGCTCTTGGTACCGTAGAATGGGGATGGGCCCCAACTGATCTGTCCCTTTAAGAGGGGGAAGGCAAGTTCTGCTTACCTTCTATCTCTGGAGCAATACAGGAGCAAAATGTCACTTTTCCATTTGCACCTTCACCTGGGTTTTCCTGCACGAGGAGATAATTAGGACCAATATTTACACTGGCATCTAGCCCCAGATCTAGATATTTTAAATGGGCATTTGGGTTGTCAAAGCTTTATCTCTAAATCTGATCCAAATGCACCCCTAACTGCAGGTATTCACCATATAGGGAAACATTTGACTCATGCAATCATTTGAGTTACTAACATCAACCTTTGAGGCTATGGTTGAGTGTACTTGATGTGAATGGAAGGTCAGCAGTCTTCTCCCACTCATTGTTTTTCTTTGTACAAGGACTTTTGAATGTTTATGATGTCACCTTTCACCTAGGTGATAAATACACAACATGGAGATAATAGGGCACATTAATTTCCTGCTCAGCAGCGAATGTTCAAAAAATATTTGAGAAAACATAAATGAACCAAATTCATTTCTGGTGTAAATCCACTGATGTTATTGGTGCTACGTTAGGGATAAACTTGTCCCACTTTGCTAGCAAATTTATTATGTTTATTGTCAGTTGAAACAGTAAGAATGGCTGGAAGTGCTCGTTCATACGCATGAAAGATTCTGATATGACTATTTATAGGATTTAAGTTTAAAGTGCCAGTATGCATTGAAATAAGCTTGCATATAAAGGTCCCAGTCCTGCAAACATTTATACACCTATTTTCCTCATCAGTAGTTCCAGGGACTTCAAAGGAATTATTTGTGTGCACAAAGTTAAGCCCACACCTAAGTACTTGCAGGATCAGGGCCTAAGTGGGAGAAGGGAAGAACAGTGACTGTCACAGATGCTGAGCTCCCATTCACAACAGTGGAACTGGCAAATGCTCATCACTTCTGAAACATGCAGGTGTTCTGAGATGGGGCAGAATAATCCCGGTCCAAGTTTATATTACCTGAAATTCCCTGAACATAGAAAATTAAGAAGCTTTGTACTTTCTGTACTACGTGCTTAGAAGTTGTTAAATATAGGGATTCTGACCTTTGCCCTGTATGCAAAATACAAAAAGTTCTGTTTTCTTTCAGTCTCTCTCACAGATCCCTCTGCAATTTCAGAAAACCCTACACAGAATATGGAAGTTATACAATCAATGTTAGAGGCCTCATTTTTTACTTTACATTTTTACGGTTTCCTTGGCTAGGTCCCAAGGCAAGTCAAGCATTCATTCACTGCCTGGACTTCTATTCTGTGCATATTTTTCCTCATCTTGGGATATTTTTGAAGTGGATTTAAACGCAAAACCCAAAAATTCGAGTCCATTTTTAAAGTGTTCACTGTTTGGCCTGTCAGCAAACTCCTCTGAGGTAATAGCCTTGTTGCACAGCAGTAACCATTTCATGCTGTCGATGAACACCTTGCCATGGTCACAGAGCTTGTAAGATAAAGGGAACTGATTGTCAAACATATTTAAGATATGGATTCACGAAGCACAGTTTTAAGTTTAGTCATCTGTTTTGGAGATAATGGCTTACATTACTTGGATTACATACAGACTGAGAAGTGTCTCCTATGCATCCATTCTGTAGTGTGATGAAAGATAAAAATCCCATTTGCTGTTTTTTTTATATTGGTGGTCTGTGATACTGGTACTGCAGATCTGTATGTTCCTTGTAAATCACAGATACACCTGCGAGATAATTCACTTAACTGCTGAATGAAGCATTTCTTAACTGGAAACTGAACTCGCCCATATTTGTGAGTAGTGACTTAAAATAGTAATAGGATTTACTTAGAGGAATCCCTCATTTGTACCTGTTTTAGATTTTGTATGTATCTCCCACTATCTTAATCATACAATTTTGTCATTAGACAAGCTTCCTTCCTATATTTTAGTTGAATTCATTTTTTATTCAGATTCTTATACCATATCCCTAATCATTATATCCAAGAATTAAGCAGAATTTAAAAACAATCCCCCCCCAAAACATCTGCTACAATCCTTATCTGTAGCCTAAGGAATCACCTCCAGCCATCTTTCTTTAACTTTTTCCACCAGCTCACACCTTCAGGGCCTCCCACTGAAGAAGTCACACCTATAGCCAAGTAAAATTGGTCAAAAATCCCTTTTGAACCCATCAATGTCATTCATTATATGTACAGGATCTGCCATTAAACAACAGTAACCGGGGTCACCCTACCTCTCCACCAGGGGCACTACTTCTGCTGTCTCCATTCCCCTCCTTCTCTGCCTGGGGCACTCGTGTTCGAAATTAGGAAGTTTTCCCTTTTAAACAAAACATATTCAACCATTCCCCCATACAGCCAAGCATCTGGCCCTTCCACAGGGACTCACACCAATCTTGTTCCATGAGGAGAGCTGGGATGGAAGTCCATCAGTCCTACACAGACAGCTTGTATTCTGCGAATTGCTGAGGAAAGCCATGTATGAAGCCTCCCAAATCCCATACTGAGCCTAGAGAACTGCTTTATATAGTACCCAAAGGCAGTCATAGGCCTCTTCTTGGTCATCTGCTTCTCCTGAGGACTTCCGTTCCTACATGGGGAAATGCATTTCACAGCATTCCTGCTTTTAAAGGTGCTCTGTACCCTTAAGAGTAGCAGGAGTCTGCACATGCCAAAGAGGATTTATGCTCAATTACAGCAACTTAATCCATTTTACCTCTTCACCATTCCCAGCTCTGAAATCCAGGGGGGGGAAAAAAGGTAAGCTAATGCTTGAACCCAGACCTCATACTCTAGGAGGAAGCATTGAACATGCACTTGAGAGGTATGTCTACACAGCAATTAGACACCCGTGGCTAGCTCATGTCAACTGACTCAGGCTTGTGGGGCTGTTGAATTGTGGTGTAGGTGTTTGGGCTCAGGCTGTACCTGAGCTTTGGGACCCTCCCACCTTGCAGGGTATTAAAATATGGTTCAAAATTCATCCCTGTTACACAACTGACCTTATGGGCCATAATATATACATATATACAGACACACAATACTAAAAGTAAGTTTGGGGTGTAGCTGAGAATAGATTATGTGGATTTACTGAATGTCACATCTTCACACACACACACACACCTTTCAATGAATGGACTTCAGTTGTGACACAGCAACCAGAAGTCACTGTGGTGCCTGAGGAGCAGGCAGCCAAGAAGCCTCTATCTACATCCCTGCCATCCTTTTCCCCACCCCACCCCAGCATATCTGAGCAGGGGAAGAACAACCGAGTAGTGATGACAGAAGCTGAAGGGGCCTAGAGCTGGCCCTAAGCCCCCACCTTCACCAACCTCCAAAGTCCTACCTTCCCTCCATCACCCCAGACAACTCCCTTATCTTCCCCTCCCCTCTAAGCCCCAACTTCTCCTAGTAGCTACCTGCCTGGAACCACCTCAAACCTAGTTACCCTCAGCCCCTCAATAGCCTCTAAGCACTTCCACCCAGCTGTCACCCTTTACGCCCGCTGCAAACCTCCCTAGATTCCTCCTCCCATCCCTTCTACATCTAGTTTCTCCCAGCCATAGAACTTGCCACCCATATATCTTACCTCTGACTCCACCACCCCAAAACTCTCTCCAGTTACATCCATCCATCCCCACACACTCCTACAAATCCGGGTTCCTTTAGCTACTACTCATCTGTCATCTACCCTTCTGATAATCCCTACCCACCTTTATGTTCCACTCAGACAGCTCCACAAACATGGTTACTCAAGTTTCCGCCCCCCAGCCAACCCTAATTTAGCACCCACCCCAGACACTCTTCAATATCCACTTATGTGCCAAGTTTTATGCAGCTCAGTTTTACCACTTCCACAGCTCAGGGCAGGCCGTAATGCCCTTAAAGTGAAGTTTATGGCTGTATACAAATTTGATTAGCTTATCTGAAAATTTACTTAAAATGTTTCACGTGGAACTGGACTAAACTTGGCAGTGTGTTGAGCTGCTGCTGCACCCTCTGTAACTCTCACTCTGCCTCCTCAACTCCTTCCCCCTCCTTCCTGTTTCCTGTCCTTTCAGACTCCCAACAACCAGTGCTCCCAGTTCTAATAATCACAAGCAACATCTAAACACCACACAGTGATAGGTTACATAATAGCCATCACCATCTGCTAGATTCGAAAAGTGCTTACTCAGATGTCTGCTAAACTGTGGGTGGAGACTTTTTCTACCAGAATGCTGGGTATTAAAAACAGAACTATTTCTTAGTGACAGTGACATCAAAACAGTAAATCTCAGACTCCTTTTTCTGCCTGCCAAGGCTATAGTAATCAGGTGGAAGTATGCCAAACAACTGGAACAATAAAGCCTAAATGGGTCTCTTTGTATGTCTTCATCTGTTGCCAGTATAGCCTGAAATGAAAGCAAGGACTTAAACATGTTAGACCTATCCATAACCTTTCACAAAGGGATTCCAAGACAGAAGCTCTTATTGCACTGTCTGAAGTTCTATGGGCTGTTTTCCTAAATTATACATACATGCAAAGGAAGGCTGTCAACCTTTAGAAAGCTGTAAGTATTGCTTGAGGTTCATAACTTTTCACTGCTCTTGTCCTGCATTTGAGACAAATGACCAAATCTTACCTGTTTTAGGTTCTGTACTGAGTGTATTTGGAGCCAGAAGAAAATGTATATATACACATTCATACATATATACACACACACACAGTTCTTTTAAAAAGCAAAATGTTTACAAAACAAATAGAATGTCTCACCTTAAACAATTTTTTTAAACCGCATTCTTATAATGTTAAATTTGGGAACACTTCACATCCACAGTGAAGGCAGAAAATGCAAGTGGCAAAACTTCCCCTGTAACAGGAACAGTTTAAAGTAAACAGAGTTTTTCATCAACGTTACACCAACAGCTAGAATAATAAATACAGATAGGAGGTAGACTCACACTTCAAATAAATTTGTGGAAATAGCTCTCATAAACTCAGCCTGTCTCATATTTGTGCAGTTGTTGGCCATAAGGACAGCCATAACCCTTGCTGTGTCTTGGACAAGTGCCTTGGCTAATCACTCTTCACATCATCCCCAGCCTCAGTAACTAAAATTAGTTGACACTGCACAAGTGTCCAAACTATGATGGATTTCTGCAGCTCCGAGGGCAGCCCTTTATGTTTGATTGACAGACCAGTGTGGCAACTGTCTGCTTGGGTGGCAAAGAGCAACCTATTTCTGTACCGTTTGATAGAAACAATAGCAGAGCAGAAAAAAAGCAGCCTAGCACCTCTTTCTGTGAGGACAAACAGCAAAGAATGCAACCAACTTCTGTTCTGTTTGCAGGAATGAAAAAAGACAAACCTTAGGAAGTGAATTTAGTCCTTTAAGATGATTGTCAAACTTTTGCTATTAGAATTATGAACATTAAAAAAGGGTCAAATCACTCTTTTCTTAAACAGTTTATAGTAATATTAGTCATGGTTTACTTTTTATACACTAATATTACTGGCCTAGAAAAAAAGACTATAACCAGAAGTTCTTACTCAATGTAGTGCTCAACACTAGGTTTTCTTTGTCCTTTCTTCCTTCTGATTTACAGTTTGGTCCTTTCCCACAAGATTTTATACTTTTCTATTTTATCTCAAGGTAGCAGCAATCCTCTAGTACACAATGAGCCAAATTCATCTCCAGTGAAACTCCACTAGCATCAGTGAAGTTACACCAGGGATGAATTATATGGCTCAGTGATTTTAGAATTGGAAGTACAGGCAGCGTCCTGACTGTATAATTAAGTTCTATTGTGAAATCCACAGGAGGGAACTTATACTGGGAAATCTCCATGAGGATTTTCCCCTTCTTACAGGAGAGACAAAGCTTGATTCCATACACAGAAAAACATTCACAAACCTGGCAGATCTCCATCTCCAAGGATCCTTGCAAGGTCAGGACCTTGCTTGTGGAACCCTTGCCATCCTCCTCCCCTGCCTGCTCCCTGACAATGTTGTTCCATGCTACCAAGGATTTCCTGATGGATGTGGAAGCTCCAAGAGAGGTAGGGGGAAATATACACAATAGTTAGTTTGACCTCGGGCTGTATAAAGAAGGAGGGGGAAAAAAAAAGCTATCTTCCATGCATTTCCACTGGCTCCACTCTTAGCTTCCCCAACTCCACTCCCTCCCTCCTTTATGCATCAATGGCCCACTGACAGTGGAATTAAACAGCCAGAAAACACTCCACAGTATGGATTCTGCAGAGTGATCCCAGGGGATAAGGACACACCTGACTCCCAGATCCATGTATGGAAGACCTTGGTGCCAGGGGAGGGGAAATATGATCTTGTCCCTGTCATAAACAGATAGTTAAGGGTTAATGTCTCTTTTACCTGTAAAGAGTTAACAAACAGGGAACCAAACACCTGACATGGGGACCAATCAGGAGACAAGATACTTTCAAATCTCGGTAGAGAGAAGCCTTTGTTTGTGTTTTTTGGGTTTGGGTTTGTTCTCTCTGGGTCCTGGAAGGGACTAGACATGCAACCAGGTTTCTTGCCAATCTCCCTGCTACAGTCTCTTATATATTCAGAATAGTGAGTATTTAGTAAGAAAGGCAGTTATAGTCTTTTGATTGTTTTCTGTATTTGCAAATGTGTATTTGGCTGGAAGTATTTTAAATTGTATTTCTGCTGGAGGAGGCTTTTTCTCCAGTTTCTATAAGCTGACAGACCCTGTAACATCTAAATTGCAGAAATAACTTTTTTTTTCTTTTTATTAAAAGTTTTGCTTTTAAGACCTGTCTGATTTTTCCCCTTGATGAGGCTCAAGGGAATTGAGTCTGTACTTGACAGGGAAGGGGAAGGGCGGGGAGAAGGGTGGAATCCCTTTGTTTTAGATTCACAGAGCTTGAATCTGTTTCTCTCTCTAGGAGCCCAGGGAGGGAACACCTGGAGGGGAGGAGAAGGTGGGGGAACAAACCTAATTTCTCTGTGTTGTGATTCAAGAAGTTTGAATCACAATGATCTTCCAGGGTAACCCAGGGAGGGAAATTCTAGGAGAGGCAATGGTGAGGAAAGGGGTTTACTTTCCTTGTGTTAAGATCCAGGGGGTCTGGGTCTTGGGGGTCCCCAGGGAAGGTTTTGGGGGGACCAAAGTGTATCAGGCACTGGAATTCCTGATTGGTGGCAGCTTATCAGATCTAAGCAGGTAATTAAGCTTAGAGAAATTCATGCTGGTACCCCAACTTTTGGACTCTAAGGTTCAGATTGGGGAAAGATACTATGACAGTCCCGTGTTATTTACTGAACTAAAAATCAACTTCCTAAGTGTTTGATTCCTGGCACGTGAGGGTGGGGGGTGATGGTAATTATTATTACCACCATCAATGTAATCCCTTGAAAGGTATTAATAATTTCAAGATAAGATGTTAGCATTGAAAAGACTTGTTTGGCTTTTTGTCCTTATTTACTCCAGATGAATTATTCCTGGAGAAATATTTCATCTGGAGTTTTATTTTCATTACTCCTCTATTTATATTGTGATCTATTTCAGTATAACAGTACAGCTCTGACATTTGCCTTTGGATAGCGTCCACTTTTTTTAAACATAAGACGTTTCAAGAAAATAAAATCACACACTACAGAAACAAACCAGGTTCTTACATCATTTCTTGAGAAAATGCTAATTGTTTTTGTATTTGTGCCCGTAATATTCAACATAAGTGTATAGCAGGTCTAATGAGCATGGAGGATTTTACAGAAAGCTTTATATTTCTTGTAAGTTAACATTTTTTATCCACTTTTCCCCTTATGTAACGGGGAATTTTAATTCAAGATTAGTCCACTGCATTGTAGGAACACCTCTAGGAAAACTCACAATTAATCCCAGATCCATCACTCTACTATAAAAAAGTGTTTGCTTCCAGCTTTACTCAATAAATTGTTATAAACAGGAAAGTACAACTAGTCCTAATGATTTTCCTCTTTTAGCAGTAATCTATTAGAAGCAATCATTCCCAAATGTCTGCAGCAAAAAGAGGTCAGATGTGCCAACAGCAATTCTCCAAACAAAAATAGCATGTCAAAAATGAAACATAATAAAATGCAAAACAAATTTAATTCCCCTCCCCCCAAATTGCATACGGAATTAAGTACAGTTCAGAGTTAAATAATAGTGTTTTTGAGGGAGGTTGATGGGTCCTTAAAAAATAAAATAATGCCTCAGGTAGGGAAAAGAGTGGAGGATTTATCTTCCCATTTGTATATCTTTAGGCACCCCTGAGAGTAGATATCCAGATCCACAAAGGTATTTAGATTCCTAACTTTCCTTGAAATCAGTAGGAAGTTAGAAGTTTAAATATCTTTGTGAATCTTGGGCAAAGTACCTGATGGGAGTGAATAGCAACTCCATTTTCTCTTCTCATCTAGGAGAATGTTTGCCTGTAATTGGTGGGTTTCCTACCGTGGAAGTCTTTACAGACATGAACAGATATGAAGCTTACGAATCATTCTTCTGTCTCTCTCCTCTTCAGAAAGTTGCAGGATCTTTTTCTACACTTAATCCAAGTCCAGTTTGTGAACAGGACTGCCAGTTTTGGCTGGATGTATGCCTAGAAATTGCATCACATGGCATAATCTGTAATTAAAGATTAATCTTAAATTCCTAGAGACTCTAGGACAACCCTGGAGGGTTAGCAACCTAACTGGGAAATACCCTGCATGAGAGTGAGTGGAGGAATTGCCTCCAGTGATACTCTTCTGCATCATGAAGGCTCAGAGATTTGTATCTTAGAGGTGTCATAAACAGATAAGAAAAGTTAATAGCACAGAAGTACTTTATATCTCTTTGACTGTAAAGGGTTAACAAGTTCAGTAAGCCTGGCTGTCACCTGACCAGAGGACCAATCAGAGGACAGGATACTTTCAAATCTTGAGGGAGGGAAGTTTTTGTGCTGTGCTGTTAGTTTTGGTTGTTGTTCACTCTAGGGGCTCAGAGTGATCAGACGTGCAACCAGGTTTCTCTCCAATACAGGCTCTTATAAGTTCAGACTAGTGAGTACTAGGTAGATAAAGTGAGTTAGGCTTATGGTTGTTTTCTTTATTTGCAAATGTGTATTTGGTTGAAAGAAGTTCAAATTGGTATTTTGCTGAAAAGATTCTAATTTGTACTTGTATACTTAGACTGGGAGGGTATTCCCAGTGTCTATAGCTGAAAGACCCTGTACCTATTCCATTTTAAATTTACAAAGCTAATTTTTACTGTTTTTCTCTCTTTAATTAAAAGTTTCTTGTTTAAGAACCTGATTGTTGTTTTACTCTGGTGAGACCCCAGGGGACTGGGTCTGGATTCACCAGGGAATTGGTGGGGAGAAAGGAGGGAAGGGGGAGAGAAAGGCTAATCTCTCTGTGTGTCAGGATTACTTTCTCTCTCAGGAAGAGTCTGGGAGGGGGAAAGAGAAGGAGGGAGGAAGGTGAATTGTCCTCTCTGTTTTAAGATTCAAGGGGTTTGAATCACAGTGATCTTCCAGGGTAACCCAGGGAGGGGAAGCCTGGGAGAGGCAATGGTGAGGAAAGGGGTTTACTTTCCTTGTGTTAAGATCCAAGGGGTCTGGGTCTTGAGGGTCCCTGGGCAAGGTTTTGTGGGGACCAGAGTGTACCAGGCACTGGAATTCCTGGTTGGTGGCAGTGCTACAGGTTCTAAGCTGGTAATTGAGCTTAGAGGAATTCATGCTGGTACCCTGTCTTTTGGACGCTAAGGTTCAGAGTGGGGAATTATACCATGACAAGAGGCTTCTTAGGAGATGTCCTAATATCATTTAGTGAAACACTCCATTTAGCTAGCTTGAAGTGGTATTGACTCAGCCTAAAGTTAGTTTGCCTAAGAAGGGAAAAGGTGTTTCCTTACTGTTAGGAAAATTCAGAAGGAAGCTGAATCTGTAAAATGAACAGCCAATTTCTAACGATCAGTGTGATTAACTAGAGGCAGGCCCAGCTGAGACCAACTAAAGGGAACACACATGAATAATTTGCAGTACCAAGACACTGAGGTAACAAAGAAGCCTACGCAGTAATCTATACATCACTTTTTTTCAAACCTTTAAGAAGATAGGGGCAGACAAATGCTCTGGGATAGTTGTATGGTATAGAAGTAAAACAATAACCTTCCTTAGCTCAGGGGGCTAGTTTTTCCTCTACTGTTACTCACAGTCTTTACACATACTGCACATTTGCTTGCAGTAGGTCTACAGTGTGCTAGGTGTTTTCTAAACAATGAGATGCAGGCCTTCACCCAAAGAGCTCTGTCTAAGGTAAGTAGCAGAGGTAGGGCGGGGAACAGGGACAAAACAAAAAAAAATAGTATTAATTATCCCCATTGGCCTGTTATCTAAGTCATTATGGGAATTTCTTGTTCAGAGGCCTTTTCTCCTCTGTTTGCATGAGATAGAAAGGCAGGAGGTAATAACAGAATAGCTCAGAGTGCATGAAACTCCAGTTTTAAGCCTTGATTCAGCAAGCTACTTAGTACTTGCCTAACTTCAAGCATGTGAGTGGTCCTAGGGCTTGGAACAGTCATTATTTGCTCATATAGTATAACTGCCCCTCTCTGAAGCCACTAGTTAATTCTCCAGAATCTCAACTTACTTTTTTTGTTAATGAAAGTGTCTGGCTGTTATGGTTGAGAAGAAAATCTCCAGAATTGTGAATTGAGTGTAATTAGTGCCGGGAAGTCTGCATGAGTCTGCAGAGATCTAGAACAATTGCTGGGAGAAGTGTAAACTGCCTCATTCATCTCAGCCAGCTGTTAACTCAGCAGCACAGTGATGATACTTAAAATATTAACATTGTTTTAACTAATTCATTCCTCCTGTGGAGAGTCACAGATCTGCATAATTTACTGAGAGTGACATCACATTTTGATGCTACATGTGGGCAAGCTCCATCACTTATCACTCCCCTCCCCCTCCAAATCAAGGATCCTATGGTCAATCAAACCCCACTGAAAGACAGCCAAACTCAAGGTGCCCGGATAGCAGCATGATCATATTTTGAACAGTTACCGTGAGTGGTAACTCATTCTGGCATCTCACATAGGTGGAGTTTATTTTGTGAGTGCCGCTAGGAAGAGTACCTTCGCCTTTTGTCCAAGCCGTGCCTCCCCCCACACACCTCACACAGCCCCATTCTGACCACCACCACCCCCTCCCTCCCAAATAGCCAAGGAGGCTACTTATGTGCTTGCCATTAGGGGAATATTCCTGTGATTAAAGATAGACATATGCTCAGTACCTTGCTGAACTGGGGACTTAGACAATAATCTGGCTGGGGTCACTGGAAACTGCATACACATTTTGGCTAGCAGACTCTGTCCCTATTCATCCCTTAGGATACATCCAGAATTTCCTTTCCTTCCTCTCTTTTTTTTAAGGAACCCATGTTGTTGATGGTTTAAACATATTATCATCCAGACAATTCTCCCAGTGAGCTGGTATAATTGAAGAGACTGATATGGCTGTAACAATGACCACTGACCCCTGCTGCATGACAGATGTGTGTAACCTTGACTCATGTTAGATAACTGGAATTAGGAAAAGAAGATCAATCTCTTGTCAGCATTTCTGTGTAACACAACTATATTATAATGATATAAGCAGCTGCTCACAAAAACATGGGCTTTTTTACTGTAGAGAAAAGTTCTAATTCACATGCATAGAATTGCTGAATTATGTTTTATAACTTTAAAAATACTTTTCTAAATTTCTTCAAACTTGTCTTGATATTTAAATCTTACTGGGATCTACAAAGCAATCCAAGTTTGAGGTGACTGGTTCAGCCATTTTAAAAGTTATCTGCCCACAAAATTTCAGAGTGGAGCATATGAGGACTGTAAGCCGGTCGTGTCGGGGCTCATCCCCCTCAGGTGCGGCAGGGAGCCAGGGCGCCTCCTTACGCACTGCAGTACGGGTCGGCTTAGCCCCTCGGCAGGTTTTGAGTGGGGTATAAGGTCTGTAAACAAGGTAGAGCCCGGCCCTCTAGCCGGGGTCGGGGCTCTCAAAGTAAATAAGCCCCAGCCCTTCGACAGAGCGGGCAGTAATAGTTCAGGCTCAGGACCCTAGCAGGGCTGAGCAAACACAGTATCAGCCCGGGCCCTTGATTAGGGCGGGGCACAAAACACAAGTCTAATTAGCTCTGACCCTTTGGGTCAGGGCAGAGCAGTGGCAATAGGCGGGAAGAGGGGGAGTCTGCCACCTGGTTAGGGGTGGCAGGGGGAATGCAGGCCCTCCCACTCCACTGTGTTCCAGCCCAGGGCCCTAGCAGCGGTCAATGGGGATCCTGGCCGCAACACACTGACATGGGTTCGGGCTCTTCAGGAACCAAACCAGTGTCGGCTATCCCCGGGCCACTTCCAACCTCCCCCTCTCTGGGTACCTGGTCCTTGCCAGCGTCGTCTGGGGGGTCCCAGACCATGGGCTCCTCCGGGTACCGGTTGTGGGGAAGCTCAGGCCACTCCTCAGGGTATCGGGCACACGGCACGTCAGGCCGACGTTCCTCCGGGTACCGGGTCTGAGGCAAGTCCAGCCAGCGCTCCTCTGGGTAGTGGGCGCGGGGCAGGTCCGGCCAGCGTTCCTCTGGGTAGTGGGCGCGAGGCAGGTCCGGGCAGCGCTCCTCCGAGTAGTGGGCGCGAGGCAGGTCCGGGCAGCGCTCCTCCGAGTAGTGGGCGCGAGGCAGGTCCGGCCCGGCGGGAGCCCGGGCACCAGTGTTTGTCCTCTCCGGCAGCCTGCTTCCAACTGAGTGCTGGGGCCGGGCTTTTATACTTCCTGTCCTGCCCCTTGACTTCCGGGGGGCGGGGACAGGCCGTGCTGACTCCGCCCACTGAGGCGCCTGCTCTGGTTCATCCCCCTCAGGCGCGGCGGGGAGCCAGGGCACCTCTTTACACACACCCCCCCTCAAGGCTGGCTCCCGGGCGACAGGGCCAGGCTCGTCCATGCCCCCCAGGCGGGAAAGGAAGTCCGTGTTGGCGTGGTCCTTTCCTGCCCTGTGGTGGACGGTGAAGGCGTAGGGCTGCATGGCTAGGTACCACCGTTGCAGCCGCGCGTTGTGGTCCTTCATCCGGCACAGCCATTGGAGGGCGGAGTGGTCAGTGACCAAAGTGAATGGGGCCCCAAGGAGGTAGTAACGCAGAGCGTCGCAAGCCCATTTCGCCGCGAGGGCCTCCTTTTCGACGACTGCGTAATTTTGTTCTCTGGGGAACAGCTTCCGGCTGATGTAAAGAACCGGATGCTCCACCCCATCCACCTCCTGTGAGAGGACAGCCCCGAGCCCGACTTCTGACGCATCTGTTTGTAGGATGAATGGTCGCTGGAAGTCCGGGCTAAACAAGACTGGCTTGCTGCAGAGGCTTGCCTTAAGTGCCTGGAAAGCCTCGTCACAATCGAAGGTCCAGCGTACTTGTCGTGGGCTGTCCTTAGTGAGGAGCCCGGTCAAGGGGGCGGCCACCGCTGCAAACTGGGGGATGAACCTCTGATAATAACCCGCCAGCCCCAAGAACTGGGGGACTTGGTGCTTCGTGGTTGGCGGTGGACAGGCGGCAATGGCCTGAACCTTGTCCACCAGAGGTTTCACCTGTCCATTGCCAACGGTATACCCCAAGTAGGTGGTTTCACGCCAGCCGATGCAACACTTCTTAGGGTTGGCCGTTAACCCAGACTCCCGCAAGGACCTCAGGACAGCGGCGACCTTGTCCAGGTGGGTCTCCCACTGCTGACTGTAGATGACCACGTCATCTAGATAGGCTGCGGCGTAGTTGTGATGCGGTTGGAGGAGGCGGTCCATCAAGTGCTGGAAGGTGGCAGGTGCCCCATGAAGGCCAAAGGGCATCTGCGTAAAGTGATACAGGCCGGTCAGCGTGGCGAACGCGGTCTTCTCCTGGGAGGCCGGATCCAGGGGAATCTGCCAATACCCCTTGCTTAAGTCCAGGGTCGTAATATAGCGGGCCTCTCCCAACCGGGCCAGCAGCTCATCTATTCGGGGCATGGGGTAAGCGTCAAATTTGGAAGATGGCATTAACGCGCCTAAAGTCTATACAGAAACGCTGGGAGCCATCGGGTTTAGGCACCAGGACGATGGGACTACGCCACTCACTTTGTGACGGCTCAATTACTCCCAGGTCTAGCATTGCCCATACTTCGTCTTCGACAATTCGCCTTCGGTGATACGGCAGGGGTCTGGTCGTGGCCCAGATCACCACTCCCGGCTCCGTCTGAATCTGATGATAGGCCAGGGAGGTG
The DNA here is from genome assembly GCF_007399415.2 of Gopherus evgoodei. Taxonomy (NCBI): domain Eukaryota; kingdom Metazoa; phylum Chordata; order Testudines; family Testudinidae; genus Gopherus; species Gopherus evgoodei. The sequence goes on from NC_044324.1 coordinate 75,653,565, forward strand.
TACTCAGCCTTGGCTGTAAAAGTGTGAGGGAATGCTTGAAGGAGGCAGCGGGTTTGCTCCAGCTGCTCTTCTGTCAGCGTTTCCCCGAGCTGGGGCCCTCGGGGTCCTCCGTATTGTGTACCTGGGGCCCGAGTTCGGGGTCTGGTGGACAGGGATTGATCAGCAATCCTTCTCGCTCTCGCCAGGGTTTAAGGAGGTTAACATGATATCGTTGAAGCTCTTTCCGCCGGCCGGGCTGACGAATATCATAGGTGACGGGGCCCACCTTCCGCACCACCTCGTACGGGCCCTGCCATCGAGCTGGAGGGGAGGAGGAGTAAGACCCGGTCTCCAGGTTGGAAGTCTCGGGTACGCGCATCCCGGTTGTACGCCTGGGCCTGCATCTCTTGGGCGGCTTTTAAGTTTGCCTGTTCCAGGGTCCCAGCCTGCTTGAGACGCTCTTGGAGCTGGATCACGTATTGCAGGAGACCCTGGGCGGGTGAGGGGGTTTGCTCCCAGGTTTCCCTCATCAGGTCCAAAAGGCCCAGCGGTTGGCGGCCATATAATAGCTCGAACGGCGAGAACTTGGTGGAGGCCTGGGGGACCTCTCGCACTGCCAAGAGCAGGGGCGGGAGTAGTTGGTCCCACCGGCGGAGGTCTTCTGGGGGGAATTTTCGCAACATATCCTTTAGGGTGTGATTAAACCTCTCTACCAAGCCGTCTGTTTGGGGATGGTACACCGAGGTTCGCAGTTGCTTGATCCCCAGGAGCCTGCACAACTGCTCCAACAGCCGCGAGGTGAAATTGGTCCCCTGATCTGTGAGGATCTCCCGGGGCAAGCCAATGCGGGCTAAGACCTTAAGCAGCTCGCCTGCGATGGTGTGGGCGGTGATGTTCCGGAGCGGGATCGCCTCGGGGAACTGGGTGGCGTAGTCCAGCATCACGAGTATGTACTGGTACCCCGCAACACTCTTAGGGAGGGGTCCCACCAGGTCCATGGCCACCCGCTCGAAAGGGGTCTCAATCAACGGCATCGGGACCAGTGGTGCCTTGGGTGTCCTCGCTGGCGCGGTCAACTGACACTCCGGGCACGAGGTACAATAGTATATCCCCGGCCAATAGAAGCGCCCCAATATTCGGGCCAGGGTCTTTTCAGTACCCAGATGTCCAGCAGCCGAGACGTCATGGGCCAGTTTCATGACTGCCCACCGATGACAGCGGGGTACGAGGAGTTATGATCGGGGCTCCTTGGTGTGTGGGTCCCTCTCGACCCGATACAGGCGGTTCTGGCGCAGCTCGAAGTGTGGCCACCGGGCAGCTCGCCCGGGATTGAGGATAGTGCCATCCACCGGCGGCGAGCTGTTCGTATGCCTCGCTGAGGGTGGGGTCCGCTCTTTGGTCCCGGCAGAAGTCCGTGGGGGCCGAGGGATCCCTGGCCTTGCCCGGGGAAGCATCATCCCCATCCTCGGCGGCGGGGTCCTCCGGGGGGTCCAGCTCATCCTCCTCCATTTCTGGGGGCCCCCGCTCATCGTCCTTCCCTTCTGAGGCCTCTCCTTCCAAGGCTGGTACGGGACCCAGGCTGCCTCCGGCATGTCGACATAAGACGGCCGGAAACCCGGGCCAGTCCCGGCCTAGGATTACTGGATACGCCAGACTCGGTGCGAGACCTACCACCATCCGTCGGGTCTCCCCATCTATTGTCAGTCAGGCCCAGGCGCTGGAGTACGGCCGTACGTCGCCGTGGATACATTGTAACCGAATTTCCCCCAGGCGTGCATCTGCTGGGGGACCTAAGTGGTTGCGGATTAAGGTCTGTCCACAACCGGAGTCGAGGAGGGCCACAGTCAGATACCCCTCCACTGTCACAGGCGCCGTAATCTTGGCGGGCTGTCGGCACTGGGCCCGAGCCTCCCCGGAGCAGACTTGGCCGAAGGTACATTCCGTTTGGGAGCAATCCCTCTGGAGATGTCCCGACCGGACCTCCTCTCGGGGCCCCTGCTCCGCTGCAAGGTGCTGGAGGCATTTCAGCTGGAATTCCTGCTGCCGCTGAACCAGGTCCTGGATCAGCTGGCGTTGTTGAGTCCCCAGCTGCTCGATGAGCTGCCGCAGCTGCTGGAGCTGTGCGTCCTGCTGCTCCTCTTGCCATCGTGTCTGCGCCGCCTGCTGCCGATCCTGGTTCTCGGTCAGAAGGGCGGCGAGCTGGGACAGGCCCGTCTCGGGGGAGGGGGATCCCTCTCCCGTGGGCCCCCGTTCACCGGCGTTAAGGGTCTACGCCCACATCCTGGTGCTATGACCTCCCAGTGGTGCTTCCACGTGTAAGCCGGTCGTGTCGGGGCTCGTCCCCCTCAGGCACGGCGGAGAGCCACGGCGCCTCCTTACGCACTGCAGTCCGGGTCGGCTTAGCCCCTCGGCAGGTTTTGAGCGGGGTATAAGGTCTGTAAACAAGGTAGAGCCCCGGCCCTCTAGCCAGGGTCGGGGCTCTCAAAGTAAATAAGCCCCAGCCCTTCGACAGAGCGGGCAGTAATAGTTCAGGCTCAGGCCCCTAGCAGGGGCTGAGCAAACACAGTATCAGCCCGGGCCCTTGGTTCGGGTGGGGCACCAAACACGAGTCTAATTAGCTCTGGCCCTTTGGGTCAGGGCAGAGCAGTGGCAAAGTCAACGGGGCCCAGCCCTTGGTTCGGGCGGGCACCAAACACAAGTCTAATTAGCTCTGGCCCTTTGGGTCAGGGCAGAGCAGTGGCAAAGTCAACGGGGCCCAGCCCTTGGTTCGGGCAGGCACCAAACACAAGTCTAATTAGCTCTGGCCCTTTGGGTCAGGGCAGAGCAGTGGCAAAGTCAATGGGGCCCAGCCCTTGGTTCGGGCGGGCACCAAACACAAGTCTAATTAGCTCTGGCCCTTTGGGTCAGGGCAGAGCAGTGGCAATAGGCGGGAAGAGGGGGAGTCTGCCACCCGGTTACGGGTGGCAGGGGGAACGCAGGCCCTCCCACTCCACTGCGTTCCAGCCCGGGGCCCTAGCAGCGGTCAAGACCTGCTGAGGTCAGTGGGGATCCTGGCCGCAACACACTGACATGGGTTCGGGCTCTTCAGGAGCCAAACCAGGGTCGGCTATCCCCGGGCCACTTCCAACCTCCCCCTCTCTGGGTACCTGGTCCTTGCCAGCGTTGTCTGGGGGGGTCCCAGACCATGGGCTCCTCCGGGTACCAGTCGTGGGGAAGCTCAGGCCACTCCTCAGGGTATTGGGCACACGGCAGGTCAGGCCGACGTTCCTCCGGGTACCAGGTCTGAGGCAAGTCCAGCCAGCGCTCCTCTGGGTAGTGGGCGCGGGGCAGGTCCGGCCAGCGTTCCTCTGGGTAGTGGGCGCGAGGCAGATCCGGGCAGCGCTCCTCCGGGAAGTGGGCGTGGGGCAGGTCAGGCCAGCGCTCCTCGGGGTAGTGGGCGCGGGGCAGGTCCGGCCCGGCGGGAGCCCGGGCACCAGTGTCTGTCCTCTCTGGCAGCCTGCTTCCAACTGAGCGCTGGGGCCGGGCTTTTATACTTCCTGTCCCGCCCCTTGACTTCCAGGGGGCGGGGACAGGCCATGCTGACTCCGCCTACTGAGGCGCCTGCTCTGGCTCATCCCCCTCAGGCGCGGCGGGGAGCCAGGGCACCTCCTTACAGGGACAAAATTTGCCAGGCTTGAGTAGTTACACAAAAATGGCACAATCAAAAATTAATAAGTGAGACAGTAAAAATGCTCTTTGGGCTGAGACCAAGCATAAATATTTCAGCACATAAAGAATTAATTTGACAAAGATATAAGCAAATGAAGAAAAGGATTTACAATAGAAGTGAGATTTACAGTAAGAGGGGGATACTGGGGACTGCTATAATAAATCTCCATGTTGGATCTTTCAATTTCTTGTATTCTTTGTACAGCAGAAAAGTGAACAAACATGTTAAGCACAGAACTGTGAAATCCAAAAGGCAAAGTTGAAGTGAAAAGTGATTCTTGATAAGTAAGCTGTGAAAAAAAAATCTGTTGTATGCTTTTTCATTTTCTTGGCCAGTCTCAGGAATGAGAATTAAATGTACTAGAGAAATAAGGTAGATGAGGTAATATCTTTTATTGCACCAACTTGTGTTGGTAAAAGAGACGAGCTTTCAAGCTTACATAGAGCTCTTCTTCAGTTTAAGCCTGAAAGCTTGTCTCTTTCACAAACAGAAGCTGGTCCAATAAAAGATATTACCTTGCCCACCCACCTCTAATATCCAGGGACCAACATGGCTACAACACTACAAAAAATTAAATATACTGTATGTTTATCATTTATAGACTAAGTTGACTAATGCACTTGTGTGTGTTTTTGCTCCTTATACTTTCCCAAGTTTTCTCTCGGCTGGGTACAATCGTAAAATGCTAGAAATGTCATGAAATTTCACACAGTCTGGAGTTTAGTGAGTTTAAGAAAACTTGAAGCTTCACAGTGCTTCATTCTTAGGTGCCATCATCAAAAGTAATCTAACTACTACATTCTGTTATGTTTTGGTAAGAACTAAAAAGAAAAACTTCATGCTCTAGTCCCTGGTATGCAAAAAAAAAAAAAGAAAAAGATGTTCCCTAAGAGCACATTAACATGCAAATTCTATGTATGGTCCTGCCAAAAAATATAAGTATTCCATCCAAAATATATAAATACAGTCTACATCTCTAAAGAGGCATCACTTTAATCACATTTACATTTAAAGCACCACTCACTAAGAATTTGTACTCTTGTCATTGTTTATATTAAAAAACAGGTTGCCAAGTTTTAAGAAAGAGCTAGTTATCTTCATTAGCTAATATAGCATTCTAATTTTGCTTCTGCATCCAAGAATGTAGGTGGCCAAAATCCTTCTTTACCATTTCAAGGTCTAGTTGCAATGCCAAATACACACACACACTTACACAGATATAACAGAGGGCGTGCATAGAGGCAAAGAGGGCACAAGGAGCCTGTGCCTCATGCATAAACCTCAGTACAGAATCACTTCAGAGCACATGTGGTAGTGCTTTAGGGGATATGCCCACCTACCAGAATGGACAGTTCATCATGACCCCAAGGAAGTATGAGTATGGGCCACAATTTAACCTATAATTTTATTTTATTTTTAAAGTGTGTCCTTCCATTGCCAAACATAATTCAAGATGGCTGAGATGAGGTCATGTGATCAAATAGCTTTGCAGTATCCTGGTCCTAGTTGACGATACATTTTCATCATCAACTCAGGCAGTAGTGTGGCCCTGTGTGAGGTGAAGGAGAGAAATATCAACGGAACCCAAAGGAAAGCCTTGTGGAGCTTCTGTTGGGGTGGGGAGGATTCACACTGCCTCCTGTGTAGAACTGTGTCACAACAGAGTCCAGTTTAAATGTTTGCAGGAGGAGGCCCTTCCCGTACTTCCGATAGTTAGTTTTACATTACTTAAAAAAAAGTAAGGAAAGCTGCATAGGAGGCAGCAGAGTAAAAAGCACAGAGGTGTCAGAGAATTACCTGAACCTTTAAGCTTCTCATCTAACCTTGTAACTTCACATGGTCCCCCACATGCTTTGTCTTTTCTTCTGTTATTTCTCTTTTTGACCTTAAGGGGTGATTCAGTCACTTATCACTTCCAGTATCAGGGTCTTTCCAACAGGCAATAAAAGACGGTTACTCACCTTTGTAACTGTTGTTCTTCGAGATGTGTTGCTCACATCCATTCCAGTTAGGTGTGCGCGCCGCGCGTGCACGTTCGTCGGAAACTTTTTACCCTAGCAACTCCAGTGGGCCGGCAGGTCGCCCCCTGGAGTGGCGCCGCCATGGCGCCCAATATATATCCCTGCCGGCCCGCCCGCTCCTCAGTTCCTTCTTGCCGGCGACTCCGACAGTGGGGAAGGAGGGCGGGTGTGGAATGGATGTGAGCAACACATCTCGAAGAACAACAGTTACAAAGGTGAGTAACCGTCTTTTCTTCTTCGAGTGATTGCTCACATCCATTCCAGTTAGGTGACTCCCAAGCCATACCTAGGCGGTGGGGTCGGAGTGAGAAGTCGCGGCATGGAGCACTGCAGTTCCGAAGGCCGCATCCTCTCTCGACTGCTGGACCAGGGCGTAGTGGGAAGCAAAGGTGTGGACCGATGACCAGGTCGCTGCCCGACAGATTCCTGGATGGGCACACGGGCCAGGAAAGCCAGCGACGACGCCTGCGCCCTGGTAGAATGCGCAGTCACACGGCCCGTAGGGACATGGGCCAAGTCATAACAGGTCCTGATACAGGACGTAACCCACGAGGATAACCTCTGGGAGGAGATAGGAAGCCCTTTCATACGGTCCGCTACCGCCACGAAAAGCTGGGGGGATTTGCGGAAGGGTTTGGTCCTCTCTATGTAGAACGCGAGAGCTCTACGGACATCCAGCGAGTGGAGCTGCCTGCTCCCTGCCTGAGGAGTGAGGTTTGGGAAAAAAACCGGGAGGAAAATCTCTTGGTTGACGTGGAAGGCTGAGACCACCTTGGGTAGAAAGGCAGGGTGTGGTCTAAGCTGCACCTTGTCTTTGTGGAAGACCGTGTATGGGGGGTCCACCACAAGGGCTCGGAGTTCCGACACCCGTCTAGCTGAGGTGATAGCTACTAGAAAGGCAGCCTTCCAAGAGAGGTAAAGCAGGAGCAAGTAGCTAACGGCTCAAAGGGGGCCCATGAGCCGGGACAACACCAGGTTAAGATCCCAGGTTGGAGCAGGGGGACGGACGTTAGGGAATAACCGTTCCAGCCCCTTAAGGAATCTCGACACCGTCGGGTGAGAAAAAACGGAGCGACCGTCCGCACCCGGGTGAAAGGTGGAGATAGCTGCCAGATGGACTCGCAACGACGATAAGGCCAGACCATGTTCTTTGAGGGACCAAACATAATCTAAGATTTCGGATACCGAAACTTCCATAGGGCGGAGATTTCTCTCTACGCCACCAACAGGAGAAGCGTTCCATTTTGCCGACTATGTGGCTCTTGTGGATGGTTTCCTGCTGCTCAAGAGCACCTCTCTCACAGGCGTGGAGCAGCGCAGCTCGGAACCAGTAGCCACGCAGGAGCCACGCCGCTAGGTGCAGCGACTGCAGGTCTGGGTGACAGAGGGACCCGTGGTCCTGGGTAATCAGGTCCGGATGAAGGGGCAGGGGAACTGGGTCGGCTACGGCCAAGTCTAGCAGCATGGTGTACCAGTGCTGTCTGGCCATGCCGGGGCCACCATGATCACACGAGCCCTGTCTCTGCGCACCTTCAGGAGGACCTTGTGAACCAGAGGGAACGGAGGAACCGCATAGTACAGGTGGGTCGACCACTGGATGAGGAAGGCAATCCGCTATCGACCCCGGCTCCCTGCCCTGAAAGGAGCAGAACGCTTGGCACTTCCTGTTCCCCTTGGACGCAAAGAGGTCCACCCGGGGATAACCCCACCTCCGGAAATGGAGAGAGCGACGTCCGGTCGAAGGGACCACTCATGTGACAGGAAGGATCTGCTCAATCGATCCGCCAGCATGTTCCGTACTCCGGGAAGGAAGGAAGCCCTGAGGTGAATGGAGTGGGCTACGCAAAAGTCCCAGAGTCGTATCGCCTCGAGGCACAGGGAGGAGGACCTGGTGCCGCCCTGCTTGTTGATATAATACATGGTCGTCGTGTTGTCCGTGAACACGGCTACACAACGACCCTGAAGCTGATGACAAAACGTTTGGCAAGCAAGGCGGACCGCTCTCAACTCCCTCATGTTGATATGTAGCCCCACCTCCTCCTGGGACCATAGGCCCTGCGTCCGCAGGGTCCCTAGGTGGGCCCCCCCCAGCCTAGATCTGAGGCATCCGTTGTCAGGGATACCGAGGGCTGAGACGGGTGAAGGGAAGACCCGCACACAATACGGACTGGTCCACCCACCCAGAGAGGGAATCTAAGACCTTCTGGGGGACTGTGATTAACATGTCTAGCGGTTGCCTTGGTCTGTAATGACTGATAAGCCACAGCTGGAGAGGCCTCATGCGGAGCCGAGCGTAGTCGGTCACAAAAGTGCACGCCGCCATGTGGCTAACAGGGTTAGACATGTCCTCACTGACGTCAACGGGGCTGACCGCAAGCGTTGAACGATCGCCGCCATGGTCTGGAACCGCTGCCGAGGCAGCGAGGCCCTGCCCACAGTGGCGTCCAGGCCGGCCCCGATAAATTCCACCTTCTGAGTGGGCCTCAGGGTGGACTTGTCTGTGTTATCAAGAGGCCCAGACTCGCAAACATGCCGGTGATCACGAGGACATGGCTGTACACCTGCTGTTCCGACGTGCCCCGAATCAACCAATCGTCCAGATAAGGGAACACGTGACACGGTTGCGCCGAAGATGCGCCACGACAACTGCCATGCATTTTGTAAACACCCTCGGGGCCGTGGACAGGCCAAACGGGAGGACCGCAAATTGATACTGACGAGCCCCACAACGAAGCGGAGGAAGCGTCTGTGGCGTGGCCAAATGGCAACGTGGAAATACGCGTCCTGCATGTCGAGGGCGGCGTACCAGTCTCCCGGATCCAGGGATGGAATGATGGTCCCCAGGGATACCATGCGGAACTTCAACTCACGAGGTATTTGTTGAGTTCTCGCAGGTCGAGGATAGGCCTGAGGCCCCCCTTGGCCTTGGGGATCAGAAAATAGCGGGACTAAAACCCCTTGCCTTTCCGTTTTCGGGAACCGCCTCTATAGCTCCTTTGCTGAGGAGCGTCCGCACCTTCCTGCCGAAGGAATTGCTCGTGAGAGGGGTCCCTGAAGAGGGACGAGGAAGGAGGGCGGGAAGGAGGGAACGAAACAAACTGCAGGCGGTACCCCGTCTGCCACCACGCTCAAGACCCAGCGGTCCGATGTTATTTGGGACCACGCCGGGAGGAAAAACGAAAGGCGGTTGGAAAAACGGAGGGGAAGGATCCGTAGGGGAAACTGTTACTGCGCCCTCGAGCGCACCTTCAAATGAAGGCTTAGGACCAGGCGGGGGTTTTGAGGAGCCTTGGTTCTGCCCCCCTTGGTTCCCCGACTGCCTGCGCCTCCCGTTCCTGCCGCGGCGCCTGTAAGGGTCCTGCCGCTGGCGGAACTGGGAAAACGGCCGACGGTGCTGCTGTTGCTGCGGCCTAAAGGGTCTCGCTGTGTCACGGGGGTGTGCATCCCGAGGGACCCGCGCAATGACCCGGTTGTCCTTTAAACTCTTAAGTCTGGGGTCCGTCTTATCGGAAAACAGGCCCTGGCCTTCGAAAGGAAGGTCCTGTATCGTGTGCTGGAGCTCTGGCGGAAGGCCGGAAACCTGCAGCCAGGAGATGCGACGCATCGTAACTCCTGACGCGAGGGTACGGGCAGCCGAGTCCGCAGCGTCCAAGGAGGCTTGCAAGGCCGTGCGCGCGACCTTCTTGCCTTCGTCCAAGCTGGCCGTGAACTCTTGGCGAGCATCCTGTGGCAGCAGCTCCTTAAATTTGTCCACTGCCACCCAGGAGTAAAGGCGTATCTGCTCAGCAGGGCCTGTTGGTTAGAGACCCTGAGCTGCAGCGCCCCAGCCGAATACACCTTACGGCCAAGGAGGTCCATCCGCCTGGCTTCTCTGGATTTGGGGCCGGAGCCTCCTGGCCGTGACGCTCCCTATCGTTCACCGATTGCACTACCAGTGAACCGGGAGTCGGAGTGAACATGTAAATATTCGTACCCCTTAGAAGGGGCCATGTACTTCCTCTCGACTCCTTTCGCTGTCCGGAGGGATGGAGGCCGGGGACTGCCAGATAGTATTGGCATTGGCCTGAATGGTCCGTATAAACGGCAGGGCGACCCTGGTGGGAGCATCGGAAGAGAGGATGGTAACAATGGGTCCTCTATCTCCGAGACCTCCTCTGCCTGCAGACTCAGGTTTTGAGCCAACTCGCCTGAGGAGGTCACTGGTGCGCCCTGAGATCCAGCGGGGGGGGACTGTTGGAGGAGGTACCCGCCACCGCCTCATCAGGGGAGGAGGATGATGAGACCCCAGGCACAATAGTGTCCAACTGAGGGTCTTCCTCAGCCCTCGCCTCTGTCTCCGGCGCCGCAGCGGAAGTCCTGCTGTTTGGACCCTTCGTCCCTTCCGGGGAGGGAGGGGGGCGAGACAAAGAGGCTTCAGGGGCCCTACGCTCCGCAGTCGCCGGCCTAGCAGGGAGCTGCTGGGGGCCCTGGGCCTGATGGTACGCCCAGGGTGTCCAGAATCCCCACTGTGGGGGGCCTTGGTCCTGCAGCGGCGGATCAGCAAACAGCGCCGCCTGCCGGTCGGTTGCCCAGCGCATAGCCGCTGTCCGTCTGGGAGGACACGGACGGCTGCCTTGGAGGGCCACGGCGGGGCCGGACCCTGGATGGTACGGGTCTGCGCGGGCCGGCACGGAGGATCGTCTCGGTGCCGGAGGACCGGTGCCGGGAGTCATAACGGTGCGGGACCGGGACCGGGATCTGTCACGGTGCCGGGCGCTGCTTCGGGGACCGGGATCTGTCACGGTGCCGGGCGCTGCTTCTGGGACCGGGATCTGTCACCGGTGCCGGGCGCTGCTTCGGGACCGGGATCTGTCACGGTGCAGGGCGCCGCTTCGGTGCCCGGGACCTACTACCAGCTCGGTGCCGGGAGATCGACCGGGACGGGACCTGCCACCAGCTCGGTGCCGGAGGTCGAGCGAGATCGGGACCGGGACCTGCCACCAGCTCGGTGCCGGGAGGTCGACCCGGTGCGGCGTAGTAGCGTCGGGGACCTGCTCCTGGAGTCGCGGTGCCGGTGTCGACTGGAGCCTGACCGCGACCGTCTCGAGGCCGACCGGTGCCGCGAGTTGCGACCGGTACCGCTGAGGGGAGCGGTGCCGGGACTGCGAGCGGCGTCGGGATCTGGAGCGCCCAAGACGTCGGGGCCTGGATGGCGAACGACTGTCCGCGGGCGGTGCCCGACATCATGGACTTGCCTCTGGACGTGACCCGCACGGAGGAACCGGGGGTGGCAGCCGAGTAGGCTCCGTCAGGGCAATAAGGTCCCGAGCCGAGGCGAAGGTCTCCGGTGTGGATGGGACCATTATCTCAACCCAGATCTCATGGGGGGAGCTCGGCGGCACCGGACTCAACAGACCCGCCGGGCCCGGAGTCAACGGTGCTGACGGTGCCCGGCGGCGCCGCGGCCGATGTCGAGGCCTGGGCGTTCAAGCCGGGTCTGCCTGGCCGGAGTATTAGACTTCGACGGCCTAGGCACTGATTCCGGTGCCGGAGAAGGTCGGTGCCGAGGAGTCTTCTCGGTGCCGGAGCGATCCGGTGCCGGTGCCGAAACCACGGTCTGCGCAGTCGACGGGTCAAGTGCCGCCTCCATTAGGAGAGTTCGGAGCCTCTGATCCCTCTCCTTTTTTGTCCTCGGCTTAAAAGCCTTACAGATGCGGCACTTGTCAGATCTGTGCGATTCCCCGAGGCACTTCAGGCCGCTCTCGTGGGGATCGCTGGTAGGCATGGGCTTCTTGCAGGCCGCACAACTGCTTGAAGCCTGGCGAAACAGGCATGAGCCTGGCGCCGGTGCCGGGAAGGGCTAAGCCCCCCGGCCAGGAACTACTTAACAGCTATTACTAAACTATCTACTTAACAATACTAATTAACAACTATCTATAGAACTAGAGATAAGCGATAAACAAGCGATAGAAACTAGGAGAGCTAGGGACGTGGAGGACAGCTATGCCGCGCTCCACAGTTCCAACGACCGACACGACGGTAAGAAGGAACTGAGGAGCGGGCGGGCCGGCAGGGATATATATTGGGCGCCATGGCGGCGCCACTCCAGGGGGCGACCTGCCGGCCCACTGGAGTTGCTAGGGTAAAAAGTTTCCGACGAACGTGCACGCGCGGCGCGCACACCTAACTGGAATGGATGTGAGCAATCACTCGAAGAAGAACTACCAATTCCTTCTCTCCCACTTTGATTTTAAGGGTCTTCAGTGAAGGGCTGACAGGGTAGCACAGTCTGTCCTAGAGCTGCTCCTTGTGCACATGGGGTGAACAATCTGCTCCATTGCAAAGGTGCATGATGTGCTTCCCAGGCTGGCATCGATAAAGGGGTAGGGCTATGCTATGCCCCCACCTTTTCCCTTTTTAGAGTCCTGTTGATTATAGAGTGAGGATGGCCCTACTCTCAACAGACACAAAAGCTAGCCCATAGCAGAGGTGGTCAAATGTATTGGCCCAAGGGCCACATCCTTCCATTGCCAAATAGAATAGAAATTGTATGGTGGGCCATGAATGCTCACAAAATTGAGGTTGGGGTGTAGGAGGGGGTGAGGGCTCTGGTTGGGGATGCAGCTCCGGGGTGGAGCCAGAATGAGGAGCTCAGGGTGCGGGAGGGGGGTTCTGGGTTGGGGCAGGCAGTTGGATGTGGGAAGGGTCCAGACTCCCACTGGGAGTGGGGGGTGGGCTCTGGGGAGAGGCTAGGGATGAGAAGTTGGGGTGCAAGAGAGTGCTCCAGGCTGGGATCAAGGGGTTTGGAGGTTGGGACGGGGATCATGATGGGGCGTGGGGGTGTAGGGCATGGGGAGAGGCTCGGGGTGCAGGCTTCAAGCGGTGCTTACCTCAAGTGGCTCCCTGAAGAAGCGGCATGTCTCTTCTCTAGCTCTATGTGGAGGTGCAGCCAAGGCGTCTCTGCATGCTGCCCCATCTGCAGGCACCACCCTTGCAGCTCCCACTGGAGCACCGGCGGGGGCCATTGGAGTGCATAGGAGCTGGAGTGGGGCCACGCTGCGGCTTCCAGGAGCTGCATGGTGCAGCCTCCGACCCTGCACCCCAGCTGGAGTGCTGGAGCAGTGCAAGCCCCAGACCCTGCTCTCCACCAGGAGCTCGCAGGCCAACTTAAAAAAGACTGCAGGCCGTAGTTTACCCACCCTTTCCATAGTGTAACATTTTAAAAAACAATTTCATAATTCAAACCTGGTTTTTTGTTGGGGTTTGTTCAATTTAATCAAATATAGGGCTACAGTCAGACCTGGTGTAAGTGGACAAAACTTTATTGACTAGACTAGAGTATCAATTAGTTCATCAGCTCTGAATTTAGTCCATGGTGTTCAAACAGTTTTCCTTTTCTATCGAAACATTCTGTACTTTGACAAGAATTCTGTGCATGCATGTGAAAGCATATTTATGTGAATCAAGGGTTTTATGGGTAGGAACAAACTGAACCACTAGCAATGACAGCGATTCTTGCCTGTATTTCCTTTTGCGAAGTTGCAAAACTGGTAAATGAACTAAATCCACACTTACAACTCTAGCAAACAACTACACATAAAAATGATCCCACTGTTTATATTTATATACACACCAATGTGTGTCAGATTTTGTGTATATGCAAAATAATTATGTTATTATGTAGACAGAATTATAGGTGTTATGCAGTTATTGTGCTGGTTATAAACTGATTCTGGAAAAGTTTAGTGTGGAGAAATGTTGACTTTCCCACAGAAAAGTATATTAGCAAATTACTTGTGTGTTTCATGTTGGAATGAGAACTGATGACATAAAGATGTTAAATTCCAGTATGCAACTGTATTTACAGGTGCGTATATTTCAGAACAATTAGTTGGACTTTGTTTTAATGTCCATTGAGTGAAACACACTAGTTCTATGTATTGTATTCTTGCTTTATGCAAAACAATTTATATTGAAAACATCTTTATAAAATAATAATTTAGCAACAGTCAATCACATTTTATTTTAATAATATTATGCAATCATAAGCACAACTCACAATGAACGTGCTCATGCACAGTATAAGAAATTGATGTGCTTTAACTCATGACTAACCTTCTTTACTAACCTTGAGAAATATAAAATTTTTCTCACTACATATCATAATAATCTCACAGCCAATTAGTTTAAGAGAAAATATTTCAAAAAGAAAAGTTTTCATACTTATTAAAAAATCACAGGTAAACGTGTGAAATAAAGAAATTGCATAATAAAGGATACTCTTAATGCTAGATCAGCTCATTCCATATAAGTGAAAAGGAGACAGTAGTGAATATGATTTACCTTCAACACATGAGTATGCTTTGATGACTATTTGAGCTGTCAGGAAGAGGCCACATTGCCCCTTTGGCTTTCCTTCTTAACAGAACAAGCAACTTCCAAAATTTTTCATTTGTGACACTCTTAGAAAACCTGAAATTAGCTAAAGTCTTTTGAATTTCACAATATTTCTTGATACATTTGCAATTGAAAAGGCTTTACCCTGTGTCAGTTACCAAGATTTTGAAAATTTTGGGGATCTGACTTATCGTTGTTCAACTCTCCGAATCTGCTGTTCATCTCAGTAAGAGCTTACATTAAAACTGCTGGGCATAGACCATAGCCCTTAAAGATAAATGTTCACAGCTCTCTCTCTTTCCCCTTCCCCAACCCCCATGAAAATATCTGGCCACGCTTGGCAAATGCAGGCAAAATGGCACTGCTGAAAACCATTTTTTTTTGGCAACATAACTCCACTGACCTCAATAGAGTTACTTCCTATTTATACCAGTGTAAATGTGTAGAGAAACAGGCACTGGATCTAAAAGGTCAGATTTGGTATTTCCATTTAATATGTGAAACATTTTTCACATTACCGCTTCATTTTTCAATTTTTTTGTATATAGTAAAAAATGTTTTAACATGGTAATTCAAAGCTGAAAAGGAGGACTCAAACCACATGAAACAAACCTGTGACGAATTGTGAGTGAAGCATCTTGAAAACATGTTGCCATTTTGTCCCCAGTCCTAATTAAAAAAAAACAAATAACTGCTGAATCACATGGGAGGGAAGGAAAGCAGAGAGTGCAGTAAATTGGCTGCCTGTCAGGGATTTTAACTGTGGGGACAAGCCCCTCCCAGCTAGTGAAGTCCTTGCCATTCGCCTTGCTAAAGAGCAAGTCACAAATCACCACCAGCTATTCATAGAGGTATCAGCAAATGTCAAAATACTTCATGTGCAGCAGCCTACAGCCCTACTAAAGCTATCAAATAACATTCAGGGCTAGAACACTGGATCGTAATCTCATTCTGAACATAGTTTTTAATGTGAGAGGGAGCTAGAGTTTATATATGTGAACTGGAGCTCAAGTGTCAGAAAAATACAGAGGAGTCAGATGCTGACAAATGCTTAACTATGGTGTTGCAAATATGACACCAGAATACTTATACTGCAAGGGCTTATTGGTATTACCAACAGCCTCTTCAGTCTGATTTTTTTCTGTGTCTGATTTGTTCTTGAAGGACACAAATCCACTCCATTTTAGCAAAATAAATTCATCTCCCTTCATGGCTTCTCACCTGAGCCTGCCAGCTAGGGTGCCTATAAGTACCATCTAAGGCCATGATTTGTGCTTTGTGAGCACCTGTCCATTGCAAAATGGACCAAGCCCAGCAAACTCATCTTACATAGACCACCCAGCAAAACAGCCAACATATGGGAAAAACTTTGAATCACTACCATCCTGGGCTATGCTTGAACTTGTGACATAGAGGTCAAAGGTTCTGCACTGTCACCCAAGCCCTCATGACAACATTTCAGTTATAACATAGCCATCAACTAACACAGGAAATAAAGTCATCAGTGGGCCTCATGGGTGCGATGTTTTTTCTTGCAACCCATTATGCATCACCCCATTTCACAGCAAGTCTCTTCAAAAGCTGCATTAACTGGCTGCAAATCACAAGTCAGATTCTAACTGACCAAAAAAAATGAAAAGATGTGTTTTTTTCTTGGTCTCCTGCTGACTGTCCTTTATACATTTCTGTAGTAGGCCAGGAGCTGACTACTAATATCAAAAAGTTTGAGGAAGAAGAATACATCTTTTAGTTTGTGATAGGACAAGCTGTCAGTGGGGAGGAGGAAAAGATCTCAAGGACAAGCCAGTGTTTGTTAACAAGCTTATCTTGTTGTTCAGGATGTTATGTTAGGTAGAGAAGCGCTCCCTTTCTCCCATTATTAGAAGGCTCTCTATTTCCCTTAAACAGAGCAGACAGCAGGTCCCTGATACAGGTTCACCTTCTTACTGGAAAAGGGAGCATAGGCAGGGTGGTGTTGGGGGTGGGGGTGGGGGTTTGCAGAGACTATAGCCACCCCAAAATTTGTCTTACCCCCCATAGCCATCCCTCCTAGCACAAAGGTCAAATATTATGCAGAAGTAAGGTTGGCATGGTATGGCATTGCCACCCTTACTTCTGAACTGCTGCTGGCAGCGACACTGCCTTCAGAGTTGGGTGCCTGACCAGCAGCCACCGCTTTCTAGCTGCCCAGCTCTGAAGGCAGAACAGAAAGAGCAGTGGCTGCTGGCCCAGTGCCCAACTCTCATGGCAACCCACCAGCAGCAGCAGCACAGCTGCCAGAAGCAGTGAAGAAATGCAGAAGTAAGGGTGGCACGTGCCCACAAGATGTGTAGCAGAGCCTTGCACCAATTTTCTGTCTAGCCCACCTCAGCTCCACCCCACACACTGAAAAGATGCTGCCACTGCCCCTGAGCATAGAACAGATTTGGCTGATTCTTCAAAATAGTAAATTGAACAAGAAGGCTCAGAGCTTCCCTACTTTGCAGGAGGATCTGAACTGGCTCTCAGTGGTTCTTGAATAGAAGAGGCACAAGCCATCTCTGCACAGTTCCTGTGCTAGCCCATGATGGCCCCTCTTTTGAGCAACCTTGGTAGAATCCATCTGATATAAATTCATTGAGTTTAAGGCCAGAAGGGATCATTGAGATCATCTAGTCTGATCTGCGTAACAAAGGACATAGGATTTACCTAAATGAATATCCTTCATCAAGTCCAATAGCTGTAGATGAACTAGAGAATATCTTTTCAAAAAACAGCCAGTATCCATTTTAAAATTGCCAGTGATAGAGAATCCTCTGCAATGATTAGTAAATTGTTCCAATGGTTAGTTACCCGCACTGTTAAAAAATTGCACATTATTTCTAGTCTAAATTTATCTAGTTTCAAATTCCAGCCATTGGATCTTGTTATATCTTTGTCTGTTAGACTGATGAGCCTTTATTATCAAATTTTATTCCCAAATATAGTACTTAGAGATTAGGATCAAATAACCCCTTACCTTTTCTTTGATAAGCTACATAGGTGGAGTTCTGAGTCTCTTACTATAAGGCATGTTTTCCAGTCCTTTAATCATTCTTATTAGAAATTGTAGGAAACGGTTCTTCTGTCCCACAAGAGCACTGATATTTTGAATTTTTTTCCTGTCTCAAATCTGGATGAAAAGTCAAAGTCTCAGAAAGTTTCATGACCTGATCATCTGAGTTCTGAAACAAATTTTGGATCAATTCACTGAAATATTTCATTTTGATAAATTCAAATAACTTTGTTACAAGTTTGACTTTTTAAAAACTTTTAGTATAAAAATTAACTAAAATTTCTAAATGAAAAGTCATTTTGACCCAAAACATTGAAACTTTTTGTTTTGAAAATATCAAAATGGGACACCAACAATTTTGAAATATTTTCTTTTCAAAAAACATTTCAAATTAGGAGCTTTGTCCAAACTGATCCTTTCCCATGAACAGTTTCCGTTTTGACTAATCAGTATTTTCCAACAAAACAGTTTCAGCAAAAAAAAATGGCCTGATTTTCAGTGGACCAGAGCACCTGCACCTTCCACTGGTGCCTGTGGAGCTATACTAGCATAACAGTGTCATGGAGTGGAAAATCACACCCCATAAGTTGCTAAATATTTTTTTAAAGTGTTTCTCTTGTTGTGAGTGCTAACTTCCATACAAAAATGAAGCATCAGAATGTTGATAGTATATTTTTCAATAGCAGCAACTTATTTAGAAAGGTGCAGATATTGAAAGAGGGGTCACACTGGCTCTCCTTTTAAAGTTTCCTCCTCTGGAAATGTTTTATTACACATGCATTCAGTCTCCAAATTCTGTTTAGCCTCGTTCTCATTCTTTTTTCAGTTTCTTCATTTCACAGGAATCCACTGACTAGAGATGTGCCACGTGAATGTTTTCTGTCTGCCAGCTGAGAACTCCTTATCATTTCCTATCAAAGATCCCTTTATGTCTAACAACAGCTGTTCTTTTTTTTTTTTTACTGCTCTTCTACCCAATCAGTAGCATTGTTATCTCTTTAACTAGAATACAGATCTTATCTGTCATTTCAACGACTCTGTATTTCTTACTTCTGTTAGGATTGATTGCAGTGCTGCTATTCATCTGCATTTCATCTGGCACTGGCCACTGTTGGAAGACAGGATACTGGGCTAGATGGTCTGACCCATTATAGCCATTTTCATGTTCTTATGCTATTCCTGTTTGGTGTATGCTCTCCAGTGGTAAGCTATTTCTGTTTGCTCCACGATTACCAGGTCAGGCACCTACAATCTGGGACAGAATTGGGTAGGAGGACTGGGAATATTGCCTAATTAATTTTTTAATGCAGCTTCCTGTCTGATGTAATGTAACAGGTGATCCAAGCCAGTATTATAACCCGTGGGTCTATTTTATTTGAGTAAAGCCAGTTGAATGGTAATGAATGGTGGATCCATTTTCAGTGTAACTGATGAAACATTCCCAGTGACTTCACTGGGAGTTGGAGCAAATAATTGGTGTATATTTGCATGAACATACATAAGTCAGGTTGCTATGATTAGGGAGGGATTCACAGTACTCATTACTGAGTTGTGAGTCTCAGACAACCCTTAACATTCAGGAATGCTTGTGACTCTCAAAAGTTTCACTATCCGGAGCATGAACAATTATTTATTTGGACACCTTGTACCAGAAATGCAGTATCCTTAACTCATTAGTTGCTGTTTCCTATTTGAAATGTTTCAGTCCAACCAGACGGTCCAAACAAAAACGTTGTCACCCAGGTGACCAACCACTTGACACAGTTCATGAACAGTGAATAATCCATCGATTAAATTGTTTTCATTGACTTCATATCAGATTATGAACAATTGACACAGTCAAAGAAAAATAGGATTGGTTCACTACCCAATGCCCAGCCCTGGTTTTTAGTTTTAAACAACAGTAGGAAGAGCATATACAAGTTTCTCCATTACCGCAGACAACAGCATAGATCATACTTGACAGTATCCTTTCAGCTATCTGGATGGGTTTTAGTGGTATCATGAACTTGTCAGTCATTTTAGGCTCTGGGAAATTTTTCATTCTAGGCTGGAGTGTTTGTATAAGGCAATCAACAGCAAAATTGCCTCAAGGCCGGCAAGTGTCTGGTTTGGATATGTAAGTGATGCCTCCTGGCAAATAGTAATTATTTCTCCTTGTTATTTTGGCCATTAAATACACTCCGTGCAACATCCTCTGAAATCTGCTTTCTAAAACACATTGTACTTTCCTAACCTTAATTAAGCTATGAATATTTTTAATCCACTTAGAAAGTTATTAACGAGATGTAACATGATATTATTTGAACTGAGTGAAACACTGAACTATGAATATCAGGAGGAAGGTTAATCAAAATCCCACTGAGACGTCCGTTGAGATTAAAGCTGTACAAAATATTTGCATCTGAAGCAAAACTCACAAATATTGGATTTTCAGCAGTTCTACTGGGATGCCCAAACTGGTATGTCTGACAGTATGTGGCAATCAAAACATGCTTTTCCTAAGTGTCACCTGCTTTTTTCCCACTTGGCCAGAAAAACTGCAATAGATCCAGGGGGCTTGTGAATCATGCTCTATAGTCTCAAAGGAAAGAACTTCTCTAGGTGTTCTTTGTTTCCCCTCAGTGTAGCATGCCACCTCCAGGCCCAAATTTCAGTTTTTCAGGGCTTCAGCCTTATAACTTTGTTGAACAAGTACTTAGATTAAAGAAAAATATTAACACACTATTAAGCTCTCTTCTTCCTCTATAAAAGGATTCAAAAATGTTTCTGCAGGAAAGCAACATTTCCCCTACAGACAAATGAGGGAGTTTTGCAGGTGACAAATTTTGCAATAAATATTTTTTATGATACTATTATGAGAAAAGATTCTGCCCAGGCTGTTTAACAGCATCAGAGACGTTAGGATCTCATTCTAGTGTCATGACTATTTTGAAGCAATTTTTCATTACAGGGACGTTGTCAAGGTTAGTAAGGCCACAAGCTGACCCAGTCTTCCCCTCCTTCCCTTCCCTAAAATGTCTGCCTGCAAAGTACACAGTATTTATGTATTTTAGATGCCTCAAGATGTCATCTTTTCTTTAAAAACAAATCACCACTACTAGCACAGCACTGGCGAGAAGAGCTACGGGGAGCTATTAACATAGAAGTAATTTTTGATGCCTCTATTTCTGTTTGCAAATTATCCAGGAATAGACTTATTTATGAACTGGTTTTACTCAAAATTAATCTATCAGCCAATGGTTTATGTGAAAAATATTTCGTTCTTGGGGTTCCCCCAGCCTATTGCTATGACCTATTGCTACAAGTACTTGCTACTCATAATTCACTCTTCGTGCTGTGTGATTAGGTAAATTATAGGGCATTGTTTCTGCTCCCTGACCAGATGACTCCTTGTAGCGGGGTGACCACCCGCTCCAGCCTGGAAGGGGTTGGAAAAGCCCTGGAGAGGGCAAGGTAAAAGTCTGGCTGATTGGGGGAAGTGGCTGAAGCTGGGGCCACACCCCAAACAGACTCCTCTGGCCCTATAAAGGCAGAGAAGCCAAGGGCAGACAGAAGTCTCTCTCTCTGTTTGTAGAGAGAGAAGGGCCTGGCTGCAAGGAGCTAGACACAGGGTACCTGAGTGAAGCAGGGCTGGGGGAAAGGCAGAGGAGCTGGGGAGCTCCTGCCTGGAAAGCCACAGGCTGTGGCCTAGCATAAGGCCAAGAGGTACTGGGGGTTGCAGAGGGCAGCCCAGGGATAGGCTAAGGCAGCAGGGCCAAACCCAACCTTGCCAATGATGAGTAGGCTGATACTGCAGTCTTCCCCAGGGTGTGGGGCTAGACAATGACTGGCAGTGGCCATACACTGAGGCAAGGTGGGGATAGTGGATTGAGGTTCCCCAGGGAGGGGAGACCCTAAGACTGAGAAGGTACTGCCAGGGGGGCAGCATCCCAGATTAAAGGGCACTGGGTCCAGGGAGGGACATGGGGCCAGAGGACAGGCGGATCACTGGCCCGCAGAGGGTGCTCTGGAGCTGGAATGAGCTAATTTCCAGGAGTCACCAGCAGAAGGTGCCGCAGGGGTGGGCCCGCTCGTCTACACTCCTAAACCCCCCCGAGTCCTTCTAAGATGGTAACATAACTATTTCTGGCGTGAAGACATATTTACAATATTTCTAGGGCTTTTGATTAATTGCAGTTCACTCACGTGATTTAATTCAAAAAAATTAATTGCGACTAATCAGTTTTAATCACACTGTTAAACAATAGAATACCAATTGAAATTTATTAAATATTTTGGATGTTTTTTTCTACATTTTCATATATATTGTATTCTGTATTGTAATTGAAATCAAAGTGTGTATTTTTATTACAAATATTTGCACTGTAAGAATGATAAAAGAAACAGTATTTTTCACTTCATCTCATACAAGTATTGCAGTGAAATCTTTGTCCTGAAAGCGCAACTTAGAAATTTAGATTTTTTTTTGTTACATAATTTCACTCCAAAACAAAATAATGTAAAACTTTGGAGCCTATAAGTCCACTCAGTCTAGGGTGACCAGACATCCCGATTTTATCAGGACTGTCCTGATATTTACTTGTTTGTCCTGTGTCCTAACCCATGTTCGGTTGGGATATGAATTGCCTCAATATTTTGCATTCTGACGCACAGGCAGCAGGGGGTCGTGCCCCCAACTCAGCCCTGGCCCCACCCTGACTCAGCCCCCTCCCTGCCCCACTGGATCCATCCCCAGATCCCCACCCTCGACCTGCCTCTTCCCCAAGCACACCGCATTCCTCCTCCTCCTCCTTCCCTCCCAGGCTTGCGCAAATCAGTTGTATTGCGGTCGGCTGAGGGCGCAAAGACAAAAATGGGAATGACTCCCCGG
This sequence comes from Gopherus evgoodei, assembly GCF_007399415.2. Classification (NCBI taxonomy): domain Eukaryota; kingdom Metazoa; phylum Chordata; order Testudines; family Testudinidae; genus Gopherus; species Gopherus evgoodei. Next base: position 75,675,557 of record NC_044324.1, read on the forward strand.
GTCATTCCCTCCTTTATGTTTGTCATAACATATTCCCAGATTTGGACCTTAGCGTCCAAAATATGGGTGTTAGCATGAAAACCTCCAAGCTTAGTTACCAGCTTGGACCTGGTAAAGCTGCCACCACCCAAAAAATTAGAGTGTTTTGGGGCACTCTGGTCCCCTCCAACAACCTTCCCTGGGGACTCCAAGACCCAAATTCCTTGCGTCTTATAACAAAGGGGAATAAACCATTTCCCCCCCTTCTCCCTTCCAGCGCTGGGAGGAGGGGGGAGAAGCAGGATGTGGCAGCCCGCTCAGGGGAAGCAGAGGTAAGCTGGTGCGGTGGAGGTGGGGCAGGGAGCTGCCTGTGGGTGCTCAGCCCCCACCAATTTTTCCTATGTGCCTGCGACCTCCCTTCCCCACCCCCCCATGTCCCGATATTTCATGTCTCTTATCTGGTCACTCTAACTCAGTCCGACTTCTTCAGCCAATCGCTCAACAAACAAGTTTATTTACATTTACGGGAGATAATGTTGCCCTCTTCTTATTTACAATGTCACCTGAAAGTGAGAACAGGCATTCGTATGTCCTTTTGTTGCCAGCATTGCAAGGTATTTACATGCCAGATATGCTAAACATTCGTATGTCCCTTCATGCTTTGGCCACCATTCCAGAGGACATGCTTCCATGCTGATCACGCTCGTTAAAAAAAATGTGCATTAATTAAATTTGTGACTGAACTCCTTGGGTGAGAATTGTATGTCCCCTTCTCTCTTTTGCTCACATTCTACCATATAGTTCATGTTACAGCAGTCTCAGATGATGACCCAGCACATGTTCAATAAGAACACTTTTACTGCAGATTTCACAAAATGCAAAGAAGGTATTATATGAGATTTCTAAAGATAGCTACAGCACTTGACCTAAGATTTAAGAATCTGAAGTGCCTTCCAAAATCTGAGGCCTGGTCTACACTACACGTTTATACCGATTTTAGCAGCGTTAAGTCGGTTTAACACTGCACCCGTCCACACAATGAGGCCCTTAATATTGATATAAAGGGCTCTTTAAACTGGTTTCTGTACTCCTCCCCGACGAGAGGAGTAGCGCTGAAATCGGTATTACCATATTGGATTAGGTTTAGTGTGGCCACAAATTGACGGTATTGGCCTCCGGGCGGTATCCCACAGTGCACCACTATGACTGCTCTGGAAAGCAATCTGAACTCAGATGCACTTGCCAGGTAGACAGGAAAAGCCCTGCGAACTTTTGAAATGCATTTCCTGTTTGTCCAGTGTGGAGCTCTGATCAGCACGGGTGGCGATGCAGTCCCAAATCCAAAAAGAGCTCCAGCATGGACCGTACGGGAGATACAGGATCTGATCACTGTATGGGGAGACAAATCTGTTCTATCAGAGCTCCGTTACAGAAGATGAAATGCCAAAGCATTTGAAAAAAATCTCCAGGCTATGATACAGAGTCCACAGCACAGTGCTGTGTGACAAGCGTAACGGAAAGCCAAAGAATCAAATGAACGCTCATGGAGGAAGGGAGGGGGGACTGAGGACTCCATCTATCCCACAGTCCTCGCAGTTTCCGAAAAGCATTTGCATTCTTGGCTTAGCTCCCAATGCCTGTAGGATCAAACACATTGTCCGGGGTGGTTCAGGGTATATCTCGTCAATTTACTCCCCCCCCCCCCCCCCCCGTGAAAGAAAAGGGAAAAAAATCGTTTCTTGACTTTTTTCAGTGTCACTGTATGTCTACTGCATGCTGCTGGTAGATGCGGTGCTGGGGCACTGAACAGCAGCATCCTCTCCCCTCCCCTCCCCAATGGCAGATGGTACAGTGCAGTAGGATGGTAGCCATCCTCGTCATCATCCTGTGAGTGCTCCTGCCTGGCCTCAGGTGAGGTCAGCCGGGGGGCGTCTGGGTAAAAATAGGAATAACTACCGGTTATTCCCGGCAGATGGTACAGAATGGCTGGTAACCATCCTCATCATAGGAACTGGGGGCTGAACTCCATCAGCCCCCCCCCCTTCATGTCTAAAAAAAGGATTCCGTACTGCCTGGACTATCATAGCAGTGGGATGCTGGGATCCTCTCCCGACCACCGTTTAATATCCTGCCTGGACTATCACAGCAGCTGGAGGCTTCCTCCCTTTCATTTTATCTCACTAAAAAGTCAGTGTTTCTTATTCCTGCATGCTTTATTACTTCATCTCACAAATGGGGGGATCCTGCAACGGTAGCCCAGAAAGGTTGGGGGAAAAGGGAAGCAACGGGTGGGGTTGTTGCAGAGGCACCCCCTAGAATGGCATGCAGCTCATCATTTCTGTGGGATCTGACATGGAGCAGCTGTGCTCTCTGGTTCTCTGATACACTGCTTCTCTAGTACAGGGTCAATTGCTTAAAAGAAATATGAATAAACAGCCTTATTAAAAAAGAATACAATTCAGAACACTCCAGCAACTACACACATGTAAATACAAAATAAAAACCATATAAATCACTATCTTATCTTTTGTACTTACAACTGGGAAACAGAAGATTAGAAAAGCAGGAGGCAGAAAAATCCTCTCATAGCCGAGAGAGTACAGGCAGAAAACAAAGGACTCACTCACAAACTTCCCTCCACCCAGATTTTAAAAAGTCTTGTTTCCTGATTGGTCCTCTGGTCAGGTGTTTCAGGTTACTCCTTTCCAGGTAAAGGAACATTAACCCTTAGCTATCTGTTTATGACAATGTTTTATCTAAAAATAGAGTCAGTCCTGCCTAGAATATGGGGCAAGGGTACTAGATGCCGCCCTAAGCACGCGCTTGGCATGCTGGGGCCTGGAGCCGGCCCTGGTCCCCCTGCTTACTTCCTCCACCTTCTGAAACAAGAAGTTCAATAAATTCCAATAACTTATTGAACATTTTTGTTGTATTACTTTTCCAACAAATGTCTGCATATTCGAAGTTCCCCATTACTCCAAGGTCTTGTGTTTTAAATATTTCTATTATTTGTTCTAGAAATGCCTCATCCATCTCCTCCTCCTGATTTGGTAGTCTATAGTAAATATAGTATAGATTAGTTGTAGATATAGTAGACTTTTACCTTCACCCAAAGACTTCCATGTGGTCTGCCTCTGACCTCCTTCTGGACCTCAGAACAAGTATATATATTCTTGATGTATAATGCAATACCATCTCCCTTTTTTTCCTGTCTGTCCTTCCTAAACAAGCTATACCCCCCTATATCAAAATTGCAATTGTAAGATTCCAATCACCAATTATCCTACCAACTCTCAGTGATGCCAATTAAGTTCTAATTTAGCTTAGGTATTAAAAACACTGGAACAAGTTTTATAATGAGGGTGCAGAAAGCTATGTAACAGAACTGTAAACCCTGTATCTGATGGAAACCATTTGAAGCCAGGAGGTGCTGCTTCACCCCCAGCACTTCTAGTTCCAGCACCCCTGACTCCAAGATCTCTTTTTTGAGTGGTAACAGCTAATTTAGATACCATCATTTTGTCTGTATAGTTGGGATTATTTTTTCCCATGTGCATTACTTTGCATTTATCAGCATTGAATTTATCTGCCACTTTGTTGCCCAGCTTAGTGAGAGCCCTTTATAGCTCTTCCTGCTTATTCTGCATCCTCCTTGCATTTGTATATAGACATATATATGTTGAGCAGATTTCCCCCACTGTTTTCCATCTTGTTGCTCCCATGACCCTACTGTAATTTTCCATTCCCCCCACTCCAACATCTAGTCCTCTGTAAAGGTCACTTTTTTTAATACCTATCTTGGGCTTTTGTCACCTGCTCACTTTGAACCAAATTTAAAACCCTCCTTAATGAGTTGGTAGCCAAAGATGCTTTCCTCCCTTTTGGTCAGGTGGACCCCATCTCTTCCCAGCAGTCCTCCTTTCTGGAACAGCACCAAATGATCTAAGAAGCCAAACCCCTCCTGCTGACATCAACTGTGCAGCCATGCATTCATCAGGATGAATGTGTCCCTGCCTGGGCCTTTACCCTCACTTGGAAGTTTGGACCAGACCACCATCTGTACCCCCAACTCCTTCACTCTCGGTGCCAGAGCCCGGTAGTCATTGCTGATCTCCTCAGAGTCACACCTGGCAGTATCATTAATGTTCACGTGGATTAACAGTTTGGGATAGTGGTTAGACGGATGGATGACCCTCTGCAACCTTTCTGTAACATCTTGAATTTGCGCACCAGGCAGGCAGCACACCTCTCAGGACATCAAGTCAGGTCAGCAGATGAATGCCTCAGTCTACCTCTGAAGGGGGAAACTGACCCTGCACCCCATCCTTCCATTGACTCCTCTAGCCATGAGTCTCCCAGCTGTGTGGACAGGTAGCTCCGACTCTTCAGCCATTGTGGTCCGCTCCTAGCCTTCTGTTACCAATACAGCATACTGTTTCTTGACCTTGATGGACTGGAGACCTAGGTGAGGGGTGGAGCACGGTGTCTTGCCCGAGATCACCAGGAGCCAGTCTCCTCTCCTGAAAGCAGCTGGTTCTCCTTCCTTCCCTGTTGCCATTGCAATCTTCACTAGTCAGCTAGCGTCCTCCATCCATCTTCACATGCGTCCTGCTGGTGAAATCCTCATACTACCAGATTCTATGAAGAAGTAACGGCAGTTTCTAACACACTGGCAAAGTTGGTGAACCTGACATTTCTCTCCTCTCTGCAAATACCTGTAGAGACAGGGACAAGAACAATAGATTTGATACAGCCCTTATCTAAAGTCATTATGCTCTTTACTAAAGGGATTTTGCAATGAAGAGGGTGTTTTTTTACCTGTATCAAGAGATTGAATCCCTGAATTAGAATGATTTTTAACAGCTGTTCTCCTGTTTGTAAAACACAATTTGAAAAGTTTGGTTTTGCAATGCATCAACTGACCTGTTTAAAAGTTAATCTTTTCTGTAGGATGGAAACTGAAGAAGCAGCAACTGTGACAGATGTTGCAAAAGATCAGCTTATTCCTAGCAGAAAGTCCAGGCCAAATCTTTTGAAAGGGTAGGCTTTTTTAAAAATATATAGACTTCAAAGAAATGACTTGTGGCATCTGTAACATCTACCAAACAGTGCTAGTTGAAGCCAGTGAAGCACAGTCTACAGCAGTACAATACAAGTCATGCAATTATTGGAGTTTGCAGTCCCGCTTTCTGGAACAACATATGGTCTGCAGCAAGGAAGCCAGGATTTTTAAAAGAGCTCCTACAGTGTTTCAAACTTTGATTTTACAGAGGTATAGGAAAAGAAACAGACTCCATTCAGGCTCTTATATTTAAATACATGTGTTGCCATTTTGGTGATTGAAGAGGCCCCTGTTCTGCTCTTACATATGCAGAGGATACTCTGGATTTTTAAGTAACAGATGATCATGTAAAGTCGCATAACAAACCCTCCTTCTCGTTTACAGTTGATGAAGCGTGGATGTAGCGCTGAGCACTACAGGACTGGAGAGGGGAGTGACACAACATCATAAAAAAACAACCAAGAAACAGAAAATCTCACTTGCCAATATGAGTAAATTGCCTTTATTTTCTTCTCTACCAATAAAGGCATAGCACTTTAGTTATGAATTCCTTTGTTACAGAAACAGAATTGTTGACAACGTACTGCATGGAGTCTGACTGGGGTCTGAGGCTGCACTGGTACTGGGTCCACCCATCCAGATCCTGATGCAAGATTAAGGGTCAACCTATGTTCTTCCCAAGCAGCAAACCGGAAGAGATCAGATATTCCCGCTAAGCAAACACAGCAGAGTTGTGGCAGTATGAGTTATAATATATGTATGTCATATTACTCATAACAGCAAGATAGAGTCCCCATTTGTCCCCATTATCTAGTTCAGTCATCCATTTATCTTATTTTTGTCAACCACGTTTTATAGGAGGTATTTGGTTTCACAGACTCAGGCCCTGCTCTTGCAAACATGTGACTTAATTTAACAGTACTATTCATGTGAACAAGCGTTTACAGGATCAGGGTCATATGCTGAAATTCTTCTATTGGCTGCAGTCACAAGGATTTTAAGTATATATCTCTTTGTACTTGTTTTAGCAGATCAGGAGAATTCCTTAACACCATGATAGGAATTTGGGAGATATATTCCTGAAATGACTCTTGAATCTACTGTCTAAAAACCCAGTCTTTTATTCAGGACAATCTCAGAAGATTGGAAGATTTTGAACATATTTGGACAATATGAATTGTATATCATTGTGATAGTCCCAGTAAGATCATCAGAGTTCAATCAATTTCAGGGTTCAGACCCCAAGGCAAGGCAGAAACGTAGGCCTTAACAGAATTTTTATTTAAATCTCTCAGAAGACTGTCCTATCCCCAAAACATCTCTGGTTCTGCAGAGCATGCTGTGACCAACTCTTGTGATTTTATTATAAAGCGTATGATATTTGGTGGTTTTAAACCTCCTGGCATCAGGTTATTATGTGAGAAATAACTTTTTTTTTTTAAAGTGTGTTTCTAGTTCTCATGGTTGTGGAGAAAAGCCTGAAAACATGAATCTCAAAGATTCAAAAAACAAAAAGGCAAATCAAACTTATTATTTTTAAAATCTCATGATTCATTGGAGCCTGACTGAGGATTTTGAACCTGTGGCAATACTAAGAGAATGTGACAATCACAGAGTCTTCCCCCCTACCCCAATCTAAATTCAGAGTCTCCCTCAACATGCTGTTAAGTGCTGAACTAGGGTTGCCAGGTGTCCGGTTTTCAACCAGAATGCCCGATCTAAAAGGGACCCTGGCAGCTCCGCCATTAAAGTTCCAGTCAGTGGCGCAGTGGGGCTAAGGCAGACTCTCTACCTCTGCATAGCTCCTGGAAGTGGCCAGCATGTACCTGCAGCCCCTAGGCACAGGGGTGATCAGCAAAGCTCTGTGTGCTGTCCCCAACCCCAGCACCAACTCCAAGCTCCCATTGGTTAGCAACCGTGGGTGTGTCCACCATAAAGAGCCGCCTGGCTACACCTGCACCTAGAGACCAGACATGCCAGCCACTTCTGGGACCAGAGCGGAGTCAGGGCAGACAGGGAGCCTGCCTTAGCCCTGCTGTGCCACCTATTGGTAGCCACCTGAGGTAAGTGCCACCTGGAACCTGCACCCTGAGCCCGCTGCCCCAGGTCAGAATCCTCTCCCGCACCCTAACTCCTTCCCAGCTCAGTATGACTCTGCTCAGGCTTCTAGAAAAAATCCAATTCACACTATGTTTGCTCAGAATTAACTAGCATTAGCAAAGTCACGCCCATACTCACTAAATCATCTCATTAAAATAGTCACTCCTGTTCTAATAACCTCATACATGTTCTGGCAACATTTCTGAGTGTTAGCTAACTCCCAGTTAAGAAGTCAAGACAGTTTCTAACACAGTGGCAGAATGTGATATCTCTTCTCTGCAAATGACTGTAGACACAGGGACATTAATACTAGATTTAATACAGCTGGTATTTAAAATGATTATGCTGTTTACTGAAATTATTTTGTATTAAAGTGGGGGTTTTGTTTTTACCTATGTCAACTGTCTCAATTCCTGAATTAGAGTAAGGTTTAACATTGTTGTTCCCCTGTGTTTTTAAAACACAATCTGAAATATTCTGTTTTGCAATGTATGAACTGGGGGAATCCATTTATGTTTGATTTGTTGCTATTTAACTGAAGGTAATAAAAATGTAACCTGTTTATTAGCAGTCTTAATGTGTTGAGAAAGATTCCTGTCTCCAAGCACCATGACCAAGCACCTTCAGATATAAGGAATCTGATTTTCAAAGATGTGCACTTGTGACCATAAAAATGCACATACAACTGCTTGTCTAAGTTGTGTGCACAATTACTGTAAATGCACATGGAGATAGGGTATTTGCTCCTCTGACTGGCCAATTACAGACATAGCAGCTCTCTTGCTTGTATAGATACATTATGTGTGCAAAAACCAAATACGCCCCCCCCAGTAATTATACATGAAGATTAGGTGTGCAGTTGCACACAATATTGAAAATCAGTCTTAAATGATTGCTTCGGCTCCCTTTGAAGTTAGTAGCGCAGTTTCCATTAACTTCAATAAGAAGAGGAGGCCCTTAACCTAGCAAAAAATCCTTATGAATTTTCATAAGATCTTTAGATGAGATTTCATTTCATTTGCATTTCAAGCATATTTTGACCCTACACCCACAAACGAGACTCTGCGTCCAGCTGGCAGAACTGAGAGACCTCCATTCTGCATCCCCAGTTGCTGTCACTCAGTTTAACCAGCTCTGGCTGAACATATTATTTCAGTACAGATGTAGCTAGGTACCAAAATACTCTAATATCCCAGCCAACTACTGCCCAGTCTCAAATTTCACCTTTCAGAGGAAGATCATTGAAAAGTAGGTGACAGGCCAACTCCAACATCTGACATCCTAGGGTTCTCTGCACCCATCCATTCAGGACCAGACAGGGTCATGGTCATGAGTAAATGTGGTCAATGACCCTTCATGGCAATAGACAGAGGCCAGAAACACCTGCTGATTCTGCTCAGTCTTTTCTTCATTTTGGATACAGGGAATTACAGGAATGCAGGACTTGGCAGAAGTAGCTGGAATTGCATTAGAGTGGCTCTGCTCCATTCTTTCTGGAGGGTGGTTATGAGCAGCCATTCCTTCTCCTTGAGAGGTCTTAGCTGTGAAACACCTTACAGCTCAATCATGTTGCTTCATCATCAGTTCAACATTTATATGAAGTCCCTGGAGATTTCATGAAACAGTATGGGCTACACTAGGATTAGTAAACTGAATATACTTAGCTCTTTGGCTCCATTGTCACCTGAGTGAGACCCCCTAGTTATGAGGCTTACCCAACATTTACAGAAACTGTGATTTGAGTAAAAGGCAGCTGGCTGTAAGTCAACCCAGACTAGATGGAGATGATGCATATCAGCAAAGATAAATACGTGTGGACCTGGCAACATCAATAACTCTTTCATCAGCTGAGACCATCTGCCTGACTACTGTCAATATGGTCCACAGTCTTTGAATATTACTGCAGTCATTGCTGCTCAGACTATCATTAGTCAGAAGGACTTTCTTTCACCTTTGGCAGCAAAGAATATATTCCCATTCCTCTCACATCTCAACTTTGTCCTTTAGGGTGGGATCCATGAGGGGATTTAGGCATTACAATGCTGAGCATAATGATGCTAAAAAACCCAGGAACAACAATGCAATCAACAAAGCTGAGTTAGGTGCCTCGGTTAGGTGCATCTGTTTCAAATGGGAGGAGCCAGATGCTTAAGAATGATGTCTACAAAAGTCAGTATGCAAGCAGGGAATGGCCCAAGCTGGCCAGTAGGGAGAGATGCCAAGGCGATGGGTGGGTTCCAAGGCCCTCCCCTCTCCCAGAAATAAGTGTCTACATCCAGGCTGCAGGGAGGCGCTTAGATGTGCTTAGTGGTCCACAAATGGGCACTAGCTGCCTGGAGTCAGAGGTTTCTTGAAAGAAATAAGTCAGGCACCTGCTTCACACCACATGAAGTGGATGGAGAAGGATCACATCTTATAATTTGTGGGGTTCCCTCAGTCTCTCCTGTTGAAGCTAACTAATGAAAGTGTGGATGAAGCAGGGGGCTGGACCCAGGGTCTCTCACCTCCCAGGTGGTGCCCTAACCACTGGGCTACAGATTCATTCTCGCTCGCTTTCTAACTATTTAACTATTCACAGTAGAACAGTCAGTGGGCCAGAGACAGAGAGAGTTGAAATGATTTTGTGGCCCATTGGTTAGGGCACCCCCTTGGGAGGTGAAAGACCCTGGGTCCATTCCCCCTGCTTCAACCACTCTTTCATTATTTAGCCACAGTGGTACCACTCAACAGGAGAGACTGAGGGGTCCCCACATAAGAATATCCCATAGCCAATGGTTAGGACACTCACCTAATAGTAGCAGATCCCTCTTCAAATCCCTTCCACTCCCCAGGTGTAGCGGTGTGGGGGGAATTGAACTTGGGTCTCCTACATCTTATGGATTGGACCCCACATGCCACTTAGGCAGACAAATGCCTATTTCCCCTGGTATGTGGATAGCTCGTATATGGTAAATAAGTGCCTGAACACCTACGTTGAGGCGACAGTGCATGTGCCCATAGGCAGAAACTAAGCCCGATGGAACTTTTACTCTGAAAAACTTAGATACGGAATGAGTTTAGGGAACTACAGCATTCAGTGGGAATTTTGCGGTTTGCAGTAATACCAAAACTGGGACTTCGGCACATGAGACAGGGACTTACACAGCTAAGTTTTGGGTTTAGGTGCCTGAAAACTTTTATGGATTCCACCCTTTGCTACCTCTAGATTTGCACAAAGCTGCACTTTGGACTATCTGTGAAGAAAACTCAGAATCGTAACAGACCAAATAGCAGTTGCCACCTGCTTAGTGAGTGAAGCTAGTGGGTGGGACCATATTCTACAATTGGTGTAGAGGGCCTGAGGCCTCTATTCTAACACAAGCTACTCCAGCCCAGACTTTTCAGCCCTTTTCCCTAGCCCCAGGAAAATCACTACTCAGACCCTGCACTATACCGCCTCCATCAGGCTTGAACAAACCAGTAGGCAAGCTTTATTCATGTAAAGGAAATATGGAATATAGCAGGATCAGGATCAGCAAGGGAAGTTCGGTTTAGTGTAGATGAAGGTAAAATAGGAAGTTTCCATGGTTTAACACACACACACACACGGAGAGATTTTCTTGAGTCTTTGACAATCTTCCCCTTAAGTTATATCCAAATATTGAATAATTTATTAGTAGAAACTATATAATATCATCTTAGATTCTGAAATCATTTGACTAGCTGAAATAGAGACAAACGTGTGGAAAAATACACACTACTTGACTGGATTCATTAAACACTAGTAATTTTAGCTCAGGTTAAAACATCTGAGCCCTTAACTAGAGCGAGGGCATAGCATAATTCAACAAAGTACGTTTCTAATAGAATTTGGCCTTGGGAAATTTTTCTACATATTCTTTCTGGATGATGTTATTGTTTTTAGGGAGCTTATCTACTATCTTGCTGGGAACAACTATCTACTTTAATAAAGTGCCTAAAATATCGTAATAAACACACAGCTTATATCAATAGCATCAGATTTCCCCACATAGTATTGGTGTGTGGTTTAATTAGATGAAAGGATTATGGGAGACGTTTGTGTAATGATGATTTTTTTAAAGGCAAACCATAGATCAAAGTTCATAGCTGCCACATATACAACTTTCAAAATGAGCTCAAGTGCTGCTATTAATCATGGCTGCTGGGGGATTTGATGACAAAGATTACACTGCTGTAAAGGATACTGCTGTGCATCAGATTCTTGCAACTGTCATCAAATACTTTGCCAACCATTAACAGGTCAGGAAAGTTGTCCAGCATTTACTGCAGATGCCTCTGTCACTACACTGGGTCAGAAAGTCTATGCAACAGTGAATAATAGCTAACAACATCATCCTAGGCAGGGATTCTGAAACTTTTTCATAATGGGGGCCATATCTTAGAGAGTGCCTTGTGGGCTCTCTCCTCTCCCATTTGTGAATGTGCAGACCATCTCCCTCGCATTCATAATCATATAATATCTCTGTGGGCAGCTACAGCAGTTGCTTACATAGGAATGTAATATTAGGAAAGTATTTCATGCATATGTATATATGTAGTTTCTTTTAATGCAACTTAATAGCAAGAAGCAACCAGGTGAGCAAGAACCATGTGACCAGCCAGCTCTCTCTGACCCATCAGCAAGTGCCCTGTGTTGGGTCACCATGGGCTTTTAGACCACACTTTGAGAATTGTTAACCTAGAGACCTGTAAACTGATACTGCTGCTGCTTTATACAGAATATGAGAATAGTACACTTTAGAAGTGGTGATTGTGCTTAGTTTAACCTACAAAACAGTCCAAAACAAGACATCAGAGTTTCTACCTAGCTATCAGTGGAAAGTAGATGTGCTACAAGAAATAACTAAAGATCCAAATCATAACTGCAGATTGGAACACTCATCAACCATTGGGAGAGTTTGGATCTGGGTCCAAACTTCACAGCTATGGCCAGTTATAAAAGGAGCTTGTCTGTATAATGGGCTGAACCAAACCTGCATACCTGAACATCCTTGAACTTTGGGGAAGTTTGGAGATACATCTGGATGTGACTTTTTTGATTCAGATCCATCCATTACTAACAATATCTTTAATAGATCAACAAAATAGATTTTAAAAGTGTACTAAATTCTAGATCATTGCATGTGTTTTGGTGACTAACTTACCAAATAATGGCCATTCATTCATTCCACAGGCCACTTCATAAGACCCGCTTATGAACAGACTCGCTTCTCTTCCTAACACCTCAATTCCTTTTTTAATAATGTTCATGGTAACAGTATAAACATTACAGGTAACATAAAAAACATTATAGCACTGATAAGATATAGCTTATATTAATAATAAACATAATATTACATGTAACATTATAGGTTACAACAGTAGGGCCTATAGCTAAAGCTATGTTGACTCTTTATTTATACCTAGACTTCCATTTACATATATGCTCTTTATTTAAAGATTGTTTTCACTTGCTCTTAACTTTCTGAAAAACTCTTTTGGGGCTAAAAACTTTCAATATTGGGTCTCAACCCACAGGCAATTTTATTTTTCGGAAAGTTTGAGAGACTTAACTCATTCTTTTTTGACCTATAATAAAGTGAAAATAAATGTTTTCTTAGATTAACCCCCTCCGTGCACATGTATTTCTTTATCTCCATCACAAAAATAGCTGGATTGTATGGGGAAAAGCTCCAAGCTGGGCATATAACTAGTCCTCACTGAGAAAGAATCTCTTGCTAAAGCTTTGGGCACTATTGTTCTGGGATGGGATCTGCTAAGATTTATGAAGTCACCATCATCTCCTACATAACATTATTAGGGCCAGATACTGACATATACTCATCTGTAGCACAAAAAGCCTCCCTCACTAGCAACCCCCTTAATGCGCATGGGCTGTTTAATTTGGGAGAGTGCCTACTGCCTTAACAATGAGGTATTCATTACAGTTTTTAAAAAATATCAAACAAAACTACCCACTAAGGATACGTCTAACACTATGAAATTAGATCAATTTAATAGAAGTCAATTTTTTAGAAATCGATTTGATACAGTTGATTGTGTGTGTCCCCACTAAAAACATTAAGTTGGCGGTGTGCGTCCACAGTACCAAGGCTAGCGTTTACTTTCAGAGCACTGCACTGTGGTAGCTATCCTTCAGTTCCCACAGTCTCCGCCGCCCACTGGAATTCTGGATTGAGCTCCCAGTGCCTGATGGGGCAAAAACATTGTCACAGGTGTTTCTGGGTACATGTCGTCAGGCCCCTCTTCCTCCCTCCGTGAAAGCAATGGCAAAAAAACATTTCTCACCTTTTTTTCCTGGGTTACCCGTGCAGAGGACATACCATGGCAAGTATGGAGCCTGCTCAGCTCACTGTCAATGTATGTCTCCTGGGTGCTGCTGGCAGACATGGTACTGCAGTGCTATACAGCAGCATCCCCTTGCCTTGCCTTGTGGACAGCAGACAGTGGAATACAACTGCTAGCCATCCCCATCATCCCATGGGTGCTCCTGGCCGACCTCGGTTAGGTTGGTCAAGGGTGCTCCTGGCTGGCCTCAGTGAGGTCAGTCGGGGGCACCTGGAGAAAAATGGGAGTGACTCCAGGTCATGCTCTTCTTTAAGTTTCGTATAATGGAGATTCAGTCCTGCCTGGAATATCATGCCAGCTGGAAGCTTCTGCCTCAGGCTGCTCTCCCAGTTGGCAGCATCATGTGGTCACACCTACCCCAGCCTAGCCCTTGCTCCCATGGCTCATGAAGCCTGGACAGTAGTAAGGAGCAGTTCAACTATAGGCTGAGCAAGTGCATAATGGTGGCAGCATGTGCCTTTGGACATGTAGACGAGCAGACTCACCCCTGCAGCGCCTCCTGCTGATGACTTCTGGGAATTAGCTCTATTCAGCTGTGGAGGGCCCTCTGCAGGCCAGTGATCTGCCTGTCCTCTGGCCCCTGTGTCCCTCCCAGGACCCGGTGCCCTTTTACCTGGGGGTGCTGCCCCATGGCAATAACCCCTCAGTCTTAGGGTCTCCCCTCCCTGGGAAACCCCCATCCTCTATCCCTACCTTGCCTCAGTATATGGCCACTGCCAGTCATTGTCTAGCCCCACACCCTGGAGCAGACTGCAGTATCAGCCTACTCATCACTGGCAAAGAGGGTTTGGACCTGCTGCCTTAGCCTACCCCTGGGCTGCCCTCTGCAACCTCCAGTACCTTTTAGCCCAATGCTAGGCCACAGCCTGGGTCTTTCCAGGCTGGAGCTCCCCAGCTCCTCTGCCTTTCCCTAGCCCTGCTTCACTCAGGTACCTTGTGTCTAGCTCCCTGCAACCAGGACCTTCTCCCTCTACAAACAGAGACTGGCTGGGCCTCTCGCTCACTGCCTCTCTATACAGCCAGCTGTGGCCTGATTGGGGCGTGGCCCAGCTGCAGGCCACTTCCCAATCAGCTCATTTTAGTAGCTCCCAGCCATAACCTTCCCCCAGGGCTGTTTTAAGCCATTCAGGGCAGGAGCAGATAAGCACCCTGCTAAAGGACGTTTAAAAGTTTGCTAGCGCAGTTTACTGACTTGGTTAGACCTCAGCAAAACCAATATTCCCATTGGTATTACTGCTTGTAGCGTGCTCCACAATATCTGTGAGAGTAAGGAGGAGATGCTTATGGCGGGGGGAGGGGGGGAGGTTGAGGCAAATTGCCTGGCCACTGATTATGCACAAGCCAGACAGCAGGGCAGTTAGAAAAGCACAAGCAGGGCATCAGAGAAACTTGAAAACCAGTTTCATAACTGGTCAGGCTACGGTGTGAAAGTTCTGTTTGTTTTCTCCTTGATGTAAGCCCACCCCCTTTGTTCACTCTACTTCCCTGTAAGCCAACCACCCTCCTCTCCCACCCTTTGATCTCCGCTTGCAGAGGCAAATAAAGTCATTGTCATTTCAAATTCATGCATTCTTTATTAATTAATCACGCAAATGGGGGGATAACTGCCAAGGTAGCCTGGGAGGGGTGGTGGAGGAGGGAAGCACAGGGGTAGGGTAGTTGTATGGGGCACCTCTGAGAATGGCATGCAGCTCATCATAGAAGCGGCATGTCTGGGGCGCTGGCCTTTTGCCTCTCTAGTTCTTTGGTAGGCTTCATGCGGCACTGCTGCAGATCCCTGTTATAACCTCTGTCCTTCGTGCCCTTGGAGACTTTTTCAAATATTCTGGCATTTCATCTTTTGGAACGGAGGTCGGATAGCATGGATTCGTCTCCCTATACAGCGATCAGATGAAGTACCTCCCTTTCAGTCCATGCTGGAGCTCTTTTGCGATTCTGGGACTCCATGATCACCTGTGCTGATGAGCTCTGCATGGTTACCTGTGCTGATCAGCTTGCCTGCACTGGGCAAACAGGAAATGAAATTCAAAAGTTTGCAGGGCTTTTCCTGTCTACCTGGCCAGTGCATCTGAGTTGAGAGTGCTGTCTAGAGTGTCACAATGAGCACTCTGGGATAGCTCCCGGAGGCCAATACCGTCGAATTGCATCCACACTACCACAAATTTCACCCAGCAGGGTCGATTTCAGCGCTAACCCCTCGTCGGGGAGGAGTACAGAAATCGGTTTTGAAGAGACCTTTAAGTCGACAAAAATGGTGTCATGTGGGCGGGTGCAGGGTTAAATCGATCTAACGCTGCTAAATTGGACCTAAACTCATAGTGCTGACCAGGGCTAAGAGTTGCATTAAAGAATGCGGCTGGTCTCTCTTAGACACACTAGCAGCCATATTATTGTCAGGGAATAGCAGGCAACAACTTTAAAAACAAACAAAAGAACCTCAAACAGAAGTTAAACCAGTGTGCTCTCTCTGGCTTCCTGATGCTCAATAGGAGTCTGATCCTCCACTCACAGAAGTCAGTAGTGAAGTTCTCATTGACTCCACTAGGGCAAGAGCAGACTCTTAATGGCAGACCTCTAAGTGAAGCAAATTCCTGAATAGGGAGCCTTCAAATACATGCCTTCCTTCTAGTCTTAGACTTAGAGAGGTCAGCTGAGGCATTTTTCTTCAATGAAATCTATTACACACTGTAATGGAGATAGGTTTTTTTTTTCATTAGGCTAGTGGAAAATATTGCCTTAAAAACAGGAAAAAATGCCTTTTAAAAAAAACTTTTCTCCTTAAAAAAAAAGTAGTGAAAAATCTCAAAAAAAAATCTCTGAAATGAGCTGTGAGTGCAGCATCCACTGGCTATTCTGTTAATAGTTTATCCTTCTTCAGTTGTGAAAAACTGCACATGTAAGGCTTTTTTAAAAATGTGACTGTTAAAACTGTGCATAGTATTCATGTAAGAAGCATTGCCCGTCAATTCTGGCCAAAAGAATGCTCCTGCTGAATGTAATACAACCATAACTATCACATGATGAAAAGCACTTGACAGAAGAAAGGGGCATGATTTTGGTTTACCAGCTGTGGTGCCCCTAAAAACAACTGGAAGTCAATGAAGTCAGTGACCAAATGCCAGGAGATAAACTAAGTTACTTATAGGAACTCTTCAGTCAAGTTTTATCCTTCTCAACCATCCGCTGTTGTTGCTTATCATTTTGGCTTGTGGGCTTCTCAGAGGGAGGAACTGTGACAAATATTTAGACAGTGACTATAAACCATGGGTACTACCATACAAGAAATAATAACTTCTTTAAAAAAATGTGTATGCTAGGATCCTTAGGTCCTGTTGGCCTGTCTGCCCCCATTTTTCCAGCAGCCTCCTGCTGCAGCAGTGAAACCCAGCTGTTTGCTTTAAAGTTGATGCATAATTTCTAACTGTTAAAGAAAGTCAGTGAGGGAAAAACTCACCTAGATGTGCAGCCACTGGAGCTCTAGCCATGCAGTCTAGTGGACTGTAGGATGTCAACCATTTCACAGATATTAGCTACTTAATTGCTGCAATCCCTTCGTGTGGTAGGTATTGCCTCCCCTCCACAGAAATTCAAAATGAAGTACAAATACACTAAGGCCAACATTTTTCAAGTGTTGAGTGTATATAGTTAAGCACTGAAGTGCTCCCTTTTAGGTACTCAACTTTGAAATATTCCACACATCACATGATTAGGAGTAGGGAGTCTCTGTCAGAGATGGGATTAGACCTGGGTAAAATTTTCAAAAGTGAGTAAATGACTTAGGGGTGGAAGTCACAAAGGTATTTAGAAACGTAATGTCCATCCAACACCTTTGTGAATCCTACCCTTAGGAGCCTAAATCTTATTTATCTAGTGACTTAGGCACCTAGGAGGCTAAATTTCTTTTAAACATAATGGAACTTCAGGTCCAGGTCCAAAATACAAGCATTTAGGCTCCTAACTTCATTGATTTCAGTAGCGAGGCAAGGTGGCTAAGGTAATATCTTGGGATCTCTTTCTGTTAGTGAGAGAGACAAGCATTCAAGCTTACACAGAGCTCTTCTTCAAGTCTGTGCAAGCTTGAAAGCTTGTATCTCTGATCCAGAGAAGTGGGTTCAATAAAAGATATGACCTCACCCACTTTGTCTCTAATATCCTGGGACTACATGACTAGAGCAGAACAGCATACATTGATTTCAATGGAAGTCAGAAGCCTAAATATTTTTGTGGATCTGGGCCTCATGCACTTTCAAAAGATTACCCTTTGTTTAGGGCCCCTAAACTACAGGACCACTCTTTGTAGCCAAAGGTCATGCTAGCTGTTCAGAGTGGTAGCTGGCTCAGCTGCAGGCTATTAGCTGATAGGAAGCTTATTCCAGCATCATCTGTAGTAGCCTGCGAAGTTCTGACCCCAACAGCTGTGAACTTGATCTGATGTCTTCCCAAATCTCAAAGGACTGATGGATGGGAGGGAGCTGTGACTAACCTTTGATCAGTGACAAGCTTTCAACCTGAGTTTACATGTTACCACACTATCTTTACAAGGAAAGAGCTAGAAACTTATTTTTATACTAAGGCCTAGAGTCTTTTCCCTTGGCTCAAGAGAGCACTGGCTTCACTTTCAGCATGGCTTGAAGACATCCCTCATCTAGACCTAAATCTTCTTACAAGGAAAATGGCACATTAGGAGAATTTAAGTTTTCAGTTATCAGATTCCACTGGATCCAGGGTCCACAGGACCATTCTATCCTAGCTATTTTTAAAGGCACTTCTGTACCTAAGTGTGAACAAAAGCTGATCACATAAGATTTTATTCTGGCTGTTTTTCCTTCTCATTTATTTAATAACACTGGTAAAAAGTATTTAAACCAAGCTGTGGAGATTTTATTCACCAGTCACTCAATGACAACCTCAGTGAACACTTGTTAAAAGAGTATGTCATCTCTTTGGCATGATAATGTTTTGAATTACTTGCATGAGCTGATTAATGTGCCTGAAAACAAAGCAGGACATGTAGTTGATCTAAGCACTGAACAGATTAAATAAAGTACCATATAGTCAACTTTGTGACATATACACAAATATTGTACCTGAGCCTTCATGTGAATAAATTCAGAGTCCAGCTAGCAAGCTAATACTTTTTGTCAATGTAGTTTAAAAGGTAGTCTAAAAAGACTAGCAATTCTCTCTCAATTACACTTATTTAATTGAAATCCACACACAGACTCCAAACTAAACCTGAATAATCATCTATAGAAGTTTGAGGGAATATTCAGACAAGCAGAGTGACAAATTCTTTTAATGTCCAAGTTGCTACATAAATTAGTAAAGCAAGTTACTTTGCAGCATTAAAAAAAACCCACTACACTCCTACAATATACAGAGCAATTAGGTCCACTA
Organism: Gopherus evgoodei; assembly: GCF_007399415.2. Taxonomy (NCBI): domain Eukaryota; kingdom Metazoa; phylum Chordata; order Testudines; family Testudinidae; genus Gopherus; species Gopherus evgoodei. The sequence continues at coordinate 75,694,464 of NC_044324.1, forward strand.
TATTTACATAAAAACTTTAATATGGTTATGAAATCTCAAGGCTCCTTCTAGTAATGAAAAACATTTCCATTGATGAACAGCTCAAGTATATCTTTACTGGAACTAACTCCAGTATCATGAGTTTAGAGCTACTCCTTCCTCCCCTAGTTGATATGAGCAGTTAAAATCTAAAACATGGGGACTGGTTCTGCAGTTCTTATAGGGGAAATATTTTTACTATAATCATTATTTGTTTTCCATCCATGCACCGCCAGATCTGGCCCCCTTATGATTGAACTCTTCAGGCCTGATTCTCTCTTTCATCTTGTATCTTTCATAGTCATTTGCAACAGTGCCCAAGTGCCTGTAAAACATCACCATTCCGATCTGGTAGCGTTTTGTACCCACTTTGCACTGATTACCCATGTGGTATAAAATGGCACCACCAGGCACAAAAGTATTTTCAGAAGTGTTTGTTTGCATGGCTGTCAATTAGCAGCATGGTACAACCGTTTGATTATGCTCATTCTTAAAGACTTTGAAATCAATGTATTTTAGCATTTAGAATACGCAAAGCAAACACTGTGGTCAGGAGAGCATGGAGGAGAAATTCTGCAGGGTACTAAAGCTCTCACTGAAGCACTTGGTAGCAGGCAAGTGTTAATTTCCTAGATTTGGTTGATAAAGAGAGGCTGAGGTTATCCCATCACCACATTTTTTGGAATCCATTCAGGTATGTTGAGTTAACAGGGGTCTGTCACTAGCTAGTCAGCTTGCAAGCTGCTCATTCTTGTGTTCCAAAATAAAAACCTCACTGTTCTGCTATCACTATTAGAATCTTCATGTGCTCAACATTTGTCATGGCCTTCACCTTCACATGACAAGGGAGCTCTCCAGCAGCTAGTTAAATTTAAACACACAAGAAATGTCTGCTAGTCGAATGCTCCCAAACTTGTTGTATAACTCAGTGCACCCTATGGTAAGTTCCTTTGTTATTGTTGAAGTCGTAGTCAAACCCCTCCCCCCCCCCAACCCTTAAGTTTCCAAATGTAACAAAAAGTTTTAGATACACACTTTAATATAATTTCTGCGACATTTTCATAAAATACAGATATATAATTATAGAGATAATGCATATATAGCATTTAATATAATGATAAAAAGCTAGTCTTTGCCATGACACACCAATAACTATTTACAATATGAACTGAAGTTTAAGGAAGAAATGTTTCAAGCAATATTGTGAGATTATAAGATTAAAAATAACAAAGAAAAAGCAATCAGTACTGAAAAATTCCCAAATTACAATGCAAATACTATCTCCACACATTTGCACGCATGCACACGCACACACATGCTACAATGCAATGCAAATATTATCTCCGCTCACACACACAATCCTGCAGTCCTTATTCAGGAGTTTCCCCAAGTAAGGTCTTGCAGGATTTCATACACCAGCCCCTCCTCCCCACAACCCCATTATGATGGCACACACTGTATGGAGAATTCTCCCACTTATTCCTTTCACACAAAAAGTACAGAGAGTATGACGTCCATTTAAAGTTTTGCATAGTGACAGGATTTCAAATATTTTGTTAGGACAGGGATTGCCAGACACAAATATCTTGCAAATTAAATTGTCATAGCTCCACTGATTTGGCACTTGCTGAAGATCTGTCCCTTGCCGACTGTAATTTAAAGGCATTTTATAAAGCTGTATTTCCTTATTTTAGTATGAACTTTAAAGACACAGCATGGGCGGGAGGTAGAAAAAAGAACATGTACTGCTGGTACTCTTCATTAGGGGATCTGTCTGAAAGGACACGCATGGGCTGACACCAACCCCCACAATCTAAGATACTTACATGCCCCCCATCCCCCATTACCATAGTATCTGAGTGCCTCACAGGCTTTAACGTATTTTTCCTCACAACACTCCTGTGAGGTAGGGAAGTGCTATTATCCCATTTTACATGTGGGAAACTGAGACACGGAGAGGCTAAGGGCTGGATTTTGAAAGGTATTTAGGTGCCTGTTAGGTGCGAGATGCTTTTGAAAATCCCACTAGGCACCTAAATACCTTTCGAAGTCTGGCCCTAAGTGACTTGCCCACTGTTACAAAGAATGCCTGTAGCTAAAGAAGACCTTGAACTCAGGACTCCTCAGTCCCGTGGCAAGCATCCTACACCTCCCTTATGTCAGAGGAAGGGAGAGATTGTTTTTCCTCCCCTTACCCCACATCCCCAGTGAAAACATATTAGCTATAATGAGTATTTCTTACAATGTAAGCAGCTAAGTTATTGTTTGCTAGAAAACAGACAGTGGCCCTGAGAAATGCAATGAGCTATTTTTGTTGAAATCTAAAACCATACAACTAAGGGCTTTGTTTTCATTTGCACTATGTCACTTTACCCTGCTCTGGCCATAAAAAGTATTTAAATAACATTTGCACTCGCTTTAAATTGTCTTTATACTACCTGAGTGGTAGCATAGGAGGCTTAGTGTAAAAAGAATGAGGCCTCCAATCTTTAAAGATTAAAATCTGTTCCATAATTTTTAAGATCTAAAATCTGACAGGTGTGTAGATGAGAATGCATCTCCAAACGTGCAGCTGAACAACCATATTGATCGCAGTTAGGTTGTGCTGGTGTAACTAAGAGCAGAAGTTTGCCAGTAATCTTCCTTTTGTGACAAAAAAAGACATTTCACTGTGAACAGATCTCTGTACTTAGAGCTAAAAGCAACTGAAGGAAGTGAACTGTTTAAACTCCATGGAGAAGAGTAAGAAACAAAGCAGTAGCAATCGAAAGGAACAAAAAAGAAAGAAGACTCCCACTGGGATGGAAATAATAGACTGTAGGTGCCATGCTAAAAACCTTAAGCACAGTACTATGGAGGTTGTCAATAGCTATCCTGTTCCAAATTCCTCCTGGTTACATGAGTGTCTTCTCCAACTGCATTCTACTCCTAGTAGCACCCATGTATCTGAGGGCAGAATTTTGGTCACCTGTATAAATTGGGCCTAAGTACCAGCACAGACAACTCCTTTGTCAGGATTCTAGGGCAGGTGGTAAATTTGCCCACAAGAAGAGTAAAATTGATAATGGAATTTCTCAGCCTGTTAACTCAATAGGCAACATTTTAAAAGACTTAAACCTGCATTTTCTTTATAACCAAAGAGTCATTAAAATATTCTATTCTCCAGCAAAACAATTTAAAATAGAAAATATCTGTGGAAAACATGTATGAAAAAAAAAAGGATCAAGTCTTCCCCCTTGACAAAAATGAATCTCCCCAAAAATTCACTCTGCACAGAGGAATCAGACAAGCTGATCTTTCCACTGCTTATTTTAAATTACTCTTATCACCACAATTTGGATTTGCAATATTTGTTTTTTAAATGATGTGACAACATCAGGTGAATCTTGCCTAACATTGAAATATCCTAATAAGAATGCCATGTCACTGGATAGGCTAGAAACAGCATAGCATGAGAAGGAAAGCCATTCTTTCCATTTACTTTGTAGATCCATAGCTAACTTCCTATTTTAGACTGAACTCTGCATGCTTAGCACTTGAAGTCCAATTAACTATTGTATCTCTTATAACAGAGAAGAAAATTGTACTATGTTTGCTGCATCAGCTCAGCACTCGATGAACACTGCAGGGAAATTTGCTAGGTCTGTAGGAAATGTGTTTTATTTTTATTAATTCAGACCCAAGTGTCATTTCATTCTTTAAAGGGCTAAGAAAGGGGGAGGGCAAAAGGGGAGGAAGTCCTGCTTAATTTGTTGCATATGTTCCAACGTGTTATACAACTAAGTGTATATCCCAGAAAACTAAATGGACTTTGCCACAACAAACTCCACAGAACTCAAACCAGAAAACAATCTGGCCCCAAGCAAGTCAAATGATTCAGCGAAGCTTCCTCTCACATTATATATACACTTTACAAGCTACATTGTGTCCTTTCATATTCCAAGAGAAATACATCGTAGACACCAAACATACTGTACTTTTCCTTAAGAGGCTTCATCAAACCATATGTGCAGACACTTGAGATGATGACAGTGTTAAGCTTCCTAGGGTCCTAGAGTCAAAGAAATTCTGCTGTCCCCCGCTGCTAAGTAAGTGAACTCCTTCCACAGGGGGCAACATCTGCCGATCAGTCATGGTTCCACTTGGTGAGGACCCCAAGAAACTTCCTTGGGAAGAAACAATTTTCTCAGGACTGGCAGCCAGTTTGGGGGATGTGGAAAAGTTATATCCATATAAAGCACAGGGACTGTGTAGTCTAAATGTATTGTAAGAGCCTTGGTGGGTTTGATTAGTGGTGAAGGCATTGCTTGATGGGGATGGCATGATGTACTGAAGCTGTGGCGACATCCCTGATATCTGCATAGATAAACCGGTTTGTGGGCAGCTGAATGCATCACCGTCACTGCTCGTCATGGACATGTTTACAGTTGTGCTACTTGACACACCCACGTAAGAGGGAGTCCTTGGGGGTGCAAAGGTCTCACTGGTTTGGTTTGTGAGCCTGTTGTAGGTTTCAGCCAGAGAAGTGCTGTATCTGTTAAGGGTTAAGCCTGAACGGGCACAAGCCGTATAGTCAGCTGGAGCAAGGCTACAGAGCTGGCTAGTGTTGGGACCCAGATGGAAGGCAGGAGAAGAACAAGGGGACCCAGGTAAGAGGTGAGGGTGGGTAGATGGAACTCCATTGCCAGGTCCCTGGAGTAAAGTAGAGGTGCCTGCATTTCCTGGAAGAGAATTTTAAAACATAAATAGCATACCAGAAAAGGTTAACGTCTTAGACTGCGTTTGATCAGCAATTGAAACCTGCGCTCTCCTGGTACTAAACACGATCAGTTTGATACAAAGATTTTTATAAATGTTACAGATATTATCCCTTCAAAATACACTAACTAAATATGGAATACAAGTTTGGACTATGCAACCCTCCTTACACCTAAGGTTACATCAAGGTTTGTTCTCCTATCGCACAGTTTAGTTATTTCAGTAGACACTGGAAGCAAATTGTCATGGCCGAGGCTCTGGTGTTGCAAATTTCAACTCAGAATGTATCTTAATTCAAAATTATGAACCCTAGAAGAGTTTGCCCTGAATTATTTATAACCGGCCTGCCCTTTGGAGTGCATTTATAGCCTTGGGCTCAGTATGTGTTACACATTCCCCTCTGTGCCTGATCTACAGAGGATAGGAGTCTGCTACAGCTAGGGAACTAGCCCTTAAAGTCTGGCTCAAGTTGTAGAGGCTTAAGTGTTGAAATGATTCTACGAAAATCAAGGCAGAATATCATGAAGCATTGCCTGATTTTAAAACCCTGATCATACAGCTATGTATAGACATGTCTGTACTACACAATTTATTGTAATCAGAAAGTCTGTGTTATTTCTGAACCATATACTTGAAGAACACAGGTGGGGAAATGAGTCGGAAAAAATGCAATAATTAATACAGCCCAAGAGAGCTCTCAAGACTCCGAGAGTCTCCCTAGCTGCAGGAGAGCTTCCTGTTCTTAGTGGGTAGATCTCCCTCAGAAATGACCACATAAAGCTGATTTTGGCTTTCTGTAATTACCTAAACCAATGGCCCTTAGAGTGAGGAATCTACAACTCTTCCGCACTCAAGAGTCATATATGACAATTGGATAGCTTGGGAGTGATGTGAAGAAACACAAAGCAGTTTTTTCCCCAACACATTAACAGTTTTTCAAGACAGATATATGAGTAAAAATACCAGATTCTCAGTGCCTGCTTCCTCTTGTTCTGCCCACAGTGCACTGCATCGACTACCACCAGGCACCATGAGACGCTTGCAATCACAACTTAAAATGTACCTATTTTTTCTCTCAGGCTGTGTCAATGTGCCCCTAATGTGGAGACAAGGTCTAACAATCAGGATACCATTCAGCAAAAGGATAAGTCTCAGCTCTGTAGTGGAGCTACCAGGCAAGGAGACAGAGGTATATTAGAACTAAAATGTTGCCATAAACCTAGCTTCCATTTTCACTATCTGTGAACAGCAATTGTAACTTCCACAGCCTGTGTGACCACCAGAGAAGGGGAGAGGAGAGAAACCAGAACTGTGAGTAAGTCTTTTGTGAGAAGCAGGACATTTATTGATATGAGCACCTGCTATCAAAACAGCACTGTTACTTAAAAGTAAATAAGTAAGGTTGATCTGCCTCCTGGATAGATTAGCGTGGTAAGCAAGCAGCATAAACTGCCTTTGGGGGCTTATGTACGCAAGTATGTCCATAGTATGCAATCAGCTTTCTATGGCAAGCCCTCTCTCTTTCTCACACACACACACATCACTAGCCTTGCCAGAACTCAGCCAACCTGTCTGAAGTGTCACATGTATGATATTATGCTGGCATAGAGCTATTCTGGAAAGTTTGAGGCAAATAAAGCTCTGTGTTTTGGAAATCTGATGATTTAAAAAAAAAAAAGGAAGATGATTTCACTTCTTGAAAACTCTCCTAGCCTTTTTTGGCTTTTTGTAACTCAAAATGGCCGGGACTGTTTTTTTGTTTTATTAGAAGGTGGAGGAGGAAAGAGGCTAGTTATTAAAAGTGATTTCTACGTATACTAGAGGCTCTGAGGATTTATTAATGCTTCCTGATGTGGATGAGACTGCCACAAGGGTTGAGGTGAGGGGGCATGATTACAATCAGGCAAGCACGTGGCATGTATGGGGAGGCACTTAAAGCAGCAAAAGAGATTTGGTTTGGGTGGGGAGGGATGAGACGTACACTTGAACCCACAGAGAGATGGTTTGAGGTCCAGAGAGTGATCTGCCTCTGCTCAAGAAGTTCCACTTTACGTGCCTCCTCCTCCACATAGCTCTCCCCCAAAAAGGGGTGTGGGCTACACAGCAGGCCAGAGAAAGCCACATGGAGAGAGGCAGTCTCTAGCTCTTTGCAAAGCCTGCTGGAGTCTCTAGGCAGTTGCTGAGCAGTTCTTACGTTTTTCAGAATCGAAGGAGTTTCTCCAAGGGAAAGTTAGTGTTAAATTTGCCAATATCTATGAAATACTTCAGCACCCTCCCCCAGCCCATCCACACTTTTTTAAAGAAAACTAAAACCACATACAAGAGAGAGTCTGGAAATGCATGGTGAAAGTCACCTATAAATGAACTCTGCCCCTGCATCTCTGCCCAAGAGCAGCCAAGACCCAGAGACCATCCTGTCCTTAATAACTCACATCTTCAGCCACATTAGTGGCATTAAAACCAAGAACTGACCTAACTTGATAACCTTACACCTGTAGAAAAATGAAACGTCTGCTGCAGCAGCATTTACACCGAAGTACCTTCACTTATACTACCCTATCACAAGCTACTCCTGTCGACTTTTAAATTATCACTCTTATGCAGTCATTGGAAAGAGTCGGCTTTCTACTTCTTTTCTTTAAAGGGCATCAGTCTCAGGACAATCCTCCAGACATATGGAATTTCAAATGCAAGTGTCATGATACTGAAAGATATACAGCTACAAACCTCAGAAAGGCTGGACCAAAAGACAGACAACATATGCAGCAAAACATTAGAGTAAGTGGGAAGACATGCATAGCATAGACACTTATTGCATAGACACAATGTAGATAGCCACAAAATACAGCCTTTAGAGTCTATGAAAACCTCATTTAGCAAGAGTCCTTCACCAGAATATCTCCATTTTACAAGTAAGGTGTAACAGGTGTATAAGAGATGAAGCAGAATGGAGCAAAATTATGGTAGTTTGGGTGATCTTTACTATGCACTTCCATATTTATTTTAAGTGTAGTGTTTATTTCGAAATTTCTGGCTAACATTTGTGGGTTTATTTGAGAGAACCTCGGTGCTTTTCTTAGGGGTCTCCCACTTCTCAAAATATTCCCAACTTCAGTTCCAGCTTAATGAATGTTTGTTGTTATTGTTGGTTTTTGGGGGTAGGGTGAGGTTGGTTAGGGTTTTTGTGCTTCGTATACATATTAGTCTGGATTAATGTATTTATGAGTTTTAAAGGCTTAATCCTTGGTGAAAAGCAAATTAAGTACTGGGGAAATGTTCAAGTTAATACATAGCTGTGTCAGTAATAGTATATGACTCCCTTTTTTATGATTACTGGCATAATGTTGTAGAACAGTGAATTTACTGAACTAGGTTTTAGAAGCTACAATAATACAGCTCTTTTGTCCTGTTCATAGCAAACCTGGTTAAATTATCTTATTTCTCTCTGAAAATAAAAACTCCATCATCTGCATTTGGAGTTAAGCTTAGTTTTTCTGTAAGTGATACGCATATCTAGTTTTTCATAAGGAGTGGTAGCACAATTTTATATTTAGACATTTTGGTCTTTTTCAGGACTACAAATAAGATTATTACCTTGTTTGGGGATCCCGGGTATATCTTCAAATGTAAGTGTCCTCAGAGAAGGTCTCCAGAATGCATAGGACTCCACTAAAGCTTCCAGTCCCATTCTAAATAGAACAAAAACACCACTATGTGAAAAGAATGATCTGTATTCGGCTTGTCACTTTTTGTAGCTAGTTCATCACTCAGTCTCACACACACCGTATGTTTCAGGAAAAAAAATATTTTTAGAACAATGTTTCTCAGACTCTGGTCCATGGACCACCAGTGATCTGCAGTAAATGTGCTGGTGGTCACGGAGAGCTGGCTGGTCCCATGGTGCTGGCTCTTCTTGTTTCCAGCTGCTAAATCACTTTTTTTAAAACTGCTAGCATTACCTTTAATAATTCCTTAATAGGACTTTTTCACATAAGTCTGATTGCCAGAAAGATGATCTGCCATCTCACATTAGAAGGAAAGTGATCCATGAAACAATTTCTGTTAAAATGTGATTCAACACTTGTGCATACAAGATGGGTGACTCATGGATGTGCTGCTCTTTTTGAGCCTGTTACTTGGTGCTATTGGGTAAAAAATATCTTTATAAAATAGCTTCAAAAGTTTTCTCTCAGTCTTTGTAAGTTTTTGAATGACAAATAGAAATAATTGTCTAACCAGACATCACATTGGATGTGCCACATACATTTATATAAACCAATTTGATCTTATACCTATATGCAGGTCATTCTTTTTGGGCCACAAATTCACAAACAACGCTACTATGTCAGCACCCTGGTATAATTTTGCTGCTAGTTTTGATTGCTACACTCATAAGGCTTGTTAAGTGTCGACATCAAGCACATACCACAAACAAATGCTTGCCTTTGAACAGCAACACTCTGTAAACTGGAAATATGTAAACAGTCCGATTTGAGGCCATCCACATTCTCTTCTGATATTGCTTTTTTCACACTGCAGTTCCAGCAGGATCACAGATATGTTGCAGGAAACAGTTATAAAGTATTTATTAGCTCAACCTGGACTAAAACATAGCCTTCATTTTCTGCAGTAATGGTGACTTTTCACTTCTAGTTAAACTGGAGATAAAAGCCACCTCCTGGAGGAGTGTAGCCAAGGCGATAATTTATACAAGATGCCTTCGAACAATTTCCACATTTTATCACCACCCTAATTTATGCTATTAAATGGCCAAGTTTATTTAACAAAACAGTTATGTTTTTCCTGAAGTATTTAAAGAAAAGAAATGTTGGTACCTTCCTGAGGAAAAGATTTTTATAGGGTCAAACCTAAGGCCTAACTGAAGAATGAAACTACTCTCAGCACATAAATTCTGTTTCACTTTGCAAAAGTACAGAGGGTGCTTTTAAAGGGCAAGGCTACTGATCTTTATAAGGCAGCCTGTGAGACTGTAAATGACCTGAAAGGGAATATTTTTAATTAAACAGAATTGGTTTATGTAGTGTGACAGGGCAAGGTTATTGCAGCACAATATACAATCAAAATGCATCCAAAAGGAGAATGCAATGACACCACAGTATTTTAACTTTCGGTACAGACTATAATGCCTACATAAAAGACCTACTATAGAGTGCTGTAGAAAATAAAGCCTTTACATTTAGATTCTTCAAAGAAACTTGCTGCAAAAAGAATCAAAAATATGAACCACATTCCCAAATGTATTTGGCCATGTCCTTAGTGCGTGTAAGTCAGCATAGGACTATTGATTTCAATGGAGCTATATCAGTTTGTAGCAGCTGAGGATCTGGCCCCTTCTATAGTAAACTTCCTTATTGCAACAAAAGGGCGTTTAGATTTGTATTTAAAGGCAGAATGAAACCATTTACAAAGAGGCCCTTTTCAGTGGAATAACCTCACAATTCCATCGTTCTGAATTACATTTTTCATTTAACGTCCACACAAAGAGAATTTAATTATGGTTTAAAACAAAAACAACTAGGTCCCAATCCAGAAACAGGATCTGTGTGGCTGGGCCCCTGCAATCACACAGAACCTGAGGAAAGTCAATGGAGCTCTATCCATGCAAACCCAGTTGCAAGACTGCTCTCTAACTTATCCCCACCTTTGGATTTCAAAGCGCATCCCATCTTCCAAGGGAGTCTGTTGGAACATAAAGGGTGACATCTGGCCCCAATGAAGTCAGTAGGAGTTTTGCTATTGACTGCAGTGGTGTGAGGATTTTCTCCAAAGGCATCTGTGCAGGGATTATTTATTTTTGGGTATTTGACAGCCCCAAGAATAGTGCAGGTGCTAAAGATATATCAAATACACCATTAAATGGTCATTGAAGGAGTTCAAAGCACATAGGGTGAATTTCTCTCTCTTATTAAATATATAGCATGGCATTCAGCAAATTGAATTTGCTTCTTCCTTAACTAATTCTATCTGAAAGTTAGTTGTTTACTCAATTCTAAGATAAAGGACTAAGTTCACCAAAGCTTTTCCAGACCTGAAGAAGAGCTCTGTCTCTCTCACCCACAGAAGTTGGTCCAATAAAAGATAGTACCTCACCCGCTTTGTCTCTCTAATATCCAGGGACCAACATGGCTACAACAACACTGCAAACATAAAATCGCAACTTACATATTCAGGCACAACTCCCTTCTGCCAATGGAGTGATGCCTATTTTGACGCAGGGCTGAGTTTGGCCAACTGTTTCTCATCAGGAAGACCCTTAATCCTTGACAGCAGCAAGTGGTTGGTGTGAAAGTCTATGATACTTTGTAGTAGATTCCTATCAGTCATCTCTCCCCTTGTATTATTAGTATTTATTATTAGTATTATCATAGCACTAGGGCTTCTGCCCTAGTCCTGGCCCAGGACCCCACACTGCTAGGTGCTGTAATGTTCATCTCCTCTTCTCCCAACATCATCCATTTAAAAAAATACTAATTTGCTCTCCAAAAGTGAATCTGAGCTCTTCTGCGAATTGCTATGAGCCCAAAATGATCTCCAATGCTTCACCCTTCTACTAAAATAGAAGCTCAATAAACTGGCAGGCACACACTGAACATTTTTACTGACCCAGTTTGTTCTCTTCTGTGGAAGGTCAGGTCATAAAAACAGCACTTGTAGGAAACAAAATGCAAAGTGGTCACTGAAATTACTGCACCATGTGAAATACAATTAAATGCTTTCTTTTTCAGGTGGAAGGGTTTAGTATGCAATTCATAAAAGAATCACCATTCAGACAGTGTGCAAGTTTTCTTTTCATGTTTTACGTCGATAAGCTGCAGTGTATATTAGTACATGAATCAAGTTAAACAGTGAACCTTCAAGGTTGTATACTAGTCATTACATGCACAGAATTTAGGTTTAATTCTATAACTCTAGGGCTAGGACTGGGACACCTAGTTCTTACAAGCTTGAAAGGTCTGTAAGAACAGAAACCCCTTTTTGTGTGCATGGTAACCATTCTTTAAATCCTTTAACAAACTGATTTTGTCACTGCAGACAAACCATTATTCCAAAGCTTACCTGTTACGTCCAGAATCTCTAAATCCTTTGGCAAATGGATTCCTATCAATCTTCAATCGAGTGATCTGTAAAGATAATAAAATAAAATGATGCCAAAACTTCTACCAATTCAGTTTAAGTGACACGCATAGCAAATATATCCACCAAACCTGAGCTATCATTGGAATTTTCCATTTTAATTCTGTTTAAGAATTACAAAAAATCAAGTGGCTCTTTCTTCCCATTTGCAGGTTGAATGTGTTTTTCTTTTTAACATAATAAATTAAGTCCTAATCCCACAATCGCTCTCTGCATACATCCCCCAAGGAAGTCAATGAGTGTTTATTTTACACCCAGGCTGGTTGGGATTCTTGAAAGAAGTTGTCTGGAAAACATTGCTTCTTCAACTAAGACAGTGCATAGCCTCTTTGTCTGTGACAAAGTTACATAAGATATATACAGGCAGAGAAGGAGATGTTGAATGAGAAAGATTTCTGTTAAGCGGCTATGATCACATGAACATACTATAAACACACAAAAATAAAATACTTGTAATTTCTTTAAATCAACAAAATAGTTACCAAATAATGGTAGCCTATCAATCAGATGACTCTCCCCCTTTAAATTTATATTGCATCATTAAATCATTTTGCTTTCTACTTTCTGAAGAAAGCAGGTCATTAATAAGCACAAATTTTATATTTATATATAAAAACATATACACAAACCAAAACATAATTGTGCTAAATTATTTAGAATGAATATAATGTTACTATATTAAATATGATGTCATTGTGTGTTATGCTTAGACAAAGTGACTAGTGCAGAAGACTAGGAGTCGGGCAGCCTGGGTTTTAATTTTATCTCTGCAGCTCACTGTGTGAATCTGAATAGGTTGTTTATGGGCCAAACCTGCTCCTTTAAATGTTAATGAAAGCTATTAATTACTAAATTAAAAACTAACTTCCCCTTTTACAACCTGGGGACATTAATACTTGACTAATATTGGAAAGTGTTTTGAAATCGGTGAGTGATAAGCACCTATGGGATTTTCAGACATGCCTATATACCTATCTGCATTTTTAGGCAGAATATCTTTAAAAATCTGGCCTTCAGACTATGTCTACACTACAGCCTATGTCAGCAAAATGTATGTCCTCAGGGATGTGAATATTCCACCTCCCCGACTGACATAAGTTCCACCAACATAAGCACTAGTGTGCACAGTGCTATGTTGGTGGGAGAGTGTCTCCTGTTGGAATAGAGCATCTTAAACAGACATGCTGCAGCAGTGCAGTGGCGCCACTACAAGGCAGCACTGTACGTGTAGACATGGCCTTAGTCTCTTTGGCCCAGATTCTCATAGGTATTTAGGCACCCAACTCCCATGGGAACTGTATCTCAATCCCTATCTGTAAAACAGAGATAGAAATTCTTATGCCCTGTCTATTTAAACTGCAATAATTTCAGGTCAAGAACCATCCCTTACTATGTACAATGCCTTGCACACCAGCACTCCTGTCTCAGTTGTGGCATCTACATGCTACAGTAATATAAAAAGCTATTAAATATTTAGAGTATTAGACAAATGCCTTATTGCTAAGTGGTGAAATAAAAGTTTATCTTTTTCTTCTCTTGTACTTGTCTGATGTATTCTATAAAGCCAGTAAACCATTAACAAGAAAGCCAAAGTTACCTGTTGATTCTGGTATGCTGTTACAGTAGTGAAAACAGTTTCAGGAAAGGAGAATGCTTTGACGCCTTCTCCTGAAGGAATGGGCTTGACTGGAGACAGATCATCACCACAGTCTTTACGAATGACATGGACACGAGGCTGGTATTTGTGCATAGAATGAAGGATAATCTATACAAATGAAAACAAAGAAAAGGTAACATTTATTAGAAAGGATGCCCCGCTATTTCAATGCTGGTAGCATTTTGGAAAAAAATTATGGCATGTGTTGCTTATCATGCAATCTCCTGGAAATTAAGTTTTCTATAACTTATAATGGGTCTCATTACAATAATCTAATCACTATATACTTACAACATTGCCATCCCTAAGCATTCAAAATTCATGAGTGAGGAACTCAAAAAATAATGAGTGGTGAAATGCTGGCCTCACTGAAGTCAATGGGAATTTTGCCATAGACTTCAGTGGGGATGGATTTCACCATATGAGATTTTAAAAAAATATCAGTTTGCTTTCTGGATTTTGAAACTTTAAGAAAATATTGAAAATGCTTCAAGTATGGTGGTAGTGGATTTGGTTGGTAGGTTTTTGTGACCATAAGGGCTAGAAACACAATTTGTTGGGATTTTATTTCAAATGAAAGCTGAGATTCTCATGACTCCTAGAGCAGCGGCTTTAAGAAAACCACCAAATGTCACAATTGCAAACGTTAGCAACTGTGTATTTACAGTATGTAAACAGATACAAGGAGCATTACTTATGTGGGAATAATAAATACACCCACCACAATATACATGTGTCAATTTAGGAAAAAGAACAATTTCCTTTACTAAGGATTTAGGCCCCAATCCGATAAAAATCTTATGAACATCAGTGCCTCAAATTAAAGACATCCATAATCATTTGCAGGATTGCGGTGGTATTTCTACATTCTGAAGGAGGCTTAAAACACAGAAGATCTGTCCTGTTTTATTCTATTTCATTAAAGATAAACATCCTTTTAAAAAAAATTCAGAAGCTTGGCAACTTTTGGAAGGTCTAATCAATAAATAAATCACTAGTCCCACAGCTACTGGCTTGCAGAAGCTTTAATCAAGATTCAAGAGCAACCTTTTTTAAATTTCCTGCTTCTTTAGCAGCCACGGAGTGCTTATGCAATCAGGCATCACAACATGGAGCCTTTAACTTCACCCAGCCTGAATAATGCCAAATACCATGAAACCTCATTTATCCAAATGAAATGGGGGACATTACATTAGCTTGGATAAACACAGGTTGACTAGGCAGAGTACTTTTTAATACATTTAGTCTTGGCTGGGGAACATGATCCTGTTTTGAATAAGCAAAGTTTCTGGATAATCCAAGTTTTCATTATATTGCAACTGGGCTTTTTGACAATGACATCAGAAGAGCTCCAATAAATGACTTCAGGCAGTCCCCTATGGATAGGGCCCTACCAAATTCTTGGCCATGAAAAACGCATCACAGACTGTGAAATCTGGTCTTCCCCTGTGAAATCTGGTCTTTTATGTGTTTTTACCCTATACTATAAAGATTTCACAGGGGGAGACCAGTGTTTCTCAAATTGGGAATCCTGCCCAAAAGGAAGTTGCAGGGGGGTCACAAGGTTATTTTAGGAGGGTTCAGGGGTGAAAGTAACTTAAAGGACTTGCCGGTACTCCAGAGTCCTGCAGGGGGAGATGGGCCTCAACCAGAAGAGGCGTGGCCTCAATCAGAAGTGGTGGGGCCTTTAAATCCCAGGGCTTTTAAATCAGGATTTAAAGGGCTCAGGGATTCAGCTAAAGCTAAGAGCCGGGCCCTTTAAATCACCCCCGGAGCTACCAACTGCAGAGGCATCTGGGAGCCCTGGAGTTTGGGCAGGGGTGAAAGTAATTGACATTTCTTACCCATATGGTCCAATAACAAGCAACCATTTCTCCTACGTACTTCATGGATCCCTCCCATTGCATGAGATAGATAGAGAAAATAAAGCTACTATTATTACTACCAGTACTGTCTGTAATAAAACTTTACTATTGGAATAAGCCTGAAAAAGTGAAAACTCACTGTCACATTTTTCTCCGTGTCTTCCCTCCTCCTCCAGCCAGGCTGCGGACGCTAGGCTCCAAGCTTTCTCCCTGGCTGGCACTGAGCAGCAGCTGTAGGGGCTTGCCTCTAGCTTGCAACAGGGAGACTGGCTGAGGGAGGGAGAAGCCTGCCTCCTACATAAGAACAGTTTAAACTCATCTGTTCCCTGTGTGGTTCAGTAACATTTCAAAGAGGATCTGCAGCAGTTTGGACATCACAACCATGATCCTCTGCTGGGGAGGGAATGGGATAGATGTGAACTTGGAAATGGTTCCTGATTTTGATTGTGTTTTTTGTGTATTGGAGATCCTCTCATCCCACGGGCAGAAAAGAACTGCCCCTGCCATGGTCACACACACCCTCCCCCCCCCGAGTGAAATTAACAAGGATGCCAGAAACGTCTTCTAACCCTGGGGTCTGAACTGTACAGGGAAGAGTTGAGTTTAAACTGTTCTTATGCAGGCAGCAGCGGCAGGCATCTCAGCCAGTGTCCCTGCTGCAAGCTAGAGCCTAGAGGAGAATCCCTGCTGGGGCGGGGGGAGGAATGCAGAGCCTTGTCTGCAGCCTGGCTGGAGGAGGACGAGGGATGAGACGAGAAACCAGCGTGACAGTGAGTTTTCCCCTTCCACCTGCTTTTATTAGCTCTGGATTTAAGCTGTGCAGCCAAATGCTTGTATTTGTTGTGTATATTAGTATTGGAGAGATCCTCTCATCCTGGGGGCAGACAAGGACTGTCAAACACACCCTCCCCTTTCCCCGCACCTACTGTGAGTGAAATTAACAAGAATGCCAGAAACCCCTCCTAACCCCAAGGGTTGAACCACTCAGGGAGCAACTGAGTTTAAACTATTCTTATGCAGGGGGTGGGCTTCTCCCTCCCTCAGGCAGTCTCCTTTTCTTACCTGTCCTCCGTACTGGCCCGTACCTGCTTACTTTCACCTCTGGGAGGGTTGTAGTATTGCCACCCTTACTTCTGTGCTGCCTTCAAAGCTTGGCAGCTAAAGAGCGGTGACTGTTGGCCAGGCACCCAGCTCTGAAGGCAGTGCCCCCCCATCAGCAGCACAGAAGTAAGTGTGGCAATACCATACCATGCCACTCTTACTTCTGCGTTGCTGCTTTCAGAGCTGAAGAGTCAGAGAGTGGCAGCTGCTGTCTGAGGGCCCGGATCTGCAGGCAGCAGCGCAGAAGTAAGGGTGGCAATACCATGCCATCCTTCCTTCTGTGCTGTGGCTGGCAGCGGCTCTGCTTTCAGAGCTGGGCTCCTGGCCAGCAGCTCTGAAGGCAGTACCGGCATGAACCGCAGTGCAGAACTAAGGGTAGCTGTACCACAACCCACTCTACAATAACTTTGTGATCACCCCTCGGCCCCCGCCACAACTCCTTCTTGGGTCAGGATCCCTAAAATTACAACACCGTGAAATTTCAGATTTAAACAGCTGAAATCATGAAATTTACGATTTAAAAAAATCCTATGACCATGAAATTGACCAAAATGTACGGTGAATTTGGTAGGGCCCTACCTATGGTTATTCTAATTCAAGGTGACTTCCCTAGCTTCTATAGTCTCGCATAGATTAAAAAGCTATATACTGGCTTTGTTGAACTGAGTGTTTAAATCTCCCTTGCAACAAACTTTCCAGAGTTTTTCTGTTGGAAAAAATTCTATAAAAGAAGAATTAGCAAGTGACTAACAGCAAAAGTCTGATCTTGCATTCCTTGCACACCCTAAATACCTGATGATGTAAGAGAGTAATGGGTGCATTAAGAATGCAGTATCAAGCTAAAACTATACATTAAAGCCCCAGTTGCCCATTGCCCTACACTGTGCCTAGTCATTTACATCAGTATAATTGAATATAAATTGTTTTTCTACTATACTGATTACGCAGAAGTTTACACACACACACACACACACAGCCTTTGTACTGGGTTAAATGACTACACAAGGTGCAGGGCAATGGTGAAGTGGGCCCAAGACATTGCCAATTTAATAAGCAAATAACTAAATTACACCTCTCCCTGAAAATGTGTTACCCTATATTGTTGTTAATAATGCCATCCCGGATTGATTAGAGAAAAAAAGCTCTATGTTTTCAGTTTGCTTCCTCTGTGCGTTTAATAGCACTGAGTAGACTGGCTCTACGCCATTGTTCCTGGAGAATCAGTCAGTTTCTCCTGTTTGTCTGGGTCTTTTAAAAAGCAGGAAACATGCAAACCACAAAAATGGCCAAGGAATTGACATTATCTTGAACTTAATTTTTTAAGTTGGCTGCATCCCTTTAAAAATTCATAACACAGCATGACCCAGTCAACGACACCTATCTCAGACGATTCAATTCTTTATTTAAGATAATTAAACTCAAATTGACAAGCAGATCAGTACAGTATTTGGGTTTAACACAATATTGATTCGTTTCCTTTAGATCCAGGCCATGATCCACCCTGTGACTGGGAGTAAGGAAGACCAAGGCAGGCATGCCATTTCTGTGACTTGAAGAGTCCCATTCTCCCTCCCAGACTGCTCCAGGGACAATGCAACAACCCAAACTGCAATTGCAAACTGACAGTCCAGCTCTTAGAAAGCAAGCTGGCTTTCCACATACTTTAATTGTACTTCCAGAATAGCTTATCTTAAATATTAAAATCGCATTGTTAGGATTTTTTAAATAACGACTATGTTAATATTTTGTTCATACTCTCTTCCCTTTTGTTCCCCTTTAGGCTTATTGTTCTATGACTGATTACCCATGCAGATCTTCAGCTTCCTGACCATCCTACATAAACAAATATTTCAATGGAACCACGAGAAGAGGCACAGCAGATCAGTGTACCATAGCATCATTTCTCTGGGGGTGCTATCATTTCTTGCAGCATTTAAGTTTTCATTTTAAATTACTTAAGTGTCTTCCCCTATAGTGGTGAAGACCTTGTTCTTATTGTGGAAGACACAAAGAACAAAACAACATCACCGAAGAACAAACCTTGGCCCTATCAATGGCTACAGCTGGCCCTAAACACAAGGGAAGCCACTGTTACTGCTTCATGGGCATGCATGCCATGCAGAAGGCCCTTGCTGCAACTCCCCTTTGCCATACAAAGTGACAGTGCCAGGCAACAGCTGATGGACGCACAGCCACAAATGAAATTTTTTGTAGCAGGGACTTTCTTTTTAAGACGTTTATGGAATGTCTGCCACAATGGAGCCGAATGACAGGAGCCTTATCCATAACCAAAAAACAATCAATAACACCAGCACAACATGGGTCCTCCTCGCCTTGCCCTGCACCCTAGCGGCACAAGGACTACAGCCACTTTTCTCCTAGCTGCCAGGTTCCTTTTCCCACAACTCGAAAACCAAGCCAACCAACCAAACAAAAATCCTTTTTGACTCTTTGTGCAAAGTTCATTTATTCAGGCTTTGGAGGTGGGGAGAAACATTTGGGGCTACGATGTGTGAACTGCCCCTATCACCTTCACAAAACCTAGCAATGCAAATTTAAATGTCAACATTTTCAACTTTTCACTGCAGGTCATTTTAACAAAAAATCTACAGCTACTCTGAACTTGTGAAGATGGGCAGAGCAATGGCCTGCCTCCACATGCAATCTGACCCCTGCATTACAGAGGGGAGAAAATAGACAAGTTTAATTCAATTTAAATACCACAGGTGAGACTCTATAGCAAACTAGGGGTTAAAACAAGTTACTCAAAAGCAGTTAGTGGAAGAATGTTAAAAATACTGAATTTTTTTCCATTGAAATCTTGATAGAAAGGGTGTGAAAATTTCAACCAGTTCTAATCAAAGAGGATCGATCTTACCTGGGACCCTCTATTCCAGAGACTGCAGGGGAGAGGGGCTAGTATAAGAAAGAGGAAGTATGTATGTGTGATGAGCGAAGCGTGTTTGTCTATCTATGTGAGTCATAAAATGAAGATTTCCTTTTCGTCATCATAAAATCTCTAATTGATGATACTGATGTCTTTGCAAGGGACGGCATTATAACCCAGTGTCTCAGTGGAGATTACTGCCCAGTATAATTTAAGATGCATTACCTTTTCAAAGCAGTCTGCAACAAATTAACTGGGTGACTCCCATTAAGTCCGCAAGCATCACATTGAAAATGTATCTTTATAAATTTCACCTGACCCTCCAGTTGTTCCACATGCAAATGGATTCTATGTGCAAAACCATTTCAAGATCTGGTCCATGTGTCTGTTTATATAACATTACTATAAAAGTGGGAAGACAAGGACTTCCAGTCAAAATGCTGATGACAACATTAGCACACCGGAGTGTTTACAGGAAGTATTCAAACGGAAAGTGAGTGGCCCTAAAATATTAAGAAATGCAGCCATGTTCAGTTCTAAACAAAGGGCTAAAATTGGGGCAGGCACTGTCACTTACTATCATTCTGTACAGGACCCTGACCTCGCTGGCCATTAGCCACTTCCACAACATAAATGTTTACTAATAATATTAACGTCCTCAGTTCACATATGTAGCCCCAACTCACATGAATGTGAGTTACACATACAGTTTGAGGATAGTAGGACACCTAGGTTAGTATTTTAACATGCCCCTTAAAAATGTGTAACGTTAACTTTAAAGTATTTTACCTGTTTACTTAGTGTCATTGATTAGTTGCAACAGCAAGCAGCTTTGTGAAATGTGACTGGCCCTGCTGCCAGTGCCAGTAAGTTAGTACTACAGTGTACATTAAGGGCCCCAACTCGTCTCACACTACTGTCATTCCATGAAGGTCAATGGAAATACGTTGCTGAAGGATCAGAATCAAGCCCCAGAACACTAGTGGAGAAACTTGTGTGTAAACTGGCCATACTTAGGTGTTTGAAAAGAGCAAAATCAACAGGGTTTCAAAATGGAGAACTGGACACATAAAATATGTTCAGAGCCAAAGGCTGAGAGCTAAATTCTGTCTCTCCTTACATGACCTCAAGAGGTGAATGAGGACCAGCACTGCAGAAGCCAAGTGGCTTATATTCATTACAAAATGTGCAATTATTCCTTTTCCATTATTGCTGGAGGCCCCCAGAGGCTGCACAGCCATTTCAATTCTGCATTTCATGCTACTCGAAAAGAAAAAATGGACCCATTGAGATAGACACGTCTCTGCTTTCTGTTTTTGCCTTTTCTGATAACAGTGAGTGTCTGCAATTTCCCAGATTTTAGAAATATGAATTTTGCAACCAACCTTCTATTGTCTTTAAAAAAAAAACATTAAATTTCCATTTTTTTTTGTTTTGGGAGTGGGGGGATGTTGTAGTTCTGAATCAGTTCAATGTGCCTTGACTCTCTTTAGAAGAATACTACTTGGCTAGCTTCCAAACTGAAACTTTAATAAATAAAGAGTGCTCCAGTAATTTTAAATTTCTCTTCACCATGAATAAGAATGCACTACATACACTGTGGATTTCATCTCGGGGGAAGCAAGCCTGAAATGTGGCCTTGTACAATACAGTATAGTATATACTTGCACTATATTGTGCAAGGCCAATATAGTATATAGCATACAATACAGTAATTTAGCTCTTTGTCCATCTTCAAGATTAAATCTTGAGCCCTAGTCCTGCAACCAATAGCACATGGGTAAACTGTTGTGTCCATGTGTAGCCTCACTGAAGTCAATGGTTATAACAATCTGCCTGAACGGTTGCCTATGTCTACTCTTGGTGGTAGGGATGTGATTTCTAGCTCACTTACACATACTCTCTATAGCTGTAACATGGGGCAGCGGTGAGGGGTGGCATTGGCTAACTGCCTTGAGTACAAACCGGTCTGGACCTCATGAGTACAAGGTCAGGCTGCCGCTCATTTATGCACAGGCTACCAATGCTATACACTATTTTTAGCACACAGTGCAAGTATGTCTACACGAGCTGGGAATCACACTACTAACTGCAAGTGTAGACATAGCCTATCAGTTGTAGAATTGGACTCTTCCAGAATTACAGCTCTCTTCGCTTTTAAGCACTTCAGTAAAATGTTGGTGCTACCCGTTCACATTAATTGCAGATACACAAGTAATCCCACTGAAACCCATGGAACTTCTCATGCTGAGTAACATTTATTCATTCCAGGACTGCAGAATCAGACCCCTGGATCATAATTCCACAGATAATGAGTGTAAATATTGGGGGGAGGTGTTAAATCCAAAATAGAAATACTGTTAATTCAAAACCTTTTATGGGCATATCTACAGTGAAACAGCAATCTAACTCCTGCAACATCTGACAATAACATACTATAACTCTTTCTTGCAACCGAGTGGGAAAAAATAGTTGCTCATACTTATGTAACATAAACAAACGATAGGTAAAGAACTGAAAAAAGAGTGCAGAGATAAAGAACAGGGCTTAACACTGCAGAGTTATTGGACCAGATTTATCCCTAGCACAAATCCATTATTTAATGAGTTATGAATTGGCCCCATCACTTTACTACCCCCTCCCATGTAGAGACATTCAGTGTGGGCTGTTCTAGCCCTCCTGGAACCCTGATTTCACTGCTCCCGTACCCAACCGGGCTGGATTACAGCTAGCTCAGTAAACCCACCCAAGCTGCAGTCACACCCTATGACTGCAGTACAGACATACCCTACAGACACATATTTTCTTTAGAGAAAATGGAGGTGCTTGTAGAATTTACAACTGGGACCAGGTTCTCGCACTGTTCTGCAAGCAGCGGTCCCATTGACTTCAATAGGAAATGTGCACAGAAGAAAAATGCTGATAGCTATATATAGCATCTTTGCATATAGTGCTAGGGGTATTCCATTTTATTCCTTTTCGTGACTGAGGAATCATCCTATTTAATAAGTCTGGCTACTTTAGAGTAAATGGAACCCACATCCGGTCTCCGACTTGTCACTCAGGTTCTTAAAACTCCAGACACTTTGAGTTCAATGTTCCCTTTGAAAGAAAGCCAACATTTGCTATTTATTACTGAATTTGTCAAAAATAAAGACTTCATCCTGTCTAAAAACAATTCTTGTTTTTTAATTATTTCCTAAGGTGTCAAGTACAACTATTTTAGGGATTGTTGGAAAGACGCTGGCTTACATCTGTCATGTTTCAACAGTTTTCAAGAGAAAAGGAAATATGAATATAAACACATTTTGTCACATTAGATAATGTCATAACTAAACAATTCAGAGCTTGCAAACAGAACACTCATACTGCAGCAGTCTGCCAGCTTTCTCAGAAGTAATGAGCCTCAGCTGTGAAAGGGTCTTGCTTCATAAGGTATGTAATAAATCATTATCAGAGTGAACCCAGCTCCCATGTTGTTCATTTTGGAGTGCAATTATTAACACCTCATGGGATTTCACACAAATGTTTAGGTTAAAAAAAAACAGTTAAA
Source organism: Gopherus evgoodei (assembly GCF_007399415.2). Taxonomy (NCBI): domain Eukaryota; kingdom Metazoa; phylum Chordata; order Testudines; family Testudinidae; genus Gopherus; species Gopherus evgoodei. Next base: position 75,717,458 of record NC_044324.1, read on the forward strand.
TGTATTTTTTATTCACATAAACTTATTACATATTACTAATATTTATTCTCACTACCTGTGAGTTTAAGCACACTTTTTTGATAAAAACTGAAATTGCAGGATCTATAGATATGGTGATAAAATATACAAGCAATTCTGTACTTTTACTTTAGTTAATTCAGCCTTGCACAATTCTACTTACCCAGGGGTCTTATACTTTTGAGGGGCAAATAAACTAGCATCCATTTTAAAAAAAGCATCAATCAATTATCAAAGCAAAAGAATGAGCAGATTTTGTATGAGTGCCGGTCAATTTTTATGATGCTTTGCAATGCTGAGATCATTCTTGCCAACAGGAAGATACATGTCATAAAATCTTTACGTGATGACCGATGTGCTAGTTTGTCATATTGTAAGACACAGAATACTCACATGCCCTTGATCGTCCAGCTCATTGTTTGTAAGTTTCAGCTTGTCAAAGCTGATCACTTGCCTCATCCAAGTCTCCCCTGAGGCGGGTGAATCAGGGTGAATATAAACACGAGGAGGTACTGGTGAATCAGCATTCCCGGCCACCATCCACTTCGAACTATGGTAAACATACCTATGAAAAGAAGCGCAACATCCGTCATAATAAAATTGGAAATAATTCATCAGACTGATTTATCCTGATATAGCAGGACTTTGTATGTACAGCACCTGTCAATCTACAAATGTTGAGGGACGATAATTACAATGAATCTAGTCACAATATCCCAGAGAAAAGTGATCATTTTTTGAATAGAAAAAAAAAGCGGGAAAAAACCACTTAAAAGAAGTCTATAAAAATAGCTAGGAAATTCAACTGAGATTTGAGAGATAAAGGGAAAGTAATCAATATAAACAAAGTCACATCATTTTGGGAAGCCTCTCTCACCACTGTCAAGATTACCTTAATAGCTGCACTAACAAACACAGCAGTCTTCTTTGCTGCAAATAACATGTTTAATTTTAAAAAAAGAACAGGAGTACTTGTGGCACCTTAAAGTGCCCCTGTTCTTTTTGCGGATACAGACTAACATGGCTGCTACTCTGAACCCATGTTTAATTTACTTTCATTTCAACTTTCAATTTTAGTTGCTGCAAACAGCTGAGTTACAAAATATTAGCAAAAGTATCTACAATAGACAGGACCAAATTCTGCTCTCATTTAGAGCCTGATCCAACTCCCATTAAAGCCAGTTGCTGTCTTTCCACTGACCACCAGTTACACTGGGATAGATCCACTGATCTCAATGGCATCCCTCTGGGCCTTAATTTATACAATGACATAAACAATTCTTTACATGACTCACTTAGCATGTTGTTTCTAACATGAAACAGTCCACAAATAAAACTATTCCAGATACAACACATCTTGCGACAATGAAAGAGAGAATGAAATTAAAATGAGAAGATTTCTGTGAGAACCATATTGATCTTCTTGACAGTACCACAGAAATACTTAAATAAAAAACCCACATCCTATTATGTTTCTTTTTATTAAAAAAAATAAACAAAGACATTCTGTAGTAAAAGTATATTATCCTTCAATAAAAAATATCTTATTCTGAATTCAGCTATTTTGCAGGACAATTTAAAAAAAAACTAATTAAAAACTGCAAATTAATATGTCTGATAGGCATGCATGCTTCAGAAAAAAGAAAAATGCTCTTAGCAAAAAAAATAAACAGATCAATTTAATTTTAAGAAATGTCTTTCAACACTTTCACCAGGTCTGTCTCTCTGTATGGTTCTCCTCTTTAAGAGAAAAAAGAATCTGCAACATTATAAATAGTGGAAACAAAATTATTCATTACAAATATGTATGGATGTAAATCATAGCAAGCCATCAATTATGAAATGATATGTATTTTCTTGTGATTCCTTCTTGTGGAGAAATATCCTCTTCTAAATCATACAGTTTGTTATTTGTTTTAGTATTTTTATCTGATTTATTATTCTTTTTAATTTGTGAATAAATTAGATTTAATATTTTCTTTACCTATTTTAAGGTGTGAACATTACAAATTGTACTTCATTAAATTTATTTAAAATATTTTAAAACAATACCTAACTTTTCAGATAAGGTTTAATTTTGCTAAGTTTAAATATAAATTATCCTCAGCTGACACCATTTCAGTTAAGGTTTAATCATTTACTTCAAGGGGAGCAGGATTGGGCCCAGTGTACAACTGCTATAGTATCTCTTTGCTGCTCAGATGTTCAGGGCAGGCAGTTTGTAAAGTATCAAGCACAGTAATGGGACTAAAATAATAATCAGTATAAAAGAATACATCCACTGCATAAGAGCCTTGCTTATAGAAAAGTGAAATCAGGTAAAAGTAACCAGGAAGATAAAATATACATAATTCTAAATTCTTAACAAAAATATGTGCGCACCAACCATGAAAATACTGCATTTTATATATGATAACACGAGCTGAACTTGGTTTTTTTGGAAAATTAATGGTCAGAAGTGCACACAGCAAGGACTATAAAAATACATATATATTTAAAATGAAAGAGACACATTCATTGTTATAACTACTAATATTTAATATTAATTTCCTCATTTGAATATCAGAATTTTTAACTCTATTCAAGTCCTGACATAAAGATCGCTATTTGTAAAGATCGGAAACTACATACTCACAGTACTGTGTAAATTTACATTTCTGTTATGACCAGTTGACAAAGTCTTAATTTTGGATCCAAATCAGCATAAAGATTTTCCATTTTAATTGAACTGTCCTAGCTTAGAGAAAACCTGTTTCGGTTTGTTATGACATAATCCAAAAACAAACAAAAACACCCCCACCAGATGACCACTATCTGAATTGTTCTTGGTGTTTATATTGTCACCTTGCTGAAAATTTCTCTGTAAACAAAACTAAAATTGTCATAAATGTGCCCGTGGAAGAAGGAAATTACAGTTATCAATTTTAATTACACAAGAAATGTAGTTCAGACTCAGTGTTGGTATAGTGAGAAAAAAAGTATTCCCTGAGAGTAAGTCTGTTCAGCTTGACCTTCTTTCCCTATGTTAAAGTTTCATAGTTCTACAATTAAACCTTTGGCAAATAGATTTATTGAATTGTTCTAACAATGGGTTGAAATAACCAAAATGATAATATGTAAGGCTCCAATCCTGCTCCCACTGAACCACTTGGTAAAAATCTTCTCTTGACTTCAATGGCAAATAAAGTCAGGCCCTTGATACATAAAGTTTCTAAACGTGCTAATAGTAACGATTGTGGGCCTAAACCCGCAAGCATTTCATCAGACTAGTAGTCCAATAGGCACAGGACTACTTGCTTAGCTCAAGACTGCCCTGGTAAAAGTTCACATAAATGTGACCCTTCTTTGAAGTGTTAAAGAAATAATTAGCATAACTGGTCATTCATTAATAAATATATTCTTTAAAATATGAAGTTTCATGGACAGTAATGCCATCAATTCATTCAAATCAAAATCACTAAAGATACCTACCTGTTATCCCTTTTTAATCTGAATCCATAACACAAGGAGCAGCATTTATCGTAAATCCTTTTGAACCATAATTCAAGAACATTTAAATGCTTTACATTTTAACGTAGTGTCACTAGAATATATAATTTTAATATTTATTCATTCATAGGAAATAACTACAAAGTGACACAAAGTGGATGTATGTAGCCGTGGACTAAGAACAAAATACATTAAAAATTTCTCTTTGCTGGGGCTAAATTGCATTCTGTAAAAGCAAAACAACTAACTGCTTAGCTATCGAACATAAGCCCAGTGTAGAAAGCACTTCAATAAAAACTGCCATTGTTCTTGCATACTTGGCACAACGACTTAATTTTATGCATTGAGATGAAAATAGAAATTTGGAGGAGCCTTAAACTCTTCCTTCTGTTAATATATAGTTGATTAATATTCTCTGCCAACAGCCGTATCTGTACAGTTTGCATCACAAGCTTTGTGTTTTACAGTTACTGTACCTGTATCTTTTGTTATCCACTGGCACAATGTCCATGGCAATGTAATATTGCTGATGTGGGTCTAAACCTGAGATCTTCACTCTCATTGCAGGGAACATCCGCCTGAACACAGAAAAAACGAGGTCATTTTAATATGAAACAGATTTGGGAACAGTTGAACAGCAAAGTAACCAGTTTGTGAGTACACCCCTCCCTAACACAGAGAAGTCTGTAAGAGTCTTTTTTGATCATTATGGCCACATAGCCACAAAATGGTCCATTTGATAGGTCACAACAGATTTTTTAAGTGTATTTTTGCTGAACAATGCTTCATATGTTTTGTGATCCTTTTAGGGAGTACAAATCTCACCATTTCATTTCAACTTTATTGTTAAATAGTAAGTCATTTTGTTTTGAGACTTTATTTCACTACATATGCCTTTACAACCTGCTAGACAGTTACTAGACATATACTACATGAGAGATGCAAGTAACAGCTCTTATCAAGCAAGATCACAACCTGCAGAAATTTAAATTGTCAGATGAGTACTGACGGCAGCAAAGGGTGTGTCACTTCTATATCAGCAAATTATACCATTAAAGACATGGTGATAGAAATATAAAACAAGGATGCAATTATAAAACTCAATGTGCCATGATAGAACCAAACAATATGTTCCTCATTCGGAAGGGATTTACAGTTTGCAACATACTAAAGGTGATATCCATGAGTTGTTCTATGTTTGAAAGGTGCCCTAAAACATCTTTATTGAAAGCAGACACCAAAGTACAAAGTATGTTTATAAATATGTTCACAATTTAGATCATTTGGTGTCCAAAAGTGGAATAGTTAACCAATGTGGGGATTTTAGATTAAAAAAAATCATGTCTCAATTCAGTGTGTGTTTGACACTTGCCTTTTAGATGAAAAGTTCTTCCTGAAGGGCAAAAATAAGAAACTTTATAATGACTAGTTGACTGCATATTAATAAAAGATTTTTTTTCTTATTGCATAAATCCAAATGCCATCCAAGTTAAATTCCGTGTTTTCTGTTGTTCTAAACAATTAGCGAAATTAAAATTGTAGAAGGAAAAATATGTTATTTCTATATTTTCTAAATAAACAGCAGGGTGAAACTGTCTTGGCTAACTGGCTCTTACTGTTATTTCAGTGCACCTGTAAGATAAAAAAGGAAAATCTTTGACTGGACCCTCAAGACAAATGTTGCTTTGTGCTAGTTAAGACTGCATTTCAATCATTAATAAAGCCTCGCTGAAAATGGAGAAGGTAGCATATGGATTCAATCAAATATGTTTTTGTAATTTCTAATAAGTTCAGATATTTTTATACTAGCCAGGTTTTTGCCATGTGTATCCATTGGAAAGGGGGGAAAGTTTATTTTAGAAGAATACAACATTCATAGACTTCATCCTAATGAACAGGAAACCTAAAACTCCACATGTTCCTGTGCCCATCTAAAATTATTGTGCTCTACATAGCACATAAATCAATTTGTTTTATCCACTTTGATGTATTTGTAGATTTTAGACTGTGCATGTCATCTGTATAGTTATTATAAATTAGCTGTCCAAAACAGCATAAAAAATCCGGCTTCTGCAGCATCAGATTTTGTATTTGATTAACATGAATGAACAAAGTGATATTATGAGACATAATGTTTATCCACCTGAAGGAGAGCATAGCATAAATCAGAGGGCAGTTAGGCTATCCTGTCTCATTTGTACTCAGTCCGATCTTCCTTTATCAATAGACTTCGGAATTAATTTTAGCCACATTAACCTCCTTACAAACTCCAGCTTTCCCTAGTTCCAAGAAACAATAGGGGTACCAAGAAAAGGAAAAATGTGCCTGTCCTGCAACTGTAAATTGGACCAGAGACTAGAAATTAACAAGCCAATGTAATACAATTCATTTGATGTATTTATGACTGTGGGGTGGAACTGACTAACAAAACTACTGCTTTCTTCGGGGACCCCTATACTAAAGCGCTGCCTGCGGGAAAATGGGCCTCAACTCTTCACTTTTCCCATCGCGATTTGATTGTGATGTGGTAGTGCCGTCTGATTTCGATTACTCCTAAGCAACTTCTCCCTCCGCGGTACTGCTGCGCCCACTCACCCAGAGGTGCGGAACCTGGGTGCGGGCTTTCTGCTTCTCTCCTGAGCAGTGCAGCAGAACAGCCCGTCGCAGAAGGGTACCTTTGCCCTAGTGCATTTGCCCCAGAAGGGGGAACTGGATAAGTGCGCGCCGCGCCTTTTTTACCTTCCTGCCTTGGTGATGATCATCTCGGTGCCGATCTCATGGAAGCGCTTCCACAGCTCGGCTCCCTGCAGATCTACCCGCGGCGCTTGCGGGGTTGGCGGAGGGGAACCGGCCCTAGACCCCTTGGGGGAGCCGCCGGGCGACACTGGCGGGGACCCTCCTAGGAAACTCTCCTTGCAGCTGCCTGGAATGAGAGCCGGGAGGAAGGGAAGCAGAAGGGAGTGTCAGGCCAAGAGCAGCGGGGCCTGGGATCCCGGCAGCTCCCAGGGACTTCGGAGCGCCTCCCTCTTCCACAGACTGAGAAGAGCCCGGGGAAGGGCTGCTGGGTCCAGCCCTTGCCCCCAGAACAACAGAGAAAGAGCAAGTCAAAAGTCTCCCCACGCCACCCACCGCAGCGAGGAGCAAGGCAGCGAGAGGCCTGGAGCATCCCCGCACTCTCCTGGCCTAGCGCGCGTCCCTCCCCGCGTTTACACACAGCGCGGTCATAGCTCACTGTCCCTCCCGTGGCGGGCCCAGCGCAGAGCTACGCGGCCTGTGCAAGTGCGTAACGCGCCTGTCCCAGCGCGGGGTGAAAATCAGCCGCGATCACGTGCGGAATTTGGCCCTGGAGTTCAAAGCTGATAACAGACGCCGGAATGGGGTCTTTTAAATAGCAACCGTACCCCCCTCTCAGGCAGGGCTCTCCGCGGATAGGCAGCAAAGCGTCAGGCCTAAGCACCGGCATGCAGCAAACCCCTGGCACCGAGGAAAACAAATCGGGCTGATTGTTTTCCTGGTGCTGCTGGGGCAGAGTGAGACAGGCCATATGCGCTGCTGCTTGCGGGCTTGCGGGAAATGAATTAGCGTCGCAACGTTAACTGCAGATTTCCTCGTACATTTGATTTCAGCTCTGCAAAGTTTGCCCTTCTCTGGCATATTAATGCACTGGTTTTTTTTAACTGACACGAATCCCCGTTGCTCCCCGGCTCGGCTCTTTCACGTCTAGTATTAGGGCTAGGGTGGTGGTGGCCTGAAATGCAGTTGTCAAAAATAGCAGGGAAAGGGACTTTTAAGTGAACACGGTCGCCTCGCACCAGACCCTTGATTTCCCCGAATGCCTGGAGAAGGTTCATTAACACATCTCCGCTCTGACAGATATTTTACTACCAGCTCATTGGCTGGAGCGATTTTTGCGCCACAGTGTTAAAGAAAAACAATAATCAGGGGAGGAGAAGAAAGTGTTGGATCCGGAGCCCAGCCGGGTTCAAAGGGGAGGAGGAGAGAGGGAAGAAACTTGAAAAGCTGTCAGAAGAGTGAGAGGGCGAGGCCAGGAGTGAGTGACCCGGCGTAGGAGGGTTTACACCGAGCAAAGATGAGCCGCGCCGGGGTTCGGCTCTGGGACAGAATCAGCCCCTACCCCTTCTCAGAGTGCCCGAGGAAGTTCCAGCGTGGGGGCCAGCGGCTGCATTGACAGCTTGGGCGGGGTGGGCAGTTTTGTCCCGGCCCCGCTGCAGCGTCCAGCGGGGTGGGATGGGAGCGGGGAGGAGACTCACCGGCCGGTCCCCGGACGCCGCAGCTCGGCTCCAGCTCGCCGCAGCTCCTGCCAGGCGCCGACGCTGCCCCAGCGTGGGGCTGCAACGGGGCGCTTTCGGCGCCCTCGCTGGAGTCCTTTTCGCAGCCGCTGCCCGCTTCTTCCGCCGCCGGCTCCTCCTCGCCGCCCAGCTTACGCCGCTTCGGCTGCTTGTGCTGCTGCTTCTCGGCTCCGATGAGCGCCTCCACCGAGAAGGCGTGAGCCTTGAGACTCATCGCGGTGCCGGGCGAGGGTCGCCGCTTCTCGGCCATGCCCGGCGCGCACACCCCCCCGCCCTAGACCCCGCTCATAGACACGCAACGGGCCCCTGGCCAAAGCCGCGCCGCGCTGCACCGCCCGGCGTGAGCGGCGTCTTGCTCCCTGCCTCCCTCCCGATCCCCCAGGCGAGGGGCGCGGGGGTCTCCTCGCCCTGCTTGTGCAATGCCAGGGATCAGCCAAGTTTGTCTAAACTAGTCCCGTTTGCAGAGGCGCTGTTCCTCCCCCTCCTCCTCCTCCGAGCTCTGCCTCGTCTGACGGGCCAGGCAGGACTGACATGGGGAACAAACGCTCTGCGGACACAAATTAGGGCTTGTAATTGAAATTTGTTGCCTTGATCTGTCAGCACTTCCAAGCAGGAGACCGGTGGGAAAGAACTCGCTCATTAGTGTCAATAAAGTGACTGGGGCTGGGCGGAGCCAGGGGGATCGTGTCAATCAAACCATGTGCGGACCAATCAGAAATTGGGGATTATCTCGAGCCCGGTCCTTCTTCCTTACAAGGTTATAAAAGTGCAGGGTGTGGGGAGCCCAACGTGTGGCTCTATGACTCCAGAATTCACCCCCTTAGTTCCCCCTCCGGGCGTGTCAATCACAGCTCGGCCCCGCCTTCCCGCGTGAAAGGTGCTAGGCTCCTTCACTTGATCGTGGCAGCAGCATAGACCAGAATTCAACAGATAAAAATAGGTTCGTGCCTCTCCCCCGTTACACTCCCATCAAATTAACTCTGGGTAAAGGGCATTCATTAAAAACAGGGAAACGTTGCTTTTCCCAAGCTTGCAAAGTTTCCTCCTGGGAACACAGGCAAGCCTCAGAGGGGACTCAGATTTGCATACATGCAGAATAAGAGTATGGAACTACATCCAGGTTTATTAGCGTGGCAGAGTTTTTTGTTCTTTTACCTTTCCGGTCAGAAGCTTTTAGGTCTATGGTTAGGGCTGTACCTGAGTTAGACTTGAAACTCCTCTCAAGGAATCTTATTTGAAATGTACAAAGCCGTCCCGCGGATTTAAGTGCCCCTTGCATTCCCTTTCTACTGTAGTTCTTCCGCTCAGCAATCGGGTTTAAAAAATAAATAAATAACATAAATAACGATTATGAATTATTGCTGCTCTGAAAATTGATTGTCTTATTCTACAGCGAGGAAGGATGGTACTTAGAGATTCACTGAATTGTTATTAAAACGGGGGCCAGCGTGAATTTAAGCACAAACCCTCGAAGCCCCCGTTACAATAATCGATTGTAAACTGAAGCTAAAAAGAAAAAAGGAAATTCAGCGAAGCCTTGTCTGAGCACTGACATATCCGGCCGCAGTAACTTTAATAATAATCATATTCAGGTGCGGACGAGGAAAGAGATCGTTTTGTCTTTTTTCCCATGAACAAAATATCAAACGCTACAGAGCTGAAGTCAGTTTTATTATGCTCTTTGCTTTCCTTTAGAACACAGCGTTTCAGTGCGTTTCCACTGTCATGTCAAAGTGATTCATTTCATTAAATAGAAGAAACACATATCTTAGGTAATGAATGTTAAGGTTTTATATAAGAACGATCACGTATTTAGGGCACTGTTTTAAATAATTGTATCCATGTTCTGTAATGACTACATTAACGTTCTGCGTCATGTATGTTCTTAGAGCAATATATTGTTTGAACTACTGAGTAGCAAATCTCATAGCTTCTAAAGGTCCAGATAACAGGATTTTACATACCACTAAAATGTAAATCCATCTGTAACCTCAGTAACGAGCAGTCTGAACCCCCGGAATTTGGGGAAAGGGGAAGGACTGCCAAATAAATATCCTAGTGCTAAATTAGACTTTCGAGTAATTTTAACAATGTTTAAACTGTAGACATGCGTTGATGATATGAAAATGTAGATGTCTGAGACACATTTCATGAATCGAACAAGCAGAGGCACTATCCAGCCCCCCTTGGAGAAGATAGTAACTTGTCTTAAAGCAAGTCATTAGTGGGAAAATCCCCCTCCACTTGATGTCATTTTGAATCTATAGGATAATGTAAAACGTCTAGTGGCGGTCACTGAACAGTGCTGTGGAGTTAGTTTATCTTTACATTCAATCTGGGATCTATTAACTGTTCCGTGGTCTAAAATCTGTTTGCTCTGCCTGTTCCAAGTTTTATTGAATCTGAAGAAAATCAGATGTGCAGAGTGGATGAAAGTGCTAAGCTAAAGGATCTTTCAAGAGTTTAAACGCCATCAAGATGGAAATTAGGCCAATATATACGGAGGAGGGAAATGGTTCTGTGCATGCGGCGGCTGCGGGGATCTCTCTGTATTTAGGACCCTGCCCGCGGATCACCAAGCCCCTTTCCCATCTGCAGAGATCTCACCAGGGCATCTGCCCATTCGCAGGGATCTGAAATGGCAGGACTCACCCGGGCATCCACCGAGGAAGCTGCGAGCCATCCACCGGACTCTGATCGGGAGGTACTTTCCAAATTATCATCTCCCTTATCGGCAGGCCACATCTCAGGGATCAGGTACTGACCTACCAACGCATATACCGAAATGTTTCCCACCCACCAACCGTTATTGTTTGGAGACCGGGAGCCTGCCCGATGGGTTTTCCTGGCAAACTTTGCAGAATGTCATACCAGGTCTGGTGAGAATGACAGACGAGGTCAATACACAATAAACATCACAAACACCGGGGCTGGGTTTAAAATTTGTCTGTTGGTCTCAATGTTTATGGAATTTTGTTTAAACAGGCGAGAGCCTAGGTAACTTCTGCAGAAAGCTGTGCCACGGGGCATGCTATGGGGAATGTTAGGGCTTAATACGAGAATAACTTTCCAGAAATGTGCTAAATTAATCCAAACGGTCGCCAGTTTAAATGGCTACAACAATCCCCAATAAAAACGTCTGTTCTGTATTCCCAATAATAATACTATGTCTGTTCAAGGAGCCTAGTATGGTATGCACTACACGGAGACCGGGTTTAGAAGAATAAGCGGGACATATTTCAAAACGAACCAATCAAAACCAACCAGTTACAGATGCCATACGCGTATTTTAGAAAAACGAGAGTTATTAACATAAAGGTTCCTGATCAACCCCAATTCCCGTTTCGTTCTTCTGGGGCTAAATCATTGTCCTTTACCAGAGAGGAGTCTAACATTTAGAGATGCGGAACGGCTGCATTGTAGGTATACTCCTGAAATGATTATTGCTCTGACCCTGAGTGCGTTCACATCATCAGGTCTATACAAATCATCCCGTATTTCAGGGCGTTTACTTTTTCAGTTTTCTGTTGCAAATCTGCGATTTGACTTGCTCTTTTCATTTTTTAATAGCTGGATTTATTGAAATGTGTTGAACGATCTGTGATCCATAAGGCTGTAAAAAACATTTTTTTTTGGAAGGGATGATGAAAAACACCTTCATGGTGTCTTTCGGCATAAACTTTATATTTCTGGATTTTAAATGTAGATGGGGTTTAAGCATTTGAGTACTGCATTTCTGTGTTCAGGGCTATTACAAGTTTAGACTTGAAAAATGTATTTAAAAGACTCGACATTTTCTTACACTGAATATCTTTTAAGGGCATACAGAAGTTTGTTTGACCGCAGTTTGACGTCATTCAAACCTTTTCTTTCTGCAAACATATTTGAACATTAAACCTCCGCTTATCATGAAAGAGGGCAGGAATGTCAAAAACTGCAGTTTCTCTTCTCTTTAAGGACCCGATTCAGCATATCTTTTACTCAGCCAGGGAATCCAGAATCGGGCCCTGAGACAGTTGTTTATACCATTTTACACAAGTTTTCAATAAAGTGGGCCCCTGACCCCCAAAAAGTTGTATATAAAAAGTCAGCAGTTATTTTAGCTCAGCTGCTTTGTAATAGAATAAACTAAATATTACCAATTAAAGAGGATTTATAGGCATTGATCAGAAATTCTCATGATAAGCCTTGACCTTACTGTACACGAGACGTATGTCCATCATTATAACGTTTCTAGCTTGTTCTAAGCAAAGTACTAGGCAATATAGAGCAAATATGTCAAATGCGGGAAGGCAGGTTAACACCTCAGTTGTTCCACCAGTACAGTATTCAGCCCGGCGTGGGGGTGTGTATGTGGGGCGGGGGGCAGAAACAAAAAAAATCTAGACTGAATCTCCCAGAGATCTGCATCACCTATAAAAACTCGCTGAAATAGGGTTAAGTACGGGTTAAATTTAAAACAGACAGGATAACTTCCTTAACCCTCCTGGTTGTGCGGAGGAATTACAGTTTCTCAGCCGTGAGCTACATGGGGCTATTTAGGCCCAAATCTGGAAATTAGGGACTGGATTTCAAGCATCACTTCTGTTTAAATGCTCTTGCTGTTTAGAACCAAGTTGTTTTCACCAGCTCTCTTGTTAAGCGTCCTTCTCTTTGTTTAATGTTAGCTTTAAAAGAAAGAGGTGAGCATAACAAATCAAAGGCTGTCTCCGGTGACTGAAAGTTACTGACTAGATGATAAACCAATCAATCAATTGATTGATAATGGCGATTCATACTGGCGATCAGGAGGATTTTGTCAGGGATTTCAGTGAAAACGGAATCTGGCAGGATGTCTCATTTGGAGCTGCACAGTTGAAGGGGGATGGGGCTTAGTTGCTCACCTTCTATTCAGCCAAAACCTCCCACGGAACTCAGTCAGTTTTGGCTCAATAAGGAGGATTGAACTGGGTCCTGTTTGTTCCAGGGTCTATCCTTCTCCCAGTCAAGTCAATGGCAAAACCTCCAGAGACAAATCACACGCTTAGTTCAATGGGGTTTCACACGGTGTGAATCTGGACAATATTCCCACTCCCTGCCCGTTGACTTCAGATGATCAGGATCGCTTCCACAGTCTCCAAGTAAATGGGTGTTGTTTCCCGCGCACCCGGAAATGGGCTGGGCTCTTCCCCCAACTTGTTTTTCCAAACCTAGGAGTCAGGCGCACAACTCCCACTGACAAGAATGGGAGTTGTGCGGCTAAATCTCCTGTTCAGTCTGGAACATCTCAAGCCCGCTTTTGGAAAGGCTTTCGTTCAGATTATTAGGGCTCTTTTAGATTTTCCCAAATTGTTGTCCCCAAACATAGTCAATTGTTTCCAGCCCAATGGCCGAAAACTGGAGCGCATACCATTGCTGATACAATCCGTTATACCCTTCTAGCCTTACTGAGTCTACACTGCGGCGAAACTTGTCTACACGCATGAGTAAAGGCTGGGTTCTGATGTCAGTTACACCCGTGTAAACCTAAAGTAACTCCCATCCACTACAGATTCCCATCCATGCAACAGATCAGGCTTTCGCCCTGACTCAGGACCTCAACCAACATTATCTGCTAGGGCTCTGGTGAATACGATGCGATTTGTTAGCATCCAGTAAGAGTTAGCAGTGCAGGCTCCTGGAGCTAGAGACGTTGGGTGTAAAGTTTAGCAGGTTGGCCTCATCCATTTTGCCATGCTTTTACCAAGAGATCCGGATCCCTTGAATGCACCTAAACCGTTATATTTATAACACGGTTCTACTCAGAAGCAGGTCTCATCTTAGACTGTTAGAAAGAAAGAGAAGGATGAAGCCCAATAAATGAAACATGCAGCTATTGTTGTTAGCTACCCAACACACTTGCTTCACATGTTCAACGCCAAGATTCCAGTGTAACCTGAAACAATGAGACCGGTGAGAAGGGGCAGATTAGATCCCTTTGGGGAAACAGAGCGAGGAACCAGCCTGTCAGATTTATTAAATAACCAGGTGTCCAGCGATTATTCAGTACACAGGCAAACCTCCCGTTGATTTCAAAGAGGACTGCAGAATCCGGCTTCGGGTCCAGGGAAGGTTTGCCTACATTATAGGATTGACTTGTCTTCTCTATTTCTGTTGCATTTGGACCGTTGTTTTGCTTAGCATCCTGCCATCTCAACACGCCAGTTGACCTATTTTTAATTAACTGTAAAATGATCACTCTCCCCGTATCCATAGTTTCGGTTTAAAAACTCAGGAAAATACAAGCTTTCCTGTTGCAGAGCATAAAGGCGGAAATAAACACGCGATCCCTTTTAATCAGTTTTTCCTGACCGATGAAAATGCTGAGGAACTGCATTAAAGATACAATTTAAAGCCACCGGTGTTAAAACTATAAATATTATCTTCATTGAGTTTTCTAGCATTTAAAAATATGACATCAATTGGGGATTATGCAACCACAAGTATGAATCATTTTAAAGGAAATCTCTAGTCTTTAATATGACTTTGTCGCTTACATTTATTGTTAATTTCAGAAAAATGATTTAAAAACCAGCCTTTTCATGATTCTAGTCACAAAATAAGAGACGGCAAACATTAAATGAGGGCTGAGGAAACCTGAGGCTTAACTTTTTTATTGCTTTACTATAAATTTAAGTAATATTTTCACTATTGTCTCAGGAAAAAAATATCAAAACATGTAGGGAATTAAATTAGGTGGTCTTAAATCACCATCGTTTGGGCAGAGCCACTAATTGGAAATATTTATGTTTGGGATTTGGGATTTCATCAGTAAAAAGATACAGTGCATATAGCCCAGTTTTAGCCTAACGTGGGCCCGCAAGAACACTATGGTACAATTGTAAGCAACAATTTGGAGTTAAATAGAATTTTAAAGCAAGGCTTGTGTTTTTATGGTGACCCTCGGTCTTTAGTCGGGGCTAGTTCTCATATTACATACAATGTACTTTAAGAAGCACTACCTGCTCTAGCTGTCCAGGAAAAACTGAATTATGGAACTAGGAAACATATGGCAGTTGCATATTGCATAAGGAAGGTACATATGAAAGTTATAAATATCTTTTGAAGTAACCATTGTAAACGCATTTTTATAGGTTTCACAGTATGTATTACATCTGTAATTTTAATTTTTGCAATATACCTATTTTAAGATACCTGTGTTTTCTGTCCCTCAGAGGAGGAAATGCAAAGAGACGTTTATGCGTTAGAAATGCTACAAGAAAAACAAACAAACACGGTAAATAAAGCGGCGAAGGTTTTAGTCCAGGCTCCCTTACAATAGAAAGGACACTATGCCATCTATTGGCAAAGGAGTTATTTACAAAGCAACAGGTACAGAAAAAAGTATTTTCCTCTTTCTCCACCCCCCTACCCCCAAGTTGTGTGTGATTTCTGTACAATCATACTTTTTGTACATTACAAACAATATCCAGTTAGGTTAATGGAAAGAGGGAGAGAGAGTGTCTGTGAATTTATACAGAACAAATTAGGTCATTATCTCCCCGGGGAATTTTTCAGCTCGTTGCAAACTCTCTGCTTGGAACGTTTGAACGGGAAAGGTTTAGTTCTTCAATCATTTTAATTGTAAACTATGTAAAAGGGATTATTCCCCTGAAGCCTAAATATGAACGTAGGGTTAGATAAGAACCTTAAAATGGACTTTATGGAATAAAAAGGCACAAAACAACTCAGAAGATTATTTGTGGTCCCGTCCCGGCCTTGCAATCTTTACCTGGACAAGACTTCCTCTGACTTTAGCAGGCGGTTTTACTGCAGGATCGGGCCCCTATTTTCCTGTTCAGAGTGTGGTCATCAGCTAGCTCGCCTGAAACACGAGTCTGCTCTGAAATGCTGTATAAAATAATAGTCTCCAGTGCAGATAGGACAAAGATGGGGCTATGCAATTCCATAAGCCTAGCAAGCCAGAGGTCACATCATTTGGTTTGTTGCCAGAGAATTATTTGAATTTCTCTGGAGTGAAGAAGAGCTGCATTACTTAAAACGCACGCTTAAGCTAATACCATACTGTTATTCCTTTGGATTTTTTAAAATAAGAATCTCATAAATCAAAAGACAGATATAAATATATAATATTTCTTTTTGTCCAAGAAGGAGAGGTGATATTTAAAGATCAGCTATAAATAAGACAGAATAATTGTATTTATGGAAAAGGGAAAGGTATAGCTTTCTGTTACAAACGTAGATCAATTTTTGAAGGAAAGTCACTACTGCACCGTTCTCTGTTCGCCTGCCCTGAAATGGCTTTCTTCCTGTTTCTCACACTTGCCAAGGACTTGGCTTTTTCACTGTAAGAGCTAGACCAGTGGAAAATACGAGATCTCTTTGGTTTTTGCTTTTCAACATTGTTAAAAGTTGTACCGCAGAATGGGGCTATAAATGGGCTTCTTGTCCATGTACGAAAAACGTGGGGAAAGAATTCTTATGAGCACCTTTATTCCTTTGCTTGAAAGGTTGGTCCTTCCCCATAGAGAAAAAAGAAAGAAAGAAAGAAATCTCCTCTAAAAGCAGACCCTTCCCCCGCCCCAGGAGAGGAAAATATAAGATTCAGACCGTGCACTCAGACAGACCCTTTTATCACTGTTCTCACTGTGAACGTGTAACTAGATGATGTTTTACAAAGTTGTCTGAATTTCTTGAAAGGCCATTCCGGTATTTATATGCAAGAGGAATAGGAGATTTGCAAACGACCATTGACTAATGCAGGTTCACTAACTGATTTTTAATCTAGCACTTAAAGCACACGTTAGATCCAAACGTCTCTGGTTGCCTTCGCTTTATTGTGAGATTTTCAGATCAGCCCTCTTTGCCTGTTTGTCACAGCCGAGGACAAACTAATTTACTGTATGGCTGAGGATATAGTTTTGTTTAATAAAAGCTCGCATGACTTCACCATATTTGCCTCTAAATTTTAGTGCTTTATCTTCGATGCCAATTGTTTTTAATGAGTGGCTGCTTGAGTTCAAAATGTTCAGGGTGATTTTTTTTAAAGTCTCTTGTATATAAACTATATCAGACTGACAGAGGGAATAACAATTGTTTAGTCTTTGAAAAGAAAAAAAAGAGCATTTGTATAATATAACTGCCAAATCTCTCGCAGAGAAGTTGATAGAAATATGTTTTTCAGCTATCCGTGTATTAGAATCTAGGGAAGTTGTTCAGAGCCCCGCAAATGGAACATTTTGCAATCGCCTTAAAACCTGTGTTCCCCGAGCTATCTTAATTGAGCCAAAGAGTCAAAGCGCCGGTTGTGTTTTCGGTTTGTTTGTTTGTTTGTTTTCAGCTGAGTGAACTGAGAAAGATTAAACAGAGTAAGAATTAAGAGTGGAAAACACATTTATCTAGGCGGAAGCTCAATTCCATCTGGTCAGCAATCTTGCAAGCAACCCATCAAACAGATTTTTTTTCCAACATACACAAATAAAAGTCTGCAGCGCTCTCTCTCGCCAGTGAAAGGAGTCTAGAAATGCTATTGAGGTCCAAGGACATACAGTAGTCTGATTTTTCATGTCACCTGAAAGAAGGCATTTGGCTCGTCTAAATTAAATTCCTTTACAATCAGTCAGCCCAAAATACTTTCATAGAAATTTATAGGAGATCATTTCCGTGGAAGCTAGCTATCAGGTGTTGCATGCATAATACATCTTTTAAATATATTGCTCTTTCAATGTGGTGAAAGGCAGCCAATTATTGAAAACGGTGCTAGAATTCTGCATATACAGAGAGCATTAAGTAGGATGAGGCATCAAATAACTCGATATAAACTACAGTTACGTGTCGTGAATGATGGCCTTAAATCGAGCCACTCTACTGTTTGTGTAAAATCGCTCGGCGCTTTCATCAATTTAAAAATAAACAAATGTGTAAATCGACTACATTCTCTCGGTTCATTTTGCAGGGCGCCTTCATTAATTTGTTTCCGTTGATAAATGCTCAGGACTTTTCTTTTTCCCAGTGTAAAGTGCACAGTAAGTGTGAAGTACACATCATCTCCCAAGGAATTTGTCTTGAAAAATCCTATCAGCCCCCTGATGTTCAAAGATTGAAGGATGATTATTGATTAGTACACTAGATCAAACTCTAAATTAAAGCCAGGAAAACAAACGGAAGGTTTTGCAGCGCTCATACCATGTTCAGAGTTTATTCCACGGAATTAGCACAAAGAAAATATATCGGAGTAAGAAGATTAGACTGAATGTCTGACTGTATAATGTTACACACACACACACTTTAAATGTGATATATGCTATGCATAAAACATTCAAGCAACGCCAGCTTGAACCTAATATTAAAACAGAGTATCTTTTAAACTTGAAACAACTGGACTATGCACAGCTCTCTTTTCGCTTCCATATTATTTATGATGAAAAGGGTGTTAGGGTATTTTGGGATTTTGTCTCAGGCTCTTGATCATAGAAATATTCACTTCGGATCAAATCCTGCTGCCTTTTGTCAGGCAAAACTCCCCATTGTGAACTTTGCCAGCGTAGGGAGAGCGGGATTTGGCCACACCAAAATCAGAGGGGACAGAAGAGCTTGTCGGTCACTGAAAAGCTAATTGTTGTCTTTTAACAGAGCCGATTTTAAAAAGAACAAATTAGTGCAAACCCCAGCCAAAGCAGGGGCGGTAAATCCAGGATAACCCGAGATTTAATAGGTAAGGGGGTTAGTGCTGTTAATATATTCTCACTGGAGAAAGAGCCCCTGGTTTACAGCTGCCTCCAGCGGCGCTGCAGGAGAACCAGCTGGGAGCGGAAGGTAGGGCAGCCCGCGGCAGATGTTGCATTCTCTGGCCAGTCTGTTCCCCTCGGTTCTGGAGGGAGGCAGTGGCAGACCCTGGTGCGCAAGGCGCGGGAGCTGGTCTCTGCCGCGGTACATCGTTTCCTCTCCTTCGTTCGACACTTCACGTTTCTGTTGTTCGCGACCCATATAGGGCATCAGCAGCACCAAAGTCTGGCCTGGCAGTACAACGCCCCCGCCTTCCGTGACTCGGATCTGAGCGGAGACACATTCCGCTCTCGTCCGGACCCTAAAACCAAGCGTCCAATAACCGCAGGGGAGGGGTACGTGTATTTTAAAGCGGGGATCGCAGAGCAGACTCCTTGGCAGAGCGGAAAATGTGGGCTTCCGCTGAGCGTTTCCTTCATTGTGCAACTCCCTCCTTGTTGCTGGGATTCAGCCCCGCACTGACAGCGAGGGGCCCAGTCTCTGGGGAAGCAGACGGGCCGCGACAGGGCACCTTATCCCACAGGCACCCGGGGCAGCGACAGGGGAGGGTCAGCGCCCAGTTTCAAGCCGGGTCAGCTCAACCCAGTGGACTTCCGGCATTAACTAAAGCCAGAGCTGCCGAGCTAGCGGGCAGCAGCCGGATGCCAGCTGAGCCGAGCCAGGTGGGCACCGCACCAGGGCACTTTGTTAGACGGGATTCAAGCTGCCACGCGCCCTGCTCCCCCTACAGGCGACCTGCGAGGTTGTGGCTGCCGCGGGGCAGGCGCTCAGAGCTGGCTACTTGGCGCTCCGGGGGCCCCGCCCTACAGCCTGCTGGAGTGCACGCTCTGCTCCTGTGAGCAGGCTCAGTGCACCCCAAGTCGCGCATGCCTACGGGGAGCAGTTTCCGCAGCTTGAGCCGGCAAGATATGCACCTGCCTTCATTGATTTCTGAGTTTTGGGACATATGCACTGCCCTCCCTTCACTCTGTTTGGACCCATTTTGCAAATGCAAAACACTAGAGGGTTTATTTTGAAGCTGCCATTTTGACCAGTGACAAGAGAAGCTGAGCCTCTGCCTAGCTTCAAATAGACTCCACTTTGTGTAAAGATGTGTCTGCTTCCAGAGGCTATGAGCATACAGGCCTGGGAAGGCCCTGGAACAGATTTTACACCATGCCATTATTTATATGCAACAGGACTATTTTAAGTAATTTTAACATGAGAAACAGGTGTTTTAATTTTATTTTTCTCTCCCTTTGAGCTCTGTACTCTTCCACTCATGGTAACTTAGACCCCTAGCTCCATGAATGAAAGGATTAAAAAACAGTCTCAATAAATAATTCAACCAATGTCTCTCGGTGCCCTGCTCCTGTCCCCTTCCCTACTGATCCCATATACTCTGTGTCCTGTATGCTCCTGCCCCAGGGTATTATTAGAGCAAGAGTTGCAGAGTGAATTGCATCACTGTGCCCCATTTGGGGTGGCTTTTCAGCTAACCAGGGCCTGCAGGCCTGAGTCTTTTGAAGGAAGCTACATGGGGAATTCTACACAAATAAAATGAAGGTTGCTTTATTTACATTTTTCATAGATATATGCCAAAATACAGTATACATTACAGCTTCTATATCTCCCCCTCTCCATAGGTATATTTAACTTCCCTTGACATTGATATGAATTATGCACATGTCTAGAAAAGAGAACAAAGCCTTAGATCTTTTTCTCATAGTTTACATGAGATCAAAGGGACTCTACTGGAGTTAATGAAGGGCCAGATGGGTTTTGTTTATACTCTCTAAGACAGTACAAGAGAATGTGAAGGAATATTTGTCCTTTAACTGGGCAGAAGAGGACACTTATTGTAACATTTAATGGGCACACAAGTAAGCATGTCATCTTC
Source organism: Gopherus evgoodei (assembly GCF_007399415.2). NCBI lineage: Eukaryota > Metazoa > Chordata > Testudines > Testudinidae > Gopherus > Gopherus evgoodei. The sequence goes on from NC_044324.1 coordinate 75,737,918, forward strand.
AGAAGCAGGAAAGTCTTGCTTATTTTCCCCTTAGGTAGTGGTGGTATGTCATGTCTTTGGCCAGCTTTGGCAAGCATTGGATGAAGGGCTTCCAGACCCTGAAATCATTCACCTTTGTCTCTTTGGAAGTGCGAGTTTCTCTGTACCCAGAGAATTCTATATTTTTGCTTTTAAACCATGGGATATGTGGGCTTTTCCAATTCATGGCAAATGTGTAATCTAAACTTCTAACAGGAGAAGGTCTGTAAAGGCAGTAGAGTCTTTGATTTGGATCCTTGCTGTGAACACTTACAGGAGATTTTTGCATAAAGGACACAGGATGTTACGAACCTTCCTGGTTGTGTATACAGAGAAATTCTCAAATCCCAGAGGATTCAAAGGGGGCTAGGGCCATTTGCCTCTGCACCAACTCCGGTCCCTTCTTCCTCAGCTCCTTGACTTTATGGGCTACAACTGCCACTGGGATCCCTGCAAAAGGAGATGGGGGTCTGGAGTACAGATAATACAGCCCACGTTGTATTACCTTTTTAACTTTAGCTATGCAGGACCAGACAGGTAGGTATCACCCAGTCTCTGCTACCTCCTCCACTGTAGCTCCAGACTCTATGGAATACAGTCTGCAGGGTAGAAGAGTGAATGATGTTACAAGGGGTACTGAATGCCATTCTGTGGGTGGGGAGAGGAAGGAGAATCTGTAGGCAGCCACATCATCTCCAAGTGTAGCTTTTGCAGGGGTGTATTTGTGGGGTGCAGTCAGGGACATATTGTTTGCATTACAGCATTGTGCTGGACAATTAAGAAACATGCTAGAAATTTCCTAACAATGTGATGTCGTGTCCTGGCACTGCATGATCATTTTTGTAATGCCCTTTGATGAAAAAGTGATATTTTCTACAGCTCTAATTTTGACAATGTGCCTCTCTTGCTTTTGAAGATTTAGCAGCTGAAACTGGACTGAGAGGCCACCTTGTTTTAATAGATGCAGCCAGAATCTACCTTAAAATTACTTAGCTGGGGCTGGTGCTTATGTAAATTATTCTGAGAATGATAGAAATTATTCATGTTTATACTTTCCAATGAAAATTATATAAAGAAGACCCTAGCACTACATAGCCCCATCTTCTCTTTCTTCAGTTCTGCCTGGTAAAAAGATAGTCGTGCATCTATGAGTGACACCACTTTCACCTGTTTTAGGTGTGTTTATAATACTTTCATTCTGGTTGCAACTTCACATTTGTATCCATTTGCTGATTTTTATATGCACATGTGGTAGGTCAAGTTTTGGACATGTAAGACACAGTTTTGTGCCATTTGTTTTGTTAATTCTTTCCCTGGCTGTATTCCTTGTTAAGAAGGAACATTTTTTTTTTTTCATGGTTAGGAACTAGCAGAAAAACCATGAGGACTTCCTTGCCCTTTTATATATCTAGCATTTTTTATTGAGTGAGTGTACAGTAATTTGTGTGGTTTAATAAGTAACTTGACAGTTAATAAGATACATCTGTAGTAGATTTCAAAATAACTGGTCTCTTAGACATATAGAAAACACCAACATTCAAACTCCTTTCAGCTCTCTATTGAGAAATTCATACTTGGTTTAACTCCACTGAAGTTAAGATTCCATTAAAGATACATACACTTTGGGATCCACACTACCAGCCATAATTACCCTCTTATGGATCCCTAAATTGTCATTAGAATGAAGATTTATTATCTGCTTTAAATAATCTACCAAGATTTGCTGTTGCAGTTACAAAAAGCCGCTAATTAAGAAATGCAAGGTATTTTTATGAGGCTTAATGGTGCCGGTGTAAAAGGTAACTCAGCTATTGAATTCTTCAAATAAAGAGACATCCTATGCCTCCATTATTTGTATATAGATGGGCCCCTGCCTCACATATGGAAAGGGGACGGATAATTGCATCTGTGGCATTATGCCTCCTTTCCCCAGGCCCTTCAGAGGAAGCTCTATGAGATTAGAATCTAGCCAAGTGAAGGGATGGAGAGCGGTGGCAAGAGCTCTGGGACACATCAGCACTCCACTGGCCCTGAGAAGATCATATGGCAAAAGCCTGTAATTACCTTTTCTCTAGTGCCTTCTCCATGGTGGGAAACCCTCCCTTTAAATAAAACAAAGCTTCACAGTAAGAGCCTCAGATAGAGGGAGTTCCTGGTAGTGTGACCCCATTGGAACCAGGATGGGGGTGGAAGGTAATGGATATGCTGGAGACACAGAGCCAGATTGGATGGTTCAGGCATCCTGTAGGTCCTGGGAAATGATGCTATGAGATGGGAGAAACAGGATTCCCTTGTAGAGCTTCCCTATGTCTTAGCTTTTGGGGAGGAGGTGATGTGGTGTGAAGTCTTAACTACAGTTCTTTTAATGTTCTTTTTACAATGTTTGAATAGAAATGGATAGATAATGCATGCTAAACACTACAGACATTTTTGGTAACCATCTAATATTTTACCAAGAAGATCATATAGGATGCTGAAGAATTATCTTGATCCAATCATTAGTAATTTCAATTAATCAAATACTCTCTGCTTTTCAGTGTCAAAGAGTTGGTAGTGGGTCATCAAGTTGTTTTGGAAAGTTGATAAACAAGTCCCTTGATAACTCCTCACAAAAGGTTCCTTCATGTATTGACATCTGCCCATTCAGCTCCAAATGAAAGGCAAATCTGGAAAGTTACTCCAAATGTTTATATGTCAATTATTCAATTTACTTGATGACAAATCATTTTTCCATCTCTTATTGAGAGCAAACATGGCTCCCAACATAATTTATAAGGTTTAAATTTAAGACAACAGTATTGCCACACTATGTACTCAGTCCATTTTACCCCGATTTGAAATGTTAACGATCAGCATCTCTGCTAAAAGTTATTTACTGGCTGTGGGAGATGCTAAATCTTTTCGTTGTAATATTCAGTTGTGTAAGATCACAAATTCTCATTTTCAGTAATTGACTAAGGGTTATTTCCAGTTAGCAACAACACTTAGGACTTTCACAGTGCCTTACATCTTAAAAGCACTGTACAAACATTAGCTAATTAATGTTCATAAACATCTACTTCACATGGGTATTAAGTATTTCTATCCCTTTTTTACAGATGGCAAAACAGAAACAGTAGAGCTGTGATTTGCTCAAAGCTATACTCCAAGTTAATGACAGAGGGAAGATTAGAACTCCTGACCTCTTGGTTCCCAGTTATGTAAGTAAACACAGAGTAAAACTTTTTAAAGCACCCAAGTGATTCAGGAGCCTAAGTCCTACTAAAAGCCAATGGGACTTAATTTTCCAGAGCTACCAAGTCACTTAGCTGCTTTGAAAAATTTATGCAGTGGCTTTTCCCCAAGTGTATAACATCAAATGTTGTAAACAGACGTGTATATGAAGAGGAAAGCAGGCATTCAAAGCTAAAAGCAGTTTCAAATAACTAGTGGGGGTGAGGAAGGCGGAAGCCATGTATTTGGGTTGTTATTACAATTTCAAGCCAGAAGGTGTGGCAGCATCCCCAGCATCCCTAGTTCCAGCACCTATGGGGTCAGGAGTCAAGACAAGGGTCAGAGCTGAAGTCAGGAGTTGAGGCAAGGGTCGGAACTGGAGTCAGAGTATAAAGCCAAAGGTTGGAGCCAGAGTTGGAGATGTCAGCAAGGTCTGTAGCAGCTGCAGCAAGACAGGACCCACTTTCTTGCCTTTCCTATTTCTCCTGACTTAAGCAGTGTTCCCAGCCCCATCAGGTCCCTGTGGACAGGACCTTTAGTGGATTACAAAGCAGGGGTAGCCAAACTGCGGCATGTGAGCCATATGTAGCTCTTTTACAGTTAAAGCGTGGCTCATGTAGCATCCCACACCCTCCCATTCCCAACCTACCATAGTGGAGTGAGAGGAGCTTGAGGCTTCTGCCCTGTCATGTGGTGGTGGGGATAGGAGCTTCTGCCCAGTGGGGAGGTGGTTGGGTTAGGGGCTTCTGCCCAGTGGTGAGGTGGTGAGGGTAGGGGCTTCTGGCCAGTGGGGAGGTGTCATAAACAGATAGCTAAGGGTTAATGTCTCTTACACCTGGAAAGAAGTAATCTGAACACCTGACCAGAGGACCAATCAGGAAACAAGACTTTTTCAAATCTGGGTGGAGGGTTTTTTTGTGTGTGAGTCCTTTGTTCTGGGGTCTTCTGTCTGTACTCTCTCGGGGATTTCTATTTCCTGCTTTCTAATCTTCTGTTTCCAAGTTGTGAGTACAATATAGTAAGACAGTAAGGTTTCCATTGTTTTTCTTTTTGTATTTACATGTCTATAGTTGCTGGAGTGCTTTGAATTGTATTCTTTTTAAATAAGGCTGTTTATTCATATTTCTTTTAAGCAAATGACCCTGTATGTGTCACCTTAATACAGAGAGACCATTTTTATGTATTTTTCTTTCTTTTTATATAAAGCTTTCTTTTTAAGACCTGTTAGAGTTTTTCTTTAGTGGGGAACTCCAGGGAATTGAGTCTGTACTCACCAGGAATTGGTGGGAGGAAGAAGTCAGGGGGAAATCTGTGTGTGTTAGATTTACTAGCCTGACTTTGCATTCCCTCTGGGTGTGGGGGGAAGAGAGATTAGCTCTTGGTAATTTTGTTCTCCAGGACTGGGAACAGGGAGGGTGGTGTCCCTCTGTTTAGATTCACGGAGCTTGCTTCTGTGTCTCTCTCCAGGCACACCTGGAGGGGGGAAGGGAAAAGGTTTATTTCCCTTTGTTGTGAGACTCAAGGGAGTTGGGTCTTGGGGTCCCCAGGGAAGGTTTGGGGGGACCAGAGTGCCCCAAAACACTAATTTTTTGGGTGGTGGCAGCTTTACCAGGTCCAAGCTGGTAACTAAGCTTGGAGGTTTTTCATGCTAAACCCCATATTTTGGACGCTAAGGTCCAAATCTGGGATTAGGTTTATGACATGAGTGGCAGTGGTGAGATAGAATCCAGAAGCCAGTAGGAATATTATATTTTTCTTTTCTCTGCTAGGGGCTTTTAAGCAGAGGGGAACAGTTTGGTTTTAAAAGGAACCAGAGAGAATTTTTTTTCTCTGCTCTCTCTGGCAGCTGTGGCTTGCATATTAAGCAAGCAACCATTAAGAGACTATTAAGGGTCTTTTGTCACACAATAGCACTCCCATTAGGAGGCAAATGCCAGCACTATATACATGCAAATAAAGTGTTTTTTCTAGTTTACTTCACATTGAAAAAATTAGCTAGAGGAAGAAAGGGAAAAAGGCACTGTTGCTAGGCAGACCCCAGGAGGCAACAGAGAACCTGCAGTTCAGAAGATAAACACCGGAGGGCACCCCAACACAAGAAAACAGGAACCATGCCTAACGAGACAAAAATGGAGGCCGAAGAACAAATCAAAGACGCCGAGCACAGGCGAGAGATGGAAAAAAACAAACAGGAACTAGAAATAAAACAAAAAGAAATGGAGATGAAATAAAGAGAAGAACAGATCAAACAGGAATCCCATAAAAGAGAACAAGAAGCCAAAAATGCAGCCCACCACAGAAAACTAGAAGAAGAAGAGGTGGCCCACAAAAGGAAACAAGAAGAAGAAGAGGTGGCCCACTGCCGAGACATGGAAAAACAACAAAAAGAAATGGAAAAGCAACAAAAAGAAAATGAAGAGAAGGAAAAACAGAGAAAACATGAACTGGACTTAGCACAAGCTGGGCTGCATGCGCCAGCCAATCCTAACAACCCTTCGCCAATTATGGTTCCACATCACAGGAAATTTCCCACCTACAAGGCAGGTGATGACACCGAGGCCTTCTTGGAAAATTTTGAAAGAGCCTGTCTTGGTTACAGCATCCCTGAAGACCAGTACATGGTAGAATTGAGGCCACAGCTCAGTGGACCTTTAGCAGAGGTGGCAGCTGAAATGCCTAAGCAGCAAATGAACGACTATAAACTTTTTCAAACCAAGGCCAGATACAGAATGGGGATAACCCCGGATCATGCCCGTCGGCGTTTCAGAACCCAAAAGTGGAAACCAGATGTGTCATTTCCCAAACATGCCTACTACGTTGGGAAAAATTATGAGGCCTGGATATCAGGACACAATGTTAAATCCTTGGAAGAACTGCACCTCCTCATACAAATGGAGCAGTTCTTGGATGGTGTTCCTGAGGACATCACACGGTACATACAAGATGGAAAACCCAAAAATCTCGCTGAGGCGGGGGAGATTGGAGCCATATGGATGGAAGTGGCAGAAAGCAAGAAAGCTACTGTCAAGGGGAACGAATACCCCAGGGGGCACACCGACCATAAATCCTACAACCGAGGACAGCCAAAGACCCCACATACAACCCAAGTCAAGCCACAGATGCCCTATTCTTCCACCTCACCAGTCTCCAGTAACTCATCTCGGCCCAGTGACCCATCAGATGGAAGATGCTTTAAGTGTAATGAACTGGGACATATCAAGGCCAACTGTCCAAAGAACACCATCCGAGTGCAGTTCATTACACCACCATCACACCAAAGATCCCCAGGCCCAGATGCCTCTCAAATACCCTTGGAGCGAAGGGAAAATTTGAGAGTGGGCGGAAAGAAGGTTACTGCGTGGAAAGACACGGGGGCACAAGTGTCAGCTATCCACCAATCCTTCATAGACCTCAAATTCATCAACCCAAAGGCCAAAGTGACAATTTACCCCTTCATGTCACAAGCTGTAGACTTGCCTACAGCTGAACTGCCTGTCCAGTACAAAGGCTGGTCAGGAATGTGGACTTTTGCAGTCTATGACAATTATCCTATTCCCATGCTACTGGGGGAAGACTTGGCCAACCAGGTGAAGCGGGCCAAGAGAGTGGGAATGGTTACACGTAGCCAAACCAGGCAAGCTTCCAGACCCATTCCTGTTCCTGAGCCGTCCACAGATGCCCTGTCTGTGTTACCAGAGACCCAGACAGAGGTAGTGGACCTGGATTCCATGCCAACCACTGAAGCAGCCACAGCACCTCCAGTCCCAGGCCCGGAACTGGAACAGCAACCAGCACCAGCAAGTGCAACCACATCTTCAAACTCAACGCCAGAGGGCGCCAGCGAGCCAAAACTGGCAGAAGCAACAGACAGCCATACCCAAAAGGCTCAGCCAGAGCCTGAAATACCCTCAGGTGCATCAGTGAAGAGCGGTTCACCAGCAACGGAAACAACCCCATCACCTATATCGCTTCCAGAGAGACCAAGCCCAAGTCCACAGTCTGAGGAAGAACTGGTGACCCCAGCCTCAAGGGAACAGTTCCAGACTGAGCAGGAAGCAGATGACAGCCTTCAGAAAGCTTGGGCGGCGGCACGAAGCACCCCACCACCTCTCAGCTCTTCTAATCGATCCCGATTTGTTATAGACCAAGGACTTTTATACAAGGAGATTCTTTCTGGTGGACACCGGGAAGAATGGCAGCCGCAAAAACAGTTGGTGGTTCCAACTAAGTACCGGGGGAAGCTCTTAAGCTTAGCCCATGATCATCCCAGTGGCCATGCTGGGGTGAACAGAACCAAGGACCGGTTGGGGAAGTCCTTCCACTGGGAGGGGATGGGCAAGGACGTTGCCAAGTATGTCCGGTCTTGTGAGGTATGCCAAAGAGTGGGAAAACCCCAAGACCAGGTCAAGGCCCCTCCCCAGCCACTCCCCATAATTGAGGTCCCATTTCAGCAAGTAGCTGTGGATATTCTGGGTCCTTTCCCAAAAAAGACACCCAGAGGAAAGCAGTACGTACTGACTTTCTGGACTTTGCTACCCGATGGCCGGAAGCAGTAGCTCTAGGCAACAACAGGGCTAACACTGTGTGCCTGGCCCTAACAGACATTTTTGCCAGGGTAGGTTGGCCCTCCGACATCCTTACAGATTCAGGATCTAATTTCCTGGCAGGGACCATGCAAAAACTGTGGGACACGCATGGGGTGAACCACTTGGGTGCCACCCCGTACCACCATCAAACCAATGGCCTGGTGGAAAGGTTTAATGGAACTTTGGGGGCCATGATATGTAAATTCGTCAACGAATACTCCAATAATTGGGACCTAGTGTTGCAGCAGTTGCTGTTTGCCTACAGGGCTATACCACATCCCAGTTTATGGTTTTCACCGTTTGAACTTGTCTATGGTCACGAGGTTAAGGGACCATTACAGTTGGTGAAGCAGCAATGGGAGGGGTATACGCCTTCTCCAGGAACTAACATTCTGGACTTTGTAAGCAACCTACAAAGCACTCTCCGACACTCTTTAGCCCTTGCTAGAGAAAACCTAAAGGATGCTCAGGAAGAGCAAAAGGCCTGGTATAACAGACATGCCAGAGAACGTTCCTTCAAGGTAGGAGACCAGGTTATGGTCTTGAAGGCGCAACAGGCCCATAAGATGGAAGCATCATGGGAAGGGCCATTCACGGTCCAAGAGCGCCTGGGAACTGTGAACTACCTCATAGCATTTCCCAATTCCTCACTAAAGCCCAGAGTGTACCATGTTAATTCTCTCAAGCCTTTCTATTCCAGAGACTTACAGGTTTGTCAGTTTACAGTCCAGGGAGATGATGCTGAGTGGCCTGACGGTGTCTACTACGAAGGGAAAAAAGACGGTGGTGTAGAAGAGGTGAACCTCTCAACCACCCTGGAACGTCTGCAGCGGCAACAAATCAAGGAGCTGTGCACTAGCTTCACCCCATTGTTCTCAGCCACCCCAGGACGGACGAACGGGCATACCACTCCATTGACACAGGTAATGCTCACCCCATTAGAACCCCACCCTACCGGGTGTCTCCTCATGCCCAAGCTGCTATAGAACGGGAGATCCAGAACACGCTACAGATGGGTATAATCCGCTCATCTACCAGTGCATGGGCATCTCCAGTGGTTCTGGTACTCAAACCAGATGGGGAAATACGCTTTTGCGTGGACTACCGTAAGCTAAATGCGGTAACTCGTCCAGACAACTATCCAATGCCACACACCGATGAGCTATTGGAGAAGTTGGGACGTGCCCAGTTCATCTCTACAATAGACTTAACCAAGGGGTACTGGCAAGTACCGCTAGATGAACCTGCCAAGGAGAGGTCAGCATTCGTCACCCATGTGGGGGTGTATGAATTCAATGTCCTTCCTTTCGGCCTTCGAAAAGCACCCGCCACCTTCCAGAGGCTGGTAGATGGTCTACTAGCAGGACTGGGAGAATTTGCAGTTGCCTACCTCGATGATGTGGCTATTTTTTCAGACTCCTGGCCCGAACACCTACTACACCTGAAAAAGGTCTTTGAGCGCATCAAGCAGGCCGGACTAACTGTTAAGGCCAAAAAGTGTCAAATAGGCCAAAACAGAGTGACACCAGGTGGGTCGAGGAACCATAAACCCCCTACAGGCCAAGGTGGATGCTATCCAAAAGTGGTCTGCCCCAAGGTCAAAGAAACAGGTGCAATCCTTCTTAGGCTTGGCCGGGTACTACAGGTGATTTGTACCACACTACAGCCAAATCGCTGCCCCACTGACCGACCTGACCAAAAAGACCCAGCCAAATGCAGTTAAGTGGACTGATGAGTGTCAAAAGGCCTTTACCCAACTTAAGGCGACGCTCATGTCTGACCCTGTACTCCGGGCCCCGGATTTTGACAAGCCATTCCTAGTAACCACGGATGCATCTGAGCATGGTATAGGAGCAGTTCTCATGCAGGAAGCAACAGATCACAACTTCCATCCTGTTGTGTTTCTCAGCAAGAAACTGTCTGAGAGGGAAAGTCACTGGTCAGTCAGTGAAAAGGAATGCTATGCCATTGTGTACGCCCTGGAAAAGCTATGCCCATATGTTTGGGGATGGCGGTTCCAGCTACAAACTGACCATGCTGCACTAAAGTGGCTTCATACTGCCAAGGGGAACAAAAAGAAACTTCTTCGTTGGAGTTTAGCTCTCCAAGATTTTGATTTTGAAATTCAGCACATCTCAGGAGCTTCTAACAAAGTAGCTGATGCACTCTCCCGTGAGAGTTTCCCAGAATCCAGTAGTTAAAAAGTGTTCTTAAAATGTAAAAGTCTGTTAGTTATATACTTAGTGGTATATGTAAAGATGCATGTGTTGTATTAATCTGTTTATTTTAAAGTTCTAGAAGGAAATCGCCGCCAGTGAGCTTCCCCACTGTCTGCAATTTGGGGGGCGTGTCATAAACAGATAGCTAAGGGTTAATGTCTCTTACACCTGGAAAGAAGTAATCTGAACACCTGACCAGAGGACCAATCAGGAAACAAGACTTTTTCAAATCTGGGTGGAGGGTTTTTTTGTGTGTGAGTCCTTTGTTCTGGGGTCTTCTGTCTGTACTCTCTCGGGGATTTCTATTTCCTGCTTTCTAATCTTCTGTTTCCAAGTTGTGAGTACAATATAGTAAGACAGTAAGGTTTCCATTGTTTTTCTTTTTGTATTTACATGTCTATAGTTGCTGGAGTGCTTTGAATTGTATTCTTTTTAAATAAGGCTGTTTATTCATATTTCTTTTAAGCAAATGACCCTGTATGTGTCACCTTAATACAGAGAGACCATTTTTATGTATTTTTCTTTCTTTTTATATAAAGCTTTCTTTTTAAGACCTGTTAGAGTTTTTCTTTAGTGGGGAACTCCAGGGAATTGAGTCTGTACTCACCAGGAATTGGTGGGAGGAAGAAGTCAGGGGGAAATCTGTGTGTGTTAGATTTACTAGCCTGACTTTGCATTCCCTCTGGGTGTGGGGGGAACAGAGATTAGCTCTTGGTAATTTTGTTCTCCAGGACTGGGAACGGGGAGGGTGGAGTCCCTCTGTTTAGATTCACGGAGCTTGCTTCTGTGTCTCTCTCCAAGCACACCTGGAGGGGGGAAGGGAAAAGGTTTATTTCCCTTTGTTGTGAGACGCAAGGGAGTTGGGTCTTGGGGTCCCCAGGGAAGGTTTGGGGGGACCAGAGTGCCCCAAAACACTCTAATTTTTTGGGTGGTGGCAGCTTTACCAGGTCCAAGCTGGTAACTAAGCTTGGAGGTTTTTCATGCTAAACCCCATGTTTTGGACGCTAAGGTCCAAATCTGGGATTAGGTTTATGACAGGAGGGAATGCAGGGGCTTCAGCCCTGCATGAGGCACCTGCCAGAGCTTGGGACTTCAGCCTCGCTCTTGCTGAAACCCCAAGCACTGGTAGGCACCTCCTGCACAGTTGAAGCCCTGAGCCCCACTACCCTGCTGCAGGGTCGAACCCTTGAGCAGGTGTGCTCGTCTCTTGAACTTCTGAAGATTATCGTATATGGCGCAGAGGATCAGTAAGTTTGGCCAACCCTGTTATAAAGCCTCATGGCTCTTAATTCTCCACTTACCAGTAGCGCCATCAGGTGGTGTTGTAGAAGCTTCCCGAAATTGGGGCTGGGTTTAAGACACAGGAGGAAGGGCCTACAGCACTATTTGATCAAGGTCAATGCTGACAGTGCCTACAATAAAATACTATGCAACTGCCAGCACCAGTAGTTGAGCTTAATGTTTTCCCAATAAGATTTATAATCGAAAAACAGCCCAATCTTGAAAGTGAAAAATTTTGCAAAAATAAACCAGACAAACCGGTCAGCATTTTCAGTTGAAACAGGCAATGCTCATTTCAAGATGTCAGGTAAACTAATAAATCTAGTAGTTGTCCCATATTGTTGGATAAACATTTTTGATTTTAAATGTTTCCCAAAATTTTTGAAAAAATAAAAACTGGAGCTGTTTCAAACCCATGGTACAACATCTTTTCATGATTTTATTCTGTTTAAACAATTCTACAATGCACAGCAACGGAGGAGGAGGAGCCAGGAGGGGGATGCATCGCTCCTTTAGCTTTTCTATCTGAAGTTACAGGCAGCCATGCTAGGAGTAGTACTCAGGATAGGCTTGAGAGGCAGAGCAAGGGGTAGGGATTGCTAGGCCACTCAGAGCTAAAGAGTCTCCTTGTGCAGGGAGAAGCTCCAGTCACCTCATACATTTCAGCCCTGGAGGGTGAGGTAACCCCCTTTGATTGGCTGCGTGTCTCATTTGCCCACCTTCTGGAGAAGAACTGCCAATTAGAGCTTCTGCAAGGCAGGCAGAGCTCCTCTGCCCCCTCCCCTTATCTCCTCTTAAGAGCTTTTGGGTAGGGGAAGGTAGACACTGTTCTCATGAGAGGGGAGTTGGGAGGAAAGTGCTAAAAGGCCCTAGGAGCTGAGGGCAGCTCTGTTCCCTCCTCCTGTCTCCTGAGCAGTGGGTCTCTCTGCTCCTCTCCCTTCCCTGCAACACGAGGCCAGGCCTGGGAAGGGGGAGAGGGTGCCTTGGTGAACCACCCCTAAAACTGCAGGAGGATCAGAGGAGCTGCCAGAGGCCAGAACTGATGTGGGGGTAGAATTAATGTGGAGGGTAAGGAGACAGAATTGTGGTGGGGCTAAGTGGGAATATAATTAATTCCAGGGCGAGACGAAGAGAACACAATTAATTAATTAGAATTCTGGGAGGTGGGGAGAAGCTGGAAGCACCACACCCTCAGGAAACCAGTGAGAGCCCTTGCAGTGGGGAGCCAATATCACCTCACTATGTGGAGGTGAGAGTTGGCAATGACACACATGCACACAGAGGGTGGGCAGGGGGAGTCCAAAAATCAGTTGGCAGAGCAAAATCCTCATTTAAAATCATGATTTTTGTGCCAATTTCATTATTTTGGGGGCCTGACTCATGATTTTTTAACTTTTGAGGGTGACAATACTTGAGGCAGAGGTTGGAGCCAGTTAGAGCTGAGGTGGGGAAATAGTACAGCAGAGGAGGAGAACTTGAGAGTGGATTTTTCAGGGAGAGAGACTTACTTGCCAAACAGGCTGATGATCAGAAGAGAAGACCTCAGTGGAAGAATGGGGACAGAGAGTGAGCTTGGCACTTGAGTGAGAGACTGAGGCAGAGACCTTGGCAGGAAGGAACTCAAAGGGAGAGAAAACTTTATGGCAAACGAAAGTGCAGCAGATTTGCAGTTCTCCTGGGAGGAGCAGATGGCAAATCTTGGTCCTCATTTCAAGATATTTTCATTTTTTTAATTTGATTTTTTGGCTATGAGCTGTGGAACAAGACATTCACTGGCTACAAATACTGTGCTGTGGATTGTGTCTTCACTTCAAAACACTCAAAGGGATGGAGTGACTATTTGAACTGCAGTTTTAAGTATTTTTTTTTGTCCCTGTTTAGAAATACTCAGTAGTTTCATCACATGAAAACCTTAAGTGAGTGTGCATAACTAAGAAGATCTCAAGGTAATGGTGAATTAAGGAATAAAAAAACCTCCTTTTCGTGGGTGAAGCTACCAAAGGACTAGGCTTCTAAGCCAAAACCTATTAAATCTGAAGGAAAAAGGAACTTTCAGATGGCCTTGTGCCTACAGTTGGAAAGTTGGAAATTTAACTGAATTTGGAGTAGACTTATAGACCTCAAGACCCACAGCATGAGATTAATTATTTGCTGTAATGGTGGCAAAGGGTAATAAATTGGCCAGCTGATCCAGCCAACAGGATAAAAGAACCTAATCAAGGGTGGTCAGGATAAATCAGGTAAAATCCCTCAATTGCAGAAAGCCACTCAGAGGGGAAGCAAGCTCCCTGAGAGTTGTTAAATATTCTTTTAGCTTGACCATTTAATGCTCAACAAGGCCCCGTCCTTACATAATTCTATTTGCACAGGAAGAAGTGTATGGGAGCTTTGCCAACTGTATGTAATTCATTGAAAAATTCTTGAAAATCCTGTTTTTAAAATATGCATACAACAAAAAAGTTATTTCACACATTTCTACTCAGCAACCAGGTTTCAAGGTAAACAAAATCCATCCTCAAAAATAAAAAAGGAAGAAATATAGATCCAGACCCTCCGTTGGTATAAATCATCAGACTTCCACTGAAGTCATGCACCTCTGCTAATCTAAACCAGCTGAGGATCTGGTCCAGTGACAGTAAGATTTCTTGTAGATTATAAACTCTTTGGACTAGCAATGATGTAGCCTAGCTGAGCTCTCTAGGCACTTCCACAATATAAACCATAAATAGTAATAGTATAATCCTGAGATTTTGCTCACTAAATGCTACATCAATTAGTGTATCAATTGAGATTAGTGAATTTGGGATTGTTCAGAGGACCAAGAAGGAAAATGGACTCACATGTAATTAGTCCTCTGAGAAGCCAAATCATACAGGACCTAGATTAAGAGCAATCTATCAAAGTTCACATGTTAAAAGCTCTGGGAAGCAAATAAACAAAAGAAGTTAGATATTCCTTTTAATTCTTGTCATAAAAAATGGGGGTTCCTATCTTAAAAAGTGTGACGGGTTTGGTCACAGAGAGTACATTGGGACTGTCACCTGATGTGCTAAAATTACCTCTGAGCCTATTTTCCCTGCTAGCTTGGGACTTCCAGAACCCTGTCTTGTTGATCCAGACATGCTAGCCTGCTGCAACACAGACTCAGGGTCTGGACCATGCCCCCAAAGCTGCAGACTTTACCAAAAACAGTTCAGCAGGTTACCTCTCCAACACCCAGACACCCAGTTCCCAATGGGATCCAAACCCCAAATAAATCTGTTTTACTCTGTATAAAGCTTATACAGGGTAAAGTCATAAATTGTCCCCCCTCTATAACACCGATAGAGAGATTTGCACAGCTGTTTGCACCCCCAGGTATTAATCACTTTCTCTGGGATTATTAATAAACAAAAGTGATTTTATTAAGTATAAAAAGTAGAATTTAAGTCATTTCAAGTAATAACAGACAGAACAAAGTAAGTCACAAAGCAAAATAAAGCAAAAACATGCAAGTCTATGCCTAATACATTATGAAACTGAATACAGGTAATATCTCACCCTCAGAGATGTTCCAATAAGCTTCCTTCACAAACTAAACTCCTTCCTAGTTTGAGCCCAATCCTTTTCCCTGGTACAGTCCTTGATAGTTCCAGCAGATGTCTGAGGTGGTAAGCAGGGTTTTTCTCATGACTGGAAGCCCCTTTTGTCCTGCTCCAACCCCTTTTATAGCTTTAGCACAAGATGGGAATCATTTGTATCTCCGGGTCCCCACCCCTCCTTCTATATGGAAAAGTACCAGATTTAAGATGGATTTCATTATCAGGTGACATGGTCACATGTCACTGTAAGACCCCTAGTCTCCATTTCCCATTGGCTGTCCCACACATACACAGGAAGGCTTTCAAGTAACTAAGACCATTTACAACTGATTGTTTCTGGAGCACCCTTAATGGCCTCCACTTAACATGTTTACATCAGTGAAACAAGTTTATAACTTATTCTCCTAACTCCAGATATAGAAATAATACATACAAACAAATAGGAAGAGCACACTTAGTAGATTACAAGATTTCTACTGATACCATACAAGAGGTATTAAGCATAAAGCATATTCCAGTTATGTCATATTCATAAGCATATTTTCATAAAGCATATGGAGTGCAATGTCACAAAAAGGATATAATTCAATAAAACATATACTTAAGTGGTCTTTAGCAGACTCAAAAGGCCCCATGATATTGTGAGCTTAGCAAGTTCTCTACTGTTATCATCCTTTTAGTGCTGATAGTCAAAGCACGATGGAACTTAAAAAAAATCTCTAGAACTACAGACTAATCAGAACTGAAGGAGCATAATTATAATTTCTTCTAAATCTATTCTGGGTGATCACACATAGGATAAGGCTGCAGTGATTACAACACTTCCAGTTATTCTAGAGATAGATACTGTAGGATATCTCGGAAGAACCTCCCTAAAGGATCCAGTTCATCATATGACAATGGGAGCATTCTCTTTACAAAACAAACTGATGAGAGCTGTTGACAATTGTGACAGGGCCCAGCGGCCCAGCACTGGTACCGCAGGGGTTAACCCTTCCTTCCTAGCAGAGGAAGCCACGCCCCGGAAGCTCTGCTGGGCATGCTCCAACTGGATAACAGGTAGAAAAACCTGCAGAGCTGCTCAGTCTGGGCTGACCACTGCTGGAGGGGAGGGAGACATGCCGCCAACTCCTGAGCCTGCATACTAGGATCTGGAGGCCAGCCAAGCCAAGACACACCCTGATGCCCAGATGGAGCATGTCACAGGAGGGGAACAGAGTTAGAGCTGCACAGACACTTGGCGTGTTGCAGGTGGATCCCCGCCAAGCTGGTGGCAAGGGGAACTTGCCACTACCAGAGCCTTGGGTTGGGATCCAGTGGAGAGGGCAGGCCCGGGTCCCCCTACCACTCCCTCTCACACACACACCACGGGTATTGTGTGGACTCTAGCCATTAGGCTGCACTACTCCAATGTGGGAGGCGATTTATATGGACTCATAGACTCATAGACTGGAAGGGACCTCGAGAGGTCATCGAGTCCAGTCCCCTGCCCTCATGGCAGGACCAAATACTGTCTAGACCATCCCTAATAGAAATTTATTTAACCTACTCTTAAATATCTCCAGAGATGGAGATTCCACAACTTCCCTAGGCAATCTATTCCAGTGTTTAACTACCCTGACAGTTAGGAACTTTTTCCTAATGTCCAACCTAAATCTCCCTTGCTGCAGTTTAAGCCCATTGCTTCTTGTTCTATCATTGGAGGCTAAGGTGAACAAGTTTTCTCCCTCCTCCTGATGACACCCTTTTAGATACCTGAAAACTGCTATCATATCCCCTCTCAGTCTTCTCTTTTCCAAACTAAACAAACCCAATTCCTTCAGCCTTCCTTCATAGGTCATGTTCTCAAGACCTTTAATCATTCTTGTTGCTCTTCTCTGGACCCTCTCCAGTTTCTCCACATCTTTCTTGAAATGTGGTGCCCAGAACTGGACACAATACTCCAGTTGAGGCCTAACCAGCGTAGAGTAGAGCGGAAGAATGACTTCTCGTGTCTTGTTTACAACACACCTGTTAATTCATCCCAGAATCACATTTGCTTTTTTTGCAACAGTATCACACTGTTGACTCATATTAAGCTTGTGGTCCACTATGACCCCTAGATCTCTTTCTGCCATACTCCTTCCTAGACAGTCTCCTCCCATTCTGTATGTGTGAAACTGATTGTTCCTTCCTAAGTGTAGCACTTTGCATTTATCTTTATTGAACTTCATCCTGTTTACCTCAGACCATTTCTCCAATTTGTCCAGATCGTTTTGAATTTTGACCCTGTCCTCCAAAGCAGTTGCAATCCCTCCCAGTTTGGTATCGTCCGCAAACTAAATAAGCATACTTTCTATGCCAACATCTAAATCGTTGATGAAAATATTGAACAGAGCCGGTCCCAAAACAGACCCCTGCGGAACCCCACTTGTTATACCTTTCCAGCAGGATTTGGAGCCATTAATAACTACTCTCTGAGAACGGTTATCCAGCCAGTTATGCACCCACCTTATAGTAGCCCCATCTAAATTGTACTTTCCTAGTTTATCTATAAGAATATCATGTGAGACCGTATCAAATGCCTTACTAAAGTCTAGGTATATCACATCCACCGCTTCTCCCTTATCCACAAGGCTCGTTATCCTATCAAAGAATGCTATCAGATTAGTTTGACACGATTTGTTCTTTACAATTCCATGCTGGCTATTCCCTATCACCTTACCACCTTCCAAGTGTTTGCAGATGATTTCTTTAATTATCTGCTCCATTATCTTCCCTGGCACAGAAGTTAAACTAACTGGTCTGTAGTTTCCTGGGTTGTTTTTATTTCCCTTTTTATAGATGGGCACTATATTTGCCCCCTTCCAGTCTTCTGGAATCTCCCCCGTCTCCCATGATTTCCCAAAGATAATAGCTAGAGGCTCAGATACCTCCTCTATTAACTCCTTGAGTATTCTAGGATGCATTTCATCAGGCCCTAGTGATTTGCAGGCATCTAACTTTTCTAAGTGATGTTTTACTTGCTCTTTTTTTATTTTATCTTCTAAACCTACCCTCTTCCCGTAAGCATTCACTATATTAGACATTCCTTCAGACTTCTCAGTGAAGACCGAAACAAAGAAGTCATTAAGCATCTCTGCCATTTCCAAGTCTCCCGTTACTGTTTCCCCCTCCTCACTGAGCAGTGGGCCTACCTTGTCCTTGGTCTTCCTCTTGCTTCTAATGTATTGATAAAAAGTCTTCTTGTTTCCCTTTATTCCCATAGCTAGTTTGAGCTCATTTTGTGCCTTTACCTTTCTAATCTTGCCTCTGCATTCCTGTGTTATTTGCCTATATTCGTCCTTTGTAATCTGACCTAGTTTCCATTTTTTATATGACGCCTTTTTATTTTGTCGGTCACGCAAGATCTCGTGGTTAAGCCAAGGTGGTCTTTGGCCACATTTTCTATCTTTCCTAACCCTGGCCATTGGGCCACCCCACCCAGATGTTTGGGCTGAGTTACTTGGACTCTAGCCGCTAGGCCCACTACCCCGACCAAGGGGTGATTGTGTGGAAGGAGGCCATTAGGCTGCAACTGGCCGCCGCCAGAGAGATAGGCGCATGAACTTGAGAGTGCAAGGTTCTGACACCCCATCCCACCCCTACCACGAAGGGGCGGTGCGGTGCCAGACCCACCACAACAATATATAGATAAAATATTCTCTCCTGCGTTGACAGTTTCATGGTGGCCCTCAGAATAGAGCTGAACAAATAATTGATTTTTCAGTTCAGTGGCTGAACTGAAGAATCCAAAAGAATATTTGTTTTGGATTGACCCAAAACATAATTTTGTTTTTTCTTTCTGAAACGAACAAACAAACAAACAAACAAATTTCATTTCAGGTCGAATGAAATGTTTCATTTGTCCTGAAATGGTTTTTTTGTGTGTTGGTTTTTAAAAAAAGCACTGAAAAACAAAACAAGCCAACTTTTTTAAAGTAAACCTAGCTACATTTTGAATAAAAGAGTCAACATTTTTGTTTCAAACATCAGAATGAAATGTTTCTACTTTTAAGTTCTTTTGTTTTTCTGTTTGTTTTGGCTTAAACTATTTCCCAAATATGACTCATATTTGCTAATAGTTTTGCAAAAAACTGCATTTTTTAGTGAATAAACTATTTGTCCAAAACTGTTACCCAGTTCTACCTCACTGCCATGGGATCGTATAATAGAATTTTTGCTAACAGATTTCCCTAGACTGTGATGAAAATGGATGAATTGTCAGGAGATTATAAAGGTAGATTTTCAGAGACCCAAATGGCAGTTAGGCTCCTAACTTGCACTGAAAGTTATCAGTGACCTTCTCTATGTACAACTGAATCTGTTGACCAGTAAGAGTCTGTGGCAAGGGAGTAGAGACAAGCACGCAAGCTCTTTGGACAAAGACTGTGTTTAAGTACTGTTTACTGTTTATAAGTATCAGTGTCAATAGGCCTGTGATCAGGATCTCTGATTGCTACTACAATATTAGTATTACCATATCATAATAATAGGGCGTGTTTTATGAGAGCTCTTTTCTCTGCACTGGAAAAAGCAACCACTAATGGAAAGAAAAGTGAAGTTTCTGGCTGAAGTCTTGTGCAGGGTTTCAGTAGATGCTGCCATGATTGTGATCAGACCCTTAGACACTGTAAATCAGCATAGCTGTACTAAAGTCAGTTGAGCTGCACTGATTTACACCAGCTGATGATCTGGTCCCAGATGCATAAAAACAGTGACCAAGTTGACCTCTTTGCCCTGTAGTGTTTGGAATTATGTTCAGTACAGCAGCTTTCTTTAAGAGGCTGGGCAAAGATAGCAGAAAGCTAAAAATGGTAGTAGTTTGAGGGTACGGAAAACTCAGTGGGCACAATTTTGCTCTGACTTACACTGGTGTAAAGGGGAAGTAGGTTCCCTGAAGTCAAAGGTACACCAGGGGAAGTAGGAACAGAAGCAGGCCTTAGCCTTCCACCTCTGTTGAAACCATATTAAAAATCCTGACAGCTCAAAGAAAGGGTGTGTCGTGTGTGTGTGTGTGTGCGCACGTGGAGGGAGGGGAGTGATGGATTTGAAAGGGAACAAAAAAGAAAAAGCGCCAGAGCCCTGAGGCAGCAATTCTGGCCACAGTAAGACATGTTTGCAAACAGAAGTTAAGATTATTATAACCCAATCGATCACTCTGTTTGTGCCATGCGATTTTCCTGTTTCTTTCAGTGAGGAAGTTGCACCTGTTCACTGTTGTACGCTGATGCATGACTGAAACATCAAGAAGATCATGACTGCAACATATAACCTTTGCCAAAGAGAAAAGGCTTTGTTTAGATCGTAAGTGCTTCAGGGCAAGAATGGTCTTTGTTATATGCATGTAAAGTTCCCTGGGGTTCCCAGTTGTGCCCTCTAAGCGCTACCCAAAGAGAAAAAAAAGGGACAATCAGTTTCCAAAGTCATACTCTAATGCTGACTAGTTCAATTTGTCACCATATTGTGGGGAAGGGGAGGAGCTTTCCTCAGGG
The DNA here is from genome assembly GCF_007399415.2 of Gopherus evgoodei. NCBI lineage: Eukaryota > Metazoa > Chordata > Testudines > Testudinidae > Gopherus > Gopherus evgoodei. Next base: position 75,758,329 of record NC_044324.1, read on the forward strand.
GGATGAGTGACATAACTTTGCTGTTAAGCATTATGAGAGAACCACAGGGAATGTTTAACATGCAACAAGAACATCCTTTTTTCCATCAGATGAACTTCACTATATTAAATGGATGAATGCTGTGTTCTCAAAGAAACAGTTTCTCTGTGGAGGAAGAGTGGATATCTACATTATTTATATGTTATCCGACTATCTAACTACATATGTGTATTATATTTTTATTTGTGTTCCAATAATAGATATGCTGTATAAAGCTGATAAAAGGACAAGCAGAAGAGAAGTTTAATAGGTACCCAATATAAAACTCAGACTTCTAATTTGCCAGCACTGTTTTATCTTAAATTATAACAATTATAAGAAACATCTGTGTCCCTTAGTACATTCCAAGAAATATATTCAAATAGATCTTCACATTTTAAAAACTGTTCCAATAATTAGCTTTCTTTCCCCCCATCCAGAAAAAAAATGAACAGCTACCCTGCCAAAATAAATCCATTAGATCATGGATTAAATAGGTCTTCAAAAACTAGTAGAGATGAGAAGTAATATTCTCCCCTTTCATGGAGAAGGTTTTCGGAAACAAATTCTGTTCTTTAAAGCCTAAATATTATGTAGTCTTTGGCAGCAATCCTTTCAAAATTTTGCTGGCACTCTTTGAATGTGGAATGGTATAATCTGGCTTTAATAGCTTCCAGGAACTATAATGTGTTAGTTCCCATTTTTAACAAATGAAGAGTCATTACCTAAAATACTACAGAAAATGAGATTGCCACCAGGAATTTAAAATGGGTAATTGTTTTTCTTTTAATCAGTCACTGACTCATTATTTTCCTCTTGGTTTCTTCTTAGATCCTAATGAACTAACAGGTACATGATAAATAAATAGGAAGATAATCATTTCTCTCTTACAAAGACCATTCATAAGAAACTTTGTTCTGATGCTCAAAGCTGAGAAATATAATAAAACTGAATGAAACATTAACATGTGGATCGTAATGGTGACGTTTTAATTTTTTGTTGTTTTGTATATTTAAATGATGCTTAGGAAGTTTCCCGCTAAACCATTTCCCCTGATTTCATATCTAGATTCTGGTTACTCTGTTGTAATAATCACGTAACAGCAGTATTTGTTATTAACACATTTTTGTCAATGATTTACTTTTATTTCCTTATGTTTATCATTTTTACATTTTCATAATTCCCGCAGAAATTGTTCTAATGAGCATTTTTAAAAATGGTCTCCAGGTCACTGATACGAGTAACCAAGAAAAGACAACCCAGTCCCCAGATCCTTATCTTATTCCTTCTCCTTAAATGCAAGATGAAATCTTGCAAAGCAAAAATAATTTGTTTTGCCCAACTCCAGTGAAGGTCATAAATATTATCCTCACTGAATAAATCATGCAAGAGGAGCAGGCTGATTATAGAGTAACAGATATAAGATCTGATCCTTACTTTGACAAGAATCCCATTGCTTGAGTGTGGATTGCAGGATTAGGCTGAAAACACGTATCTTGGTCACCAGCCAGCAATGACAAACAGAGTGAACAGAAATTATTTTCCCATTTGCCATGCAGAAGCAGCAATGTTTGGATTCAGATTAGGAACATTAGTTTCCACTGTTTTCCATGTTTATTCCAACCTGCTCCCTCAACTATTGCTGTGGGAGAGGGCAAGAGGAAGAATGTAAAGTAATTGCTGCTATTAAGGGTTCTCTTTGAATGCTTTTTGCACAATCTATTTAATGTACAATTACTGTATCTTTCCTATTATCTGTCAATGGTGAATGACTGTTTAGTCACTTAGACCTGTGCCAAATCAGTGTAAAATACTACCAATTAGCATAGCAGCATTTTTACATCCACTCTGTCGTGATGTAAAGGCTACATAGGATGCGAGGCAGTGGAGAAGCAGGCTCTATGTTTAGACCAGGGTTAGGGTTTGAGGTCAAAACAATGCCAGCTTTCAGGCTCACGTTTGATAATGACAAAATATAACAAGCTGTTCAGATGAAATCTTACAATAGCAGCAGACCTCAAAGGGTTTCTGCCACCTTGAAATCTTGCAGGGAGAGTTCATTTTACAAGATTTCCAGAAAATACACATCTTTAAGTTCTTAATCAGATTTGAAACCAAAAATAGGAGCGAATTGAAATCTGCACCTCCCTGTGAAATTCAAGGTTCTGGGTTTGTCCCAGCACTGTTTTAATTTATACATGTCGGTCCAAGGTGGGGCAATCTAGAGTAACTGCAATCAGTTGGACAGGTATACTGCAAGATATCACAGGACTGCTAGTCCTGTAACAGGTGTTACCGTATGCCTTTGCTGACTAGACTGAGCCATGAAAATTGCTGATGTAACTTCCAATCATATCTTGACAGTTTGCATAACTCTATTTGTACAGTAGGATTACAATTTATTAGCAAGCTGCCCTCATTTAATAATGATGGTTGGCTTGTGGAACCACAATTAATGTTTAATAAACCTTGTGCCCTTATTTGGTTTGTATTGTGTGACAGTATATTAGTTTAAGAACTATGTATCAGGCTGAGACTGTTTTCTTGTTCTATAGTAATTGGTTGCTCTTGAGATGAAATCTAAATTTATTAACTATGATCATATCTGTGCTTCATGTTCCATTATAAGATCAACATTTACTGCTGCATTTTCAGAAATCCTTCTGCTTCCTAAAGTTGGGAAGAATGTATCCATTGATTTGCATGGGATTCAAAAATTAAAAGGGAAGATCAACTGTCTTCCATGGAACAATTAAAATGAAGGCGTGAGACCTTCACTTCTAAGAGTGGCTCAAATCTATTTGACTGTAGGCAATAGTTTATGATATACCAATAGAAAGACCACTGGATCAGACTCTTATCTCACTTACAACCATACAACCTTACAACTGAGTGGCCCATCAATATTTTAAAATAGCCAGATTTCTCCCAGAACTGTTGGACAGTTTTAGCTGATTTGTTTCTAAAAAAATGACTTTTTATTCATTTCACTATTAAAAGAACTTATTTGTTAAGCCCCAACAGTGATCTACCTGCTATGGAAGACAGATATTGAGACTCTTTCTGCCAGAGAGAGCTTGCTGTCTAGCAGTTTTTTTGTTTTTGTTTTTAATTTTTAGACCCATGGGGGAGATGCTGTTGGGGTAAGCAAGCATGAGTGATGAATACCTAGTGCCAGATCCTCAGCATCTGTAAACTGGTGTAGCTCTATTGGAGTCAATGGAACTATGCCAGTTTACATTGGCTGAGAATCTGGTCCTTAATTTTTTGTAATAGACTTAGGGATATGTTTTCTCTTGACTTGATATGAAAATATAAATATAGTAGGGGACTCCTTTCACATGACGCCTGGTTGGTTAGAGAGCTGGTCTCTGAATACAAGTAAGTTACTACTGAAAAGCCTGTGAGGATACTACAAAGTGGTTCTTAGAATAATCTCTTAGAACAGGGAGTCGTCAGGTAAGTATGGGTCTGCACAAGAGTAAAAGCACATTTTTTAAAATTCCTTTTTCCATTACAGATGAACATAGGTATAGATCCTCGGATGCCGTATTGCCACTTTGCACCAAACTGTTGGTGTAACAGTTTATCTGTTCCAGGGGACATCCTTACAGTATAAGGACAATCCTGCAGAGATGTAGATCTGTTTCTTGTATGCCACTCCCTCACCCGCCGGCCGCTCCCCTCTGCCAGTTTACCAGGGAAAGAGGGTGTGGCTACAGAAATAAAAGTATGTTTGGGATTCACCTAAACCATGCTGCAATTTTGGCTCCTGGTGGTTGGTAAAGGCTAGTGTGTGTTCAAAGCTGCCCTCCTCAGCAGAGGGAACTGACTTGCACAGAACAGCATCAGAATCAGTATTTTAAGGCATCCTGGCACACCACACCACCACCACTTTGGGCATTTCGGTGACACGAGAGAATGTGCATCATCATTTAAGTATTCGTTTTCTGTCACATATTTACATATTGATTCTAAATTTCACCTTTTGCACCATTAAGCAAGTATTTAAACATCCAACAATTTCTAAGTCAAGGGATTGTATGAAATCCTTGAATTATTTATCTGATTAAGTTATTCTATTTTTCAAATTACCAAAGTTGCTACTTCATGGGTGTTTGACTTGAGCCATGTTCATGTGTTTGCATGCATAGGACTAATGAGGTTAAGAGCCCTGCTGATAGTACCAGCCCATGGACTTTGCTTAAAATATAAGAGGTAAACTTCATTCCCCCAACCCCCTGCTCCATATTTGATGCTGGCTGTCCCCCTTTGTAGACCACACCACAAGGCAGGTAAAGCTATATTAAGTATGTTGGGAAAATATGGAATCCAGCTGACCAAGAAGGGGAGGAGCATCTTCATGTACCTACTCACCAATCTAATGAGGAGGCCTTTCAACAAGGTTTGAAGTGGGTAGGTAATAAAAGACCACAGCTAAGCAGAAAAAATCTTAACAGAAGGCTAGATGTTGACAGAGGGCGGGAGGTGGGGTGGGACATGGAAAATCTTTCCAGGAACAACAAGAGGGAAATCAATGGGGAAATCTGTTCAACATCTTAGCTGTCTGTAGACAATACAAGGAATATAGGGATTAAACAGTGTCGTAGAAAAACAGAGTTCTCACTCTCAAGTTGGGTGCAGCACTAAAAGTACATAAACTAAATTGGCATCACAGAGATGTGGTGGGATAAATCTCATGATTGGTATATTGGTAAAGAGAGGTATAGCTTGTTCAGTAAGGAGATAGCAGGGGAAAAGGTTGGAGATGTTGCAATATATATATAAAGAATACATGCACTTGTTGAGAAGTAAGTGGGAGACAGACCGATTGAAAGCCTCTGGGGAAAGAAAAAAGGAGAAAAAAGAAAGGGGTGACATAAGTCTACTGTAGACTACCAAATCAGGAAGAAGAGGTGGATGTGGCATTTCTAGAACAAATAGCAAATATTCAAAACACAAGACCTGGTCATAATGGGGGACTTTAAGTACTCAAATATCTGTTGGAAAAGTAATACAGTAAAACACAATGTTAAATAAATTCTTGGAATTTATTGGGGACAACTTCCTGTTGCAGAAGATGAAGGAAGTAACTAGGACTACAGCCATTTTAAACTTGATTATGTCTATCAGGGAGGAATTGGTGGTGAATATGAAGGTTGAAGGAAATTTGGGTGAAAGTGATCATGAAATAATAGACTTCATGATTCTAAGGAAAAGAAGGAGGGAGAGCAGCAGATTAAGAACAATGGACTTCAATAAAGCAGACTTTAACAAACTCAGAACTGGTAGGTAAGGTCCCATGGCAAGAAAATCTGAGGGATAAAGGAGTTCAGGAAAGCTGGCAGTTTCTCAAGGAGACAATATTAAAGGTACAAGGGCAAACTATCCCAGTGTGAAGGAAAGATTGTGGTATTTTTTGTACTCCTTTTCAATTAATCCATTTTCCCACTTTTTGTAGGATTCCTTTTTGATTTACAGGTAATTAAAGAGCTCCTGTGGAACCATATAGGAATAATAGTAACTTGACCTATAAGGAAAAGTTAAAAAAACAAGGCATGTTTAGTCTTGAGAAAAGACTGAGGGGGGAACTGATAACAGACTTCAAATAAGGGCTGTCATAAATCAGGCAGTGATCAATTGTTCTCCATGTCCACCAAGCTGGGACAAGAAGTAATGGGCTTAGTCTGCAGCAAAGGAGATATAAGTTAGATATTAGGAAAAACTTTCTAACAATAAGGGTAGCTGAGCTCTGGAATAGGCTTCCAAGGGAGGTTGTGGCATTCCCATCACTGGATGTTTTTAAGAACAGGTTGGACAGACACCTTTCAGGGATGGTCTAAGTTTATTTGGGCCTGCTATGGAACAGGGGGCTGGACCCGACTATTTCTTGAGGTTCCTTCATGCCATACATTTCTAATATCACCGTTCAGTGTAAGCAATTGCTGTAGACGCCACCGGGATGTTATGGAAAGATGAGAGAAGAAAGACGGTCCATGCAATTGTGAATAGACAATCTCTGTATTACTATACGCTTCATACTATGAAAGTGTTTGAGAACCCTTATCTTATAGCATTTACAGATACCTCCTTGCCTTTTGTTAAGATCTCTACAACCTTAACAATATTTAATAGTGAGTTTTGTTTTAATTTCCTTAAAAAAAGGTCTTTCTGGTAAGTATTTGTTGAAACTTGTGATGTTTTGGTTCTTTCAGACAGGTAGTCAGGGCATGTATCAAAAACATTCAGTACCTTGATAAACATAATTAATATTGTAAATAATATCACAAAAATCTGACAGACTGAAATGGTTCTGTCTATTGGCTAATTATCCAAATTAAAAAAAAAATAGTTAGGCTAATGACTTCCAGATAGTTGTTATGCCATATCATGTTAAAGCAGCTGTTAACCATATGTACTACTGTAGCTCTTCTTATACTAACCATGAAATTTTCCTTGGGGGGAAAAAAAAGATCTGCCACTTTTCTAATGAATTAACATGGTTAAATTTAGAGCTGAGTAAATAATTTGTAGCATATAATTTAGTTGTGAGTAGAGGTCAAATTTTCAGAAGCACTCAAGTGATTGAGGAATTAAAGTCCCATTTTTAAAAGTGATTTCAGCACTAAGGAGCCTAAGTCCTACTGAATTTCAATGAGACTTCAATTTCAGCTCTTAGGAGCCGAATGCTGAAACCACTTTTGAAAATGGAAATCCTGAGTCACGTAGCAATTTTGAAAAAGAAAATCAAGATTGAGGGTAAAATTTTCAAATGTGCCTATTTGAAAGGATTTGCCAAATAATGGTTGATCTGTAACTTGTTCACAGAGAATTCACTGCAAGTATTCAGAATGAGGGTTGTTTTAACTGGACAGAAAGGTCACACAGGAACCGAGCCTGCAAATACTTTTGCACATGAATAATTTCTGAGGTGAATAGTCCCATTGAGATCAATAGGAGTGAGTACTTACATGTATTGATACATACATGCCTGAGTGAGTACTTACATGCTTTGATATTTGCATGATCAAGCCCATAGTAGCGCTCTGCTCCCTGACTGGATAAATGTAAATTTAAGATTAGAGTTTTGAAATTGAAACAAAAACTTATTTTGTGAATACTTGCTAGTATTCACTTAAAAGTCAGTTTCTGTGAATATTCCCTTGGAAACTATTTTTGCTTGAATACTCCCAGAAAGTGAACATGAAGACAGTCATAACAAATTCATTTAAAAATTCAAAGTAATGTTCCCAGAGCATTTTTAAGTATTCCCCCACTTCTAGTATTTTTCCATAAATTTACCCAAGAAACTATTCTCTACTAAGAACTAGTCTTCTGCAGTGTTATTAAATGTAACTCAAATACCATTGTTTTTAATTTAGTGTAAGGATATCTGTGGTGCTTATCACTATAGTATCCAGGTGCCATAAGCCCATAAGAATTCACAAAGCTCTCCAGTGGTTAGGGCACTAGTTTAGGACTTGTAGACCCGGGCTCAATTGTGTGTTCTGCTACAAACTTCCTGACTTTGGGCAAATTGTTTAGCCTCTCTGTGCCTCAGTTCCCCATTGGTAAAATTGGGATAATAGCACTTCCCTACCTAACTGGGATGTTGTGAGCAGAAATACATTAAAGATTGCGAAGTGCTTTGAGATCTAGTGATGAAAAGTGCTATATATGAGCTTGGTATTATTATTTTTCAATGTTGATGAAATCCTGGCCACACTGAAGGAATACCATAGATATCTATTTATTTAAAAGTAACCCATTGCCCTACTTAAGTCCTATAAAGCCTCCTATTTCTCCTCTGCTCCACTTTCAAGCATCATAGCTAAAGAGGACTGGAGAAGAAACCCTCCAGAATCCATTAACACCACTCAGCCTGAATGCTCACTGGTGAGTGATGAAAGGGCTGCTTCTTCTTAAAATGTTCAACAGATGCCTGAGGCCTGATTAATGTTACACTAGTTTTACACTGGCATAACTCCACTGATCTCACAATGGTCTCTACTACCCTCATTTTAAAATTATATTATTGGAACTCAGTTATAAGCTGTGACAAAGGTGTATTGTTCGACAGACTCAGTCCATTGCCAGGAATATATGGAAAGGTATGAAATTTATAAGGGTACGTCTACACAGCCCATGGCAGTGAGTCTCCCAGCCCGAGTCGACACACATGGCCTAGCAGGACTTGCGCTAGTGTTCTAAAAATAGCTGTGTAGACAGAGCTTTGAAGTTGCAGCTCAGGCTGGAGCTTGGGCTTTGATGCCCACTCCCCCTCCTAGGCTTCAGAGCCAGAATTCCAGCCGGAACTGCAACTTCAAAGCGCTGTCTACATAGCTATTTTTAGAGCACTAGCATGAGTCCTACAAGCCCCAAGTCTGGCAGCCTGGACTGGAAGGCTCGCTACCGCAGGCTGTTTAGACGTACTCTTTATGAACCAGTAGAAGTCTTCAGATCTGGAAGAAAACTAAGACTATTCATTGTCCCTCGCTGTTTGTGTCAAATCTTACAATTGCATTTTACAAGAGAAATATGTACTCAGTCACAGGGTGGTTTGAAAATAGCTGGTCTGACAACACTTTCAAAACTGTTTACAGGAAAGAAATGAATATTTGTCCAACAAACACACAAGATTAAAGGCTTCCCCCAGAGCACTTGCCCACGCTGAGGCCTGTACACTGCTCTCTGCCCTCAGCTGTTGACCTGAGAGAGGAAAGGGAGGAGCATAAGAACAGTTCCTAATAGGAGTTCTCATTCAATGCTTCCAGTAAAGTCTGTTGCACATAGGAAAGATCTAATCATCAAATCAGCTGGTACCTGTGAAAGGCTAGTAAGTGAAGTGTGGACAAAGAGAGAGAATATTTCTTTTCAAAATATAAAGATATGTGTATTTCCAGATGTTTCAAAGCCCATGGAAGCTCAGAGAAACAAGCTATTGGGCCAGATTCTCATTTGCACCAAGGCCCCTTCACACCACTCTGGCACTATAAAGAGGCCTCAAAGTGGGCGTAAATGTAAGAGCTAGAGTGGTGTAAAGGGACCTATGTGCAAATGAGAATCTTGTCCACTGCATCCAAGAGCACACGTTTGAATTTTAAAGCTATTTAAACTATACATTTTATATCATTCCAGATGTCATGATATCTGTGGGGATCTCTCATGGATTCTGGGTCCTCTTTGGAGAGCAAGAACTTGGAGCTTAAAGGTGAATCTACATTATAAGTGCTACAGCAGCACAACTGCAGCAGTGCAACTATGCCATTGTAGTGTAGATACTTGCTACAGGCATGGAAAGCATTTTTTGTGTCACTATAGTAAATCTACCCCCTCTCAACAGGAGGCAGCTAGATTAATGGAAGAATTCTTCCCTTGACCTGGCAGCATCTACTCCAGGGCTTTTAGATTTTAGTCTGCTGAACACTTCTTCCCAGGCTTGCTCTTATCCTGTGACAGCAGATCTGTGAGGTAGACGTGGCTACCACGTGCTCCCTACTGGAGGCTGCTGCAGATCTTCCCCTCAGGGTGGGGAGCAATAATATGGCAGAGAATGACTATTGCCACATTATTGTCCCTGAGGAAGTCCCTGCAGAGGTGTGTGGGGAAGGAGAAATGTTGCAGAGAGCATGTCAGAATGCAGTTTCCTTGGAAAACTAGTTTGGTTGAACAGCTAAGTAAAACTTTCAGGCTGAGATTTTCAAAGGCACCTAAGGGAGTTAGGCACCCATGAAGGGGAACACTCACTGTAAGTGTCACCTGGTACTCAGGCCAGATATGGCAGATTGTCTTCCTGCCCATGTTCCCCTTTCTCACTATAAATGCACCATGTGAGGGTCTATCCTGTTAGCGACTCAGCCCTCTGGCTGGGTCACTTGTTTGAGTCCACCCCTTGAAGGGTACACAAAGAGTCCAATCTTCAGAAGTCAGCAAAGGTTTCAGGAGCCTCCACTGAGTGACGGTCCTAGGGTCTGGGACTTACATTTTCAGTATCTTCCCTAGCAAGGGCCCCAGCCAGGGAAAGACTTCTGTTGTTGTCCCCTCTTTAGAGGTTGGTAGAGGATCCTCTCCACCAGGCTTTACCCAGGGTCCAAAGGTAGGCAGCTAAGTTCTTCATCTCGGGGTGCTATGCAGCTGCTGCCCTGGATCACTTCCTATCTGTATCCCCTCTTCCTGAAGGGTGAAATAAAGAACTGAACACAAAATTAAGGTTCCTGACATTCAAAAGTCACCAGTCTCTCCTTTGCAGGCTTAGTCAGGTCAGTATCTCCAAGCCTCAGATGGCAAGAGCGCCTGGAGTACTCCTTCCCAAGCACTCAGAGCAGGTCTACTCCCTTTCACTATCTGTCTCGCTCTGAGCTGTTCTGCTTCCCTTTTTAAGCTCCACCTCCACCTTGTGTAGCAAGGCGGGGTCACATGGGCCCAGAGCAGTTCCTTAACCCCTTCTTTTCCTGAGTGGGGTTTGTATACCACATGACAGCACTCACATCTTATAGAATTCCAATGGCAATGGGACCTAACTCCTTTCAACTCATTTGACAATCCCAACCCCTCATGATCACATATTGAATTAGCAACTTTAAAACCCCCAAACAAATCTCGTATAGTATCAGAGGGGTAGCCGTATTAGTCTGGATCTGTAAAAGCAGCAAAGAGTCCTGTGGCACCTTGCAGACTAACAGATGTTTTGGAGCATGAGCTTTCATGGGTGACATGCATCCGACGAAGAGGATATTCACCCACGAAAGCTCATGCTCCAAAACATCTGTTAGTCTATAAGGTGCCCCAGGACTCTTTGCTGCTTTTACAAATCTTGTATAACCATTTTTTAAAAAAATCCATATATGAGATCTAAAAATTTTTTCTTTCTGCACAAGATTTCACTATAGCCTTGAATTTTCTGCTGAATGTGTGTGAAATCTCAACTACAGGAACAACAGAAATTGATATCTTTGTATTTAAATGTTATTTCTTTAAAAGACAAGAAAAATGTGTTTCAGAGTGAGAGCTGAGACATGAATTGTTGCATGTAGAAAAACCTCAGTCCACATTCTGCCCTGCCTCACATCTCATGCAGCTTCTCTGAAGTCAACAATTTTAAAAGATGCTTCCATTTTCACAATGGTGTTTACATAATCCTCAGTAAGAAATGTAGCAAATCCATCCTTTTATAAAAAGAGGTTGAGAAACAAAGGAAGAAAGCAAGTGAGTATAGCTAAGAGTACTATTTTGGCATGGAAATTCTTAGTAAGCCACATGGCAGAACTGTGAGCGGGGCAGAGAGGAGATAAGTCACAGAAAGAACACCAAATAATATAAATCTTGCTACATCAACATGTCTCAGAGTATAGTAGGGGTTTTGAAAGATCAGGCCTGTGGGGTAGGGAGTTGGAAAGTGAGCCTGCTCTACACTCACACTGTGGTTGTGACTCCTATCTCATCGGACTGGGCCCAGCTCACCGCTATGGGCATTGGGACCTAGCACACAGAGTCAAAACACCACTCAGGTTTGGATCACCCACCCTTCCACTAGACAGAGCTGGAGAAGCAGAAGAGTCAAACCTAAATGGCGCTGTAACTCTGTGCAGTAGATTGCAATGCCACTTGGTTGGGGGGAGAGCTAATGAAATGTGTTTTTACAGCCATTTCCAAGATGTCATGGACTTTATTCAAGTGCATGATTTTTGTGACATCTGCCCGTCAGGTCCTCCATGACAAAATCACAGCCCTAAGTATAGCATACAAGGTGTAAACAGTCGGGATTCCGATGCTGAAATTAAGGGTGTGTGGCTGGACCAGTGCATCTATGCGGACTTCAGCATCAAGGTCTAAGTCAATGAAGAGTTTTAACCCACTTTATTTCACATCTAATTTGTCAAATGTAACAAATTATACCTCCTTGAGGACTACACGAGGTCACCACATTTGAAAAGTTCCACTGGCTTAAAAGATTTTGTCAAAACTACCCATTATAAAAATAAGGAATCTTCCTGGTGTTACCTCAAGGGGAATAAGGCAACGCATCAAAGGAAAACTTTAGAAATGGTAGGGGAGAAATAGGAAAGGAAACCCCTTTTCTCAGAAGATACAAACTCGACTCCCTCCTGTATCTATCACCAGTGGATTTAGCCTCCCTTCTTGTATGGTGTAAGTAAAATAAAAAGGAGACAAGGTGATTTGGCATGAACAAAGGTAAATGTATTCAGGGTAAAGGTACAGAGAACTGGGAGGAATAGGGGAAAATGCAAACTTAATTAATACAATGAAACAGTGACTGGCTTTGGGAGCTTAAAGCTCAGGCCCATAAACCTTCCCTTGGAAACTGGAAAACAATAAATGATGCCCCAACACAGAAACCTTTTCCTACTGTTCAGGTGCAGTGGATACCACGTACAGGTGTGATGCCCAGGACCTTCCACTCTCCGACTGATTTAGAGCCTTTGAGGAAGAACACTGGGAAGTCCAGACGACTGTTGGATTTCGTCGCTGGCAAGGAGGCCTTCTGGGATGATGGACACCAGGAATGCAGGATGGCAGGAATGGTGGTGACAGGCCTCCTTTTCCTCAGTCTCACTGCGGGACCAATAGTATTCTTCACTCTTCAGCTCTGGAGCACTGTGAAGACCCGACCGCGTACGTACTGTCGCTGGGGTGGACAGCACTGTGCAGGCACTGAACAAGTCCTTATATCACTTTTGTTGCGGGAAAAGTTCTGAGGAGATGGAAAGCTGAGGGCTGGTTTTGGCGGGAAAAACTGGTTTTGACTGGTTTGAGCCTGTGTCTTAATGGTAAACAAGTCCACTCTCAGAAATGGAGTCCAAGGGTCGATAGCTCATATACTCCATATTGGATCTTATTTTAAAGCCAGTGATTTACTTAACATTACTTCATAAACACCTTATTAAACAACTAATTGAACATATTAAACAGTTTATACTTCTTACACCTAACACTGGATATGAGAGAATTTTTCAAACCAGAGGAACCTATTTCAGTGTGTCCACTGTATGGGAACAAGTTTGAACTTTTACAACCAAAGCAACTGTCAGTTATCCACGTACCAACAAAATACATGAAAATACACTTGTTTTCACATTTGGATAAGCAGAAATCCCCTCTCCACAAAATATAATTTTTGCCAAACTTTTCAAACAAATTTACCTTTGGGCTTAGAATAGCATTAGAAAATTCAGCCCAAAGTATGTTTTTTTCTGGAAAGCTATAAACGACAGAAAATCTGATTTAAATACAAATGCCTGCTCAATAGTTGTGTACCTAATCCTGCAAAGTTTTCTCAGGCAAAAACTCCCACTGACCTCTACTGAATTATATTTGGATTATTTCTTAACTAAATAATATAACTCAAATGTCACATAAGGGTCTTTACGTAAATAAATTATACTCAGCCATTCACTTCCTACCCCTCTGACCCGCAGTGGGTATCAAAATCCACATGGTATTCCTAATAGGTGGATTTTGCATCTGGATCTCCAACTTTTCTTGCTAGTCATGAGGACAGATGTCTGACTATTGACCAAGGAGGCTCGTGCATGTATATTTCACCTGGTACATGGAATATTTACATTGATGTAGGATTATAAGATCTTTGAAGAAGGACTACCTCATTATGTGTATGTACAGTGCTTAACTCAATAGGACTCTTGGCTTCTAGGCACGACTCTAAAAAATAATATTTTCCAGTATGATAGCCACATGGGATTTTCTTGTACATACGTTAGTCTATCTCTTATTTTTCTTAACAGATATGCAGACACTCATTCAGATGTTTTCTATCAGGTAAGAGCTACAGCATATCCAGATTCTCTGGGGATAATGTGTAAGATACCTTCGTCCTGCAAAACTCATTTTCACAATGAAAACCAGCCATTACATTACTGTTCTCAATTTTTATCACAAAGACGGATCATCCCAATCCTTTGAATCCTGACCTCAACAACATACACTACTGAAATTGCCCATTGTGGTATTTATATTATTCTTCCTCAAATTATCAGTCTTCTAGGAGGCCAGTTTAGAAGATAGCTTTAGAGAACTCTGGATGCAATGAGAATTTTAATGATCTGTCAGTGACATCATGTCTGTGTCTGTGTTGAACACACAGGTCTAAGTGTTTCTCTGTATTTAATGTACTGTAGAAATTCCATTTCAGTATAGCACTAAGACACTTGAGAGCCAATTTTGCATTTCTCATGCAGTTAAGACCTTGGCTTTTGGCCTTATGACTTCTAGCATTTCCAGAGTTATACTATAGTCATCCAGAAATACACTGCCTGTTGTTTTTTACTGCTTACGTGAAAACTGTCAAATTCCTCATCAGCTGACAAGGGAGGAGCATAGACTTGAAGGATTGCACAGCAGTGCATTTGGGATTTGCATTATTTCACGGCACCATCAACCTTTCAGAGTTTGCTCTATAGCCTAGTCTGGTGTCGGTGCTTTTGCCGTACAGCAGAGAACTAAGCCTATTGTAGTTACTCTCTCTGCCAGAGAAACTAACTCATGTTGCCAAATATCTCCCCTCAACACATTTATTGAACATTAAAACAGCAGAACAGCATTGAATGAAGTCCAGTAATTTTATAGGATATATTTTAGTCACTAGACTTTGAAGATTATTCCAACATTAATTATAAAGTTTCTGTGTCTGGCTAACATATTGTTAACAGTTATTTTGTAAGTGCTAATGGCAAGATGGAAGATTTCCAATCGTTTTATTGAGGAAGTGGCAATTAAAATATTGAGCACTGCAACATACATACAAAATAATAATAATCCTGCATATAAGTACACTTTATGTAAAAAATGGGGGAAAATATTTTCCTTTGAAATAAATGTAATAGTTTTATTTTTAACAGTCACTTTTGAAAAAACAAACATCGACTTGTTTGCCAACTTCAAATGTCATGAGTCTTGAACAAGTCTGACTCTGTTTAAAAGAACATCGTGAAACTATTAGAAAGTCAAGACAAGTTGCTATCTCTTGTGTTTTTCCACACACAAAGAGCAACAATATGTTCTCCGTCTGAATAACTTATTGTAGATTAATGAGAGTGCAGTGTGGGTATGTCTACACTGGGGAATTTTAAGGGGGAAAAAGTGCTATCACTAGGTCACAGATGGGAGCTGTTGACCTGCACAGATGGGAGCTGTTGCAGTAGTGCTTTGTAAAAGAGTATATATTTATGTGTACATGAAGATAGTTAACATAAAGACGACCATTTACTGGTGCATGAGAATATGTTGTTTGTTCCTAAGTCATTAGGTTCTATAATGTTGTTGCTATGCACTGGAAATGGAGCCGTGGTGGGGGCTGTAGTGTAGACAGGAATCCTGCAGCTCCTGGTTTTATTTTTAACTTCTGTGTCAATCAGACCTGAGGAACTTAATCTGTGTAGCACCAGCAAAATTCCATGGATGCCACTGTTTTTTCCTGCAGCGTTTCTATTTTGATCTAAGCCTACTGCAGTTGGTAGGTTTTAAATGCCCTTTTTATTTCCTTTCAGCTAAGTACTTGAAGTTTTTGAGGTTAGTTGTTACCATTTTCTTGGCTGGGACTCATATGGTTGTATCCAGTGCAGTGTCTCTTGCTAGAGAGAAGAAACCGGACTCATTTACAGCAAATACAAAAAGGGATTCTTTCATTAGTGTCCTGGAAACACATAGGCCCAGTAGGTCACTGGCTTAGTAGCTCAGACAGAGACACGAACATGTGCTGCTCAGGCAAAAGGCCTGTCTAAATTAGAGCTGGTCAAAAAAAATTTCATGGAAACATTATTTCAACATAAAATGGCTTTTTGACTGAATAGAAAATTTTCTGCCAGTTTTCATGGGGTTGAAATGTTTGGATTTTTCATGGAAAAAAAAGGTTCAAGTTTTCCCTCCCCTCCGATTCTTCATCCCCACCCCCTGCATGCTTTTCCAGTGGAAAAAGGGGGGAATGGGGCAGAAAACCAAATCCCCCCAATTTTGTTTTGCATCAGACTGAATTCTTCTGTTTTGTCTTGCTTTGTCAAACCGTTCTGCGAATGAGTTCATTTGTTCAAAACATATTTCTCATTTATTTAGAAATTTTTCACAGAACAAACTAATTTTGCAACCAGCTCTAGTCTACAACCTGGCTCAGGTTAAGCAGTCATGGAATGTACTGTGGTCTATATTATGGAGCTAGTGATACACAGTAGAAATCAGAAGAACTAAGCCTGAAGTTCAAAATCTATTACTTGCTCCCTTTGGCAGCAATAGCTGACGCTCTATGGAAGCAGCACTCAGCTTCCTGGGGAATTGAAAGTTGTGATGCTTAGCAGTGACTGCTGCTGGCCAATGGGGAGTGATGTTAACAGAGATCTGATGGTTCCTTCCTGACTGTAGGATGATGGTTATGTAAGGCCTTTAGGCAGAGAGGAAGTTGCACATGAGTGGGGGTGGGATGGGGAGAAGAAATAGATTTCTCATGAAGGCACAATAACACTGATCTCTCCACACATTGGGCAGGCTACCAATTCATGACCTAAACACAGCCTCTTCCTTCCCTCCATCCACCCTCTATCTAGACAGCTATTTGGGCGATGCACTTGGTAAACAGTTAACAAAGACACCTTCTTTCTTCTGTCTTTTTTCTCAGAGTCTCATTTTTCCTAAAAATATCAACATGAGAGTATATCATGGACCAGCTCATTCTGCCTCTGAGGTCCTGCTGGGGATCAAGGACAACATTTTCAAAAACAATCTAGGTGACTAAATCAGTGGGATTTAGCCTCCCTTTAGTGAGACTGACTTATGCACTACGGAGCCTAAATCACTTTTGAAATGGGAACTTAGAGGTACTTTTGAAAATGACACCTCTAGCTCTTAACGTGGTGCTGTGAATCTGTTTAAGCACAGTTCAGTCGAATGGTCCCTTGGACCAAAACTTCAGACCCAAACATTCTTGAATTCGGGGGAAATTTGAATCCAGATCTGAATGTTTGGCTCAGATTTCTTTGACCAGCGAAGACTGAATGTGTGCTAGCCATACATTTTTTGCTCCGTTCTGTATACGCAACACTGGGCTTTAGAACAAGATCCATTGCAGATCACAATACACACAACTGAATGGGAGGCAGCAGTCACTGGCTACTACACAGAGGATTATGGCTTGATTCTGCCAGATGCTGGTTGCCTCCTGGGTAATGCTAAGTGGCCTGGAAATAGAAGGTGCTCAGCACTTCACAGGCAGATCACAGGCTAGATAGATCTGGTAAAGTGGTACAGTTATCTATAAAGGTTGAGAACCCATGTATAGACCAGGGAGATTTGCCTTGATAGGGTTATATATTCTATATGTTGCCTTGGCAATAAGCTAAAGATAGTGGGCCAAAATCATTCCTGCTGTAAGCTCAGTGAAATTTCATGAAGGATGAATTTGGCCCACTGTTTTTATGGAAAGGATTCTTTACAACAAGTTTCCTTATCACAGCTCAAATTGCTTGCAAGAGAAAGCTTGCTGATGGAGCCAGTGAGAATTATAAACCAATAATGTGGATATTATAGCTACAAATGGTGCAGTATATTTTGACTCTTCCCCAGAATATCCAGCAGTAACCAGAGGTTTATTTTCATTATGCCTTCGCCTAAAAATGTCAGCAGTGCTTTCTGTGTCATCTTTTTTTGTTTAGATATATCACTAGAGGGAGAGTAGTGAAAACAGTTCACATTAAGAAAATATTTATATGGGTGACCGTTTATGTCATTATACTTTATTTTAAAATCTTTCTTCAAAGTTAAATAAAATATCAAATAGGCTAATTAGAAAACAGTATGTCATTCTCAATTTGCCTTTCCTTGTGGACAAAGGTTTTTTTTTCCATTGGACTCCAGCCTAAAATGAAACAGCGCTAGACCAAAGGTCAAGAACTTGGACGAATTCATTCAGGGGAACCAGGAACAGCTTGATTTAATATCAATATTTCATATGTTCTGAGATTGTGGTTCAAACTACAAGATAGCTGAACACCATTTTTATAGCTTTCCATCTGTGATGAGTTATTTCTCAAAGCACACTGCGTGAACAATACACCAGGTATTCATGTTTGAGATCATATGCACAGCTAAGGTAGATTTTTTTTATGCACAATCTGTGTGTGTGATGGTAATTTTTAAGAGCAAAGAGTCTTAAAACCAGATTTGTAAAAACAAACGTTTTCTACACTAGGTTATTTTTCATGCTACATTAACTTCTCCTTCCCCAGACACATGTATGCAAGTATTGTAGTCTGTTACATACCTGTGAAGCTGGGAGACAGTAAACCCATTAGGCAGGGACTGTGTTTTTGTTGTGTTTGTACAGCACAATGGGATCCTGGTCCATGCCAAGGGCCCCATAGCACTATAGTAATGTAAATAAAATAAAATAAAATAATGAGGCAGAATGAGATGAAAAAAATGGTTTAATAAAAATACACATACCATTCCTTTAAATGAATGAAGAAAAATATTTCTTTTTCTGTTAAAGAAATAAGAGTACAAGCAATTGTAGTTTGGAACAGCCAGAAACGATACTAACTAGATTTCACATAGACATTAATTTTGCTCTTTAACAGAGCAGGCTACCTGAGTGATTGCTGCATCGATGGTATATAAAGCTCCTTAGAACTATTGTAGATAAGTGTTCACTTATCCTAATGTGTTATTGCTATGGTAACAAGATGCTTGTGAAGTTGCAGTGCTAACCTTTCATTTATATGGTCATTGACTTTCAACTACACAACTGAAGTTCTGTGGCCTGTGTTATGCAGGGGGATAGCTTAGATGCTCATAATGGCCTCTTCTGGCCTTAGAGACTGAACTTACAGAAATGCTGCTCATTTTCAGGGAGGTATCAAAGTTTGCTGTAGCTTATAGGGATGCAAAATCCCTATAGGCTGCAGCACTCACTACTACTCTCTGTGGCTTTCCTGCGACCTTTCAGAAGCTCTCCATGGTGGGTTTGCAGCTGCCAAGCCACATTGATTGGTCCTGATGGGGGTACATCACATCAGGGATCTTATCTTCCTGCTGGTGGCCAGGTTGGTATTGCCAGCTCCTTCTCTCAGGTTTGCTCTCACTGGCTGTAGCCATATTTGGAGTAATTAGGAACACTTTGAACAGAGGAGTGGGTAAATGCCAGAGGTGATGTCCTGACCTTATTGAAGTCAATGGAAGTTTTTCCATTAGCTTCAAGGGGGCCAGGATTTTGCCCCAGGTGTTATAGGAAACATACAAGGTGTTCCTTGTTCAGATGCAGAGCTTCGCTGAGTGCTCTTTTTCTGGGTCAGGAAGGAATTTTCCCCAGGAGGAGATTGGCCCAGCATTAGGGTTTTTCCCTCTTTTGTGGCATCCTGCCAGGTTCATAGACATGGGGAAGATTTGTGTCACTGGTAAGGAAAGACAAAAACCTTGGGGGGCGAGTGATAGCAAACCACCATATTTTAGTTTTACTCTTCAAAACAGAGAATTGCTGATAAAGGTCAGTGCAGCATCAGAAGCCTATTCCACTTATCTGTTTTTGCCTTTTCTGCATCCAGCTCTATCACATCTAATGTTTCTCAGAGGAGTATCTTGCAACATGTGCTATAAGTGGTCAGACCCCAGTTTAGTTTGACCTCTTCTAGTATCTTTTCCCACATCTGATACCCTTGACTATGCACACTTTACCTCTAGCTCTCACATGCTTCATCCTGAGGAGTTCAGTAGACTTCGTGGGTCATGGATGGAGATGCAGTCACTAATGTAGCTGGGTCCTGACTCACTTCTGACTCTGAAAATGCAGACCATGACCTGGAATTGACAACAAGGCTGACGGGAAGCCTGTGGAAGCATTGGTACCTTAGGGATGATGTGATTGTGATGGCTTGTAGTGTCACAATCACATTGGAGGATGGCTGCCTCTGCACTGCTTCAGGCCCAGATTCTAAGACTGAAATCACTCATTTAAAACACAGATATCTAGGCTATGTCTCAGAGTCAGAGGAACAGAGGAGAGCTCAGAGAAGCTACCATTATATTTTGTTCAAATGTTCTTTCTTCAGGTTTGCTCAGGATGCTTATCCTGTGGGAAGTTGAGGGAGTGCTTCCAGAGTAGCATAGCGCACTGGAAAAGCATGGCCACCAGGCAGAATGTGCATGCACGCAAAAGGAGAGGGGCTGTGCTAAGCTCCCAAGTGCTTTTTACACCTTCAAGTGATGATATCAACAGAGCACATTAAACTCATTACTAGATCTCACTACACAAAAGTGGGCTGCTTTGTTCTTTCTTAAGGATATGAAGGCCCCAGGCTGGTGGGGAGAGAGGGTTCTTAGGGTGTGGGCTGGTTACTTTGAGAAGGAGTCCCAAAAATTGAAGCAGTATTAGGCCGTAGGCTCCCACTGGAGAGGAGAAAGGGGGATGCACCTGGAGGAGAATGGGAGGGGGGCACTGGGCCTTCCTCCCTCCCTCCCAGCCAAGCAACTGGAGGGAGCAGAACAGTAAGTCTGGGGCTACTCAAGAAACCTTCTAAGTATGCCTTCCTCATGTGAATCCCATGAAGTTCCAAGTTTGGTAAGTCTGTCTTAGCCCGTCCTAAGGAAGGGGTGAGTAACTGGGTAGTGAGGGAAGACTGGTAGGTCTTGTGTAAGAAATACAGAGATCTACTTCATGTAAGCATCTAGACTTTTAGGTGCTTCTCCAAGCCTTAGACACTGGTGGGATTTATCCATTACTATTTAATGAAGAAGTTATGCAACTTCAGATTGACACTTGGAAGTGGAATGCTCAGAATTGCTAACATTTTCCAATGGTGCATATTAAAGGAAAAACCAGAAACTCGTATGTGATGTGTAACTGAGAACATTGAGACAGGATAAATATAAGAAGAGCACTTAATAATGCTGTGCAATGTATTTTTGAAACATATACCCCCTCATGTCCTAGTAAGCAGGGGGAGTTCAAAGAGCAATCAGCCAAACTGGATTAGGTACAGGACACCAAAACTGTTTTGCCTTATAGTTGCCCTCAATAAAGCATCATTTCTCATACTACTTGAGGTGGATTTAAGTTTTGGGAGTGTGCCAATCATTTGCTAAGCCTTCTCTCTTTATTTTATGGTTTATATCATACAATTGACCAACACAGGGAAACATCTGTTGCAGACAAAGCCAAAAGCTACTAGGAATCTACCAACAGATAGATGGTCACTTTTGCCTTTATGCTGTCATTACCTATATATATGCTCTTGAATACTGGAGAGATTAATCTAAAATATTGTCCTATTCATTCTATGCCACAAATAATTCATTGCTCATTTAATTTGATGACGGCAATTTTGTTAGCTAAGTGTGTAATTAAAATTAGAGCACATGATGTGGACCTGGGCAGCTTAGTGCATATAGCACCAGTCTTGCAGTACTAATCACAAAGAGCTATAGTTCAGCCAGAGGTCCTGCATAATATGAGTTTTTAGGGATTTTAGCATAGTCCCAACTGGAATGTTATCTACAGCACACACAAGCATACATAATTTGGCAACCAAGGATGCTTAGGAGACACCCCGTTCTGGTTAGCTGAAAGAAATGAGGAGTGCTTTCTTTCCAGAGTAGTTATTTCTGGCAAGGCTTGCAGTTCTTAATGAAGAAGAGAACCTCAGCTACCCTATACTGAACTTCCACAGTCAGCGCATACTGAATTCCACATTTCTTCCTCTATCACATGTACAGCATCAGCTTTCACCCAAAAGCTTAGCGGTATGAAATTGAGATTGATCTGCCACCTCAGAAATATCAAACCTTTGGTTTAAGAACAATTTTTTTTTGCCATTTCCTCATATTTTGTGTTACTTTTATTTAATCTAACTGTATTTCTAGTGCCCTTATTGCCATACTGCCTAGACACCACTTACAAAATTATGCCATTTTTTTGTTTTAAGACCTATTCCTTTCGTCCCCATTCCACACACTAAGCCATTGGTCTTGTATGAGGTCCATCTTGGCGGTTGCCTTTCAAGTGAAAGACTGACGGGGAGGGAGACTTTCAAATTCTGGTTGATCCAACCACTACCTCTTTTCATTCAAATCCTTTATAAGACTGACTCACATCCTGTGGGCATGATGGAAGAAGTGAATCATATTTTTTGCAGGTATATTTAACTGACCCATCAAGATGAGCCTAAAATGCGTAACTTCTCATACAGCTGTCATACTTACCCTTGGCCACCCCATCCACTCCCCATTGCTTGTTAACTCCACTGAGGATAATATCATCAGGCCATACCTGCAAACAGCAGGAACAAGGATATGTTAGCAAACCCGCTCAATCTCCTTGGGAAGTGGCACAGGAACCAAGATGTAGAACTGAAGGCAGCAGGATCTGATTAGAAAACAGATTTAACTGAGATTTCTAAAGTGACATGATTAGGGGAAGTGAGTTTCAAAGACACAATTTAAGTTGACAAAGTCTCTTAAACTGTAAAAATTCAGACATCAAAATTTTCCTCCAACAAGTTTTGTGCTGAAAAAGAGACCAATACGGCATTACTCTGTGGCAAAAATTAGGCAATCCTTGGCTGTGAAACAGCCCACTGGGAAACACTGCAGCTGGGTGTAATTTAGACAAGCCTTGATGGTGTCCTAAAATGTGCTGAGGACCAGACTGTCCCCAGCAGTCCCAGGGGAACACAAGGCTGACTTACAGGCACAGCTACCTTTAGTCCTCATCCCTCCTTTCCTGAACTGTCATCATGTGAGCATTGAAGACTTATGATATCCTTTGTAGGCTGTTTTTAATTGGATGCAATGGAACTTGAGGTTCCTGATAAAAGCTACATTTGCTGCACCTCACATTCAATAGAGCATCCTCTACTCTCCGATGTGGTAGCCTTACTCCCCTGCCGCTCAGCAAAACATTCCCATGCAGTTCCTCCCTCTCATACACTCACTCATTTTTTCACCTCCTAACTCTTTTTGGATAATCATCTTAGGGTGACAACAGTTTCTGGTATATATTAAGCCATCACTTTAATTTGAGTTAATTCCTTAGTGGTTTCTATTTGGATAAAGAATTATTTCCCACAAATGCTTGTATTAAGCCATGTCTCCCTCTTTTCCAGAACTGGAATCTCATTTAAATCACTACTTTCATACAGTTCTCAGAAGTGGCTCTTTTTTTAAAAGTTAGTGCCAGAGATCTGGGGCAATTTTAGCATATTGGCTTCCTGAAGTGTGAAGGACATTCCTTTTTCTTCCATGGTCTGGAATGCAACTTTTTCTCTTCTGACTTCTCAGTTTCTTCCTGAGTATATTATTTTCTTTTATTGTATACTGCTGTCCCTAAGGGATCTCATATGCTGCTTCATGCTCCTCTGTTGTTCCTCTCTCTGGTTTTACATGATAATCTCCTCATGCCTTATCTTCTAACTCTAACTGCCATATACCTCTTATCTCTGAGTGCTTTAAATACTGCTACAATGCAGGAAAATCCAGTTTTTCCCCAACCTCCATTGCTAGGAACACAGCTGTATACTCCCAGGCTGCTAGCATAAATTTTAGAGGAATATAATTCAGTTTTATAAACCCTATCATGTACATGGACTTTTAAAGGCATTTTCAGACAGTAAGCAAAGATCTTACTCATAATTTGAAAAGTGTATTGTTTTGTTAGCCTTGGATGTACTGCCAATTTGTTAGCTGGTAAATAATGATTTTGTTTTCTGTGTAGTGCACCTTTAAATTTCTAGGAGTCAGATGTCAGCAGAGGTAGCCACCCTTTTTGTAAGGCAAAGTTGATGTAACAGGTAACAGAGGAGAAATACTGGCCTCTCTCATGGAGATTACTTTGTTCTCTTGTTTTGTCATTGACAAATGTCTGCACAGTGGCTGGGAAGGTACTCAGGGCTTAGGTAGACAGACACATGGTAGCTCTGCTCAAACGAGCATGCCAAAAATAGCAATGTGGCCGCAGCAGCACAGGCAGTGGCTCAGGCTAGTTGCCTGATGGTATGTTTACACTATGAGATTATTCCGATTTTACAGAAATCGGTTTTTGGAAACAGATTGTATAAAGTCGAGTGCACGCGCCACACTAAGCACATTAATTTGGCGGTGTGTGTCCATGTATCAAGGCTAGCGTAGACTTTGGGAGCATTGCACTGTGGGTAGCTATCCCATAACTATCCCATAGTCCCCGCAGTCCCCCCCACCTATTGGAATTCTGGGTTGAGATCCCAATGCCTGATGGGGCCAAAAATTTGTTGCGGGTGGTTATGGGTAAATGTCATCAGTCAATCCTCCTCTATGAAAGCAACGGCAGACAATCATTTCATGCCCTTTTCCCTGGATTTCCCGGGCAGACACTATAGCACGGCAACCATGGAGCCCGTTCAGTCTTTTTTCACTGTCACTGTATGTCCACTGGATGTTGCTGACAGACGCGGTACTGCAGTGCTACACAGCAGCATCCCTTTGCCTTTGCAAGTTAGCAAAGATGGTTACCAGCCCTACTGTACCGTCTGCTGCTTTGCAAGTTGACAAAGACAGTTACCAGTCATACTGTACCATCTGCTGCTGTCATGGGTGCTCCTGGCCAGCCTCAGTGAGGTTGGTCGGGGGAGCATGGACAAAAATGGGAATGACTCCCCAGGTCATTTTCTTCTTTAAGTTCTGTCTAATGGAGAGTCAGTCCTGCCTAGAATATCAGGCAAGCCTATTAAAGAACCAGAGAGGCAAAACGGCCGCTCCAGGTCAGAGCCCCAGACATCCCGCGGAAATGATGAGCTGCGTGCCATTCTAGGGAGTGTTCCTGAAACAACCCCACTTATTGCTTCCCTCCTCCCCCTCCCCTCCTGGGCTACCTTGGCAGTTATCCCCCCATTTGTGTGATGAAGTAATAAGGAATGCATGAATAAGAAACAACACTGACTTTATTGTCTCTGCAAGCAGAGATCGTCGGGGAGGAGTACAGAAATTGATTTTAAGAGCTCTTTATATCAAAGTAAACGGCTTCGTTGTGTGGACGGGTGCAGGGTTAATTCGATTTAATGCTGCTAAATTTGAGATAAACTCATAGTGTAGACCGGGCCTGAGTATAATCCCGTCCAGCCTCACTCCCCCTCACGGCTGGGTACATACTCTGGCAGCCACATCGATCCTTCATGCACTGCAGCCACACTGCTATTTTTAAGATGTGCTAGCTCAAGCAGAGCTGGCACCCACTGGAACGCACACTCTCAGCTGCTGTGTAGATTTACCCTTAAAGGAAATGGTTGCTTTATTGAATGAAAAACCCTACTCCCACCCCAACAACGATTTTCCAGAACCAGACCAGTTTACCAAAACTGCCCATCCATTCCCACCCACATTTTGGAGATTTAAATTCAAATGAGACATCTCCATATGATCCCAGGTTTTGTTTTTGTTTCTGGATATTTTGCAAAGCCGGTGATGGATCGATCTGGTTTCCCCAAACTACTGAAACAAAAGCCACCCTCTATTTCATTGTGCACATTGAAAAAGTCCAGCTGCTTTATCCCTGTCTAAGTTCAGACAAAGAAGGCTCATAACTGGCATGTAAGGACACTGAGCATAATAAAGTAGTGAGATACAAGGCCTTATTACGTTTGGGTCTGTGATAAGTCAAAAGGAGCACATTAAAGTGGCTTCCTATTAGGGCTGGCATTCAATATAATGAAACCAACATTGGTGTAATGCATTTCATCTGCCTTGCAACAAAGAATCCTAACAGCTCAGATTTGCACTAATTACACCTGGTTAATAAATAGTATGTTAGGAAACACCTCTCTGTATAATGTTATGATCTAAAGAGAAGGAAACTAAGGCATGAACAAAAAATCTCGAACCATTTCAAGATAGACAAGGGCATACATTGGTAATAACTTGTAAGGGATAAAACAAAGATTTCATCATAACAGAAACATCCACTTTGTCTGATTTCTAATCTCTGTTTCAAACTCCTAAATTTGCCAACAGCAAATTATGAATGCATAAGACACCCTCCCAGATTATATTAGAAATTAAGTGGGAGAGCAGAGCATATGTTTGAGGCCACTAACTGGACTCAGTTTTCCATGATGCGAATAGTCACAACATATTTGTATCTCCTCATTGTAAGGACAAGATTTCTCTTCTAGATCACTAATGAAAATATTCAACAAGACTGGACCTCACCTAGATCACTGTGGCATAGTAGAAAGCTGAAGGAAGTTGGCTACATGAGTGCCATTTACCATGTCTTTATCTACAGTCTATCATCCAGTTTTCAGTCCATGACAGCAGTTGTGTCCAAGCCAATTTTATTGTTTTGCAAGACACTATCAAGTGTCAGACTAAAACTCAAATATGATATCTACTACATTCGCTTCATCCAACAATCAAATGTGTCTGGCAAAAGGGTTCTTTACAAACAAATGGTATTGCTCATGGACTTATTATCTTCAGACATTTGCTATTTTGTTCCCCATGGGACAGTAATGGCCAGATCACTCTTCCTTTTTTGAAGAGTCATACTCTATTTATTCTTTCCCCCCAGTCTTCCCAGACCTCCCTAGTGTTCCATGGCACTTCACAAAGGAAATGCCAAAGCTACAATAAGCTTGTTTAATAACTCCTTTAACACCTTACCATGCATATCATGCAGACAGGATGATTTCTATAACTAGTGAAATTTCCCAAGCAGTCCTGCCTGCTCTTAATGAAAAACTTAGAAATGTACACAACTAATAAAAAGGGGGTAAATATATATGCTCCACCTTTTCTTAGTTGTGTACACTTCTAAGTTTCCCCCACCCTGTCCCACTTTTTCTCCTTCCTCATTTCTTCTCCTTTTTTCTTTCCTGAAGACATTTTTAAAGCAGAATTTATTCTGGTAGCTCAGCTATTTCCAAATCATTAACTGTTGCCCAAGCAGAGCTAGACCCTTCCCTCCAGGCCAGACTTATGCCTCTATCTTCCCCAGAGGGGTGGGGCTTTGGCATCTCCTATGGACTTGCTTAGGGGTATGTCTACACTTAAAATTCTACAGCAGCTGTATCACTGCTCTAGTGCTTCAGTGTAGACACTAGCTAAACCAATGAGAGGGGTTCTCCCGTCAGTATAGGTAATCCACATCGCTGAGAGACAATAGCTTCCATTGACCTAGCACTGCCTACACTGGGATTAGTTCCTCTTAACTACCCCACTCAGGGGTGTGGGTTCAGGATTTGTAAATTCCACTGGGTGGCAAGGCACCTAAAAGTTAGGCACTGCAAGGCCTAAGTCCTTATGTGGATCTGGGCCAAAGAGCCTGTGCGTAAGATGGGAATAATAGCACGTCCTTTCCTCCTAGAGGGTGTGGTAAAGATGAGTATATTTAAAAAAGGATTTGGAGGTTCTCAGATACTACAGAAAGGTGGTCACATGACTATCTAAGATAACCAGAAAACTAAATTCCCCATTTTTCTTCCCAAACTCTCCCTAGCTCCTCATTTTTCTGGCACCCTGATCAGTTCCAGCACCTGCTTCTTATTTCCCAGGCTCAGACTCAGTTGTTTTTGACTCATCTCTCCAACTCTCGGCACATCCCTACATCTTGCCAACTTTTGCCTCTTCAGCAGCTCCACAATCTGTCTTTTCACACAAACAAAACCTTTGTCCAGGATCTGGTCATCTCCTCTCTTTAGTGATTTTCACCTCATCCTTCATCCCCTCCAAAAATGCTGCTGCAAAAATTATTTGCCTCACCATTTTCCCTTTGTCTAGTGTTAAATCATAAGTCAGTTCCCTTTCACCCTCATTTAAGTCCTCAGTAGTTTAAATTATATATTGTGGAGATTGTAATATTACTGCCAAAAATACAGTGAACATAAATCAAGTATTCATCGTACAATCACGATGGAGATTTATAATCTCCCTTTCCACAAATGTTTTACAACAAATGTAGATTACCCCTGGATTTAATTTAGTGGAGCGTTGGATTAGAACTGAGGTTTAATGGGTAGCAAATTGGTAAATTTAAGAATCTGATGCTTGAACCCTACAGTTCTCAGTTTTACAGTCTGGTATTCCCTATTCATCCAATTTTGGTCTTTATTGTGACACTATTTTCCCCTCCAGTCTGCTACAATTATCTTCAGATGTATAAACCAACGCCAATGCGATGTTTAGAATCATGTATTTACTAACCCTCAGCATCACCAAGAGACATCCTCTGCAAAATCAAAATGCAATGAGTATATTCAATATGAGCATCGGCTTCTTCTGAACCTCCATGCAATACATTCCAAATCAAAGTCACTTTCTCTGGAGCAGGGTGGAATTGAAAAGAAAACAAAAAGAACAGTGCAGATGGATTCTGCATGCTAAGACCTAAACCAATCACTTGGCTTCTGAATGACTTAAAATATATAGAAGAATTTTACATAGAGTTCAGCAGAAAGCAAGCAGCAGACACTTGGAACCAGTAAAAGATGGAGTTGGGCACACTATGCAGTACAGAATAGTGGCCATACTGGGTCAGACCATCTAGCCCAGTGTCCTGTTTTCTGATGGTAGCCAAATGGTTCAGAGGGAATGAACAGAACAGGGAAAATATTGAGTTATGCATCCCCTGCCATCCAGTTTCAGCTTCTGGCAGTCAGACCTTTAGGGGCAGCTCTTCATTTTTCTACAACTATCATATTACATCATTCTTTTATTGACTTTCTTACACCAGGCCCATCACCATGGCCCTCTACCAAACCTAGTAATCAGTAGTGAGTCCTCTAGTTTTAACCAAAAGTGATACAGAAGATGACTATGATGTACAAATACAACCTCCTGAGAAGACTCATAGTAGGATGTGATTAGTGCCACTATGAGTAATCAAGCATCAGCGTTCCACTGATGTCTGCCAAAAGAAGACCCAAAACAGAAGTTAATGCTCAGATTATTGTAGCCCCTTTGCCTCCACAAAAACATTTCAGCTTCTTCTCTTTTTACTACTCAACATTGTCTTCTCCCTGAAATAAGCACCTTACACCAGTTGTGCAGAGTCACTTTTTTATCAGACATCTGGTGGTCCAGACCATGCTCCATGTGTCCTCTGTAAAATGCACTGAAGCCAAATAAATAGGATTTCTGCTGTGCACATTAGTTTTATGATGACTTCTTATACATAAGCACCAAATCATATATTTGTTTCTGCTTCTTCTTATGTCAGACGGAAAGCACCACACACAATGTGCCAGCAGTGCTTGTAATTGAAATGAAGAGCTTAGTGGGCAAGAAGGAAAATTTAACTCTTCACAATGAAGTAACATCTTTGTTCTTCTTTGAGTGATTGCTCATATCCATTCCAGTTAGGTGTGTGTGCCTCGCGTCCACATTCATCGGAAAACTTTTACCCTAGCAACTCAGTGGGCTGGCAGGTCGCCCCCTAGAGTGGCGCTGTCATGGTGCTCGATATATACCCCTGCCGGCCCACCCGCTCTTCAGTTCCTTCTTACCGCCCGTGTCGGTCATTGGAACAGTGGAGCGCGGCTTAGCTGACCTCCACTTCCCTAGCTACTCGTAGTTCTTGTATATAGTTATGCAGTTATAATCCTTTTATATATATATATATATATATATATATATTTGTATAGTTATACGTTTTTTCTTTGCTAACATAGTTAGTTTAGTAATAGTTAGCGGGGTTCAGGAAGTAGCCCCTTCCACGAACCCGGTGCCGGAGCCCATGCACGGCTCACCGGGTTTTAAAATGGGCTCGGCCTGCCAGAAGCTGATGCCGAAGGGAGATCCACACGACTCCTGTTTGAAGTACCTCAGGGAATCACACTTGACAGCTAAGTGCCCCATTTGCAAGGCTTTTAAGCCGAGAACAAAAAGGAGCGGGACTTTCACTTACCCCTCCACCTTTGGCGCCGAGCGATGATCAAGCGGCTGGCAGAAGCGCCTCCTCGGCACCGGACCCCGCTGGTACTGCCAAGGCCTTTCGGCACTGGCCGTCGCCGGCACTGAAGTTGACTCGGCACCGCTCCCTTCCTCTGAGGTTGAGAAAGCCTACGATTCCTGCTGGTGCCTGACGGCTCCCCGGCACGCGCCGTGGTTGAGTCCCCTGCTCCTGCTGCTTCCGTGCCACCTGCATCGCAGCCAGAGAGCTCGTCTAAGTCGGATTGCCCAGCACCGACACCTGCAGAGGCACCGATGACATCGGCACCATCAATTCCAGTCCCCCAGGGCCATTGAATCCAGTGCCTGACAGCTCCCTGGCACGCGTCGTGGTAGAGCTTACTGCTCCCGCTGCTTCTGTGCCAACTGCACCGCAGCCAGAGAGCTTGTCTAAGTCGGATCGCCCGGCACTGACACCTGCTGAGGCACCGACGACGTCGGCACCGTCGATTCCGGTCCCACAAGGGCCGTAGAATCCGGTGCCTGACGGCTCCCCAGCACGCGCCGTGGTTGAGCTTACTGCTCCTGCTGCTTCCGTGCCAACTGCACCGCAGCCAGAGAGCTCGTCTAAGTCGGATCGCCCGGCACCGACACCTGCTGATGCACCAACGACGTCGGCACCGTCGATCCCGGCCCCACAAGGGCCGTCGAATCCGGTGCCTGACGGCTCCCCAGCACGCGCAGTGGTTGAGCTTATTGCTCCTGCTGCTTCCGTGCCGACAGCACCGCAGCCAGAGAGCTCGTCTAAGTCAGATCACCCGGCACCGACACCTACCGAAGCTCTGACGACCTCGGTACTGTCGATCCCGGTCCCACGAGGGCCGTCGAATTCGGTGCCTGACAGCTCCCCAGTATGCACTGTGGTTGAGCCTGCTGTTCCCTCCACGCTGGAGACATTACCAACGGCGAGGGATCTCATTGCCATCACAGAGTCGATGCTGCCTGACCCCGGCACTGCCGGTGCGGGTAATACAGTCTCTTCATATGACCGTCCTCTGTCAGCACAGCAGAGCGGCACCGTTCATGATCACGGTCCCGCAGACACTCCAGGTCCCGTCAGCACACCCGACACCACTTGCGGTCCCGGTGCTGTTTTCCTCATCAGTACTGGTCGCACTCGCCGCACCGGTCGGTATCCCGTTCGCCAACCCACTATCAGCACCGTTCCGACTCCCGGCACCGCAACAGGTACCTTGACTCCTGTAGCCTCTCCCCGAGCCTCGAGATCTCGGTCAACCTCCCGGCACCGTTCTGGTTGCAGGTCTGGATCTCGTTCCAGGTACCGGTACGCCTCCCGGTGCTGGTCCCCGGTGCCGAGTTGGGCCAGGTCCGATAGAGTCAGAGACTCTGCCCGTGCCTTCTTTTAGTACCTCCATGGCCATCCAGACACGCATCCGTGTCATCCCACATGCGCAGATCTTATGCTCAGGACCACGATTCTGATACGCCTCCCGACAACCTGAGGTGGAGAAGGTCCCAGAGGTAGAGGACCCGGTATGGGGCCCTCTAAGGGGTACGACTACTCGTCTGTCCACTCTCCTCTCTGCTCACTAGTCTTTCAGTCTGTTAAGGAGAGGTATTGGCATGGCCAGCGGGCGCCAGCCCCGAAACCGAAGGAGGCTTGGCGAATGAACCTGCTTGGCCGCCAGGTGTACTCTGCAGAGGCCCTGCAGCTCTGGGTAGCAAAGCAACAAGCCTTGCTTAGCTGCTATAATTATAGCACCTGGGTGAAGGTAGTTTAGTTTATGGAGTTTCTCCCTCAAAACTCCCGCCAAGAGTTTGCTGCCGTCTTGGAGGACGGGGGAAAAAGGTACCCAGAGCGTCCCTCCAGGCCTCGTTGGACGCAGCTATCATAACCTTAGTCCCAGATTTGGACCTTAGCGTCCAAAATATGGGGGTTAGCATGAAAACCTCCAAGCTTAGTTACCAGCTTGGACCTGGTACTTGCTGCCACCACCCAAAAAATTAGAGTGTTTTGGGGCACTCTGGTCCCCCTGAAAAACCTTCCCTGGGGACCCCAAGACCCAAATCCCTTGAGTCTCACAACAAAGGGAAATAATCCTTTTTCCCTTCCCCCCTCCAGGTGCTCCTGGAGAGATACACAGACACAAGCTCTGTGAATCCAAACAGAGTGACTCCCCCTCTCTGTTCCCAGTCCTGGAAACAAAAAGTACTTTCCTCTTCACCCAGAGGGAATGCAAAATCAGGCTAGCAAATTCAACACATACAGTTCTCCCCCTGATTTCTTCCTCCCACCACTTCCCTGGTGAGTACAGACTCAATTTACCTGAAGTAAAGAAAAACTCCAACAGGAGTTCTTTTTATATAAAGAAAGCTTTATATAAAAAGAAAGAAAAATACATACAAATGGTCTCTCTGTATTAAGGTGACAAAATACAGGGTTGATTGCTTAAAAGAATATTGAATAAACAGCCTTATTCAAAAAGAATACAAATCAAAGCACTCCAGCACTTATATTCATGCAAATACCAAAGAAAAGAAACCATATAACTTACTATCTGATCTCTTTGTCCTTACACTTAGAAACAGAAGACTAGAAAGTAGAAACTACTTCTCCAAAGCTCAGAGAAAGCAGGCAGACAGAAAACAAAGACTCAGACACAAACTTCCCTCCACCCAGAGTTGAAAAAATCCGGTTTCCTGACTGGTCCTCTGGTCAGGTGCTTCAGGTGAAAGAGACATTAACCCTTAGCTATCTGTTTATGACAGCAGCAGACTCAGCAGCCAGGACTCTGGCCTTTGGTGTTGCCATGAGGTGCATCTCATGGCTTCAGGTTTCAAACCTCTGCCCGGAGCTGCAGTATGCCATTCAGGATTTACCCTTTGTTGGTAAAGGCCTCTTCGCGGCAAAGACAGCCCCAGGCTGCGAAGCCTGATGGACAATAGGGTCCTAATGTGCTCTCTCAGCATGCATATGCCAGCGACCAAACGCAGGCCTTTCTGTCCCCAGCCGCCATACTCTGTGCCTAGCCAGAGACAGGACTTTGGCAAACGGTGAGGCCAAGGTGGTCGTAGACGAATGTCAGGACCCCTAAAGAGCCAAGCTCAAGGTCCCTCGCAATTACCACTGGGACCAAAGACGAACCTTCCAAGGTGCGCCTGAAGGCGGTGTACCAGTCACAGGCCGGGATCCCAATCCCGCTTTCTCCTGGCGTGGCCCCAGTTAATTTCAGATCGCTGGGTCCTGCGCACGGTGGAGCATAGGTACCACCTCTAATTTGTTCCAGCCCTGTCCCCCTTCAGGGACCCCTCTCACGAGCAATTCCTCATACAAGAGGTGCAGACGCCGACTGACGAAAGGGGCAAGGGGGTTTACTCCCGTTATGCCCTAGTCCCCCACTCGAACGGAGGTCTCAGACCTTCCTAGTCCTGCACGGACTCCACCAGTTTAGGATAAGGTTGAAGTTCCGCATGGTATCCCTGGGAACCATTATTCCATCCTTGCCTCCTGGGGGCTACTATGCCACCCTCGATATGAAGGACGCGTACTTTTCCAACGCCATCTTCCCTCTGCACAGGAGATACCTCCACTTTCTAGCCAACCGTCAGTACTTCTGGTTTACGGCCATAGTCGCCGCCTACCTTCGCTGATGTCGGATATGCGTTTTTCCGTATCTGGACCATTTGCTTATCCGAGGAGACTCCGAGACACAAACCACTCAGCACGTGGGCATCGTCACGGTCTTATTCACAGGTCTAGGCCTGATGATTACTATAGAGCAATCCACTCTGGTTTCCACGCAGAGGTTGGACTTCCTAGGGGCTATCCTGGTCTCCTACCTAGCCGGAGCCTGCTTATCACAACTGCGGTTTTAGGCGATGGCAACAATCATCCGAGGTTTGCAGGCTTTCCCAACGACCTCGGCTCGTACTTGTCTCAGTCTCCTGGGTCCATGGCTGCCCGCAAGTTTGTAACCAAACGCGCCAAGCTCCGCCTCCGTCCTCTCCAAGTCCGGCTCACCTCGGCGTACCACCCGGACAGGGAGCCAATGGTCATGGTAGTCACCGTTCCCTCGAGCACCTTAGGCTCCCTAGAGTGGTGGCTAACTCCCTCCCTGGTGTGGGCAGGGATGCGGTTCCATCCGCCCCAGCCCTCACTGCCCCTGACGACGGACGCGTCATCTCTCTGCTCGAGTGCTCATGGTCACCTCCGAGCTTAAAGCCTTTGGTCTTCTCGGGAGCTGGCATTCCACATCAGTGCCCCAAAAATGAGAGTAGTCCACCTGGCGTGCCAGGGGTTCCAGCGGCAGCTGCGAGGCCGTGGTATCTCAGTGTTTACAGCCAACACAACGGCCACGTGCTTCATAAATAACCAGGGAGGGACATGGTCCTCCCCCCCCTTTTGTCAGGAGGCCATCCATTTCCGGGACTTTTGCATGGCCCACTCGATGGAGCTGGTGACGTCCTTTCTCCCAGGCGTTTGGAACGTCTTGGCGCTTTGACTCAGCAGGTCTTTCCTGTCTTACAAGTGATCACTCTGTCCCATGTGAGGCGTTCTGCTTTCCAGAAGTGGAGATGTTTCCTCACATAGACCTGTTTGCTCACCGCGAGAGCAGAAAATGTCAGATGTTCTGCTCCTTCCAAGGTCTCTCCTCAGGATCGATCTTGGACGCATTCCTGATGCCGTGGAAAGGCCAACTCCTTTATGCCTTCCCACTGTTCCCACTGGTTCATTAGGTCCTGCTCAAACTCCGCAGGGGCAGAGCACGCATCATCATGATCACTCCAGAGTGGTCCAGGCAGCACTGATATACCATGTTGCTCGGCCTGTCAATAACCGACCCAATTACCCTGCCACCCCACCCAGACCTCATCAGTCAGGGCAACGACAGGCTTCGTCACCCGGACCTGCAGCCTCTTCGCCTCACGGTGTGGCTGCTGCGTAACTGAGCCGGGGTGACAGGAAGCCTTCCACCTGGTCAACGTACCGGGCTGAGTGGAAGCGTTTCTTCTACAGCTGCAATACGCTCGATCTTGCTCCTACTGAGGTCTCGATCCCCTCTATTTGGCCTGCCTCTGGCCTTCAGCGGCAGGACCTGGTGGTATCATTGCTGAGGGTACACTCGGCAGCCATCTCTACCTTCCAGCCAGGCTAAGGTGGACGTTCCGTGTTCTCACACTCTATGGGTCCGAGGTCCCTCAAGGGCTTGGAGCGCTTGCACCCTCGGGTGCGCCACCCAGCCCCAACCTGGGACCTCAACCTAGTTTTAACCAGACTTATGTCTCCCCCATTCGAGCCGTTCGCGACTGGCCCTCTGCTATACCTGTCTTGGACGACAACTTTCCTCGTAGCTGTTACATCGGCCAGACGGGTCTCCGAGCTCAGAGCTCTTACGGTGGTTCCACCGTACACTAGGTTTCACAAAGACAAGGTGCAGTTATGACTGCACCCGGCTTTCCTCCCTAAGGTGGTTTCGGCCTTTCATGTTACCCACAGCTCAATGCAATGGGTGCAACCATTGCACCCCCTGGACATCTGTGGAGTGCTCGCATTTATATTGCGCTGACAGAACCATTTCGTAAGGTGCCCCAGCTCTGTCACGGTAGCAGACCAAAGGGAGGGCTTGCTTGTTTTCCTCTCAGAGGATCTCATCTTGGGTGATGGCGTACATCCGCACTTGTTATGATTTGGCTCATATTTCCCCAAGCCACATCACCGTGCATTCTACCAGGGCTCAGGCTTCATCTGCCGCCTTGCTGGCTCGTGTTCCTACCCACGAGATCTGTCGCGCAGCTCCATTGGTCCTTGGTCCATACCTTTGCTTCGCAGTATGCCCTGGTTCAACAGTCAAGAGATGCTGTAGCCTCTGGCTCAGCAGTTTTCATTCTGCCACATTTCACTCCGACCCTACCGCCTACGTAAGGCTTGGGATTCACCTAACTGGAATGGATATGAGCAATCACTCAAAGAAGAAAAGACGGTTACTCACCTTTGTAACTGTTGTTCTTCGAGATGTGTTGCTCATATCCATTCCACACCCGCCCTCCTTCCCCACTGTCGGAGTAGCCGGCAAGAAGGAACTGAGGAGCGGGTGGGCCGGCAGGGGTATATATCGAGCACCATGACGGCGCCACTCTAGGGGGTGACCTGCCGGCCCACTGAGTTGCTAGGGTAAAAGTTTTCCGACAAATGTGCACGCGCGGTGCACACACCTAACTGGAATGGATATGAGCAACACATCTCGAAGAACAACAGTTACAAAAGTGAGTAACCGTCTTTTATCTAGAAGCAGTATTACTAGTACAGTATCTCCACCACCACTTGATAGATGCAAGAGCGTCCCAAACCATGGCAGGCACAGCTTAGTTTACACCAAGCTGAACAATGTCAATGTCCATTCCTAAATTAGAAGAAACAATAGATTGCCTTAGATCTGCACCCACAATCCATTGTAAAAGGATACTAGTTTCCAAAGGTTCTTAAGGACATGTGGTATTAAGCCATAATGTTCCTTCCGAAGAATGATATTCTTCTCCATCAGGGCTGTGTCATATAATGGTTTCATCAGACACATGTCAGAATGGTCCAGGGTAAAGCCCTATGCCTCACTACCTATACAGTGTGTGGACAAAAAGAGAAACAAATGTATCTTTTCCCTTTTACAGAACATTAAGATTTGAAGCTGACGAGGTTGTTTCTAACACTGTTTTGGGCCTATCATAGATATCACCACCACAAAGAAGCAAAAACACAACAGCAGCGCTCAAAGCTGGAGTGGGGGGTGGGGGTAGAGAAAGAGACTGTACTCCAGACATCACATTTCCAGCATACACACCAGGTGAGAACACTGAAAAACTAGAATGTATGGTTAGTGTTTGGATCACTTCCTAAGGGCTCACATGTGGCGTCTTCGTCACGTACAGTAGTGCCAATATAAACCAAAGTGCTCGGGAATTCAGGCCTCACTCACATTTATTACTTCACCCATTGTCTTCATTTTTGCATCATTTCTTTGACTTTACTAGGTAAGAAAGATACAAAAACTTTGCACCCATTTGTGACCCTAAGACCCACAAAGTGCCTACTGGCAAAGGATTCACTGCACTGTAATAGCAACTCCTATCAGACTTGACAAAAATCACTACGCCCAAATACTGCTTTCACCATATTTACCCAAAAAGAGTTGTGCCAAGAGTCCAATGGAAACTTATGTCATGCGGATCCTCCTAGTCATTGCAGGATGTGCATATAAGTGATATTTAAGGAGGTGCATGTATGGATTGTAACACGTTTAGAATCTATGTCCTAGGCAGGGTGGACAAGCAGGTTTTGCCAAATGGGTGCGGAATAATCTATGTGTCGTCTCTGAGTAAATGAAGCATTGTGAAGCCAAGACAAAGCAAGTCTCACTTGTCTATAATGTTAACAGGAACAAGGTTGATGTGGGGGATATAAAGTCAGCATGGCCCAGCACACCAGAGAACATACAGCAAGATGCATGTTAAAGATTTACTGGACTACAGAAAGAAATGCAAGGATAACAGCCTGCTGGCCATTTCCCGGAGGAAAACCTGGAGAGAGGGGGGTTGTCCGTGAACATTCTGGATCCTGATTTGACTGAAAACCACAAGCTCTGCAGAAAGACTCTGAGGGTGAAAAACTGCTTTAGATAAGAATTGTAGCCTGTTAAGTTTTAGTCTCTGGAAAGCATGTTATACTTTTGTTTAATTTGTAACCTGTTTTTATTACTCTTGCTCACTATCTCTAAAAATCTTAACCTTTATTAATAAACTTATATTTGATTTTACTCTCAATAGATTACAGTGCTGTGTTCCTCTACCAAGCTTATATTCAGGTTATGCCTACACTACAGCTTATGTTGGTATAACTCAGGGTTTGGCAACCTTTCAGAAGTGGTGTGCCAAGTCTTCATTTATTCACTCTAATTTAAGATTTCATATGCCAGTAATAAATTTTAATATTTTAGAAGGTCTCTTTCTATAAGTCTATAATATATAACTAAATAATTGTTGTATGTAAAGTAAATAAGGTTTTTAAAATGTTTAAGAAGCTTCATTTAAAATTACATTAAAATGCAAAGCCCCCCAGACCGGTGGCCAGGACCTGGGCAGTGTGGGTGCCACCGAAAACAAGCTCACATGCCACCTTCGGCACTCGTGCCATAGGTTGCCTATCCCTGGTATAACTTATGTCACTCAGAGGTGTGACTAAACCATCTTCCCTGAGGGAAATAAATTATGCCAGCATAAGCACTTGGGTGCAGTGTTATGGTGGCAGGCGAGCTTCTTCTGCCGACGGTGCTTCTGCTGCTCAGGGAGGTGGTTTTATTATGCCAGTGGGAGAGCTCTCTCCTGCCAGCATATACCATCTTCAGTAGACGCACTGCAGCGGTGCAATTGCCCTCAGACATGCCCTCAGTTGAATCAAACAAGTGGAATGTAGCGTGACAAAGTTCCTCCTTTACTTTGGTGGGTCCTGCGCTTATTGGAGGATTTGCTCACCTCTGTGATCTTCCCCTCTGGTGGAATCCACAGTCTGGGTCAACTCCTCCTGTGTCTGATCAGGAGTTGCGAGGTTTGGGGGGAACCTGGGCCTGCCTTCTACTCTGAGTTCCAGCCTAGGGCCCTGTGTATTGCAGCTGTCTATAGTGCCTCCTGTAACAGCTGCATGACAGCTACAATTCCCTGGGCTACTCCCCCATGGCATCCTCCAAACACCTTCTTTATCCTCACCACAGGACATTCCTCCTGGTGTCTGATAATGCTTGATTGTCTGATAATTCCTCAATCCTCCAGTAGCACACCCTCTCAGTCTCAGCTCCTTGCGCCTCTTGCTCCCAGCTCCTCACACGAGCTTCCTCTCCTCTGGCTCCTCCCCGCCTGACTGGAGTGAGCTCCTTTTTAAACCCAGGTGCCCTGATTAGCCTGCCTTGATTGGCTGCAGGTGATCTAATCAATGTAGCTATCTCCACTGCCTTCTAGAAAGATCTTAATTGGTCCCAGGTGCCTTGATTAACCTGGAGCAACTGCCATTTGGTTACCATGGTACTAGGGATTTGTTTAGCCTGGGGTTAACATACCTGTTCCTCGGTACTTACTGTAGCCATCTGGCCTTGCCCCATCACAGTAGGTATTATTCCCTTGGGAGTAGCAAACTTGGTAACTTCTGTGACTGTCCAGTGACAGGGGCACGTTCTTCAAACAGGTTTGAGTACACCATGTGTTATCCTACAAAGCAAAAAAAAGACTAGCAGAGTTTCTGAGGAGATTGTTTGGGTGGCTAACAGACTGGGTTGGCAGGGAGCTGACCCCCAGGTTAGCAGCAGCAAGTCTCTCTCTCACTGAAGCAGGGGGATACACAGTGATCTGAGTTCCCAGAAAAAGCATGCACCATTTTAATTACCTTTCAAAAGCTCCAGAAACTTTTTCCAGAATCCAGAAAATAAAAGCTTTCCAGTTTATCTGCTTCTTCACCGTACTGTGGAGTTAAACCTGCACAGTGTGAGCACTAGATGTACATATAAGAACCAGATAAATAAGTGATGTGCAGGACCAGGTAGACAAGAAAACCCAAACCTGCACTGATGACAGTGCTCTCCACATCCACCAGTTTACTTTGGCATACCAGAAAGAGTAAGACCAAAGCGGAGAGAGCACACCTAAGTACCCCAATTTGCATGCTGAGGATCATACTTAAATCCTTATCTCCTCACATGCTTATTCTTCATCCAAGCCCCATCCCTTTTTACCTTGCATTCTTGAGAATAATGGAGAGGGCATGAAACCAGCTTTGACCCTGTGCAGAGGACAATGTGTTTAACCCTACTTGTCTCCATGAGTAGTCTCCACTCTCACTGGAGGATCACAAACTTGCTGTTCCTGCTATGCACTATCTAAGGACTTGAAAGATCAAGGGCTTTATGTACTAGCAGTTAGAATTCTGCCTATTACATATTTAAAGTGTGTTCTTCTGACTGCAACAATCATATATTGTGTACAATGATAGAAAGTGCATTGCTTTTCATTCTGACCATTGGACTCAGCTGGGTTACCATTTTCAAAATAAGAAACAATACGATTGCCATCAAAGTAGTAAGGGTTAAAAATAGCAGCATGTCAAGTTATCCCTTGTGGGGAAAAATGGCGAGGGGAAAAACAAGGCAGGCAAACATGCAACTCTGCCATGGTCATTCAGGTCAACCCCCCTTTTTGTCGTATGAGTACAAGGGTGTTAAAGTGCCACTTCACCTTGAATGATCCCTTAGAATATTGCTAACTGCTTATGCTAAATGCTCTGTTCAACTTTGTATTTCACTGTGACACTCTTAATACCTTTCCCAGACCTGAAGAAGAGCTCTGTGTAACTTGAAAGCTTGTCTCTTACCAACAGAAGTTGGTCCAATAAAAGATATTAACATATTAAGATATTGTCTCTCTAGTGGTTACCCAGGACAAACTCATAATCTGTGAATCTATTAACACCACAGTGGTGCCTATTGATTATCTAGTCTGATCTCCTGCATAACACAAACCATAGAATTTCACAAACTAATTCCTGCATCCAGCCCACAACTTCTCATTGAGCTACAGCACGTCTTTTAGAAAGACGAGCAAGAAGAGCATTCAATCCTTTTGGGAGAGAGGGATGTCTAGATTGTGGACAGTGATAGAAAGGAAGGTATGTGAAGGCCCAGGTTATAAGAGACCAAGTTGAATAAGTAGGGTGGGATAGAATTAAAGGCGATATCAAGAACTTGAAGCATGATTGGATGATGGAACAGCCAGTGGAGCGGTCTGGAGAAAATGACAATCAGATCAAGGGGCTGTAAAGACAATGTTAATGGCCCCATTTTGATGACACTAGAGAAGGGTGATGAGGCTCTTCGCTAGGCCAGAGACGTGAGAGGTTGCAGAAATCCCTCAGTTTGTGAAATACACTTGTGCTGCTTGCGTGCACAAAACAGACTTCAACTGGCCTGTAACCGTCAGTGGAGAATTCCATCTCTTCTGGGGAATTCTGGGCAGAAAGCTGGCAGATACAGCTCTTGTGCCAGATGCCCCTACCGTAAAGAGTAGGGGGAAGCATGGCAGAGCAGACCTAAGCTATGGTCGTCCACTGGAGTATGGTCACTGATAGACTTTTAGCCTCGACTCAGGCCCTCCCCTCCACTGCATCTGAATAGCATTTGGCCCCAAGATGGCAATGAGATGTGTGCACCTATCTTTTTTTATGTGATGTTAAAGTACACTTCTCTCCAATTGCTTTACTACTCTGTTTCATTCTATTTCTGCATATGCAGTGCATGATGGTATGGTACAGTCTTACTTTTTTATTGGTTGAGTTTGGGCTCACTCAGTGGCAAAGTCTCTTTTGCAGGCTATCCCAAACGAGTGTCAGGAAAACCTTCATCTGACACAGTCACATTGTTGAGATGCTGTCTGTAACAGGAAAGGTATTTTAGAATAGAAGGGCCTTAGAAATGTCCTGAGACTACTTCTTGCATCCTTTCATCTGTAGGACCACTTACCTCCTTTATCAGATATCCATTTATCAAGCCCTCAGGGATGGGAAAATTAGAACTCTTAAAGGGCTCTAAAATAGCTCTTCTAAACAGAAAAGTGTTGTGACTTTCATGTATCTAATCTGAGGCTCTTCCAGGGAAAAGAGCAGATGCTGTTTATCCCACTGGAAAGCTGGGGAGTGCTCTTGCTATAAAGCGCCTGTTTCTAGCTCTAAATGATTGCCATTGGCCCAGGTCTGAATATTGCACATGCAAAAACTCAGTACAGTGTGATTTGGGAGTGAATATTCCTCTTTCAGGGAATAGGAAGAGACATATTTTGTGACAGGTGATTTAATGAAAACCAAACATGGCTGTTTAAAGCTGCTCCAGTATTTGGAACATGAGAATAAGTTGCAGGGGAGCTGGATCCTTCGACAAAATGCAGGTAAGGTGATCATTTCAATTTGTCATGGAGTTCTGCAATTTAACACCTGGATATCACCAAAACCTCTGGCGTAACACTTGGTTTCTTTTCCTAGAGCTCACACCAACCCACTGTATGACTTCACATCTGCATGCCTCAGCGTCTTGAGCTGTAGAATGGGGATAATGATAAGTTCCCAACTTTGTAAAGGGGTCAGAGCTACACATGAAAAAGACTTAATGCAGTGTGTAATATATGTGTTGATGTGTAATAATTTCATACATACATCCACTCACACACACACCCTACACAAATTTATTTTCTAGGGGTATTTTGTATCAGAAGTTGGCTTTCTTCCAAAAACAAACAAGACTACTTCTCTGGGAATATTGTCCAGTTGCTAATTTCACTACCGGAACTGTGTTTCTGCACATTCTGGCCCATGTCCACAACTGCTTCTATTGAAAATAAAGGGTCTGATGATTCTATGGATAATGGTAAACATATGTAGCCCAGGCAGTGTTATACTTCGAAAGCCAGAAATCATTAAAAGGTATTTTAGTTGTTGGCAACATAAGATCAGTGTAGGAAACATCATCTAACAGAGAAATCTCATAACATTAAATTTCATGCTCAGACAACATTTGGCATCTTTCTTCCTTTCAATAAACTAATTCAAAACTAGGGCCAAAGAGTGTTCTGAAGTTTCAAATTAGTTTGTCATAACTGCAGAAAAGAAGGAAAAAAACTGGATCTTTGATTTTGTTTGTGTTGGAAAGTACTTTCAATTCAGACTAGGTCACTTGATTTTCTTTTGAGTATACATGAGACCTTTGACTTTTTGGAGTACACAGGAGATGAATTGAGTAATGTGATGTCATTGCCTTGTGGAGTTCCCACAACACTAAATATATTAGTCACTTGTTGCCAGTACCAAGAGGGTAAAGAAGAAAAGCAGAAAGAACATAGCATTATGTAGATGAACAGTGATGATTATTCCTTATGATACACACTACTTTCTTACTGTTTAATTCCTCCGTTATTATTTTTTGTGTGAATCCTGACAAACCATATTCAGATTAAATTATATTACTCAACTAAGTGCTCACCTTCTCATGACTGTGTAAATTTATTGTGTTAAATCAGTGAAATTTAGCACTCAGAGTAACAATTTGAATCCGTTAAGTTAAATCGGTTAAAAGTATGTAATTTTTGGGGGGGTGGAGGGGGAATCTAAGGCTAATCAATACATGCAGATTACCTGAGTTCATATGCTTAAGAAAAATTCCCTCTATATTTTTAAATCAAAGTTTGGTAAAACAGAGCAAATATCTGTTCATCTGGAGACAGGACCACCTTTTCCCCAGAAGCAGGGAAAGCTGTATGGTTTCTCTTTCCTTATAAACTGCAAGTGTCAGATCCTTGCTCTAGTGAAATGAAACTTTGGATTTTATACAGACACTATATTTTTCACAGTGAGTGTTTATCTGTTGGCTGACAGCACATTCTCACAAAGGATAGTAATAAATAAGATGATGTATAATTTTCTTTTCCTAAGTGTTCACAACCAGGATTCAGATGGCGAGGGGAAGTCATAATGTTCCTTACCAATGCTGGGATTACTCCAAACTGCTTCTTGAACAACGTCTGCTACTACTGTGGCTCTCATTGACTATGGTTGAGTGTTTTATTTATGTATTTATTCTTAAAAAAAAACAACCCATCAGCCTTTGATCAAAGGGAGCACAGAATTAGAAATGCAAAGAGGAGACCATGTTCTGACAAAGCTGCTAGTGCAGAAAACATGAAATAAAAACCAAGATTTATCATACGGTAGGAACCATGAAAGCCAAGATTTTTAATTAGCTGTTAGATAATTCTCAAATCAATTCAGTATGGCAGAATCTTTTCTTAGGGATACATGGGGGTGGAAAACTGGTCAAGGAAAATGTTGTCCACAGAATGAATTATATGAGTTTATAACTGTAAGAGCCCAGTTCCCGACAAGCTTCATAGACAAATAAAAGGTCAGTTAACCCTTTTCTAATCTCCATCATATAAATCGACTAGAAGAGCTATATGAGTTTTAGCAGGTGACTAGTAAAGCAATGCCCTCCAAGTGGTGCTACAGCAATTCCAACCTTGCGCTCACTGCCTCAGTCCTTAAGGGAATGTGCTTCTCTGAGAGGTGGCTGGTTTATCCCAGATATGCCCAAACATGAATGCATGCTTTGTACTAGAGAATTAGTTATTAACGACTCACACTAGTGATGGGTTAACTCTTTGTGGCTCCTGGCCCACTCCACCTAGAGACAAGAAAATAAAAAGTTGTCTGCATGCCCTGCAGCTTGCCTTCTGGTGCTGAATTCAGCTTTCTTCAAGTGCATGTGAAAATGCATTGGTCTCTGAGAACCATCAGTAATTCATCAGGATGAGATGAGAGTCAGATCAAAACAAAAGTGGAAGACACCCTACCCTACCCTACCCTACCCGCGCGCGCACACACACACACACACACACACACACACACAGAGCATATCCTTCCCCCCCTCCTCTTTTTACTAGTGGATGTTGCACTGGTCTTGATCTACACAGTCCATATATCAT
Source organism: Gopherus evgoodei (assembly GCF_007399415.2). Lineage (NCBI taxonomy): Eukaryota > Metazoa > Chordata > Testudines > Testudinidae > Gopherus > Gopherus evgoodei. The sequence continues at coordinate 75,802,792 of NC_044324.1, forward strand.
GGAGTAAAAGTCAACTCCTAATCTAGAAGACACCTGTGATTAATCTCCTACAAATCATTAACACTGAAGGGCATACTTTGTTAACTCTTCTCAGAAGAAAAAAACAATTTGCTTTTATTTTTAGTTAATAATATGTAAAATGGTGCAAAATCTTTCATATATTTTGCAAAAATAAATATCAAGTTTTTTTTAAAAAGCAGAGCCCTAAGGTAAATTATAGTTGATAATATAGGGCTAGATTTAGCTTCCATTGCAGTGAATATGCATCTTTCCATTGACTCCACCTGGAGCTGCATTGGGTTAGTAATGAAAGTAATCGCTGAAAACTACCAGAATCCCTAAGGGGTTCATGCCTCATCAAGAAGTGCATTCACCATTAATTAACATGGAATCCTACATTTGGACTGGAAAATAAACCCTCAGGCCAAAATTTTCACTCTTAGGTGTCTAAAATTAGACACTTCAGTACACATTTATGGGGAATAATATATGTATGGGATGTCATACTCTGTGTAGCATATGTCTGTGTTTTAATATATCATGTTAGGTCAGATCAAGCAATGGTCAAGAAGAGAGGGAGATGGGTATGTGTACCAGATAAACATGTACACCAGAACAAACAGCAGCTTTACTCTGTCCTTCTCATCACCTCACACACACATTTCTAGTTGCTGTGCCTCTGCAAACATGCAGGAGAAGCTTCTGACAAACTTGATGCTCTCCACCCAAGCTTGAGCTCTAAGGTCAAGTCTGAGGGATCTGCCTTCAGCCACACCCACTTTTCCCCCTTTATATTCTCGACCCAGACTTTGGCTGCCTACAGTTGGGTGCATTCTGGGGTGCAAAACTCCTTTGTGGCTATTTCTGTGCTGCAGTGGCCAGGGGAGGATCCACCCCTTGAGATTGCTGTTAAGTGCAATGTGGATAAGTTGCTCTTCAGCGGTGATACCAGCTTGCAGAGGGAAGCACTTCAAAGGAACGTGATCCCTTACCTCCACCACCTCACATCAAAAGGGTCTGCCTTCCAAGATCTGCAGCCTGGGTGTCCTTCTCCCCATTTCACTGATGCTGAGTATGGGAATAGCCACTGATGGCAAAGTGACTTCACCCCATCCCGTCAACTTTGACCTGGCCATGGTGACCTATGTATTTGAAATAACTGATCTGGCATTTGCAACTGCAAAATAATTAAATTGCTGGCTTTAGAAAAAGCTCCAGATGGTTCAGAAAGCAACAGCCCCTGTCCTTATCATGTCAGGACACCAAAAGTTCATCACCCATGGCCCCACTCCTTATATTGGCTCCCTGCTAGATAACCTGCTCAAGGCTTCAGCTCTGATCTTCAAATCCCTTGGTGGAAGTAAACAAGCTATCAAAAGGACTGTTTCATTCACATTTACTACTAGGTTAAATTGGTTGAGGTTGGAATGGATTCATCTTTCACTCAACCTTCCTTCTCCCTCTGCAATTCAACTTGAAAAGGGTATAAACAAAACACATCTGAAGATTATTTAGTTCTTTTGAGCAGTTTTAGACCTGACAGATTGATACTAGACCCTGTGCAATCCCACTTATTTCAATATAATTGCATGGGTCATAAGGCAGTATAGAATTTGGCCCACAATATTCACGTCTGTTCAATACTTTCCAAAGTAACTTTCTGCCCTCATGTGCACCAGAAAGATTTCCTTTCTAATGTTATATTGAAAATAACAGCCACTACTGGAATTAATGGCTTGTGAACCAAAAACTTCTCTAAATGCACAAGATCTGAATCAAAGCCAGTGGAAATTTGGAAAAATAAGTGCATGCATTCTCTCATCTCATCAGTCATCTACATATATATATACATCTATATAAATGGACATAAAATTAGTTAATATATTGGAAAATGCTGCAAAGATTTCATTTTAATTCAGAGATTTGCATATTTCATGAGCTTTGAATTCTGTATTTCGCTATATCTCCATGGAGACAGGAAGGTGTTTTATGCATTGTAGCTTTCTCATTCCAATAAAATGGAAAACCAAGAACTACATTCTGTAATATTTTTTGAGCAGTAGGGATAAGGAAAATAAACTGGCTTTGCTGAATAGCTCCTGAGCCAATTCTTCTCTCCATTACACCAGTACATATCCAAAGTAACAACACTGAGGTATGTGGAATTACACCACTGCAACAGAAGAACTTGCCCCCTTTTCCATTCAATATGACATGATGAAAGTGTGCTGTCTCATAGGACTGCGCATGGCTCTTGCCGCAGAAGTGAGAGGGATGGGGATGACTCGTTATCAGATAGAGCTTTCCGAACTCTTTTATGGGACATGATCTGCAGTGTTATTGCTAGAAGCAACTCCCAAGTGGAATTGTAGTTCCTGTTATTGTCTTTTCAGCAGGATCTTAGACCTATGTCATACTGAAAGAGGTACAGTGCACCATTAAAAACAAACTAGCCCTTCTTCCCAAGAGTAGATGAGAAATCGTGTCAGATACCATCAAAGAGAGAAAAGGCTCAAATAATACAAGCAACAGTATGAATGCTACACAATAGTGCCGCACAACTGTGCCAGTACTTCATTTGTCAAATTTATTATAAGAGTAAACCATAGAGTTCAAGGGGGGAAAGAAGGTTTCTGGTTAAAAAATAGCTAGGAGTGAGGAGTCCTGGCTTTGCCACAGACCCTGGGCATGGTGCTTAAGCCCTGATTTAGGACAGCCCTTAATCTTAATGTTAAGCATGTGACATCAATGGGACTTAAGCACATGGTTAAGTGCTGTTCTGATTAGGGAGGCTTTCTTGCATTGGGGCCTTAACCTCTGCTCAGTTTTCTTCATCTGTGAAATGGGGATGTAAGGAGGTGGAAAAAAGATGGCCATTGACAGAACATTGCTTTCAGGGTCTCTTCCCACAGTCCTTCTCTTTAAAATGGCCAGTTGGGAGCCAGCATGGAGGCCCACGTAGAGGTTGAGCTGCTAAAATGAGACATTAAAACAAACAAGCCTTTGATCTCTTATTTAGAGGACTTCTCCTCCATCCCCCACTTTGGCTTTAAAGGTACATTTTTTCTTCTGGCCTCTCTTAATCTCATAGATATGGAAGTTGTGTTTTGGGAAAAATAAGGCAGAAGCAGCTCAGGAGTCTCTTTAAGCATCTCTTGGTACAACAGATTTTCCCAGTCTTTCTAGCATGCCTTTCAGGTGCCATCCAGTGTTGCTGGAGATAGTGCTTCTAGTAGTAAGTTGGACATAGTTAACTCAGCGACAGGGCTAATGAATGAAACCTTATTGTGGTAGCACCTAAGGGCCCTGATCAGGGCCTCATTGTGCTAGGCACTGAATAAACACATAATAGGAAGAGTTCTGAAGTTTCAATATTCAGGCTGATTCATTCTATTTTAAAAGATGGAGGATCTTGTGAAGTAATCAGACAATAACTGGACTTTACATTTGGACACACTATTAGATCAGCCAGTCCATCTCCCAAGGGCATGTAGAGAAATCAGCAGGGCTGTGCATGTGTGGTTAATACTCATGGATTAAAGCCAGCAACATTGCAATTGCAGAGACAGTGTTCAGTTATAAGGAAAAATTAGAATTGAGACTGCCTTAAAATATGAATTTAACAATTCTTCATTTTCCACACTCTGTTGGTTAAGTTCCTTAGTTTTGATTTCTTTTGCATTATTTTACGTTTAATACTGTCAACTTCCTTTGATGTCGTGGGCCAAGGTTTTCAACAGTGATAGTGGTACGGTTGCCAGTTTTGGTTGGACATATTCCTAGAATTTTCATCATATGACAATCTTTAATTCAAGATTAATCTTTAATTCTTGGAAACTCCAGGAAAATCCTGGAGGCTTGGCAACCCTAGATCATGGGTATCTAAATTTTTGGATATCCTACTTGATGCACCACAGAGAGATCTGATTTTCCAAAAGGGTTGGCACTAAAAATCAGGCCCCTTTAAGATGTCACAAGTTAGGCACCCAAAAACTTGAAGCCCTCAAAATCACCAGCCACTTTAGAAAATCTTGAGCTTGATTTCCTCCATATTTTGTAGTTGAGGCCTACCTGAAAAATGTAACTCAAAGAATGATTATTAGAAATTTTATTTAACCTTATACAAGATACAAAGAGCACCTGTATACCCATCTTAGGCACAACTTTATAGCACAAAGATGTCACTTTATTATGATTAAGCTAAAGCAATTTCATCTCATGTGGCTTCCAAGTAGCAAACAAGGCAAATTAAAAACTGAAACAATACCTTCTTTCCAGCCACCAGTCACCTCTATAATTCCTCCCCCTTTTCAAATGTTATGGGGGAAAGAGATGGGCTTTGCAGCACATTCTGAAGGTGATCAGATGTGGGCTACTTTGAAACAAGGGCAGGGGGAGGAGGGAGGAGCGACTTTCAAAACTAAAAAGGTCTTCACAGAGAATGCCCTGCCAGCAGTTCCTTTTTCATAGCGAGGAGGCTCCAGCTCAAGCATCTCTGCTGCTCATAACTGTAGTAGATGGCATGGTAGGTTAATCATTGACCTGTAAAGCTCGAAATGGCTTGAAATTCCTACCTAGGAGGATGATAAGGCTTCATAGGTGAAGTCCTTATGGAAAACAGCCAGCCAGTACAGAGAAGCACAGGATCAAGCACTTGGCTCTGTGGCTAGCTCAATAAGCATTATTGTGACGGGGTGCCCACTCACCTCCTCCTGGTTACTGTTGGTATTAGCTCTCACAGGGCATTACATCCTCTTTTAGCAGTGTCTTTCCCATCAACCTTTCGCCCTGCAGGCTTCTTTCACTTCAGGAACCACAGCCTCTTCTTCTCAACTCAGCCCTCAGGCCAGGTCACTATGAGTGTTTTCCCTTCTAGGGGGAGGTAACAAAGTCTTCACAGAACAAATTGTCCCAGGCAGTCTTCTGCCTGGTCTGTGCCACATCCCCAATGGCTGGTAGGGGAACCCAGGCCCACCATCTACTCTGGGTTCCAGCTCAGGAACCTTCTAATCTAATGCCAAGATCTGCATTCCTATTCCTTGCTGCTTTTCTCCTGAGCCTTCTTCTGCCTCCCACCTAGGGACAGGGGTGGCTCTAGGCATTTTGCCGCCCCAAGCATGGCAGAGGCAGGCAGGCTGCCTTTGGAGGCTTGCCTGTGGAGGGTCCGCTGGTCCCACGGCTTCGGTGGACCTCCTGTGTGCTTCTGCGGGAGGTCCACCAAAGCCACAGGACCAGCGGACCCTCCGCAGGCAAGCCGCCGAAGGCAGCCTGCCTGCCGCCCTCTTGACACCGGCAGAGCGCCCCCCACAGCTTGCCGCCCCAAGCACACGCATGGCATGCTGGGGCCTGGAGCCGCCCCTGCCTAGGGAGTAACTATGGACTATCCTCTACAGTCCTGAGCACACCTCCCTCAAAATGGCTGCAGACCACTTCCCTGCAGCCTCCCTTCTGCTACCAGCTACCTGGATTTATACAGGCCCCTCCTGTTCCTGTCCAGCTGAGCCTTGTGTCTGATTAATCAACCCTGCTCCTTAGTTCCTCCTCCAGGCTCCACCTATAAGCTAATTAGGCCTAATTTACCCTCTCAGGGCCATTGTGGGGAGTACACCCCATCACAACTATACAACAAGATGTGGGATGTTCATGAGTAACAGAATGACATTTGTTGTTTTTCCTTGCTGTTCTTTATAATAGTAAAGGAACATCACTCTTGAGAAATAATTTTGCTGCCCATTGCAGTTCCTCCATTCGAGGACCTACATTGGGACTGAGTTTTTGTTACATGTCGGAAAAGAAGAACTGGGTGTGGGATGGTGAGAAAAGATTATTTATTTTTTTCAGCCTGGATTTAGTTGATAGTCTTAAGTATTTTGTAAAGTGGGTCATCATATTACAGGGCTAAAGTTTTCTGCTAGGCTTCAGCCCAGCCTTCCTTATACACATGCACTTTATACCCATATTCTATGAGCCATAAAATTTGCTGTAAAAGCAGCAAAGAGTCCTGTGGCACCCTATAGACTAACAGACTTTTTGGAGCAGGAGCTTTCGTGGGTGAATACCCACTTCGTCGGATGCATGTAGTGGAAATTTCCAGGGGCAGGTATATATATGCAAGCAAGAAGCAGGCTACCTGCCCCTGGAAATTTCCACTACATGTATCTGATGAAGCGGGTATTCACCCACAAAAGCTCATGCTTTGCTGCTTTTACAGATCCAGATTAACACAGCTACCCCTCTGATACATAAAATTTGCTGGTGCAAATGTGATTATTTAGCTAGCCAAGTGCTAATATTTATGCCTTTAATTAATTGTGGATACAAAAGAAAATGCAGCTGAAACTTTTGCAGATAAAAAATATTACAGGCACACATTTTCCAGGTGCAAGTTTCATCTACAGAAGGGAGGCAGCATTCGAAAGTGTAGCTTTTATGTTCTAGTGTGGGCTATACACAACGCTCTAGTAAATAAAAATAGGGGGGAATAGTTTACCTAGCTTACAGAACGTGAAGCTTAATTAAAGGAGTTATGGTACATTGAGACCTGTTGATGGAGGACATTATAAACATTCAAGGAATTATTAACACATGGTGGATTTCACAGGAAAAAGATGTATGGTACTGCTACAAAGTTTCTTACAGTTACAACAATAAAAGTCAATGGTTGGTAATAGTAAACAGAGTTGTGTGTAATCAGTTGGCAGCTGGTATTACTTGTGAGAAGAATAAGAGGTAGGTTTTCTGGCTTAAGCCAGCAGACTGGTGGAGAGAGCTGTGTGGATTGCCCTAGTTAGCCAGGGCCGAGGAGGGCAGGTGGGGAAGCCACTACAAATTATCGCAGCCTGTCGGTCTGGAAGGGGACCCAGGACACGGCTTCCCTGGCTTCGTTGGCTCTGTTTAGCTGGTCTGCCCTTGCTGGGGGGCCCGAAAAATTTTTTTCACTGGGGCCCGAACCCGCTCTTGGTGGCCCTGCAGATAGCTGCTGCAGAAAAATTACTTCCCTTTGTCAAAGTTCTCAGTTTCTCATTCATTCATTCATGAGGAGAAACTGAGAAGGCAGAGTTAGCAGAGCAGGGCAAGAGAATGGTGATTAGAGTGACATAGATAGGAGAATTGAAGGAGAATAGTAAACTTATGCAAATGAATAGTGCATGGGTGTACACACACTTTATAAAAGTAGTGAATACTTATCTTCTCATTCCCAGAATTGCATCCAGAATGAAAGCTGTCACTCTGGAGCCAATTGCTTCCGTCCTATTCAGCATACACAGCACTGTTGCCTGCAACTGTTTTTCATATTGAAGCTTCAACTTTTAGAGATTGGGTCATATTCCGAGGTAATGAAAAAGGTGATGTAAGCTAGACAACCTTTAGACACCCTTACTTACTCCTTTAGACCTACGTACATCCTCTCTACCAATATACAAAGAAGTTAGCATAATTTATACATCAAGAAACTGGAAATAGAATGGGGGCACTTTAATAGACATCTTCTGGCTCCACAACGTAAGAATGGCTGTATTAAGTCAGATCAGGTCTATCTAGTCCACACCTGGCCAGTGCCAGATGCTTCCAAGGGAATGAACAAAACAGGACAATCATCAAGTGATCCATCCTGTCATCCACTCCCAGCATCTGTCAGCAGAGGTTTAGAGACACCCAGGCCATTGGATTGCATCTCTGAGCATCCTGGCTAATAGACATTGATGGACCTATCCTCCATGAACTTATATAATTATTTTTTGAATCCAGTTATACTTTGGCCTTCACAACATCCCCTGGCAATGAGTTCCACAGGTTGACTGTGCATTATGTGAAGTACTTCCTTTTGTTTGTTTTAAGCCTGCTGCTTATTAAATTCACTGGGTGACTCCTGGTTCTGGTATTATGGGAATGGGTAAGTGACACTTCCTTATTTGCTTTCTCTATACCATTCTTGATGTTATATATCTTTATCATATTACCCTTAGTTATTTCTTTTCCAAGCTGAACAATACCAGTCTTTTAAATCTCTCCTTTTACAGAAGCTGTTCCGTAACCCTCATCTCTTTCATTGCCTTCCTGTGTTCCTTTTCCATTGTTAATATATCTTTTTTGAAATGAAGCAACCAGAACTGCAGACAGTATTCAAGGTGTGGGTCTACCGTGGATTTATACAGTGGCATATACAGTCTTTTTATCTATCCCTTTTCTAATGGCTCCTAACATTCTGTCAGCTTTTTGACTGCTGCAGCACACTGAGTGGATGTTTTCAGAGAACTATCCACAGAGACTCCAAGATCTCTTTATTGAGTGGTAACAGCTAATTTAGATACCATCATTTTGTATGTATCCTTGGGATTATGTTGTCTAATGTGCATTACTTTGCATTTATCAACATTGAATGTCATCTGCCATTTTGATGCCCACTCACCCAGTTTTGTGAGATCCGTTTGTAACTCTTTGCAATTTGCTTTGGACTTAACTATCTTAAAAAATTCTGTATTGTCCGCAAATTTTGCCATATCATTGTTTACCCCATTTTCCAGATCATTTATGAATATGTTGAACAGCAATGGTCTCTGAGAGACACTACAATTTACCTCTTCCCATTTTGACAATGGACCATTTATTCCTACCCTTTGTTTACTGTCTTTTAACCAGTTACTGATCCATGAGAGGACCTTCCCTCTTATCCCAGGACTGCTCGCTTTGCTTAAAAGCCTTTGGTGAGGGACCTTGTCAAAAGCTTTCTGAAAATCCAGGTATACATATCCACTGGATCACCCTTGTTTACATGCTTGTTGACCTCCTCAAAAGAACTCTAATAGATTGTTGAGACATGATTTCCCTTAACAAAAGCCTATTGACTCTTCCCCAACATATTCTGTTCATCTATGTGTCTGATAATTCTATTCTTTATTATAATTTCAACCAATTTGCCTGGTACCAAAGTTAGGCTTATCGACCTGTAATTGCCAGGATTGCCTCTGAAGCATGTTTAAAAAATTGGCATCATATTATCTATTCTCCAGTCATGTAGTACAGAAGCTGATTTAAGCAACAAGTTACATATCAAGTTAGTGCTCTGCACTGCCATCTGGAAGACTGGTTTTGATTTTCAGTTTCATGCTACCTACCTGGGCTGGCAGAAGCTGAAGTGCAGTATGGGTATGCTCCTCCCTGTCCCCACATCATAAAGTGGAGGAAGATGCAGAAATTAGGCTGCTTACAAGTTATGCCAATTTAAACTCCCTAGATTTACTTGCCCCCTCATTACTAATGTATAAAAGAATCGAACCTGGAGAAAGAAAGCCTAAATCCAGTGGAGTGCAAGTTAATGTGGATAAGGGTCTAATTTACACTACCTTAATGCTTCACTTCTGAATAGGGTCCTTTCTTTGAGGAAATTCAACTCATTAGCTATGAGAAACTGAGTTGTTCCTAGGACTGTGTGAAAAGTCTTGTACCTTAAAAAAAAAAAGGGAATTTCTAGCCTTTGACAGTTTTGCAAAATGTGGAAAAAATATATTTAAACAGGACAGCTTGTATAAACTTTTTCCATAACTGTAAGAAATGTTTTTATCAATGAAGAGTCAGGATAATTTGCACAAGATTTGCCACTTGATTTTGAAAGTCACAATCAATGAAGATGAGAGACATTTTGCACTCTTCAAATGTGCATTATTTCACAAAGGTACTTCCTTTTCCCTTGCAAAGGTGTAAAACACACAGAAGTCTCCTTCACTTTGAGCAGTTGCAGGCTTAAAAAAAAAGAGAGAGAGAGAGAGAGAGCAAGAAGGCCAATTCCAGGGCTCAGAGTGAAAGGTTGTTGAAAAGAGTAACCAGCCATGACTAATAACTGCATTGTGCTGGGTATTTGTAGGGATTCGGTTGTGAACCACCAAGTGTGTGAAACAAGATCATTTGGTGGGAGAAACCCAGGTGGCACATGGTGGAACTTAAATATAAATAGAAGGTTCTGTACAAGATCAAGTGACTGGGGATAGATGGAGAACCAATACAATCATAGGAGTGGTACTCCCTTGTAGTTATTAATGACTGCTCCGTTCATTGAATACAAGTGGTGCTTTTTCCTACTTCACAAGGCTATTATGAGGATTAATGTTCAAACAGCTTTTGATGATGATATATAGCACTGTGTAAGTGCCAAGCCCTACATTAGAGCTAAGAATTATTATGAAAGTGGAGAATTAATATCAGGTGAAGCAAATGCTTTTCATAATTCAAAAGTGTTCATTGGATGATGTGACAACCAATATTATTAGAAATGTTCATTTGTATTTCCCTCAGGGGGTATGTATCCTTGGTGCAACACTCACTATCCATGTTTCAACACTTTGAACCTCTCTCTGCCCCAGCACTAATTTATAACCACCATCCTACCTGCTCAAGCACACTGGATAGGACTCCTTGAAGCCATCTTAACCAGCTTTTAATAAATTGGAAGAGTTGCTGAGAAGCAATTGAGGTAATTCCTTCTATTACCAGTACTTACATGGTCCCCAATTACTGTAGTATCTTTGTGTCTCACAATTTTTAACACCCCTGTGAGGTAGGGAAATGCTATTAGTCTCACTATGCAAATCGGGAACAGCAGCACCATGTGGCAGGGTCACACAGGAGGTATGTGATGGCCAGTGGAGTCCTGTTGGTTTCTTTCTTGGGTTTGTCTTGCAGTAGGAGCCTTCTGGGAACACGTCTGGCTCTGTTGATCTGTTTCCTTATTTCCTCGTGCGGGTATTGTAGTTTTGAGAATGATTGGTGTTACATACAGTCCCCAGCTAAAACCCCTCCAACGCATCTTCAATGATCCCACACTTTCACAGGCCTTGGGTGGCAGGCCAGTCCTCGCCCACAGACAACTGCCAACCTGAAACATATTCTCACCAGTAACTGCATACCACATCATAGTAACTCTAGCTCAGGAACTAATCCATGCAACAAACCTCGAAGCCAGCTCTGCCCATATATCTACACCAGTGGCACCATCACAGGACCTAACCAGATCAGCCACACCATCACCAGTTCATTCACCTGCATGTCCACCAATGTAATATATGCCATCATATGCCAGCAATGCCCATCTGCTATGTACATCGGCAAACTGGACAGTCTCTATGGAAAAGGATAAATGGACACAAATCAGATATTAGGAATGGCAATATACAAAAACCTGTAGGAGAACACTTCAACCTCCCTGGCCACACTATAGCAGATCTTAAGGTGGCCATCCTGCAGCAAAAAAACTTCAGTACCAGACTTCAAAGAGAAACTGCTGAGCTTCAGTTCATCTGCAAATTTGACACCATCAGCTCAGGATTAAACAAAGACTGTGAATGGCTTGCCAACTACAAAACCAGTTTCTCCTCCCTTGGTTTTCACACCTCAACTGCTAGAACAGGGCCTCATCCTCCCTGATTGAACTAACCTCGTTATCTCTAGCTTGCTTGCATATATATACTTGCCCCTGGAAATTTCCACTACATGCATCTGACGAAGTGGGTATTCACCCATGAAAGCTCATGCTTCAAAATGTCTGTTAGTCTATAAGGTGCCACAGGATTCTTTGTGGCCATTTGTTGTATTGTGTCTGAATTAGTTTGACTTGTAATTAATGTGTCAAATCTTTGGGGCATGGACCGTGTTTTCCTTTCTGGTTTGTAGACCACTGTGCACGCTAAAGATGTTCATATATTTTAATGGTTAATATTTTGTACACAAAAGACATTTTCTTCATGTTGCCTCTTCAGCTTCACACTGTGACCTTAAAAGTACACGTTTCTTTTGCCAGTGTCTTACACAGTCTGAATGTCAGCTCCAGAACTAAGAGAGATAGGAATATTCTTAATTAAATTAAATCCCTTAATTTCATGCCCATTATAGATTTTAAAGGTACAGACCAAAGATTTCCATTCTTGTGCATTGTTGCCATAGCTTTGCATGCAAACCAGGCACAAATACAGAAATTAAAATAAATAAATAAATAAATAAATAAATAATAGCTGACCCTTTAACAGAGGTTATTATTTAACAACATTTGAATGTACATTCGTAATTATAACCAGAGACCTTTAACAGTGGGTCCCCTGTTTTCCTCCACTACCAGCTCACATCCTGTTCAAGGCTTCTAATTGTGGCAACTTTCCTTGGGAAGCGTTGGGCTGAATGGGATTCCATTTACAGCCTAAAAGTGATACCCTAACATCAATTAAAATGACCACTGCAAAACAATGCAGAACTGTCTTCCCAGAAAGCGAGTATAGTTCCTATACAGTCTTCTCACACCCAGACAGCTGAGGAGGCTGGGGGGAAGAGAGGTGCCAGTCTTGGTGTGGGGGAGGGGAAAGGGACATGTATAGTTCCTTCTGTAGTTCATCATGACATTAAATCCATTAAATTCCTTACAGACGGGACTAGGACACTGCAATAGAGTTTAAGTATGTTCATGATCCCAGCCCCATGACATGTGGAATAACCTATGTAATTATATTCCCCTTAGTGCTTCAGAGAAGTCCCAGTGACTGTAATACATGCTAACTTAATCTTAGCCACAGTAAAATGTGTTTCTAATTTACAAATTCGGCAATTTTTCAGTAAGAATTGTTGCACTTTGTCTGATCTATTCTCAAAATACGGAAGTGCTTGAAGCATGACCACCTGCAATAACAGATTACTGTTCCCTAAAATATTGCCATACACCTACAATGTGGAGGCATAAAGCTTCTCTAAAAAAGAGCTTTGTTATTTTTTCTAAAAGAAAGAAATGATCCCAAAGTAAAGCTGGTTTTCAGCAGCCTTTCTGCTCCCAAATGCAACTGGCATCAAAGTCTAATGAAAACCTGTTTGCGGACACTGGATCTGATCCAAGGTACACTATTGGCATATTCCAGATCCCTTGGGACATGACTCATAAAAAACACAAGGCTGTCATCAGATGGCTGGTGGCTCAAATAAATCAAATTTATTTTAAAAATTGAGGCATACCAAAATTTTATTAGGTGAAACTGGCATTTCTTATAGCCAACTTGCACATATATATTTTTATTACTTACAGCAGTTTAAAAGTATGCTACCAATCATATGCAAAACAAGAGGAGATTGCAAATGTACATTTTTTACTGTGTGGCAGGAGGAACTATGTTTTTTTTTTTTTAAAGTACTGACTAATACTGCATGTTTATAATAGGTGGCACTGAAGAATGGACCTCAGCGTTTATTTTATTACCAGAAGTGCTTTGGTGCAAACTTCTGCACATCTTCCATTCATGCTCCTTAGCACTAATCTTAAAGAATGACTTTTATTAGAGAGTAATTGGTCATTAAAACAATCAGCTGCACGCAAGGATGACAGATAATGTTTGCAATGTGCATTTACAAGAAACAGACATGAATACAACTAAAGCCCTTGATGATCTAAAATGGATCAGATCTTCAAAGGTCTAGTGCTGCTTGTGTGCTGCATATGGTGAGGCAGTTTCCAAGACAGTCAGACCAAGAATGTAATGAGTATTGACAGCCCAAGTGTAGCTGAATACAATCCATGAGCACCAAAATTCTTCATTTTTGACTGAAATTTGTACTGTTTATATTTTTCCTAATCATATCCTGTAAGGGGACTATTCATGTGTCTAACTTTCCATTTGTTGTATCCAATTGAACCTACATTACCCATAGGGTTAGATTTTTATCAGTCAATGTCAATTTCACTGAGTTGCACACAAACAGAGGACAAATATTTCCATCAACAGTGAAAGTTTACAGATAGGCAAAGTAAGAAAAACGCTACTTGAGAACTTAGAGTTTAAGGATATTTACTTTGTATACTTTGATGTATAATGTGGACAATTCATATTTTAAGGTTACAAAGCTTTAACTTTCTGAATCTCAACATGTACATTATTAAATAGTCATTTTCTAACCCCCTCTCCCCAATTTCCCACAACTGTGAAAGTTAAAAAGACCTTCTAAAAATCAGAAAAAGTGCCATTTTTTAGAATTTCAACAGATGTTCTGCCAAGCCTAATTATCCATCACATTCAAACCTCAGGGACAAATTTTGCTTTCATTAACATCATTTAAACCCTCTCTGGGCTCACTAAGGACCAGAATTTGTTACACTTACTCATGTTGAGTAAGGAACAATTCCTCAAATTATCACGCTAAAAACCCAAGGGCTGTCTAAACAGGTGTAAGTGGGCTACAAAATAGCCTTCACTTTAAAGAGTGTGTATGTATAGGTATATCTATAAGAAGCTAAGGAAAGACAAGGCCAAATCCTTAAACTCCCACTGAAATCAATGGGAATTTGAATAAAGGCTGAAAAAAGCCCTCTGGATTTGATCCAGAAAGAATTTAGTTTGCTTTGCAAACTAAAATAGGGCAAAAAGAATATCACTGTAGATAAGTCATTGGCTTGCTGTATTTGACAGTGTGCTTTTAAGATTAAGAGATATTTAGCCACCTTTTGACACCCTGTCGCCATAGGTGCTGACACTAGGGCTGGTAGGGGTGTAGCAGCACTCACTAGTTTGAAGTGGTTTCCATCATATACAAGGTTTACAGTTTGGTTCAATGTCTCTCAGCACTCCCTCTATACAAATTGTTCCAGCATCCCTGCTTGTCACTGCAAGATAAATCAGTGGGGTCACACCGAACAACTCCAAGAGTAATGGTTATACTCTGATCATCTACCTTGCTGAATGCTCTATATTTGTTTGAAAATTATCTTTCTTCGCAAGCATTTTGGTTTATGGGCACTCAGTGGGGATCACTGGGTGTAAGTCAACACAGAATTTGGACCAGGGGCAGCTCTAGCCGTTTCACCGCCCCAAGCACGGCGGCACGCCACGGGGGGCACTCTGCCGGTCGCTGGTCCCGAGGCTCCAGTGGACTTCCCGCAAACATGCCTGCAGACGGTCCACTGGTCCTGCAGCTCCGGTGGACCATCCGCAGGCATGCCTGCGGGAGGTCCACCGGAACCACAGGACCAGCAGACCCTCCACAGGCAGGCCTGTGGGAGGTCCACCAGAGCCACCTGCCGCCCTCACGGTGACCGGCAGAGCCCCCCCCAAGGCATGCCCCCCAAGCACGTGCTTGGCGTGCTGGGGCCTGGAGCCGCCCCTGATTTGGACATACACCTCTACCCTGATATAACGCTGTCCTCGGGAGTCAAAAAAATCTGACGGCGTTATAGGTGAAACCGTTTCATATAGAACTTGCTTTGATCCACTGAAGTGTGCAGCCCTTCCTCCCCCTGCCCCTGGGAGCACTGCTTTACCAAGTTATATCTGAATTTATGTTATATCGGGTCACATTATATTGGAGTAGAGGTGTATGATTTTTAGTACACGCCTATAGCTAATCTTTGGCTACCAACTAACCATACTGTCAAAACCTTACCTTCATCTCGACTTGTTCTGGATTTCCTGTAGGTTCCAGTGTGGAACGGACAGGGCCAGATTAAACCAAGAGGTATCTTTGTCTCCCACCCTCATGCTGTGGCCACAGCCCATGCCATGCCTGTCTCTCCCACAGTCTAGCTCTGCCCATTCTTTGAATGACAGGGCCAATTATACAAGATTACTCTACTAGGAGACTCCCCTTTGGGCCGACTAGGTCTCCCCCGACCACCGTTCCCTGTCTTTGGGAGGACTGAGGGCTGTCCCAGAAGAAGGACTCTGCCTTCTCCCACTTCTCTGTAAATCAGGCCCCTCCAATGCCAGTCCGACAGGACTATGAGGATTGGTGGCAGAGAAGGCCTACCAGCACTCATCTCCCCCAGGACACGCATATTCTTCCCTTCTGGGATGATGTAAGCAGTTTATCACCACCACCACCCCAAGCAGCAGGTTTCAGAGTTCCAAACCAGTAAGGTAAGATAGTTGACATCTCTTGGTGCTGTTGTTGCAGCACTGTCTGTAGATAGCCTGACTCAGTTATACTCTGTTTGTATTTTCAAGGATCTCTTTGCAACTAAGAGTGCTAGTAACAGGGTTTAAGAAATGAAAAAAAAGGCTGACATTCTGAAATAATCACAGGACTCCGAGACCCACAGCCCTAGGCACCTGCCCATTCTTTAATCCAGCCCTGGTAATGAGCCCATGGGTTTAATTGACATGAAAATCCAAGCCAGAAAGTACAGATTTCCCATAAGCGAATGGAAGATTGGTAGAACAAGTACATATAAGCAAGTGGGGGCTAGATCTGCCAGGAACAGAGCTCTAGCTAGATCTTTTATACATATATCACATTATGGCCATAGTTTATTGGCCTAATTTTAAAGAACTAGAGTCCTTGAGAGAGTAATTTCTTTCAGGCTGGCAACCTTTCATTTTAAATACAGTAGATGTATTTCTACAATGCAGAACTACATTTCCAAAGTAATCCTTACTAAATAAAATACAGTTAAATAGCCTAGATTCCTCCCTCTCCCTCCCCCGCCCCAAGTTTTACTACTGGGCTACATTTTGGCCAAGAGGGAGACACGAGTCCCTGTTCTACTCCCACTCAAGTCAAAAGCAGAACTCTCATTGATTTCAGTGGGAAAGGGTCAAGGCAAAGGCCTCTAAGAGGTTTAAAAAAAATCAGTGAAATGTTAGTCAAAACTGGAGTATATGCAGTTCAGTCTGGATGCACATTTATACAGCTGAGGATGACAAAGTGAAACATCAGAGCAGAGATGCCTCCTCCTACAGAATCTGCCCCCTGAAGAAAACATCTGCCTGCATGTTTAACTAAGAACGTGAACTGCTAATACAATCTGACCTGCAGACTGAGAAATGAGTAGTTCTTTAACACACCAGGCCAGAGGGGGGTGGAAAGAGAAAAGGATCGAAAGTTTTTTACCAATGCCCTATTTTCTGCAAGTGTACATAAAGGGACAACAAAAGGAGAGAGTGATCAGGAGTTCCAACCAACTGACTGAAGACACTGGGACCAAATTGAACTGTGGCATTATCAGGTAAAACTCCACTGAAGTCATTCCAGTTGCCCCTATATAGTCAGGGCTGAGTCTTGCTTGGAGACCACCTACATCTAGGGCCTAATTCTGCCAGAGGCCAGCACTGTCTAGAAGAAATAGGATTTTCATGGAAGTTGAGGTTGCTAGGTGCCTTAAGTCTAGTTTACAGTATCTGCAGCAGGAGGTGGTATAGATAGATAGATATAAAAGACACTACCTGAGTCTTATAGACTACATTTCCCTTACTCTGTTTCTTTGCACAATAGGCATATATCTTGTGCAAAGAAACAACGTAAGGGAAATGTAGTCTATAAGACTCAGGTAGTGTCCCTTTAAATAGTTTATGTGCCCTCTAGTGGCCCTCACTGTCTTCAATTTCCATTTGTAGATAGGCTCAGCCTACCATGATCTTTGAGAAATACTTGCCACCAGCTAATGATACCAATATATCCTCTATTCTAGAGAAAAGATACTGGATTACTTGGTTAATCGTCACCAGTGATACATACAGCTCTATTCTTTTTCCTTTACTGGCACTACAGAGATGCCTTGGCTATAATTCCAAAGTCCTGTAAATGTTGATGTTCTGCTCGTGTCTTTGATGGCATCACAAGGAACTAGTTGAGTTTTGCAAAGTTTAGGAATTGCTCCATTTTCAAGCACAGTTTTGGCTTCCACATGTTTTGAGGCTACAAGACCATCCTGAAAGACTTTAGCTGCCTTGTCCCAAAATTTCAGCTAGTTTTTGTTTTGGGCTAGAGTTCATAATAAAAAAAACCTCAAACAACTTGAAGGCATTTTATGCTTTGCCAATCCAAATGCATTATTTGGTAGAAAATTCATGACTTTCTCACTTCTCAGAGGTTAGCACATGCTATTTACAGCTATGTTACTGTCACTGTAACACCCAAGGAGCAAAGACTTTTCCTGTATGTTTACTAGTGTTGAAGTTTTCTACAACTCTAAATAGTGTCTGACAATTCTACTATGAAACCAAAACAGTAGACCCTGTGTCAAACTCCACTGTAAGGATATGTCTACACTGCAGCTGGGGGCATGCTTCTCAATGCAGGGAGAGAGATGCCCTAGCTCTGCTCAAGCTAGCAGGCTAACAATAGTAGCATAGCCAGGGTAGCATAGGCAGTGACTTGGGCTTGACGCCCAAATAGGTACACCAGGTGTATCTATGCTTGTGCCACCTGTGCTACCTCCACCTCCACTGGTATTTTTAGGATGGCAGCTCAAGCGAGAAAGTAGAGCTTTAAATGATGTTGTTTCACAATCTTAACTTGCCAGTGCAATGCAGCTGTTTCAGTTTGGGCTTTTGCACTTACATGGATATACAAGTTCTCAACCCAACGTTTGTGGCATCATAGCTACTATGTTTAGTCTAATCTAGTCTTGCAGGACATGTAACACCTTATTCTGCAGTTCTTATTCAAAACAAATTCCCAGCTAGGAAGATGGGGTGTTTTGCCTATTTCAGAATGAGGCCTATTGTTAGAATCTTTTTTAAAAATGCGGTCTTCCTCCTTTGCATAAAGTAATGTTATGCTCTTGAACACCAGATGAAAAGTAGGTTGATGTATTCAAAATATCACACCATTACAACAGGAACTACAGGCACTAGGGCCCACATTTTCAAGAGTGGCTTCTGATTGTGCGTGCCTCATTTTCTGAGTGCCCAACTGTAGACACTTGGGATGAAATCTTGACTCTACTGAAGACAATGACAAAACTTCCACTGATTTGAATAGAGCCAAGATTTCACCCCAGGTGGCGGGGGTGGGGCGGTGTCTGATTTTCAGAGATCCTGAATAGTCATTGCTCTTAAATTACTTTAATTGGACTTGCAAGTGTTCAGCACCCCTGAAAAAAAATCAGGTCACAGAAGTCTAAAGTTTTGAACAGCAAATAAATAAATGAATAAATATACTCAGGCCATCACATTGTCTGGAGTGGTTCAAGACCATGAGTTCCAGCCTCAGGGCAGACTGTCAAAAAGCAGGACAGACACCCGAAACTGGCTGTATGTTCTTTAATTAGATTTCACCAGCCTTGTAACAAATGTGAACTCCTGAAGCACTATAGCAATTTACCATGGAGTCACAGACAGTTTCCTTGCATATTCCAGTCTATCTTGCCACCCAGGCAATCTGGACTTAGTGAAAAGTGGTTGCTAAGATCACAAAAGATTCAGGTTGCTTCCAGTCCCAAGGGACCAGTCATTTACCCCAGGTCAATTTGTACCTAAGATCTCACACCAAAGACAACAGTTGTAGCCAATCCAATAGTTAACTAACTAAGGATTTATTAACTAGGAGAGAGAATTATTTAGAAGTTCAATCAGGGAAATATCTGTACACAAATGAATTACAGTCTATGGTTTTAAAAAGATGACAGTTGTAGTAATCTGTCACACTGAATGTCTTTTAGCGATAACCCAGGTGAACCCTGGAGATTTCTGCTTCTGTTTCCTAGCTCCAGCCCTGAGAGACTCCAAACAGCAAAGAGATGGAAATTAAAATAGCTATCCTAAAAAATATTTCTTCTTCCAGAAATCAAGTTGATAGGATGAATCCTTTTGCACATAATCCTTTCACATCTGAGCTAGAACAATACTGCTAGAACTACGAGGCAGCAAGAGAAAATTTGTTTCTCCCAAGCCGTGAAGGCCACATCAGATAACCTGTCTAGTTGGACAGACATTGTCAGCTACAGGTTAAACTAAAAGAAGGGGGCAAAGAAATAGGATGTTATTTTTAACTTGTTATAACACACAATGTATCACACATACTCCTGCACACAATTAATATTAAACATTTATCATTAATTGCATACACGCAATATATACGCTCAATATATACACTGGGTTTGCCTTCTTAAATAAAGGATGTTAACAACCTTCAGATGAGTCAGGACAAGCAGTGTAAACAGGATGGCATATAAAGTGTGATACAGTATACAGAGGGCAAAATATGTTTGAAGGTTAGCTTATTAATAAAACATGGCTGGCCTTGGTTTAGTTTATAAGAAACTTAAGACATTTATCAACATCTGTCTGAACTCATTTCCAGTCTCTTTGGACTCTGTTGTGGATAAGCTGATTAATAAAAGATGATGCCTTAGGAAGGAAGCTTAGATCTTTGTAAGCAATGACAAAAGAAAATGCAGTGCTTAATCTACATATGAAAGGAAATTGTGAAAGTAAACTAGTTTACCACTGCATTCCCGGCTGCCAGTTTCCTATAACATTTCATCTGACTTAGTTTTGGCTGGAGTCTGGAAAAATAAGAAAGAATTCCAAAAATTAAGTGTGGAATTAATTTACAAGAAAGATCATGGTACTCTTTTTTGAGACTCTGAAACCTAATCCAGTTCCCTTGTGGCTTCCTCCCCTTAGTGTTTTTAACTTTGCAGCTTTCCATGTTTGTTTTTCATTTGTCTCCTTGATCCTTTAGTCTTTCCTTTCCCTTAGGCTAGAATAAAGCTCTAATATTAAACAAGTGCCACAATTTGCCTATTGATAATCATTGCCCAATAAAATATTGCCCCAGAAGCCAATTAGTGAAATATGTTTCTTGTAATAGTCAGTAATTTGTTTAACATAATGTGTTCTTGCCTGATAATCAGCTTAAGGGATGCATATGTGTACTCAGGACTCCAATATAGCACAGCTTAGATATAACTTGTACAGAAGATTCACCTCCTATGAACTTGGCTAACAGAGGGATGTAGTTCAAGAGGTTAACATTGTGACTATGGCAATGGTCGATTCACACTTCAAAGATATATGAAGGTTTAAGCAAAAGATTGGACCAGGCTGCTAAATTTGGTGTTGGATTCAAATTTCCCCAAAGTTCAGGGTAGTGAGATGAGATGTTCAGGTCTGAGCTCATTCCTAATTATTGTCTTATTTCTCACCCTCAGCAAAGAACTCAGATGCCCACTGCACTTCTGCAGTATAGAAGAATCAGTTTTATAAGCCAATCTCTCTGGACATGATCTAATTCTTGTAAGGAAGATTTATTTCATCAGGTCACTTTGAGCACAGTGGCTCTTTAATCTATTTAGCCACTTAAGCTAAAGTGGCTAAACAGACCATGCGGGCCATATCCTCTGCTGGAGTAAATTGGCATGGCTCTATGTAAGTTAGTGGAGCTGTGTCAATTAATACCAGCTGAGGATCTGGCTTGTTGCATTTAAAGACTATGTCTGAGCCCACCTACTTTCTAACACATCTTATAAAACTGCTTTAAAGACAGTTTAGACCCATCTGTGCTAGCAGGCTACATTGTATTAAAAGCATTCTCACCTAAAATTGGGTTTAGATACAAACATACGTGGGGCTATATTATCTGATGCCTCGAAACCTAGATACTGAATTTCTCATTGAGCACAGGACTTAAGCACATGCAAACCTACTTTGCCTGAGCTTGAACAGTCTTAAGATATTTTTATAATGAAAGCAATAAACTTTACTCATGTGTGTAGTCCCACCAAGGTAAATGGGACTGCTCATAAATGCAAGTTTTTGCAGAATAGATGCATAATTTACAATCCAGATTCCCTGTTCACATCTCAGGTTCAAGTTAGATTTTGAAAAATACAGAGATCCTACTTTTAAAAAAAATCAGTCATTTTTGACACACAAGAAGCCCCCCTAAAGACGATGCTTGCAGATATATGGGCCTTAGCATGCAAGTATTTGTTACAGCTTTACATTAATCTCAAAATAGATTTCTGCATGCATTGTAGAAGGACTTAACTTATACTATTGGCTCTCATTCTACATTCTTGCTAGTTAAGATTATTCATTGGTTCCTGGATGTCAGGGTTGATGGTGGTGGCCACATTGAAGTTGGAATGATCTGTTACCTCATCCAGAATGGCATTGTGGTTGTGGTTCCCCAACAGCGATTAATAGGCATGGACATGCATTATGCACACGATGAGAGGTTTAAATGCACTTTGAATTGTCATGTTTGTCAGTGGTCACACATCCAACAAGAAAAACTAGGGCACTTAGCACCTATCCACCTCTCAGGAATGTGGGGTGACAATCATTAGGGCTGGATCATGAGCAGCCCCTGTGGAGCTACACAGGGATAAGCAAGATGCTTCCTCTCCTACAAGAGAAGGGCCGCTCACAATAGCAGTCACTGTGTTATGGGGAGCACAGAGACAGCCCCTCCACCCCTGCAATGGGACCCCTAATAGGAGGTAGGGCATGGGGTTACTTCCTTTAGCTTACAGAGTAGGGGTGGCATGTGAGGCAGAGCAGATCACTCTCCTCGCATGCAAGGAGCATGCCTCTGAGGCACAGTCTCTCCAGTACTCCTCCTGGGCAGTGCAGCTCCTGACTAAGGGGCAGAGAAGCCACAATCTAGTTGCTTAGTATCTGTACAGCACCTGCCATGGCCAGGTGTGGGCAGTCATACTTAGTGGGTGGAGACAGTCAGGAGCCCAGGACTAGAGCCCAGGATCAGAGCCAGAAGCCAGAAATTAGAGCTGAGGGTCAGAGCAGGAGTTGGGAGCAAGGCAAAGGAGCAGGGCCTGCTGTGGCAGCCAACTGGGGATCCATGTAGTTACACAACTTCCTGGTGTTCCCTCTAGGCTTAAGTAATGCACCTGGACCAGCCATGGACCCCAAGGGGAACTGCCAGTTAGGCCCTTTGTGGGCAGTATGTGCTGTGGTACTTGGGCCATAGCCTATCAATGGCTTCGCTGCCAGGCCATTGTATGGTAGCATGTATGTGGCAGTAACCAGCTGGCCCAGGTTCCAAACCTGCGGTTCCTCATAACACCTTGAGATTCTTAAATGGAAAGTGCTATATAAGTAGCAAGTATTGATCTTTAGTTAGACATGCAGGGTTGCTTGCTGATTGGATTCCTATGCTATTATGGGTTTAAGACACACCATTTGCCTTGCTTTCATTAGTATTTTTTTTCAGGGCGGGGAGTGAGGTAAGAGAAGTAAGTCACCTATGATAGTGTTTAGTTTATACTTTTCATGTTCAGAGGGCATGGAAATAGAAGTTTTATATATGAATGACAGTAAGAATTAGTGTTGATGCTAAAATGCCCATGAAGCAGAAATATCTAAGGATTCTGGGAACAGGAGAGTTATTGGCAAGTGAATTAAACATGACCCAGATTGCCAATTTTATAATATCATGGCAGTGTATTGTTTCTTCTGAACATGTCATCTCCCTTGAATTTCCAAAATGAATTTAGTACTAGGTACATGAAACTAAACTTACATGATGCAAGTATGGTTTACTTATTAGGAATGAATAAATTCACATAAAATAATTGAATCTTTACCCAAAACTCAAAATGAACCTGAAGCCAATCCATGATGAGATTCAAAAGAGCTGTTGACATATATATGTACGTAGAACTTCTAGCCAGGAATGACAAGAGATGTGAAAATATGTTTGTGGTACAGATTTGTTTTCCCACCCACCTGTAAAATGGCAGTAAGCATAGGTAGGGTAATTACACACCCAAAAAAAGCACAATACACATGCATTCTCTATGTCTGAAGTTGAAAAGATCTAGTATTTTTCCATTTAGTAATAACAATCTCAAAAGAAAGCCTATTCTATAGTTGCTAGCCCAGGTTTGTAGAATCAAAGTGCTGGTTGATTGACTCGAACAACCATTGAGAGTTTGAGTTGTTTTCTCAATATTTTGTGTAACTATTTGAAGAACCTGAAGAAGAAAGTTAAATTATGCAGTCTCAGCTGTAACAGATTAGACAGAAGACTTTATACACCATAACCTTGAGGTGATAATAATTTGTTTGATAAATCTCTTTGCTTTCTGAATTTCCATCATAATACATCATGACTCGTGTGGAGAAAGTAAATAAGTGTTATTTACTCCTTTTCATAACACAGGAAGTAGGGGCCACCAAATGAAATTAATAGGCAGCAGGTTTAAAACAAACAAAAGGAAGTATTTCCTCACACAACACACAGTCAACCTGTGGAACTCTTTGCCAGAGGATGTTGTGAAAGCCAAGACTAAACAGGGTTAAGAAAAGAACTAGATAAGTTCATGGAGGATAGGTCCATCAATGGCTATTACCCAAGATGGGCAGGGATGGTGTCCCTAGCCTCTGTTTGCCAGAAGCTGGGAATGGGTGGCAGAGGATGATTCACTTGATAATTACCTGTTTTGTTCATTTCCTGTGGGGCACCTGGCATTGGCCACTGTCAGAAGACAGGATACTGGGCTAGATGGACCATTGGTCTGAACCAGTATGTCTGTTCTTATATCATAATGGAAGTGCCTGAAATGTACGCGAATGGAATGGATCTAATTGGCTCAGAGTGGTAATCAATATTAATATGATTTGAATGAACAGTTCACATCCCAAGCCCCAACCAAGGAATACCATGGTGACTGGAGAGGAATCTACCTGCCAAACCCAGGCTATTCTCTAGGGCTGGCAAGAAGTATTTCCCTGGCCACTCCATAGCTCTTTAGTTGGTTTTGGCCCACTGACCCCTCTTAGTTGCAAATCCCATATCCCCACCCCAGAGATCATCCCCAAAACCATTTTTAGCACTTCCCTGGTGTGGGCTAGTATAGGGCTGGAGGGAGCAAGGGAAGCAACTTCCTCTGCAGTTGACAGGAAGTGCAGAGACCCTGAGCAGACCCATCTTCAGAGCCTATTGCCAACCAACCACATAAAGGGGAGAAATTCACCTTAAAGTTTATGGATCATTTTCCTCCCCTTATGAAATATTACATAAAATAGCTCTAAATAAACAATCCCTGGGGAAGATATTTCTACAGAGCAAGACAAATAGTCTCTTTATAAGTAAGACTGAGAAACATTCTGTACGCAAAAAAGTGTTTGTCTTGAGAAGATAGGAGATTTGGGTTAATAGCCCAGAAAAATTATATGCAAGCATTATAAAAGCACAGAGGGTACTTGAACTACAGGTGTCCTATATCTCAGGTGACTACCCTATCCACTGAGCTAACAGTTATAAGGGAGAGCAGCTACCTATTCCCTCCCTTTCCCAAGCCCTGCCTGTTGTGTGGCATTCAGCAGCTTCTGATCACACCTATGGGATTGCACCTGTCTTCTTCCAGTTTGTGGATTGCAAGCAGAGATAGGCACTCCCTGCAGCCCAGACTTAGCCATCAGCTCTGTGAGAGAGGTGTGATTTAGAACACATCCTTCTCCTGCGCATTTCCCATTGGCTAGCATGGGCAGCTTCTGACCTAGCATGCTGGGTTTTGCTGATCACATTCTATGGCGCCAATATCTCCCCATTCATTGCATAGGAGCCTAGGCACATAACCTGGGCTTTGTGGACTGTAACTGAGTGATTTTGTAGACACCTAAAAATTAGGCATTGTGATACTGAGCATCACAATGCCCGAGAATCTTTGCGGGTTTGAGCCCAGGACCAGGCCCCTCTCAGAGAGGAAAGGAAAGAGGGAGGGAGGGAGGTAATCACTGGGGTGAAGGTCTGTCATGTGGTCCCCAGATGCTGAATAGGAGAACCAGGAAAGAACTGGCTTTTTACTTAGAATGTATCAACAGGTAAAGTTCTCAGATTGGGAGGAGTGGCAGTAAGAGGTGGAGAACAGAGTTGCATAAGCCTTCGTAGGTTTGGATCAGCATCTGAACTTCAGACTGTTTGCCCAACCAACTCTAAAGCTTTTGAGTTTGCCTGCTGCTGCTGTTTACTGTGTAGGAGTCTTAGCTGTGTGATATTACAGCAAAAATGCAAGTGACTACATAGTGAAAAGCCTCATCTGGAGGCAGTTTCCTGACTTTTCAACTGTAGGTTGGGTGATATTGTGGGAGTGGGATTGACATACTCCACCAACAACTTTGAGTCCCTTTGGGCCATTCCTCCATCTTGAAGTGTTCAAGATACTGAATTAGAAGAAGTTGGTTTCATTAGTGTGTTATCTGCTTAGCATTGCATATTAATCAAATGTTAAATAGAAGTATGTGCAAATGCCTGTAATAGTCCACCAGACACCATCCCTCAGGTTGATGCTTGGCCATTTATCATTATCTTCCATCTGTTTTCAAGCCACAATTTTAGTTCCCCTCCCACAATAAGATCCAAGCTTTTATTGAAATTCTCATTTTCTTCTTTCCTATGGCACCTCAAAAAGAAGAGAAGATCCACTTACTTATATGTAAGGTTACTGAAGTGCAAATCCCACCAAGACCATCAGGAAAAAAAACATTAACGCAAATCACCAATTTGTGATGTGAGGCCACCTTCATTCACACTACCCAGGACAGAGTCCACAACCAATTCCTTTGCATTTTCAACATGCAATCACAATATACATATTAAATGTAAGACACTGGTAAAGCTATTTAAAGGGACATTTCTTTTTAACGTGTGTCTTCAATATCATTTTTAATATTCTCTGAGAAGCATGAAATCAGCATGTGTTTGCACTATTATGCCAGGCAGCTAGCTGAAGAGTATCCAGGCTACTCACAAGGTAAAGATACAAAAAATTAGTTTCCACAAAAATATTTACACTTTTTATCAGCCTCTGAAGTGGGATCAAAGCTCTGCCCAAGTCAGTTCCTGGAGAATGCACACAGAGGTAGTTCTACTCCCCAGCTCACACTTTTAAAAAGTGACTGAATCACAAGACCTCAGTCTCCTGGTAGCCATTGCTTCTCCACCTGAGCCCCTTTCATTTATTTTAAGCTGTACTGACCAGCTACCTCTCCTCTATTCTTTGGCTAGAGAAAGGGGGTGTGAAGGAATATGAAAGACAATAAGGATTGAACACACCAGGAAACAAAAGAATCCTAATACTGGCAAAAATCCATTATTTAAAGGCGATAATAAAGTTGTCAATCAATAACACAGGAGTGTTCAATACATATATCTGTTCACAGGAACACAGGACATAGGACTGGAAGGTCCCTCTTGGATAATCAAGTCCAGTCTCCCGTTATGGTGGGCAATTCTCTTAAAATCTCATTTATAAATCCCTGTTCTGATGGACCAAAATTGGAGAATTTATCAAGATGATGAAATGAAGCAATTGAAGAGTCTAACAAATAACCAGTCTATTCCCCCTCACCATGAACTTCAGCCCCAGCTCTGGGCCCTTTAAATTCAGGCCCCTACATAAGGCCTGTCTACTTCTTAAGGTTTATGCCACTTTATCTGTGGTCAGTAGGGGAACATGGGCCCACGCATTACTCCAAATTCCAACCCAAGGGACCACATACACAGCAGCCATGTACTGGTTACTCACTGCTATTTCCCTAGTCTTTTTCCTACTAGGTCCCTTTTATCTCCAGCACTATCTCAAGGCCAGTAGCCTCAGGTTCTTCTCTATTGCCAGAGCAGAGTATCCTTCTTCACATCTCTGGTCCCAACCAGGAACTGACCAACAGATCCCCTGCAGCAACTTTTATCTTACCGTGCTGGACTCTGATTGGCTGTTTCTGTGATGCCTCTGTAGGCAAGCCTGGAGGCCCCACCTTCACTGCTTCCTGGGGTGGAGTGGAGTAGGACCATGGGACTTCCTGTAGGAAGCCACAAAAGTTAGGTGTACCTCATCACAGGACCATATTAAATGGGTTAAAAACTAACAGGTTTCAAAATATAAATGTTAAAGAGTCTTTGCAAATGAATATGAGTGTTTTCAGTGAAGTCCTGTAAGAATGGTTCTCAGCACAACACTTAAATATTTTTTAAATGAGTGATTTAGAAGACTATATAAACTAGTTGCTGATAAAATTTTCAGATGACACAAAAATTAGGGGAGTGGTAAATAATGATGAGGCCAGGTCACTGATGCAAGGTGATCTGGTTCACTTCATAAACTTGGTTCAGCCAAACATGCATTTTAACACAGCCAAATCAAGATCATAAATCTACGAATAAAAAAAAATCATTCTTACAGAATGGGGGACTGTATCATGGAAAGCCACAACTCTGAAAAGGCCTCAGGGAATTATCATGGATAAGCAACTGAACATAAATTTCCAGTGCAGTTCTGTGGCAAAGAGGGCTAACATGATCCTTGAATGTATAAACATGGGAATATCCAATGGGAGTAGGAAGATGATATTCCTTCTGTATACAGCAATTGAGAGACCATTTTATATTGAAATAACATGTCCACTGAAATCAATAGAAGGACCAAGGGAGAAATAGTTACAGGATCAGGTCCTCTACATAAAGCAAATTTATTGCATAATTGTTCTATGATGGATTACCCCAGGAAAATATTTTCCAAAAACATTTCCATAAAACAGCAAAAGACCCATGCGATTCCTCTGCTGGACCCTCCATCAATTCATGTTTTCTGGATTAGATTGCAAGAGAAAGCAGTAGGGGGTTGCAGCATTTTGTGGCAAATTTCATGTTGGATACCTGCCTTTGTTTTGTGATGTGCTGCCTAGGCTAATATATTATATTATATTGGTTAGATGCTCACACAGTCAGAACAACTGCCAGCAAATCAGAAGGCTCCTTTCACAATGCCTATTGGACAAATATGGGTAGTGCACACATGGTTTAGATATAAAAAAAGTATGCTGCATCAATGCTGCATGTGTGAAATGTTTCAATTATTCCTAAAATATTTTTAACGTGTTCCAGATTTATCAGGCAAAATATTTAGGAAGCAATTGGAGTGTATTCTGTTTTTCATTTTAGTATAGTATATTATAGTAAACACATGTTCAAAATACATTTGACGTACCATCAAATATTTATACATATATATAAGTGGAAATCACAGGGTCATGACTGTAGCATCATTTCACCAGTTTATTTACAAGGGCCCAGATCCACAAGGGTATTTACACTCCTATTTTCCATTGAAATCAATGAAAGATGGGAGCTGAAGTGCATCTGGGCTAAGGAGGTGAGTTGCTAAAATCTATCACATTGGTCATGTCTATACTACGAAGTTCAGTCAATGCAAGTTATGTCAGCAAACTGCCACCAACTTTGGGAGCACACTGGCGTGCTTGTGTTACTGCTGCACTCACTTAGTATGAGTGCTTGTGTCCATGTAAAATGCAGTGCACCACAGGTAGGTATTCCAGCGTGTCTCACGCTGCCCTCCAGCTCAATGATTGTGGAACATTTTTGCAGTGTTTTGTGGGATACCAGCAATTTGCCCAAGAATTCCTAGAGGCTAGGGTTGAGTTCCCACCATGTCACTTTCTCCATGCCATAATGTTTTCCATATCCCATAATTTTGGGGCCATGTTTTAAAATACCACAGGCCTACAAGCCACTTTTCAATCTTCATCTCTTTGTCAAAAGCATGGACTCTGCACAGCTCAGCACAATTCTCATGCATGTTGCTAATCCAGGATGCACAATTCTCCTGTATTTCCAGAACATGAATGAGTACTACTACAACCAGGATTGAGATGAGGAAGATGCAGAGATGTTCAAGCACCAGAACCAGATGTTGATGAGCACAGCAAAAAAAAAAAAGCCAGGCTGCTTTGGTTTTCACAGCAGCTCCTCAAGGAGGATTGCCACCTCGGGGCCTGTGAAATGAGCAGTCATTGGTCAGATCACATCGTAAAGCAGGTTTGGGATGATGAGCAGTTGCTGCAGAACTTTCAGATGCAAAAGGTCACATTCCTGGATTTGTGTGCTGAGCTTGCTCCAGGCCTCCAGTGCAGGGACACCCATAGGCAGTGAGTTATATGGGCCCGTGGTGCCTGTGCTCAACCAATATTTAAGAATGTTGTCCTGGCTCCACCAATGTTTAGGCTTACAGTGCTTTGGGGGGCCCTGTGCTTCAGGGGGATGCAGGGTCCAAGGTGGCCTGGGGAGCTAGCGGGGGGCCTGGCACTAGCAACAGCGAGCGACCAGGCCCCAGCACACCCCACTCTGCTCTGCCAGCTCCTGCCATCACTTGGAGGAACACAAGCCAGAAAGAGGCGGGGCAGGGGGAGGGGCTTGGGGGAAGGGATGGAATGGGGCAGGGGTGGAGCAGAGGTGGGCTGGGTTGCTCTCTGCTGCTGGTGCCAGGCCCCCTGCTGAACCACCAGGCCACTCTGGATCCCATGTGCCCCTGAAGTGTGGGGGTCCCCCAAAGCACAGGGCCCAGGGCGGTTGCCCCGGTCTGTCCTATGGATGGAACGGCTCTGCTTGGACCCATATTGGGCACCACCAAAAATTATACAAACCTGGTGCCCAAGGGGATCATGTTCTGAAACTTGCAATGCTGGATTGCTATCAGTCCGTGGGAAATTAGTTTGGAGCTGGAAAATCCAGAGTGAGGGACATCATCGTCCAAGTGTGTAAGGCCATTAAGCATCTCCTGTTACACAGGACTGATCTCAGGGTAATGCACAGGAAATAGTTGACAGATTTGCAGCTGTGGGGCTCCCAACTGCAGTGGGACAATAGATGTCACCTATTCTGGGACCAGCACACTTGCCACTGAGCACATCAACAGAAAAGGATACTTTTCCATGGTTGTGCAAGCACTAGTGGATCACTGGGGATACTTCACTGATGCCAGTTTGGCTGGTCAGGGAAGATGCAAGATGCTCACATATTTAAGCACAGGACTTTTTAAAAAACCTACAAGTAGAGACATTCTTCCCCAATCAGCATATTGCCATTGGCGATGTTGAAATCCTAATCGTGATTCTGAGAAGCCACCCTGCCCCCTGGCTCCTAAAGCTGTACACTGGCCACCAAGATAGCACCAAAGAAAGATTCAACTACCAGCTTTGCATGAGCAGAATGACTGTTGAATGTGCTTTTGGTGCTTTTGAAGGGCAGTAATGTTGTTTACAGACTAGATGTTGATCAGTGGTTCTCAACAGGTGGTCTGCGGCCCGCTGGAGGTCTGCAAACCTTTCCGGGGGGTGCTGTGGAGCCCCGTGGCTAAAACCTAGAGCCTAAGACCCAGCATTTCCTGCATGGCTGAAGCCAGGACCTGCGGGACTGAAGCCGGGAGCAGCAGGGCTGAATTCCAGAGCCCCAAGTCCCAGTGCTCCCCCTGGGGCAGAAGCCCTGAGCCTATGGGCAGAGTTGGGGGACTTGGGGGTGCTGCCCCCAAAAAAACTAGACTGCAAGAGCACAGCAGTCCTGGAAGTCCCCCCTCCACACACACACACACACACACCCCTGCACCTCCCCTTCAAGGCCAGGTCGGAGGTGGGAAGCCAGAGTTGGGCAGTGCGGGACAGCTGCTGCTCTGGCTGGTGCCATGGTTTTCTCTCATCTCCTTCTGCTACTGATGCAGGGGGGTTGAAGCTGCTCCTCAGCTCCCAGTCCCCTTTGCTCATACAGCTGGTAAGAGCCTTCTGGGTGGGGGATCCAGCTCCATGGCTGGCAGAGCCCTCAGGGAACAGGGACTGCAGGGGAGCCCTCCTTGCACACAGCCCCTAGCAACCTCCCTCGGTGCACCGAGCTACCTCCTTGCCCACACAGAGGCCCTAGCTGCCCCTTGCCTACAGCCTGAGCTACCCCCTCCCTGCACCCTGAGCTACCCCTTGCCCACATACAGCCTCTAGCTACCCCCCTCCCTGCACTGAGCTACCCTCTCCCCACACCGAGCTACCCCCTCCCTGCACCCTGAGCAGTCAGCCCCAGCAGTGGCATTTGATGCTTTTATGAAACAGTGTGTCTCATGTTTATGGAGATTAAATATGGGGGGAATTATTGCTTGCAATTCTGAATGCTGTAATGCTTTGTGTAAACTAGCGAAGATACTCTGAGTTTCCAAAAATAGTACTTTGTGTGCAAAGAAAGAGCAATATTAAACAACATTAAAGTGTGAACCAACGTACACGGTTAAAACCTTTCACCAACACTGGAACAGGGTGAATTATACTTTAAACCCCAGAGTAAAAATGGAATTACAAAGTGAATATTTATTTTCATGTATCTAAAACCTATTACAATGCAGTATGGTGTGGCAACACATGCACCAAACTGTGATTTTCACAGGTCAGCAAATGTGTTGCTATAGTTCTCCTTGTCGTGTTCCAGCGTGGAATGGTAGGGGTAAGGATGCATACCATGTGCCACCTGGTATGTAGGGAAGTGTAGGGAAAACCAACATGGAGTTCTCCACAGATTAGAAAGGCTGCTGAGTCCGTGGTCTTTGGGCATAAATGTCCGTAATGCTCTGCAACATCTGAGTTTGTTGCCTGAGCAAACGCATAATGTCCTGATGCATTTCCTGATGCACCTCTCAGTCCTTTTCCGGCAGAAACCTCTCTCTCTCTCTCTCTCTCCATTCATGGTTGTTTTCTTTGCTCATGGGGTCATATGGATCATGGTTAAAATCATGGCACCACAAATGTTGGGATTCCCTCTAAGACCTCTTTTTACGCAACTTCCCAATAACTCAGTTCAACTCCATACTTCATCACTCAGGTATCTTTATTTGGCATACAGCATTGCTACGCTGAGTTGATCATACTCAAACACAGGCGGTTGGAGTCAGGGTACATCACAGCTCCATAGTTACATAGAAACCATCTTCTTTTATATACATGTATACATCCAGGGCCGGCGCTACCATTTAGGCAGCCTAGGCAATTGCCTAGGGCACCAGGATTATTGAGGGTGCGGCATTTTGCCAGGGGGGCGGCAGGCGGCTCCAGTTGACCTGCCGCAGGCATGCCTCCGGCAGCTCCACAGGACCCACGGACCAACAGACCCTCTGCAGGCATGCCTGCGGCAGCTCCACAGGACCCACGGACCAACAGACCCTCTGCAGGAATGCCTGCGGCAGCTCCAGCAGAGCCGTGGGATCAGTGCGGGGGGCGGAGAAATGGCCATGCGCTTAGGGCGCGAGAAACCCTGGCGCTGGTCCTGTATACATCTCATTACTGTAATGGGTTGGATGACTGAAACCCCCTTGGGACTGCCAGCTGATGTGCTGAGACTACCTCTAAGCTCATTTTCCCTGGCAGCTTGGGACTTCAGAACCCTGCCTGGTTGTGCGAGACATGCTAGCCTGCTACAAACACAGACCCAGGTGTGAATAACGTCCTCCAAAAGCTGCAGGCTTAACTGAAAACAGTTTAAGAAGTGTTCCTGTCTCCAACACTCAGGTACCCAGCTCTCAATGGGGTTCAAACCCCAGATAAATCTGTTTTACCCTGTATAAAGCTTATAAAGGACAAACTCATAAATTGTTCGCCCTCTATAAAACTGATAGAGAGATATGCACAGCTGTTTGCCCCTCCCGCCGAGGTATTAATACATACTCTGAGTTAATTAATAAGTAAAAAGTGATTTTATTAAATACAAAAAGTAGGATTTAAGTGGTTCCAAGTAATAACAGACAGAACAAAGTGAACTACCAAGCAAAATAAAACAAAACACGCAAGCCTAATACAGTAAGAAAACTGAACACAGACTAAATCACCCTTTGAGATGTTTCTATAAGCTTCTTTCACAGACTGAGATGCCTTCCTAGTCTGGGCACAATCCTTTCCCCGGTACTGTCCTTGTTCCAGCTCAGGTGGTAGCTAGGGGATTTCTCATGATTGCCCCCTTTGTTCTGTTCCACCCCCTTATGTAACTTTTGTACAAGGCGGGAATCCTTTGTCCCTCTTTGGGTTCCCACCCCTCCTTCTATATGGAAAAGCACTAGGTTAAAGATGGATTACAGTTCAGGTGACATGATCACATGACACTGTAAGACTCCAAGCCCTCATTCCTTCCAGCCTGACTCATAGGAAGGCCTGCCAGCAAACACAGCCATCCACAGTCAATTGTCCTGGTTGATGGGAGCCATCAAAATTCCAAACCACCATTAATGGCCCACACTTTGCATAATTACAATAGGCCCTTAGAGTTATATTTCATATTTCTAGTTTCAGAAACAAGAGTGATACATATATACAAATAGGATGACCACACTCAGTAGATTATAAGCTTTGTAATGATACCTTATAAGAGACCTTTTGCATGAAGCATATTCCGGTTACATTATATTCATATTCATAAAATCATATAGAATACAACGTCACATACATTTTTGGATTACCATATATACTCGATGATAAGCCAGTTCATTTATAATCTGATTCCCCTCAAGATGGATAAGTAAAAATGGAACATTTTTATAACCCATTCATAAGCTGACCCTATAATTCAGGGGTCAGCAGACTTTGGGTCTCGGGCCATCAGGATAAGCCGCTGGCGGGCCGAGATGGTTTGTTTACCTTGAGCATCCTCAGGCAGAGAGGTAAACCTAAGTAAACAAAGCGTCTCAGCGTGCCAGCTGCTTACCCTGATGGACCGGGACAGCAACTGGTGGGAAAAAAATTTGGGGGGGAGAAGCCGGGAGTCAGGGGAGTAACCACTGTGACCAGTCCTCACATGACCCCACCTTTAACCCAGGACCCCCAGACTTTCCCCATCCTATCTCTTCCCTTCCCACCTTATCTGGGGAGGGCCACGGGAGGGTGTCTCTGACCTGGCTGGAGCTGCTCTGGCAGATCAGGTTGAGGGGACGCAGCCTGCTCTGGTGGGCCAGACTGGGGCGGCGCAGCTGCAGCATGTTCCAGTGCTCTGGGCCAGGTGGCACGGCCGCAGCGTGCTCTGGCGGTGTAACCACAGCCTGCTCTGGGGTGGCGAGGCCGAGCAGCACAGCTGCAGCCTGCCAGCCCTGGAGCTGCAGCTGCTTCAGAGGCTGGGGGAGAGCAGTGTGGCCAGAAGTGGAGAGACTCTGGCCCTGCCTCTTCCTTTCTGGCTCTGCTGGCTGTGCTACCTCTTCTTGCTCCCTCTGTTGGGGGCAGGGACTGCGTCCCACCTCTCCCTCTCTATACCCATTCATAAGCCAACCCCCTTCTCTGGTGCTTCCCTTTGTTACTAAAAAAATTCAGCTTATGAATGAGTATATACGGTACTTTGCAGGAACCAATTCCTGTGCAGCATGATCTGTCCATATATTTTCGATGCTCAATGTACTCTTTACCTCATCTCCACATTCCTAACTTATCTTGTGTCCATTATTATCTTGTTCTGATTAAATGGCTCCATGAGTGTAAGTTCCCTCTTACCTTAGCTGACTCAGACATTCTGTCTTTTTGCCTTGCTGACCAATTTACTTATGTTATTTACTAATGATCTGTTTATCTCCCTAATTCTGTCTTCCAAGAAATGAGCCCTCCCTCCATGTGTTAATTACTCAGGCCAGGCCAAGCCTCACCTCAGCTACAGTCTTTAATAAGAAATGCTAATTATCACTAGTTTTGGAGCATCTCTTTACAGCACTGCTCTGCAGCTCAAACAATGGTGAGTATTGCCTAGCCTAGCCGGGTGTAGTGGGGTGATGGTGCTCCCCAGCTATAGGTATAGGGAAAGTGCAGTGTCTTTTGGCACTATTTTCACAGGCAGTGGAGATTTTGGCTATTTCACTTCTGAGTGTAACAAAAGCACAGAGAACCCAGCTACTACCAGCATCCTGGAGCTGCCCAACCCCACATGCAGATAGCTTGTTTGCTGTGATGGTGCCAGCTGAATTCATTGCACAGTGGTATGTGAAAGTCTCATATCACGGTGGCAGAAACAACGCTGCCATCTCTAGACATGGTCAGGAGAGGATTGCAGAGCATCTCCATCAAAGTTTCATCAAGATCAGTCAAGAGAAGGGACACCCCATTCAGATAAACAAAGTATGTTGTATTTCCACCC
Organism: Gopherus evgoodei; assembly: GCF_007399415.2. NCBI lineage: Eukaryota > Metazoa > Chordata > Testudines > Testudinidae > Gopherus > Gopherus evgoodei. The sequence goes on from NC_044324.1 coordinate 75,838,420, forward strand.
CCATCCCCTGCCTGACGTAACAAACCAAAGAAATGAAAAGCAGATGCCAATTCTACCTCTGTTTGTGCTACCTCTACCCAAGCATGGGACACTGATCTGCTGTGGATTGTGTAATCAGACTGCTAGACTGATCTTTTTGAATTTATCCCCTAATGTTTTATTTTCTAACATTATACCAGTAAAATAAGCAACTGAAAATCAATGCTTTTGTTCTATAATGTTGGGAATGGTATGGGTGCCACTTTTACAGGGAACAATGGTAGGATGGGGAGGAAGGCAGGAGATGAGGATTTGGGCAACGAAAATCAAAAAAAGTATTATAAGGAAAAATGCATATACACATTTATCTGAGCTCCCTCCTCCTTCATCAATAGGCTCATCTGCATTTGCCTGGTGGGACTGTCATGGCAGAGTTTTAAACAGCTCCTGACTCATAGACTTCTCCATGGAGTCTCTCCATTGCTCCTCCTCCTCGCCATTCATGGCAGGGGTCTCCACCTTGGGATCCTGCAAAGTGTCCGCAGTTGTCTGCAGGACACAGGTTGGGGGCCACTTCCACGCATGGCATGCAGTTTGTTGTAAAGGTGGCAGGTCTACAGGCCAGCACCAAATTTCTTGTTGCTCTCCCTCACCTTCTGGTATCCATGGCAAAATTTGTTCACTTTCCTGCAGCCCTTCTGCTCATCCCTTCATGACCCCCTTGCATCCCCTGTGAAACCTGCACAAAGATGTTGCTACTTTTTCTGCTGTTCTGTTGCTGGGTTTGCACAGCCACTTCTCCCAATGGACAGCCAAGGCTTTTTGCCTGCTCCAGGTAGTTCTGGCATGCTCAGATGCGAACAACAAAGGTAAGGGGCTAGGGTTGCTCACAAAAGTGGGCAACTGGAAAAAGGTATTTAAAAAATATGCCAGGGTGGTGGTCAGGGGGAGAGCTACAGGTGGGATAGTCTTCCATTCTCTGTGACCTCTGACAGCAAGTGAACAGAGCAGACACGGTTGCAGAGACAAGGGCATTGTGGGGCAACTGCTAGAGAACTGTGCGGTCAACACAAGCAATGCAGTGTCTATGCTTGCACTGCATTGACCTGAGTAGGTTGACCATGGCTATGCAATGCTTGGGAAGGCAATGTTACTGCTTCACTCTAATGAGGTGCCTACATAAGCAGGAGACAAATATTGGTGTAGACACATGGACAACTTACATCAACCTAGCTTTGCAATGTAGACCAGGCCTTTATTCTCACTGTGCTATGCTCCTGCAACGTGCAGTACTGCAAAGCTGATGACCAGCCAGGTAATTTTACATAATCAAAGCAAAACCAAAACCTTTTGGGTTACTGGAAGACTGAATTTAGATTTCCCCTATATTCTACCCTAATATAGAAGTTTGTAATGATTATTTAGGGAAAAAAACATAATTGCACACTCAACATTTGATTAGTCTACTGGCTTTAATTTTAGATGATCCATAGGGATCAATTAAGCACCCTCGGAACTCACATTAATGATGCTAGTTGCTGCTTTCGGCTGAAACCTATCACTAACTTTATACTGCACCTAGTCAATTACAGCAAGTGGGAGACATGTTTTCCATGGTTTTCACTCTTACAGACTGGGCAGCTTTCATTTATTCTGAAAGTTACCTTTCACAAAGGGCCTGTAACACTTTTTATCCGATTTGGATTTTTTTAGTCCTTTAGTGCCTGTAAAGGAAGGAACTTGGCAATGGCTGACAAGTGATGTGCTACTGGTGGAAGGCTATTTCCATGATCTTTAAGTGCCAGTTCTGTATTTTATTTCACAAACTCAGTTATACGGTATGTGGCTCAGGACAGGGAAACTAAAATTGTGATACGTTACAGGGACAAGTTACTGTAATGAGATGTCAGAAGTGCTCCTCTGCTCAGCCTGCTGTTGCCCCACCTAGCGTCCTGAGAACTCTGTGCTTCTAGACAGTTTGTTCAGTGAAGGAAATTACAGCCTAAAGAGTAGCACACAGTCCCTCCTCACATGTACAGTGTAGGGCAGCTTCCTCATGGAGTGGTGTGTTTTACTGACATTGCATTTACTACACCACTGCTCTCTCCTCTTCTTAGAAACCCTGCTGATGGCCTTGGGTATCTTGCTGGGGCTAGAGTACGATGTCAGTATGCATGTGAAGTCTGCTGGAATACCTAGCAGTATAAGTGCTAAGGCCTTATGTCACCTTACTGAATGTCACTCCTGTACAGGAGATGGAGAGATTTCATGAGACCATATTTAAAGCTTATATTTATGGAGCGCTCCTGCTCAAAGAAGCAGTTGTTTAGTATGTCATAAGTGCATAGCATAATGTGGCTAATTATGGTGTAAGTTGCTAGAAATCTTAGGGCCAAACTAGATGAGTTTCTTACTTGGAATTTTATGAAGCTTGTTTCTTCTGATAAGCAAAATATTAAAGTCCAGGTTGGTGCCTTCCTCCCTTCATATTCTAGGTGCTGATTTGTCCAAATGCTCTGCACACCATCATCTTGTGATTTGTATATTGCCATTTGTATTCCTAAGCCACTGTAATGGACATGCTATTGTTTTTATCCCTTCTCCATATGTTTTTTATTTCTGGCAGAAAGTCGGGGGAGGAGTGAAATCAAGGTGAGGTCAAGCTCACTGTTAGGACAACACAGAGATCATGGTGCTAACAGTAAGACGTTCCAAAGCAGCTCTCCAGTTTATGTGAGAGTTTCCCCTTTTGGGCAGGCTTTATGGCCATCCAAGTGCCTCTGGTTTCATATTCCTTCACTGGGGGTCATATCTGTTGAGCTGGGAAATGCAGTACACATATATTTGTAACTATATATAATCATCAACATACATTTGATTAGGAAGATTCATAATATTCACCCCAGTGAAGTCCAAGCACAGCTTATTCCCTGGGCCTTATTAAAAGCTGCAGAGGACAGGTTGTGCACTTCAGGTCTCTGCAGAAGATAGAAAATCATTAATTGTATCAGCGTATAATGGAAAGAACACTGCCATTTGGGGAACACAATGGAAGGAATTGATTTTGTTTATACCTCTGGTCTCACAAGAAACATTTGACAGTGATATTGTCAGAGAAGTTGGCAGGGGAGGGAGAATAGAAGAAACAAAACAAAATGTTACTTGCATCCACCAAACCAAGTTTTAGGTGTACTGCCCTGTGGCATTGCAGGCTGGCAGGCAGGAGTGAATGTTGGATTGAACTTCAAATCTACATTGGTAACAAAGGGTGCTGGAGACACTGTTCTACCTGCACCTGATATCAAAACTAACCACAAAGCAAGACACATCAGGCATCAATCTCACTCCCAAATGCCTCTGCAAATGTAAAAGTGATTTAACAACCCACAGTAAAATCAGAATTAGACTCAAGCTCAAGCTTTTAAATGGAATGTAAACAGGGCTTATCAGACTACTTTTCACTATGTAGGCTGTATCTGAGTCTAGTTCAGTTGTGGAAATCACAAGGCAGACGTGCAAGGAAGGAAAGCAAGCCCACCGCAACTGGAATAATTAATTAAAAATATCCCAAGTAGAACTTCGTAGGAAGGAAGAAGAGCAAAATAGTCCAAGAAGTCCATTATAGACGATGCAATGGAAACCTAGTTTACCTGTGTAATCCTTAGTACTGTGTTGATAGGCAATAAGGAAATCCACAGCTTGGTGACAGATTGTGTCCCTCCTTCGCTAAGCCTGTTCCATATGATCAAGGGGACCACTTTCATTAAGTCTGACAGAAAGACAGGCTGCATTTTTTTTATATATATAATTCTGTCGTCACTAGACATAGGGTAAAAAAAAAAATCCTAACGTTTTTGTGTCTGGAAAATATTAACCTCTGTAATTTCATAATGACTGGAAATTAACTCTTTATATTTTTTCTTAATATAATTACATCCAAGTTTTAGTGGAGAAAATTTCCATGATATCAGAGAACTCTTGCACCATCAGAAGAGAGGCCTGGTCACCAAAGACCTACATGTCTTCTGAAATTCTCCCCCATTTCTGGGGACAGACTCATTTGATATTTTCACATACCTAAAAGTTATATTGTATTATATACACAAGGGGACACTTGCCTCCCTGAGGTTAGAGCTCTCCTGTTGCATCAGAGCTTAGCCCCACATGTAGTTCTGGCATACTAGCAAATAATACAAACCTACACAAATATGATGAACTCACTGATATGAACCTTATCTCTGGGCTCACAAGATTCAACCACCAGAAAATTGAATGAGGCACCAAAATCTACTTCCTTCTCTTGTACTGAACATGGGAAAGGTTTGCACATTTCAAATAGGCAATACAGAGACAGAGAAAAATCATAGAAGATCAAGTTTGTTTGTTTTTTATGGACTTGTTAAATTTAGCTCTGTTACAGGATTCAGTAACATCCCAACAGAATCAAAACATTCCTGGCTCTACCCTCCCCTACTGTTGTCTCAACTAATACTGACATTTCGGAAACAAAGTATTTCCTCAATTACCATTTTCATTAAAAACATACTCTATTGCAAATTCTGCCTCTTTAATATTGTTCTTTTCTTTTCTATGCATTATTTTATTTTTACTGCAAATGGGAGAGTCTCATTGGTAGCTAAGCCTCTTCACTGCTTCCTGGTGCAAAAAATTTCACCATTTACTCTCCTGTTATCCCCTTTTTTTATGTCTTCTCTGGAGGCTCACGCGCAACTGGCATCTATGTATGGGAGCATACATAGCCAAACATTTTGTGATACTGGCAAGCTGTTATCACTGGAGAATAAGAATAAATCCTCTCTATTGTGTCCTGTTGATGGAGGAGATCTTGCTGCATGGCTGTCATTCTCTGAGGATATTGTTAGAAGCTATTAAACAACATTTCGGAGAGGGCAGTAGAAATATTTACATGAGATACAATGGAACAAGACAGGCTTTTGTTTCATGTGTAAGTGCTAGCAATTCCCACTGCAGGCAGTGAAATTAATAATAGCCAAGGCCAAGTATGTATGAAGAACATTTATATAAAGATACAGATCAAATAATGCAGACCAGTTGACTCTTGACAACTTGATTTTCCTTTCATTTTGTATAATAATTTTATAAAATGTAGTAAAATAGTGCATACAACTCCTATAGAGACAATATTGTTTATCATGTTAAAATTAAAAAGATGAGACTTATGCCACACAGATGTGAATCAGACTCAGTGAGCAAAGTATTCTGATTCTCTTATTTACAGGGCTGGAAATCAGGACTAGCTCACCAGGGTCAATGGAGTAATACTAGTTTTAAAAAGTGATGAGAGATTGGGATCAGGCCCTAAATGAATAAACCTGGCAGGTATATTGGTTCAAAGAATCACTATGGTTTGAAGTGCACACACCACAGTAGGAGGAAGGATGGTCCAATGTTTAGGCTGCTGGCCTGGTACTGGGAAGTGCTGGGTTCAATATACAGTTCCACCCCATGCTTCTTGTGTGACTTTGGACAAATCACTTTAAGGCCCAGATCTTCAAAAGTATCTAGGTACCTAACTCCTGATTTCAATGGGAGTTGAGTGCCTAAATGTCTTTGAGGGTCTGGGACAGCTATTGTGCTGGCAGCGTAAACCCAGTGGATTGGATTCTTCACTGCCTTGGACACTGGGTAACCATTTACACCTGTGCAAAGTGAAAACTTTGACTATTCTGCTTTTGCTATTATTTTTATAGCCATTTTGCACAGATGGAAGTGACTACATGAAGCAGTAGAAGTTCAGGCCTAGTGACCTCCGTGAGTTACTCCAAATGTATACTACTATAGTTGGGAATAGGGTTGCCAACCCTTCAGTATTGTCCTGGAATCTCCAGGAATTAAAGATTAATCTTTCATTAAAGATTATATCATGTGATGAAACCTCCAGGAATACGTTCAACCAAAATTGGCAACCCTAGTTGGGAACAGAATGCAGTTTCTGACTTCCCAAACCACCACTGGGGAGATTTTCCTGACAGTTTATAAATTTAAACATTTGTCACTTTACAATTGACCGGTATACTAAAAGCAAAGACAGATTAAACAAGGTCAAATTCTGCTTTATATACACACAAAACTCCCTCTGAAGTCATGAGAGTTGCCTCCAAATCTTGTACAGGCTGCATTCAGCACAGGGCTTCACCTAAGGAAATGCAACTAAAACAACCTGAAAAATAAATAAATCACTGGTGGTCTAAGTTCTGTATGGTGTTTCCTGAGAAATGCAGTGGAGCACCTGCTATGCCCTCTGTGGCTACCTGTGTTTGCCCAGCTGTCCCCCTGCACTAGGGTTTTCTCTTCTAGACCATTTTACACCCTTCATAGCAACTTATAGGTAGTAGCAGAGCTAATAGTGGGGCAACCATTGCCTTTAGATGTATGTGTGGCACCTTTTCAAGCCAACAGTTATCATTGAAGGTGGCACCACCAATGACCCATTGCCCCTCTTGGCTCCACCACTGCTAAAAACCTGGCTCTACTACTGCTTATAGGGGCTGGAGTGGGCATCAGAATCTGGCCCCTTCTCCTTATACCAGAGCCTATCAACATAGGCAGTACTTACATATTTAAGAGTTACAGGATTGGGCCCTTAACAAAACCATTAGTATAACACCTCTAAGCACCCATCTATTTACTAAATCCACATGGGTAGCAAGCCCATTACTGCTCTACCATTGGAGAAAACTGCATGCTGAGAATTGCATCTACCAATTATTCTATTATATATCGTCACATATAAATTGCAATCACATATTCCTAAGTGATAAAATGCTTTATGACCTATTGCAAAATAAGGAGATAAAGGCTAAAGGTAGTTCACAAATGCAGGAAAGGAGAGGTATGACTTTAGGCAGAACTGGAAAGATTTTGATTCTCCAAGATGGAGTTCAGAGAGTAAGCTCAGGCACCAAATATGGAAAGGGGAATGGAGGGATGTCACTGTAGCTTAAAGTGTGGTTCTACTCTGAGAAGTAGCTATGCAAAACTGGCACTTCCTTGCTTAGCTGTATATAGGAGTCTTGTTGTTTATTGAGTCATACCAGCTTGTTTAAATACCGAACATATTTTTATTGCTTTTTATTCCAGTCTTTTTAGTGCATGTGCAAGGTGCCTCAGGTAGCATGTGACCAGGATTCATCACCAGATTTGGTCTGCTGGTTGGATCATTAGCTTCCCTGGCTTGGGAGTTGTTCCATTCTCTCCTTCACTACAATTATAATTGTGCATCAACAACAGAATAGTTTACTCAGTTCCAATTAGTGACACCTGTGCAGCCAACAGGGTTGCACAGTTGTAACTGAGGGCACTGCAGGACTTTTTTACTGGTAATTAGAACTAGTCAAAAAAGATAAGTAGATTTTTGCAAAAAAATTCAAAATATATACACACTTTTCATTTAGTTCAAAAATGGACTTTTTTATTTTAGCTGAATTTTTTTAAACGAGCTTTTTTAAAAAAATTGTTTTGCTGGGGAAAAACTGAACAAACCATTTTAAGAAAAAGCCTACACAGGAAAGGTAAGGTAAAGCATACAAAAAAAAGTGAAACTGCCCCTCCACCGCTTTGGCATACCTAAACACATTTCAAAACCTGAAAAAATTCAGCCCAAACCCAATGTGTCAGTTTTTGTTTTGCTCAAAGGGGAACATTCCATTTTCAAAAAAAGTGGTGGAAGTTTGTCTCCCAGCTCTCCTGGTGAGGCTGTCTGAGAAGGAAAGACCCCAGCCTGAGTTTCAGATGCAAGCCTCAGTTCTGCAGGGCTGATAGAGAAAGTGGGATGGATCCTCAGCCTCACCCTGATGGCTTAAGCAGCCAGCTGAGGACATTTCTTGTGTAGTGGAATCCCCAGGTGTGCAATAGCCAGCTCTGTTCCCGCATTCCTCCTCCTTGCCCCTTCCTCCACCAAGTGTGGGCACAGCCAGAGCATTGTGCATGCTGATAGTCCTGGCCCCCAGCCCATAGGGGGCTATTGCAGCCAATGTAGGTCAGTACAGCCAAAATCATTTGGTCACAGATTATTTTTTATGTAAAAATTACTACAGGGATCAATAAACATGAAACCCAACAATGCAATTTTTCAGAGAAAAGTCACAGAGTAGGGAAAGAGATAAGAGGAAGGAAAGGAAGTTGCATAAGGATTTTTTTTTAAATAGTAAGAATATCTGGAACCCTTTCTTCTTGAAACCCCATCAGTTAGCAGTTAGTTGTCTCCTTAAAGCATGGGCATTCAGATCCTTCCCAAAAATCCTTTGGTTTTTTTTTTTAAACACAATTTTTAAAACGTTTTTGTTCAAGTTTTGGAAGGAACATAAACCTTTATGCTACAGGGCATATGAGGTCCTTTACCTGGTGGGGGTAGGAAGGAATGTCCCTGTTGGCAGCTTATTCCATAACCACCTATTGCAGGGTTTCTTGTGCCTTCCTCTGAAGCAGCTGGGACAGGCCACCGTCAGAAACAGGATACCAGCCAAGACAGACAACTGGACTGATGGGATCAGACAAGGCACAGATCGGGATGTTAGAAAATTAAAATTAGAAATACATTGTGTTAGCTCCCAGTGCTTCCTTGCTCTCATGTTATTCCATTCTCAGTTTAGTTCTTAGCCCATCGTGTCTATATCACAAAACCAACATCTTAATTGGCACCTTTAGGAAAATACAGCAGAGACGTTACTGGCCTGATCCAAAACCCATTGAAATCATTGAGAGTCTGATTGCTATGGACTTTGGCTGAGGTCCAGTGTGTGCACAAAGACTGAACTACCTTGTCACCACTACTCTATAACAAAGTTAAGAACACATGGCAGGTGTTCACCTTGTTACTGGCCTCTATCATATCCGTTGGGGTTTTTTTTTGCCTAAATAGATTACTTCAGCTTCAGATCTAGCAACTTACCAAAGGACTAAGTTTGCTCAGAGATAGAAAGGCAAATGTATGGTTGAGCATACTGGACTTGCAAAAACATATATATATTACCTCTGCTGGGGTGAGATAATGGAGCGACTCCCTTTGGTGTTCCAAATAGGGAAGTTGTATAATGGAGCTGTATTTGTGAGAACTGATTTGTCAGTGACTGGGGTGTGGGAAGCTATGCCTAGTGGCTGAAGCAGCAGTCAGGCAACCAGAAATCAGAGCACAGGATCAAAGTCAGAGCCATGTACCTAAGCCAAGGGTCACAGCTGAAGTCAGATCCCAAGGCTGGGGCTATCACAGCCATGGGCTAATGCTTTGAGCAGCCAAAGATCTACTGCTGGGCTTAAGAGCCAGTTTGCTAACCTTTGTTCCAACCAGTGAGTTGGTGCAGTCAATCAAGCAGCCTACTAGAGGCCAGCTTCCCTGACTGGGTTACCCAGAGACTGGCTCTCCTGCAGGCCCTGATTCCTGATGTGATTCCTAACTGAACTATTGGATTGGATTGTGTGAGACTGCCACATAAAGCTTCCACAACTGGCTAAGTCCAGTAGGGGAATTTCTGTTCCAAATGTCTCATGGTCAAGTTGAGACCATTCTGCAGGTTTTCATCCTTGAAGTAGAGCTGGTGTTTAGCCTCGCAAAAGAGCTGGGTTTACACATTGAAATGATGATTTACCTATCTTATGAGCAGTGTTCAGAGTGAAAAAGGTTTCCAGGATTTTTCCCTTATGATTCTGGTCAAGGGGCTGTCAGCTAAGCATGTTGCCAACTAGCCGTACTCTGAAGGAAAGGAAAGCTCTTTATGACAGCAAAGTTCTTCTGGTCATTTTGTCACCCATTTCAAAGTGTTTAGTATTCAATCAGTCCTCAGATTCATATTCTTCTGATCCTCCATGCAACATTCTGATTATATTGCACCATCACCATTTTGTGTGTTTTGCTTTGTGTTGTACAGAATGTCTTCCAGCCAGAGGGACTCTGGGATAGTGCCAGGGGGAAAGACAGCATGAGGAAGCAGACTTCCATAGAAATGCCTTCTAAAGTTACTGAAGAATGTGGGCTGTCATGGCAGCTCCACCATGCTGGCAACAGCCAATAAACACTACCTCTGTGCACTCAGCTGTTCTACTGACCTGGCCCCTCCTCAGTCATCTTTGGTTGACTAGCATCAGCATTGGAACTAAGTGGGAGCATTAGACTCCAAAATAGGACTTGGGCCTGGCTCTCAGTGAGGGGTACATGCAGAAAGCTTCTTGTGTGCTTTTCTCCCCTTGTGCAGCCATATGGTATATTAAAATATGTGAAGGTATACCTACCTCATGGAACTCGAAGTGACCTTGAAAGGTCATTGAGTCCAGTCCTCTGTCTTCACTAGAAGGACCAAGTACTGACTTTGCCCCAGATCCCTAAAGTGTATCTGTACAAGAGGATTACATTGATTTGATCATGACATATTTTCAGACAATCTAAAAAGGATCGGCTCAGTTAGCAGAGAATTAAAACGGAATGGAACTTCAATGCATATAAAGCAGCACAATTTTCCATGCACTGTGACAATCTCTACATTTGAGTGGAACAGTGTTTGTACTTCTCACAGAGCACTGGAGGAATTTGTGTAAAGATCTGTTTGTGATTTGTGTGGGATGTTTATTAAAGCTGATATAAAAGGTAATGATAGGGACTTAATCCCAGGGGGTTTAGCACATAACCACTATCACTTAATAGGAAGTGGGTGGCATGTTGGTTGTCAACTGTAATTCCTTCTTCAGGCTGAGAACCCTATCCATACTTTTCCTATTATACTGTATGACTAACTTTTACAAGACTACAGTATCTGTTTCTCACACAGGGTAAAACTGAATATAAAATATAAAACAGATACTCATCATGTTTTAAAAGGGCATATGGTAAAGTGTGAAGGCAGAGGACAAAGTCAGAATGTAAAAGAGCATGCTGAGAACACCCATTGGTCTGATGGTTAGTGCTGCTATTCAGGAGATGTGCATTTGATGTCTTGTCCTTTGCTTGCTGGGCAGATGAGAACTCAGAGCCCTTGGGCATGGGGAGGAGTAAGAAGATATCTATAGCAAGGATTAAAAAAGAAACACACACACCCCACGAAAACCCAGCCCTAAACTACCTACCAATAATTGTTAAAGTCATGAGCTTGTTCAATGGGCCGTTTATTTGTCCAATTTATTATAATGATGAACAGCTTTCAAACTAGAGCAGAATGCTAATTCTTACTTTATGTATAGACTAAATGATAGGCAGCTGTGAGCTACAGGGCTTTTGAGGGATTTCTGGTAATAAACTATAAAAGCAAAGAAATGTGGCTTGGAGTTTCTGTTAGTGATTATAAAATATACACAGAATTATGCTTTAAACTAAGTAGATTGTTTTAAAAGAAATACATACCTTTTTATTTAAAACCTACTAAGTGATGTGCTTCCTACTATTTCATTAATACTTTAACAAGAATTTTCAGAAATATTTCCGAGCTCAATGTCGGATAGAGATTAGCTATTGTCCTGAAATAATTAGTTTGATCTGAATTCAGTCTCTGCATACATTGGACAGTAGGGTCTTTGAGCATTATGAATGTACAGTGGAGTGGGAGTGGACTAGAATTTATAATAGTTTCTGCTAGCCAACTAATATGGTGGACAGCGTTTTAGAGGTGCATTGTTACTTACGATTTACAAGCTAAATCCATGTCACTGTTAATATTTCTCATTTTATTGTCTAGGTAAAATGTTGTGATGAATCTACTGAGCAATGATGGGTCAGCTGAAGGCAGTGTGGTGAAGCTTCTGTTCTTATGCCTCTGGCTGAGGGAGACGCAGATTCAATGGCATTTGGGAGGAGTGGGCCATGGAGGCAGCAAGGGCCAGAGGCCTTGGGAGAAGCACGCTGTTGAAGGAAGAGCACATACTGGGGTCTGCCAGCTGTTCGGGCCCTTAGATCCTGAGCAGCTGAAACACCTACAGTGCTTGCCACAGCAAAGATTCACTTGCTACGTGCTACCAGGGATTATTTCAGGACAAATCTAGTGACCACAGCACTCCAGAGCTCCCAGGGAGGGGCTATGGTTACCAAATGAATGAAGGTACTAGTAAAATACAAGAGACCCATGTGTGAACCTTGAAACTCTCACACAACATTCAATCACATTTTCTTCATCTGATTATGCAATGTGCTGTAAATGGATTGAGACTTGGTAAGTGATAGGAAGAACCATTCTCTTTGTATTGATCCGCATACAATTGCACATAAACAATATGGAAGACCCACTCTCAGATACCCACGGAAGAGTTTATATTCTTCCAAAAAAATTAATTGAGGAAACAGGCAGTTGTACCTGCAGTGCAGAGATCTGTTTGTCACTAGCTAGGGTAAGAATACATCTAGGTCTGAGGGAGGAATATATCTCTGCTATGTTGGCATCACCTGGCAAGCTGATGTAGCAGGACATACACATTCAATTTGAAATGATGCAAACTTGCCTGTCTGACTAGAGCAGGATAATGGGTTTTCGCTGTACCTGGAGAAACTCAGCAGTTCCACTTCAAAAGTGTTCACGCAGAATTCTCTTTGATCCTTGTGGGTTTGCATCCCCTGTAGCACTTGGATCTCAGTTTTCAATCCACAAAACTCACTCAGAACCACAAACCTTCACTTGGTCATGTGCAGCAATCCTTATTTCCACACTATTGTGATGCAGAAACACAAACTGGGTCCCATGTTCACTTACAATTAGCCCCTGTGTTTGCCTGAATGGTTCACAAATGTTTTTCAAGTTGGTGTCAAAATTTCAATCCAGGTGAGTTTCTCGTGGGTTTGTGTTTCATTGCAAACATTTTGCACAACTCTAGCTTTTACTGACCCCTAGTTGCATAGTTTATATCTTCTAATACAAAAACTGGGGCAGCGCTTTCTTCTTTTTCCTCCTTCTTTCACTCTGTTCTGCAAGTGTCCTTACAAATATTTGTTAACTAAGAAAATATATCATCAAAGAAGAAACATGCCTACATTTAATAGGCAAGTTTGGGGGTATGTGTTTGACTGTTTTACAGGTATAAACTGGAGCCTCTTTGCCCACTCAGCTCCTCTTCTTCCCTCGCCTCTGAGATTACCTTACACTGTGTACCCGGGACAGTGGTTTGATTTATAGTGAGCACTCTCTTCTTTAAGCCTAAGGGATGCCACCAGAAGCTGAGATTGATAAAGTCCTTCCTGCAGTGCAAGATCAAAAGTGAACAATTAATCTTTTTAAAGTATCAGAGGGTAGCCGTGTTAGTCTGGATCTGTAAAAGCAGCAAAGAATCCTGTGGCACCTTATAGACTAACAGACGTTTTGGAGCATGAGCTTTCGTGGGTGAATACCCACTTCCTCAGATGCATGTAATGGAAATATCCAGGGGCAGGTATATATATGTGTGCTAGCAAGCAAGCTAGAGATAACGAGGTCAGTTCAATCAGGGAGGATGAGGCCCTGTTCTAGCAGTTGAGGTGTGAAAACCAAGAGAGGAGAAACTGGTTCTGTAATTGGCAAGCCATTCACAGTCTTTGTTCAATCCTGAGCTGATGGTGTCAAATTTGCAGATGAACTGAAGCTCAGCAGTTTCTCTTTGAAGTCTGGTCCTGAAGTTTTTTTGCTGCAGGATGGCCACCTTAAGGTCTGCTATAGTGTGGCCAGGGAGGTTGAAGTGCTCTCCTACAGGTTTTTGTATATTGCCATTCCTAATGTCTGATTTGTGTCCATTTATCCTTTTCCGTAGAGACTGTCCAGTTTGGCCGATGTACATAGCAGAGGGGCATTGCTGGCATATGATGGCGTATATTACATTGGTGGATGTGCAGGTGAATAAACCAGTGATGGTGTAGCTGATCTGGTTAGGTCCTGTGATGGTGTCGCTGGTGTAGATATGTGGGCAGAGTTGGCATCGAGGTTTGTTGCATGGATTGGTTCCTGAGCTAGAGTTATTATGGTGTGGTGTGCAGTTACTGGTGAGAATATGTTTCAGGTTGGCAGGTTGTCTGTGGGCAAGGATTGGCCTGCCACCCAAGGCCTGTGAAAGTGTGGGATCATTGTCCAGGATGGGTTGTAGATCCTTGATGATGCGTTGGAGGGGTTTTAGCTGGGGGCTGTATGTGATGGCCAGTGGAGTCCTGTTGGTTTCTCTCTTGGGTTTGTCTTGCAGTAGGAGGCTTCTGGGTACACGTCTGGCTCTGTTGGGTCTTGGGGTCCCCAGGGAAGGTTTTGAATCTTTTTAAAGTTATACACCTCTACCTTGATATAACGCTATCCTCGGGTGCCAAAAATCCTACTGTGTTATAGGTGAAACCACGTTATATCGAACTTGCTTTGATCCATGGAGTGAGCAGCCCCACCCCCCTGGAGCACTGCTTTACCACATTATATCCGAATTGGTGTAATATCGGGTCGTGTTCCATCGGGGCAGAGGTGTATATTCATCTCCGTTTGTTATTCTCTTTTAGATTTGGCCATTTGTCCTGGTGATTAATCAAAGGGCAAAAAACAAAACAACAAAATGCTCCTCAGATTTTTGCATTGTGCAATAGTATTACTATAATCAGTGAGACCATGAAAATAAAACCCCATTCTTAATCTGATTTTTCAGACTAGCCAAATCATCATGATTTCACAATATTATTTCCTTCTGTTAGAAGCCTTCTTTTAAAGGTATAACAGATCTTTACTAATAATTTAAAGTTGCTACATCCTGGCTACTGCTTGTCTACTGCCAAGATACTGTTTAGGTAATAGTTAATAATGAGCTGTCTGGACTACGTCATCATAAACATTACAGGGTTTCATCACTCATGTTTTATTTAATTCCATTTGTCATCAAGGTCTATTACTGGAGCAGTGCAATTTTGTTCAAGAGAGGTGATTTTTTACTACTGTTGAAAACTGCCTTACATACATTTTGCACTTTATTCTTTTAAGTTAGGGCCCTTTGCTCTCAGTTCCCAGGATGACATAAGGTGTTTATCCCAATAAGTTCATTAGATGATTGGCACACTCTAGTATTTCTGGATAAATGTTTGAGATACCTAAGAAGGGAAATGCAGATAGTTAAAAAATATTAATTATAACAGCCAGTCCTTGGTCTTACTCAGGCAAAACTCCCCCATATCATCCTATTAAAATGTACATGGCATCCACAGAGACAAAAATGGAGCTTGAGAACAGTTTTTTTCATTCTTCTCCAATTTTGTCTTGATTTCCCTCTAGTCCGGATCTCCTATCCTCATTCTGAAAGGCTTCATTTTCTATGATTACCCATCTGACTTCCCTAACCTTTTCTACAACCTCTAGACCAACTTCCTTTTTCCTCCCCTTGATCACATCCCTGACCTGGTCTAAACCAAGGACTGATCAATTTCTAATGTCTAGATCTCCAAATCTCTGATCATCATTTTATCCCCTGTAACATTTCTGACTCCCACCAGCCCAGTCCTTCTGTGGCCACAATCCTTCAACATCTCTACATTTTCTGCAGAACACAGCCTTTTCTTTCCAGGGCTGCCCAGAGAATTCAGGGGGCTTGGGACAAAGCGGGGGAGCCGCAGCACTTGTACTCACCTGGCGGTGGTCTGGGTCTTTGGTGGCATTTCAGCAGCGGGGGGCCCTTCAATCACTCCACGTCTTTGGCAGCATTGAAGGGCCCCCCCGCCACCGAAATGCTGCCAAAGACCTGGACCACCACCGGGCCATGGCTCATGGGGCCCCTATGTGGCCCGGGGCCTGGGGCAAATTGCCCCACTTGCCCCCCCCCTTGGGTGGCCCTGTTTCTTCCTGTCACTAGCAAGTCTTTTCTTGGTTCCAAAGTCTCCATATTCAACCTTATCCTTCTTTCTATGCTTTCCTCTTTTGCCTCCTAGTTCCACAGCTATGTCCCACTAATCTCCACCATTAGCATTTGATTCCTCCTTCTGCATAGCTGAGCATATCTGGAGAAAAACTGTTGATCAAGAGGCTTCCATGATACCTGACTCCAATACCTACAACTTCCAGTAATTCTTTACAGTTGCCTCTCTCTCTTATCCTGTGTCTCTACTCAAGATTTTACTAATTTCCCTTTTTGCTGTATTGGATCAGACCACCAGTCCAAGTAGACTAATATGCTGTTCCTGACAGGCACCAGTACCTGCTCCTCCAGATGAAGATGCAAAAAGCTCTGCAGTAGAAATTATGGATGCCTTATACTCTGAAGTATGAGAGTTTTTATGCCTTCAAAAACAATTTTTAATAAAAAAATTATTAAATGTATATATGCTCAGTCCTTTTCTGACCCTGCTAACCTCTTGTCCTTAATGATAGCTTGCAACACTGAATTCCACAGGCTAATTGTGCACTGTGTGAAGCAATGTTTCTTAAATTTGCCAACTTTCAATTTCATTGTATGACTTCTTGTTCTTATATTATGGAGGGTGTTTCTGATCTAGCTTCTCTGTCCCATTCATTACTTTACTGTCCCTTTATCATTACCTTGGAACCTACTATTATTCTTCCATTTATGGTCATTATGCCCAATTTTTTTAATATATCTTCATAGGAGATTTTTCCATGCCTCTAATCATTCACATCACATGACTGTGAACCTCCTCTATTTATGTTAGGTCTTGTGAGATTAGCTGACGAGCACTGAACACAGTATTACAGGTGAGAGTGTGCCATTTAGTTTTTCAGGAACCAAACTGACAATATCCAGAGACTGTTTACACCCCCATTAACTTCTTTTCCAAAACCCTCTCTGCTTTCACCCTACTCTTGGACTCTGGAGTGTCTCTGAACATCCAACTTACTGACCAATCGCCCATGACTCCAGAACCAATGTAACTTGTGATTTCTCTGTCATCTGCATTTTTCTTTCAGTCTTTAAATATGATCTGGCATTTCTAATCCTATATCTGTGCAAGAAGCAAGAAGCGTTAAAAACGGTCAAAAACACAAATGTATAGAGTGAATGGAGTCCCTTCTTTGGCTTTACTTTGCTAACTTTAACATTTGGCTCTTAGATATCACCCTGATGTAATCTTAGAAGTAGATAGTAGATCAGACTATGATGTTGACAGCAACTAGGTTACAAAATACCAGCTAAGTAGCTTAATTACTTAGACCCCAATCCAACAAGGTGTTCCACTGATTCATGGGGCTCTGCACAGAAGTAGGGGCCCACCCACGTTGAATGAGTTGCAGAGCGAGGGCTATACGTAGCTGAAAGTATGAGACATGGTGGACCAATGAGATGAATTCAGAAAGGTGATCAAAGGTGTGATTTCAAACCATACAGGTTCTCTGAATGCCAAAAGCAGAAATGTTATTTCAAGACAGTTCTGAAGTGGAGAACGGCAAGTGAGACAAAGACTGTAGTTTTCTCTGTGGCATTATCTGTGTATTTAAGAACTGTTGTAGCTAATGTCAACCTTTCATTTATGTGTTTGTCTCTTCCCCTCTCACACAGAGTTGACAGATGTCTGGGGAAAATCTCCCTTCAAAACTTTTTTGGAAAAAGTGGTACCCTGATCCCAACAGCCCAGACCACAGCTGAGAGAGATGAGGTTGCAAATTAAAGTTCCCTTCCCCCTGGGTGTTACAGGCACAGGGAATAGTCTTGTGGAGACTGCTTTCACCAAGCCCCTCCCTTGACTTGCTCTCTGTCTGTGACACTGCCCCATAGCGCTAACACAGCACAACGTGGATTTGCCAGATCCAAGAATCCAGCCCCTACTATGTGGAATGGGCCCAGGCTATCTGCAAGACTGCCTCTCTTCCTGAGACCTGGCACAGTAACTGAGCCGCACAAATTAGGAGTCCCTAGATTTAAATGCAAGGAGGCAGGTAGCAGGACTGTGGAATTTTGTCTCCCAGATAGTCCAAAGGAACCCAAATTCAGGGTCTCTCTTCTTTCCAGTGTTTGCCCAAGTGGCTAAAGTGAGTGGCTGAGGGTTTGATCTGAGGGATGGGCCAAGCCTTGCTTTCTATTGTCTATTGCTATTCTAATGTCTCTGTTAGAGTATGTCCATGCACCTGGACACATGCAGAAGAGAACATTTTAGCACTCTAGGGCCAGATTTTCAAGAGCACACAGCGTCCTCCCACATAGACACCAAGTCAGTGACACGATCCTCAAGGGACCCGAGCTCCCATTTAAACACCTAAATGAAGTGAATGGTTTCATTGTTCTTAGTGGTGGGTTTCCCCTGAGGCATCTTCCACTTAGTTCCCCAAGAACACAGTTTGACGCCCATCTTGTCGCTCAAGTTGCTTTATTTGGTATACAGCAAAGCTACGCTGAGTTGATCAGATTTAAGCATGGGGAGGGGTATGGGACGTAACGTACATCCAGAGTTACACAGCAAGCCTCTTCCTTTGCATATATTTACACATTACATTGTATTTACTATAGATTGCATCACACATCATTTAGGGATTGGCGTGGTCACTTTGGCCTGGTCTACACTTGGGGGTGGGGAGCGAGGAATCGATCTAAGTTACGCAGCTTCAGCTACGTGAATAACATAGCTGAAGTCGACTTACTTAGATCTACTTACCGCGGCGTCTTCACCATGGAGAGTCGACTGCTGCCACTCCCCTGTCCACTCTGCCCGCAACTCTCGCTGAGCTGGAGTACAGGAGTCACTGGGAGAGTGCTCAGGGATTGATTTATCACATCTAGACTAGATGCGATAATTCAATCCCCACTGGATTGATTGCTGCCTGCCTATCCGGCCAGTAGTGAAGACACACCCTTTGTAGGAACCAATCACTCTACAGCACGTACAGGCCATGCACAACTTTTTAATTCATTTTATGGCCCAGGGCTATTTTATCCATTGTTGTTTTGTTCATTGTGAATGGTTGCCTGGATGTTTCCGCTTATATTGGCTAGTGCAGACATTCTGTTTCCAGCCTGTTGATCCATTTACCTCCTTAATCCTGTCTCAAGAAATGAGGACTCACCCACATCCAATTATTCATGTCAAGCCAAACTATATTCCACTGGTTTTTGTTTGTCGTTTTTATATTAGCATTTGTTTTATTAGTGGGAGCTAATGGGGTATGAGCACTGTAGAAAGTCTGGCCTATACACGTACAATACATTGGTAACTGTACAGCACTAACCAAAGGAAACCTGTGTGGTTATGTTAGTTTCGGTTGCTCTTCAGAGTCTTTTTAGATGTGACAGCAATTGTTTGAAATGCGAAGGGATCCTCATGAACAGAGTGCACAGGCAGTTATCCTTTCTATTGGTAGCCAGCCTTCTTCCACCATGTCAAAAGAGTTGTTTCTCTTTAAGAAAGAAGTGCCAACATCTGAAATGTGCTCAGCATCTTCCACAGCTCAGTGACAATTGAGGGTGTGCAGCATCTCAATGGAGGCACACAACGACTTTCAGGATTGGGTCCTGCCACTTGAAATTTAAACTCACTCATCTGAGTGAAATAAAGGTTTTAAGAATTAAGCTGAGTCATGCTTCTTCCCCTCATCTTCACTTTTTATTATTTAAAACAGACTCAGTTGATTATGTTACAACTCTCCAAATCCCTTCACCTTTGGGTTAAGGAGCATAAGAAAATCTCAGCCCAGACACAGAAATTTTGAGAAGCTTTTGAAGGAGTGAAGATAGCAGATAGTGAATATGTTTTTTTTTTCAGTGTGCATCTTTGGGCATGTCTACAGTACGGGATTATTCCGATTTTACATAAACCGGTTTTATAAAATAGATTGTATAAAGTCGAGTGCACGCGGCCACACTAAGCACATTAATTTGGTGGTGTGCGTCCATGGTCCGAGGCTAGCGTCGATTTCCAGAGCGTTGCACTGTGGGTAGCTATTCTGTAGCTATCCCATAGTTCCCGCAGTCTCCCCCCGCCCCTTAGAATTCTGGGTTGAGAGCCCAGTGGCTGACGGGGCAAAAATCATTGTCGCGGGTGGTTCTGGTAAATGTCGTCACTCATTCCTTCCTCCTGGAAAGCAACGGCAGACAATCATTTCTCACCCTTTTTCCCTGGATTGCCCTGGCAGATGCCATAGCACGGCAACCATGGAGCCCGTTTAGCTTTTTTTTTTTTTTTACAGTCTCCGTATGTGTACTGGATGCCGCAGACAGAGGCGATACTCCAGCACTACACAGCAGCATTCATTTGCTTTTGCATGATAGCAGAGGTGGTTATCAGTTGTTCTGTACTGTCTGCTGCTGGTGTAAATTGGCAATGAAATGATGGTTATCTGTTCTTCTGTGCTGTCTGTTGCTACCATGGGTGCCCCTGGCTGGGATTGTCTGGGGGCACAAAGGCAAAACTGGGAATGACTCCCCAAGTCAATTCCTCCTTTATGATTTCTAAAAATAGAGTCAGTCCTGCCTAGAATATGGGGCAAGTATACTAGAGAGCCAGTGTATCAGAGAGCACAGTTGCTCCATGTCAGATCCCGCAGAAATGATGAGCTACATGCCATTCACAGGGGGTGCCTCTGCAACAACCCCACCCATTGCTTCCCTCCTACCCCAACCTTCCTGGGCTACCATGGCAGTGTCCCCCCAATTTGTGTCATGAAGTTATAAAGAATGCAGGAATAAGAAACAATGACTTGTTAGTGAGATAAAATGAGGGGGAAGCAGCCTCCCAATGCTGTGACAGTCCAGGCAGGACATTAAGCCATGCAGGGGAAAGGAGCCCAGCATGCCACTGCTATGATAGTCCAGGCAGGACAGAATCTTTTCTTTACACAGGAAAAGGAGAGGGCTGATGGAGCTCAGCCCCTAGTTGCTATGATGAGGACGCTTACCAGTTGTTCTGTACCATCTACTGTGAATGACTGAGAATCATTCTTATTTTCACTCAGGTGCCCCTGGCCAGCCTCACCTGAAGCCAGCCAGGAGCACTCACGGGTTGATAATAAGGACAGCTACCAGTCCTACTGCACCATCTGCCACCAGGCAGGGGAGAGAAGTGGATACTGCTCTTCACTGCTGCAGCATCGCCTCTACCAGCAGCATTCAGTAGACATAGGGTGACATTGAAAGAAGTCAAGAAATGATTTCTTTCCCTTTTCTTTCACGTGGGGGGGGAGTAAATTGACGATCTATTCCCTGAACCACGCCGGACAATGTGTTTGAACCTACAGGCATTGGGAGCTCAGCCAAGAATGCAAATACTTTTCGGAGACTGCTGGGGACTGTGGGATAGCTGGAGTCCTCAGTACTCCCTCCCTCCCTCCATGAGAGTCCATTTGAGTCTCTGGCTTCCCGTTATGCTTGTCATGAAGCACTGTGTAGCCTGGAGATTTTTTTTTCAAACACTTTGGCATTTTGTCTTCTGTAACGGAGCTTTGATAGAACAGATTTGTCTCCCCACACAGCGGTCAGATCCAGTATCTCCCGTATGGTCCATGCTGGAGCTCTTTTTGGATTTGGGACTGCATTGCCACCCGTGCTGATCAGAGCTCCACGCTGGGCAAAAAGGAAATGAAAATCAAAATTTCGCAGGACTTTTCCTGTTTACTTGGCCACTGTATCCGAGTTCAGATTGCTGTCCAGAGTGGTCACAATGGTGCACTGTGGGATACCGCACGGAGGCCAATACCGTCGATTTGCGGCCACACTAACCCTAATCCGATATGATAATACCGATTTCAGCGCTACTCCTCTCATTGGGGAGGAGTACAGAAACCAATTTAAAGAGCCCTTTATATCAATATAAAGGGCCTCGTAGTGTGGAAGGGTACAGCTTTAAATCCGTTTAACGCTGCTAAAATCAGTTTAAACGCGTAGTGTAGACCAGGCCTATGACAGCTGTGATTACATTCACCTTGGCCTGGTCTACACTACGCGTTTATACCAATTTTAGCAGCGTTAAACCGATTTAACGTTGCACCTGTCCACACAACGAGGCCCTTTATATCGATATACTCCTCCCCGATGAGAGGAGTAGCACAAAAAATTGGTATTACCATATCGGATTAGGGTTAGTAAGGCTGCAAATCAACGGTATTGGCCGCCGGGCAGTATCCCACAGTGCACCATTGTGACCGCTCTCGACAGCAATCTGAACTCGGATGCAGTGGCCAGGTAGACAGGAAAAGCCCTGCGAACTTTTGAATTGCATTTCCTTTTTGCCCAGCATGGAGCTATGATCAGCATGGGTGGCGATGCAGTCCCAAATCCAAAAAGAGCTCCAGCATGGACCGTACGGGAGATACTGGATCTGATCGCTGTATGGGGAGACAAATCTGTTCTATCAGAGCTCCGTTACAGAAGACGAAATGCCAAACATTTGAAAAAAAAATCTCCAGGCTATGATACAGAGTCCACAGCATAGTGCTGTGTGACAAGCGTAATGGAAAGCCAAAGAATCAAATGGATGCTCATGGAGGAAGGGTGGGGGGACTGAGGACTCCAGCTATCCCACAGTCCCCGCAGTCTCCGAAAACCATTTGCATTCTTGGCTGAGCTCCCAGTGCCTGTAGGTTCAAACACATTGTCCGCGGTGGTTCAGGGTATATCTCGTCAGTTTACGCTCCCCCCAATGAAAGAAAAGGGAAAAAATTGTTTCTTGATTTTTTTCAATGTCACCATATGTCTACTGCATGCTGCTGGTAGACACAGTGCTGGGGCAATGAACAGCAGCATCCTCTCCCCTTCCTTCCTCAGTGGCAGATGGTACAGTGCAGTAGGACTGGTAGTCGTCCTTGTCATCAGCCCGTGGGTTCTCCTGGGTGGCCTCAGGTGAGGTCAGCTGGCAGCGTCTGGGTAAAAATAGGAATGACTCCTAGTTATTCCTGGCAGATGGTACAGAATGGCTGGTAATCATCCTCATCATAGCAACTGCGGGCTGAGCTCCTTTTTATGTCTAAAGAAAAGATTCTGTATTGCCTAGACTATCATAGCAGTGGGATGCTGCGCTCCTCTCCCCTCTACCGTTTAATGTCCTGCCTGGACTATCATAGCAGCTGGAGGCTGCCTCCCCTCATTTTATCTCACTAAAAACTCAGTGTTTCTTATTCCTGCATTCTT
The DNA here is from genome assembly GCF_007399415.2 of Gopherus evgoodei. Taxonomy (NCBI): domain Eukaryota; kingdom Metazoa; phylum Chordata; order Testudines; family Testudinidae; genus Gopherus; species Gopherus evgoodei. The sequence goes on from NC_044324.1 coordinate 75,861,397, forward strand.
CATTACTTCATGACACAAATTGGGGGACCCTGAAATGGAAGCCCAGAAGGGTTGGGGGAGGAGAGAAGCAACGGGTGGGGTTGTTGCAGGGACACCCCCTAGAATGGCATGCAGCTCATCATTTCTGTGGGATCTGACATGGAGCAGCTGTGCTCTCTGATACACTGGTTCTCTAGTACACTTTCCCCATATTCTAGGCAGGACTGACTCTATTTTTATATACAACATAAAGGGGAGAATGACCTGGGGGGTCATTCCCATTTTTGTCTTTGCGCCCCCGGCCAACCTCAGCAAAGGTCAACCAAGAGCACTCATGACAGCAGCAAAGGGTACAGAAAGACTGATAACTGTCATCTCATCACCAATTTACAATAGCATAGCAGACAGTACAGAACAACTGGTAACCATCTCTGCTACCTTGCAAAGGCATATGAATGCTGCTGTGTAGCGCTGCAGTACCACCTCTGTCAGCGGCATCCAGTACACATATGGTGACAGTGACAAAAGGCAAACGGGCTCCATGGTTGCCATCCTATGGCATCTGCCAGGGCAATCCAGGGAAAAAGGGCGCGAAATGATTGCCATTGCTTTCACGGAGGAAGGAATGAGTGACGACATTTACCCAGAATCACCCGCGACACTGTTTTTGCACCGTCATGCATTGGGATCTCAACCCAGAATTCCAATGGGCAGGGGCGACTACGGGAACTATGGGATAGCTACAGGATAGCTACCCACAGTGCAACGCTCTGGAAATAGACACTAGCCTCAGACCATGGATGCACACCACCGAATTATTGTGCTTTGTGTGGCCACGTGCACTCGACTTTATACAATCTGTTTTACAAAACCAGTTTATGTAAAATCAGAATAATCCTGTAGTGTAGACGTACCCCTTGGCTATGATAATACAGGGCTTGATTCTTCTCCACTTTGTCCCTGGAGTAGTCCTTTTCGCCTGTGCAAAGTGAGTATAAAGAACTACCAGATCAGAATGATAGCTTTTTGTAGAGGTGTAAATGATAATTCTGATAGTGATAATGGCAGATCAGACTGGAACTTTTGAGGTTCAGATTCTTGAGGGTCTTAAAGTCTTCTCGCACAATTTGTTAACCTACAGCGTTAATCTGCTTTACATTTTTTCCCCTATTTAAGTCTTACAAATAAGCATTGATGGAGTTTAAAATCTTTTGTTATTCAACTTTTGTTAGGATATAACAATGAGTTGTAAACATATACAGAATTACTTGCCCGCATCCATTTAAGTTATTCTTGTACCTGGCTCTTCCCTCTCGATATTTGCATGATTGTGTGTATTTGTTCTTGTGCAGGGCTGCCCAGAGAGGGGGGGAAAGTGGGACAATTTGCCCCAGGCCCCGCAGGGGCCCCCATGAGAGGTTTTTCGGGGCCCCTGGAGCTCCAGGGGCCCTGGAAAACTCTCGCAGGGCCTGGGCCCCTGGAGCTTCTTCAGCTCTAGGTCTTCGGCTGCAAGGGATCTTTCCTCTCCAGGACTCGCCGCCGAAGTACCCTGAAGACCCGCTGCGGGGGGGTCCTTCCTCCCCAGGACCCTCCGGTGAATTGCCGGGTCTTCGGCCACAGACCCCAGGCCCCCTGAATCCTCTTGGCTGCCCTATTCTTGTGGAGGATCATTTGTAGAGCCTCTGATTATCAGTGAAGTTGGATAGATATGTTGGAAGCAATTTACATAAGAGAACAATTTTTAGATTAGAAATCTGAAAATCCTGTTTGATGTTAGACACTTCTCCTTAAATTATAATAGAGAAAATATAGATAACGGATGAAATCAAGCCCTCATTATCATCCCCAGAACCCTACTGACAGAAGGCAGTATTTTTCCAGATGTATTTTGACGTAGAGAGCTAGATAAAATCTTTAACTCAAACAGCTAGTTTAAACATATGATACTGAATCCCAGCGTCATTTGTGCCTGAGGAACCCCATTAACTTCAGTGAAGTTATGCTGGTGAAACTGAAATGAAGATTAGGCCCATGTTGTTGCTTTTGTTCAATTGTATTTTATGTCATTTAAGAGTTGCAAATACTGCTTGTGCTTTAAATATTCCTTTCACTGTCTGCCTCCTCACTTAACTTGCAAGTTGCTTTTTTAGCATCTAGACAGAGCAGTCATGCAGACTATTAGGCTCATCGCTGAAGTTTTAGGACAGGAGTGGGGAACCTTTTTTCTATCATGGGCCATTGACTCACAGAAAAAGTCAACTGCGGGCCACTTACCTGCCGGGCAGGACACAGAGGCTTGGGGCTTCCCCCTGCAGCTGGTGCCGGCACTCGTGGCTCCAGCCCCATGGCGGGGGACAGAAGGCAGTGGCTTTGGAACAATTTTACAGTGGGGGTGCTGAAAGCCAGTGGTCCCCAAAATTTCTACCTGGCACCCTACCCCCAGTACCCCATCTGTGCCCCCTCTCCCCAGAGCTGGGGCCAAGACTTGGCTGTAGCTCCGAGAGTGGGGGCAGGACGCACACAGGGGTAATGGGGCTGAGGCTGGGACCACAGCTGTGGGCAGGAGCAGACTCCCAAGTGCAGGGCCAGCAGACAGGACTCCTCATGTGGGGCCGAGGGTAGAGCCCCATGTGGGGGTCTGGCAATGCCGGGACCTGAGCGCAGGGCCAGCGGCCAGGACCCCGAGCAAAACCTGTGGGTGCTGCAGCACCTCCCCACATGCCTAGTTCCCACGCCTCTGCTCAGAGCTCAGCGCTTCCCCCTGCGACGGGGCGAGCCCCACAGGGGCACCACAGGCCAGATGAAATTAAGCAAGGGGCTGGATTCAGCCTGAAGGCCATAGGCTCCCTACCCCTATTGTAGCACATAGCTGGGTTTCCAATTTAAAGATGTCATTGACATCAAGCATTTGGATATGAGTTAACAGTGTGCCCTTGTTGCCAAGAAGGCTCACAACATTTTGGGCTGTATAAGTAGGGGCATTGCCAGCAGATCGAGGGACGTGATCATTCCCCTCTATTCAACATTGGTGAGGCCTCATCTGGAGTATTGTGTCCAGTTTTGGGCCCCACACTGCAAGAAGGATGTGGAAAAATTGGAAAGAGTCCAGCAGAGGGCAACAAAAATGATTAGGGGGCTGGAGCACATGACTTATGAGGAGAGGCTGAGAGAAATGGGATTGTTTAGTCTGCAGAAGAGAAGAATGAGGGGAGATTTGATAGCTGCTTTCAACTACCTGAAAGGGGTTCCAAAGAGGATGGATCTAGACTGTTCTCAGTGGTACCAGATGACAGAACAAGGAGTAATGGTCTCAAGTTGCAGTGGGGGAGATTTAGGTTGGATATTAGGAAAAAAATTTTCACAAGGAGGGTGGTGAAGCACTGGAATGGGTTACCTAGGGAGGTGGTGGAATCTCCTTCCTTAGAGGTTTTTAAGGTCAGGCTTGACAATGCCCTGGCTGGGATGATTTAGTTGGGAATTGGTGATGCTTTGAGCAAGTGGTTGGACTAGATGACCTCCTGAGGTCCCTTCCAACCCTGATATTCTATGATTCAGTTATGGAACTTCTTCAAGTCTTGTTTTCATAATGCTACAATTCTAACGGCAGAGCTCAAGAAGAGCCATTATGGCCCATCTGGGCTTATTCATTGGCATGACAAAGCCACATATGCCAAGAACCTATTTAAAATAAATATTCCCACACACCTTTTCAAACAGCTACAGATCTTCAAGACAAGACTACTAGTAAGTGTGTACTATATCATGGGCAACCGACATTTTTATTAGTCATGAAAAAGAAAACCGTTAAAGTCAAAAATGCACAGTTTCTGGCCAGCTTGGGCCTCCACCAGTACTCTGTCTGTTGCTAAGAGAAGCTCTGCAGAGCATCTCAGGTCAGCTAATGTTTATGTAACTGTTCAAAGTTTACATGGATCAGTCCCATGATAGTCTAGCAGATTGGCAGCCACTCAGTCGACTTCCAGATCCTGACTTGGTAACTATAGTTTTATATATTGCAGCCACCATATGTTTAGGTTCAGATACACAAGAGATTGAATAATACGTACTTTAAATAACCTGTCTTTGCATGACAGATTTACTAATGTAAACACAAAATAAGCCACTATTATGTACCATCACTTGTCCATGAGATCCCCATGATTGGCATACTGCCACGGCCCATCCTGCTGCACTCCATCCTTCTTTCCTTCAAGTTCCTCAAATTTGCTCATATGAAACCTGTAGAATATAGCAGACTCCCTTCTAAAAATGGTATTGCATGTAAGCTCCTTGGGACATGGGAAGCATCTTTTCATTGTGGGCATGTACAGGGCCTCTAGCATTAACTGTCATATAATTAGCTCAAGCACACTTAAAATAAAGTCTTTCAGACGCTCCATGGCATGTGCACTACCAACCAAAGTAACTGCATTATCTTATTGCTGTTATCCATGTCTTCTCTTCCCATTTAACCCCTCATTAAGGGTTTTTGATAATCACACATCCAAGTTGCCTCTTAACAAATACTGCAAGTAATTTTGCAGGTATGTAATTTTGCTTGCATGTATTCATAGGAGCAAAGTTACACACATGCATGTTTACAGGAACAGGGGCTTATGTTCTCTGTTCTGAACAGCTTACAACCTGACTTTCATCTTTCAGTTAAGTGCTATGCACACTTATTGCACTAACTAGGTAATAACCTCCTGTGATGTGAAATTTGCACAGGTTAAAGAATTTGGCACCTATTCTGCCATCATGAATTATATATATTTTTGTCCTACTGGTAATATCTTGTGATTTCCCCCCTTTCTACTCCTAGTACTTTGTGCTACTCAAATATTTTAGTTTTAAATGTTCATTTCTCCACAGACTTTGTCATATTTTTATTTTTGTTACTGTGACACTCACTCACCTTCAGTGTGCCTACTAGCAGCTGGGTGTGGTACTGCAGGTCTTTCCTTCTCCTGCTGCCCCCTGTAGGTTGTCAACCTTGCTTAGCTTCAGCAGCTCAGCCCTTCGACCAAGTCAGAAAATCTAAAATGGATTAACTCCTTCCAGGGTAGCAAAGAGTTCAACACACTGTCAACCCTCACTAGGGTTTTCAGACCCAGCTCTGGGCCCTTTTTAATCCAGCCCTCCACCTGGGCTTTTAAAGGAGACCTTCCCCCTCCTTGGGGCTTAGGCCACTTTGCTAATGGTGGGATCCAGCCCACCCACTACTCTGGATCCCAACCCAGTGACCCTATACACAGCAGCCACGTACTGCTCCGTCCCATTCACTGCTGCTATTCCCTGGGTCTTTTCCCACATAACCTCCTCAGGGTTACAGTTCTCAACTCCTCCCTCTCCCTGGTCCAGTAAATGCACCCTGTCATGCTCCTTTGGACAGAGCATCCCTCCTTGCCCCTCTAGTCCCAGCCAGGAAGTGACGTGCTCAGGCTCCTTTTATATTCACCTGCTGGACTCTGATTGGCTGCCTATGCCGCCTCTTTTGGCAGGCCCGGAGGACCCACCTTCAATGCTCTTTTTCTGGGACAGGCTGTGGCAGGGCAGTGGGGCCTACAGGAGGAGGCCACAAAGGACTGGTACATCCCATGACTGCTACTTACTGAAAATTATTATTTCTGGTGCAAACTTTGATATACAAATTATATGAAATATTTGACTAGATCATTTTCTATTATCTGAAGAGAAAATAAAAATTTTACACAAAAAGGAAAATGAAAGTCAATACATATTACTAGCATACTTTAACAATACTTCTTTCAGCCCTGGCTAGTCTATCTTTTAGGTGTCCCATTCTTTAAATGCATTTCTTCAAATTAAATATTTAGACTCACTCACTCCTACTTTGCTGTGAAGACCAGTTGTGGAATATTTAAGATGCATATATACTGCTCCAGAACACAGCCGGTATGTTAAAACCCTCAGTACAATACAAGTATTATCTCACCAGCTTGATGAGTTCACTCACAACTACACTACAGGTGATAGGGTTACACAGCTGGTAGTCACTTCAGGATTCTTGAGTCATTAGCTGATGTCATTTTCACAGGGAATAATAGGATATTCATTTCTGTAGAATGACATGTTAATTACAGAGAACGTGTGTAGATATGAATATTAAATGCAGCATGGGTGGAGAAAGTATACTGAAGTCAACTATGTATGAAAATTAATAGCTTTCCTGATCTGAACTCATGTTTCTCATGCTCTTTGGATTACAGTAGGGTTATCCTTCTGGTGTTTGCACCCCAGGGATTAACATCTGTGTAAATGTGGTAATTTTAAAAGGCCTTAGTGATGAATTCATGAATTGTTCTCATTGACATTAGCTGATACTTTTCTTTGGACAAGTCTATTTTGCAGGTGCACTGACCACACACTAATTGAAAGGATTATTTTCATAACTTTTTGTGTAGTCTGCAAGGCTCTCTGTGAAAAGCATAATTGTTTCAACCAGCTGCTAGGAGTTTTTTTTATTAATTTCTTAATTCCAACAATTCTGGGTGGACATGTTTGTGACTCCCCAACCCCCTTTCCTGTAAAACAATATATGAGCATAAATAAAATTAGAAAATGTGGTTCTTATGTAGGGAAAGAGCTTTACTGGGAGTATGAAATTTCAGTGAACAGAGGGAGGTGGGGGAAATCTGCTTTTAAAATGTACTTTTACTCCCAGCCTCTTTCTCCCAGCCTCTTGCTATTTTTATCCTCATCCCCACAACAAATCTTTAATGGGCAGTATGTCTGTGTGACACCTGTTGGGATTAGCTGAACCCACAGCAGACACACTACAACTACATGGCACTGCCCAATATAGCTAATACTAAATTTACATTGTACGCTCCCTTCAACTGTAGAAGATTCCTCACATTCCATTGTTTCCTTTCCTTGGGTGAGTGCCAGGCCTGTCACTATGGGACTGGCCTTAATATCCGAAAAGTCTCCTGCTGAAATCGAGTCCCTTGTTTATAAGGCAAGCCGGTGTTACTGAAAGCAGTGTGTAAATCATGCTGGGAAATCACAGAGTCTTCTAACACGGTGGCAGGATTCTTTTGAGCCCTCCATGTTATTTGGGAAAACGTTTACGTCTGGAAATTGCATCTGTGAAACCCAAATTAAATTAAAAACATGTTTAAAGTCTATAAGGTGTATCAGGTCTACCTACCAGGTCCTTCACCACTACCTTAGTTTCTACTCACCTCAGCCAGTCAGTTACTGAGCGAGCTGTTGATTTGGTGTTTTTGGAACTCTGGCCAAAACCAAAAGTCCTCCCCTTTTAATAAAACAAGTCCTTTTGCTCCAAGAACCTCTTTGACTACAAGGAGTCACACCACCCCTTTGCTCTCCCTAGACTTCAGGCAATTGCACTGTCAGACTCCAAGCAACCAAGCTGAGGGGTAGGAGATTCTGGGGAACTACAGACTGGTCAGCCTTACCTCAGTCCCTGGAAAAATCAAGGAGCAGGTCCTCAAGGAATCCATTTTGAAGCACTTGGCAGCGGTGTATTACTGCCTAGGCCAATAAGGTCTAGGCCTAGGGTGGCAACTCTGCGAGTTTGCTCATGCCCCCTCCCCAACTCTGCCCCTTCCCCAAATCCCCAGCCTGCCTCCTCCCCCAGGCACACAGCACTTCCCTCCTTCCACCTCCCTGCCAGGCTTGCCACGCGAAAGCACTGGGAGGGAGGGAGAAGCAAGTAGCGGCGCACTCGGAGGAGGCGGAGCAGAGGTGAGCTGAGGCCTGTGGGTGCCAGAAGTAACCCGGGGGGCCGACAACCGCTCCCCACCCCAGCTCACCTCTGCTCCACCGCTGCCATCCCCCAAGCGCACCGCAACTCCCCTTCTCCCCACTCCCTCCGAGGCTTGCCGCGCAAAAGTGATGGGAGGGAGGGAGGGAGGAGAAGCGAGTAGCGGTGCCCTTGGAGGTGAGCTGGGGCCGGCAGGCATGGAGAGTAACTCTTGGGGGGGGGGCAGGGAACCGCTCCCTTCCCCAGCTCACCTCCACTCCACCTCCGCCATCCATTGAGTGCGCCACAAATCCCCTTCTCCCCCCTCCCTGCCAGGCTTGCCACGGGGGAGCGGAGGTGAGCTGGAGTGGTGGGGGGGAGCGGCAATTTTTTGAGGGCCTAGGGGCAGCAAATTTGTTAATCCATCACTGACACTTGGAGAAGAAGAAGGTGATCAGGAACAGTCAGCATGGATTCACTAAGGGCAAGTCATGCCTGACCAATCTGATTGCCTTCTATGATGAGATAACTGGCTCTGTGGATATGGGGAAAGGGGTGCACATGATATATCTTGACTTTAGCAAAGCTTTTGATATGGTTTCCCACAGTATTTTTGGCAGCAAGTTAAAAAAGTATGGATTGGATGAACGGACTATAAAGTGGATAGAAAGTTGGCTAGATTGTTTTGGATGGGGAAGGTAGATATGCTGGAGGGTAGAGATATGATCCAAAATGACCTAGACAAATTGGAAGATTGGTCCAGAATAAATCTGATGAGGTTCAACAAGGACAAGTGCAGTCCTGCACTTAGGACAGAAGAAGCCCATGCACTGCTACAGGCTGGGGACTGACTGGCTAAGTGGCCGTTCTGCAGAAAAGGAACTGGGGATTACAGTGGATGAGAAGCTGGATATGAGTCAACAGTATGCCCTTGTTTCCAAGAAGACGAACAGCATATTGAGTAGGAGCATTGCCAGCAGATTGAGGGAAGTGATTATTCTCCTCTGTTCTGCACTGGTGAGGCCACATCTGGAGTATTGTGTCCAGTTTGGGGCCCCCACTACAGAAAGGATGTGGACAAATTGGAAAGAGTCCAGCGGAGGGCAACAAAAATAATTAGGGGCCTGTGGTACATGACTTACGAGGAGATGCTGAGGGAACTGGGATTATTTAGTCTGCAGATGAGAAGAGTGAGTGGGGATTTGATAGCAGCCTTCAACTACCTGAAGTAGGATTCCAAAGAGGATGGAGCTAGGCTGTTCTCAGTGGTAGCAGATGACAGAACAAGAAGCAATGGTCTCAAGTTGCAGTGAGGGAGGTCTAGGTTGGATATTAGGAAAAACTATTTCACTAGGAGGATGGTGGAATGGATTACTTAGGGAGGTGGTAGAATCTCCATCCTTAGAGGTTTTTAAAGCCCGGCTTGACAAAGCCCTGGCTGGGATGATTTAGTTGGGATTGGTCCTGCTTTGAGCAGGGGGTTGGACTAGATGACCCCCTGAAGTCTCTCCTAACCCTAATCTTCTATGATTCTATGAGAGTGCATTCTTTTCTTCTGTCTCACCAAGTTCAAACTCCTTCCAGGGTATCATGAACAAGTCCAAATGGATCTGGACACTTTTCTTGCCCCCTTGGGCTACAGAAGTCCTCTTTTTGTACCTAAACCAATCTATCTTGGAGTTTCCCTTGCAGGAGTCTACACTGCCCCTGTTAGCTCTGTCTGCTACCCTAACCCTGGGCTTCAAACTGCCAGAGATACCTATCACCTATAAAGTCTCTCCCTCAGCTGAGCTCCATCAGTCTACTTATTATGACTTAGATCCAACCCCTCTGGCCAGGAACCAACTAGACACTCACCTACCCAGGTGCAAAGCATGACTAATTGAGTGCATTCGCTAGCCATACAGGTGATAGAGGTTAAACCCCTGACAAGCTGCTTAAAAAATGGAATTTCCATTCTATGGGATATTCCGACATTTCAAAATCTGGTTTTGTTCCAAACTGGAACAAAAAGTCAAACTTTCCAGCAGACTAAAAATTCCAAAGAATTTCAATTTGGGATCTCAAAGAGTTTTAATCATGTCTAAATGTCTCATTTTGATAATGTAAAAACATTTTATTTTGATACAGTCAACAATATATAGTATTAAATATAATATGTAAAAATAATGTTATAAAATATATAATATATAATGTTAAAGTCACAATGAATCAAACTAATATAAGCTAAATGAAATGATTCAACAGTATTAGAAAGAAACAAGAAAGCTGAAATGATTAATTTTTGCATGACACTTTCTATGGAAGAATGTCATTCAAATCGATACGTTCCTATGAAATGTTCTGGTTTTGATGAAATCACATATTCCAATAGAAAACTTTCTGTCAAGCCCTTTTTGATCAATGCTAGTTGGCAGCATTGCAGAGTGGCCAGGCCAGAAGTGAGTGCTGGCATTGATGCCTGGAGCAGATCCTTACCATCCCCCATTAGCCATGGCAAGATTCTCTGGTGAGGATGCCATGGTAAGAAAGAGCAATTGCAGCCACATTGCCAGGGAACAGGGGTGTACTGAAGATACTGAGCTGGAGCAGAACCACAGGCCTTCCATGCTGATTACAGATGTCCTGGGCCTTCCACTGACCCCCAGGACCTGCAAGGTTTGAGGGCAAGCTCCTCTCCCCAGCTTGTTTCACAGACAGGAGAGGGGCAAGACCTTCCCATGCTGGAACAACTGGGAAAGAAACTCTGCCAGGAACATCTGCCCCTGTGGCTCCTCCTATGGAAAAAGATGATCAGGCCCTCAGAGTGGAGATCATTTTATGTGCAGCATATCTGCACATCCGGGGCCAAATTCTGCTCAGTTAAACCTTTGCAACCCCACGAGACTGCAGCTCAGTGTCATTGAACCAAGATTGCTCTGGTTCTCAGTGCAGGTGAAGATCACTTTCTCTGTCTGCGTAGGTTTTTAACACAACATAGCTTCTTCCTTGGCGTTGCATGCATGAGAGGCAAAACTTGGTCCTAGAAGTCTGCCTTATTTATCTTAGTAATAGGAGGAGGCGGCAAAAGAGCCACAGCATAAGTCCTGCCCCCGCACCATTTCTTGTCACAACTGCAGTAGGCACAATGGTGACAGAAGAGAACAAGCAGTGACATTTCCAGTATTTGTTATTATGGTCATTGAAAGCCATCACCTATGGAAAGAAAACTTCAAAGGGGACCTACTACTCAAGAGTTGAGTGCATTGAGTAGCTGCCCTGGTAACAACACAACCCCTTTATGTATGTCTCTGCTTTCACACATATATACTCTCAATGTGATGTTTGCTCAGCTTACTAGAAAAATGTTCTTTTCCAGTCACATTTACTCAATGTGAGCAGAGTTGGAGCAGGTCAAGATGTATTTTCTCTGCTTTTGATGCCACCATCAAGGCAGAGATGGGACTGTCACGATAGGTCATAAACTGACCAGACATCCCAATTTGTCTGGGACTCTGCTAGTTTCATTCCTTTTGTTCTGGTGTCCAACTGACATTTGTCTGAATATTCATTTATTTGGGCCACAAACAGCAAAGTTTAATTAGAATTGTTGCTTCCTTCCCAACTTCTGCTGTTCATTTCAAGAACATTAGCAGTGCATTATTCTCTGAGGAACCCAGGACGTAGGTTGTTCCAGCACAGCCAAAGATTTTGTTTGGCATGAAACAGAACAGACTGCAGTGTGGGGCCCAGCTCAGCTCGATATGGCCATGGATTGTATTGTTCTTCACTGCAGCTGAAGATTGCCTTCTCTGGCTAAACAGGTTTATAAATCAAATACTCTTTTATTCATGTTTATTCTCACTGTAACTTACTTGTTATTGAAAATCCTATTCTGCTCAAAAACCACAGACCTAAAAAAACCCGCTGTGCGCTGTAATTTAAGAAACAATGTTTATTAATGTTTATCTTTTCAATGAATTATTTTAAGAAAAAGCAGATTGAGTTCTTTTTCCCCTAGGGCCATCCTGACATTGAGTATGTCCCCAATCCTTCAAAGAGTATTACATGAGCAGACTTCTGCACCCACATGGACTTGCAGTGAGGTCACTATGGCTCTGCCTGAATCCAGGAGCACCCATCCTAGCTGTTCTCTCTGATCCTGCAAACACACCCAGGACTACCTACCCACACGTAATGTTATTCAGATGAGTGAGCACTAGCAGAATAGGGCAGCCTTACTCCAGCATGACTATTACATCTGGTGTAGTGAAGTTTTTAAGGGTTTTAGAGTAGCATTACAAATAGATGGTTTAAAATATATTATTGTAAAATAGAGAACATTGGAGTTTTCCCATGAAAAATTAAACTTGGTCCATTAAAATATATTATCTCACCGATCTTGTCTCTTTAATTAAAATACTGATATTCCATTACATTCTTCTGTTTTTACTAAATTATGGTTTTGCCCATTTTCCCATGACCAACCCATACCGATAATAAGAGTGGTTAACATGTGCCATGCTGACAGGAGATAGTCTTGTTAAAGGTTCACTAAATAGCTCTCAATCATGAATTACAGCTGTGTCTGACTTCTAAAAGCTGCCACAGTCAAGGGGTTGTCATAAACAGATAGCTAAGGGTTAATGTCTCTTTCACCTGAAGCACCTGACCAGAGGTTTTTTCAACTCTGGGTGGAGGGAAGTTTGTGTCTGAGTCTTTGTCTGTCTGCCTGCTTTTCTCTCAGCTTTGAGAAGTGATTTCTGTTTTCTAATCTTCTGTTTCCAAGTTGTAAGGACAAAGAGATCAAATAGTGAGTTATATGATTTCTTTTCTTTGGTATTTACATGTCTATAGTTGCTGGAGTGCTTTGATTTGTATTCTTTTTGAATAAGGCTGTTTATTCAATATTCTTTTAAGCAATTGACCCTGTATTTGTCACCTTAATACAGAGAGACCATTTTTATGTATTTTCTTTCTTTTTATATAAAGCTTTCTTTTAAGACCTGTTGGAGTTTTCTTTACTGGGAGACTTCAGGGAAATTGAGTCTGTACTCACCAGGGAATTGGTGGGAGGAAGAAGTCAGGGGGAGGTCTGTGTGTGTTAGATTACTAGCCTGATTTTGCATTCCCTCTGGGGAAGAGGAAAGTGCTTTTGTTTCCAGGATTGGAATTACAGAGGGTGGACTCCTTCTGCTTAGATTCACGGAGGTTGCTTCTGTGTATCTCTCCAGGAGCACCTGGAGGGAGGAAGGGAAAAAGGATTATTTCCCTTTGTTGTGAGACTCAAGGGATTTGGGTCTTGGGGTCCCCAGGGAAGGTTTTTCAGGGGGACCAGAGTGCCCCAAAACACTCTAATTTTTTGGGTGGTGGCAGCAAGTACCAGGTCCAAGATGGTAACTAAGCTTGGAGGTTTTCATGCTAACCCCCATATTTTGGACGCTAAGGTCCAAGTCTGGGACTAAGGTATGACAGGGGTTGCGTGTTCCTTTTCATCTATGGGCCTAACCCTGCAGTCCTTAGTGAGACAAAACTCACACTGTGCTCAGTGGGAGTTTCACCCACGTAAGAACTGAGGACTGATTTGGCCTTATATTTGATAGAGGTTTAGTTCAGTAGGTGCCATGTATTCTAGGCTGAAACGTGGCAGGTGGTTTCAGCCCAGAAGCACATTTTTGCAAGGATTCCAATTAAGTGTTTATGAAGTGGAGTTACATAAAAACACTGAAGTTGGCTAGTTTTCTGTGTTTCTTTGTGTGTCGACAACGCAGGCTAGATTTTAATTGTTGCTTTTCAACATAAAAAAAAGATTGTAAGTCATACAATGAAATTGGGAAAAAATCTCTTGTGCGTGTATGTACAATAATTTAATAAAATTGGTTATGTTATTAAGATTGCAGAACTCATTAATATTCTTTCTCAGAAGTTGGGAGAGGACGACAGGGGATGGCTCACTCAATGATTGAAGCACCTGGAATTGGCCACTGTCAGAAGACAGGCTACTGGGCTAGCTGGACCATTGATCTGACCCAGTATGGCCATTTTTGTATTCTTATGGAATGACACATTCTGCATCACTGAGGTACAGTGTTAGGGAGCCATTTAAAGGGCTATTGTCAGATCAGCTGTGGCCCTAAATTCAGTTTTTTAAAAACAATGTCCCACAGAACTTAACCAGTGGAAAGGTTTTTGTAATTTTTTAAAAAAATTCCTATTAAAAATGCTTCGGTTTGGATTTAAACATTCCCCTGCAGAATTTACAACGTCCCTATACTAGGGTATGAAAACTAGACTCCTCTACATAAGTTCTATATCAGTGCTCAGTTAAGTCCCATTTTCAAAAGTGACTTATGCCCAGCTCCTCAAAGGTATTTAGGCATCTAACTCCCATTGAGAATTAGCCACCTAAGTCACTTAGACCTTGTAACATTGAGCAGAAAAAAGCTAAATACCTTTAAAAATCTGGGCCTGAGAGATTTCCTGCATTGTGCATTAAGAGACCTGACTAACATCAGTTTCTAAGGGCAGGTCTACAAAAGGAAAAAAGATATATTCTTAACATGTTCACAAATGCATGTTAACTAGCACACGTGAAAAATCCTAGCGTGAATGAGGCAAGTTGTAGGTTAAACACATTAGCAGCTGGAGAGGAGCCAGAGACTCTCCCCTAGAGTTCACCTCAACCTGCTAACACGCCAATGGAAGCTTTGCTATTGACTAAAGTGGGGAACGGGTTAGCTCCTCTAGACCTAATTCTGATACCACCTGCACTAGCTTTATATCACGTAATTTAACTCCATTGGCTTGATTATCAGTTGCCCTGCACTTGCCATAAATATGTACACCAGTGCAAAGGGCGTGCAAAGTAAAATACTGCCAGAATGATTTAATGCACACAAGTATAAGTGACAACTCAAGATGTGGGAATTGGGCCCATTGACTTCAGTTACACTGAGAAAAGTGATATCAGAATCAAGTCTAGTGATCATGATTTAAACCACAGAGACCAGAACCCCATGGGTGTGGAAGAGCATGGCCTCTTAAAGTCAATGGAGCTCCACCAATCTACACCAACTGAGAATCTGGCCCAGAGAGGATTCAAATTTTGTGCTGTGATAAGCCAAGTGCCTTGCATTTTGTTTATTTGTTTGAAACATGGTTTTATGTGCTACATGTAAAGGAGTTTTTTTCCAGGATAAACTATGATATCCATTTCCTTTTTAAAATTTTTCACTGTGTTCTTTTACCAAGGAACGGCGCCATACAGCCTGCATGAGGAGATTTGGCCTACATGCCAAAAGTGCAGTTACAGCTAAATGAAAAAAAAACAAGAAAGAAATATACTTTATTCATTTCAGCTGTTATGTCTTAATGCAAAGAAATCACTTTGCACAGATCTGTAACTGACACCAATTTCTAATCTCCTACACTATTAACTTTTAAATCTCTATTATGGAGCATATTGGCAGCACATCAGAATCTAACATTGTTTCATCGACTTAACCTGGGTTTGTGCTTTATTTTCCTTTTCTGAAATACTAAAAATGTATAGTTAAACTACTGTGGCAATTGCTAATAACATTTCTGTTAGCTGGCCTTTCTTTTTCAGATACAATAGACACATTCCTGAAACATGGCATATTTTTGCCTTTGGGATAAAAAAAATGTAAGAACTTTTTTTCCAAATGACAAAATGTATTGTAACAGAATTACAGACAGGATTGCTTCAGGATTATTCTGTATCGGTAACCTGATTTGAGAGCCCTAGGAACTGAAATTAAATACTAGATGACTGCAAGGAATGGCATCGATAAGAGTAATACTTACGTGAAAACTTAATAATTTTCTCTCATTTGGATCCCAACAGAGTTTTTTATAACTCAAAGAACCACCGACGCACACTAGAGAACTTTAAAACTATGTTTGTCCCCAATGCATTCCACCCTAATGACATCATTTTAAAATAAAACCAGAGATCCAGCTAGCCAGAGATATAAATATGAGTGAAACAACACTGATAGAAACACTTTTTTAATTGCTGACAGATTTTGATGGACGTTCTTGTATTCACTTAAGGAGATCTGTATAGATCTTATAGCGTAGCATAGCCTCCTCCTGCTTGACTTATTTAGTGATGCCATAAACCACTGTTTATGACAGTTTACCATTGTCATGGCATGCTTTGTTGATCAGGCACAATAGAAGAAATCACTCATCAAATTTGTTATCATGGCATCACGGAATGCATCTGGCAGGCAGAGGAAGCCAATTAAAATAACTACACAAAGACATTGGCAGTAATGCAGGGAACAAAAATACAATGCTTACCACAGTATCATGAGATTTGGATGTTTTGTTCTATTGTAGTTTTTAGTTTGACTGAGTGCAGCAGTTGTTTTACATTTGAGTTTTTCTAATTCTATTTTTCAAATGATGCAACATTTTCAGATCATCTCAGTTAAAGATATTTTTAAATACCCAAAAAAACTGTTGGGCCACAGAGTCTGAGGTAAAGAATGAATACCAAGAAGGCATTGTATTCTCTCACTATAATATATGAACCTATGGAATAAGAATCTTTTGTAATTAAAAAAAAAGATGTATAAAATGTACTCTTTCCATATGTAAACCAATAGCTAACTTCTATATTTTTTAAGTATTTCAGCATGAATGTAGTGCTTATGAAAGGTGCCATTCAGACTTAGGCCCAGATTTTAAAAAGTATTTAGGTATTGCAATGCATAATTGGCTTAGGAGCCTAAGTCCCATTGACTCTCATTGAGCCTATGGGCTTGTCTTTATGGTGTGGCAAAGCATGCCAAATAATGCAATTCTTAAAGTGCTCTAATGTGCTCCTCTCTAACTGGCATGGTGGAAAGGTACCTAGTTTACATTAATATAGTCCAAACTACTAAGTACCAGCAAACAGACAGCACTGTGCGTTAAGTGCTGAACAAAAAACTACTATCTAACATTTAACTGCAGCAGGGTTTGTAGCAAGGACTTAGGGATGGTGTATTGCTAGCCCCACGTTTCTATATCTGTGACTACAAAGGCACATGGTATATTCTCTTTTTATGCCATACTCCTGCTAATGCGAATGCACATTCATGGCACACACACAGAGTGAAATTCGCCCTTGTACAGAAGATCAGTCCAAAGCATGTGCATCACATATGTCCCACATAAGCCCTCAAAACAGGATTTAAGTGGTGTGTCGTGTAATAGTAGCCAGTGAAGTCAGTTGACAATGAACAGTGTCAGATGAAAGGAATATGGGGCTGTGTACCCCTGATTATATGCCTGGGAGTAGGAAATAAAGTTTTATTTTCTTGCCAGCACTCTTGTGCATCAGAGCTTTCAGAGATAAACACACTCAAAGTGGCCTTGCTAGTGTATAAAAGCCTTTGCATTCTCTTTTATGAACTACAGCATGGAAAGTTTTACACAGTCAGGGCAAATCCTTGCACATGGAGCAAACCATGGGACAAATTTTTGCACCAGGAGTGTTGGTGCAGCCATGTCACAGCCACTGTTAAGAGAAGAAGCAGCAAGACCTGCCATTCCACTCAATGCAGGGTTTTGGCCATGTGGACATGTAGTTTGCACAGGCTCACTGGCCACACTCATAGACCACACACAGTCGCTTCCTTTGCAATGAGCCAAGGATCACAGCCATGGAGTCCCCCTGTGCAGGCTCCTCATTATATCCCTCTGCCACAGAATTGTGGCATTTCTTCTGAATTTTGGCTCTTGCAGGCCTGTGTGAGGCCTCCAGGATTTGGCACTGTTATGTTGCGTATTTCTCTGTCTTCTCTGAGTTAGGATATTTATTACAGCTAAGTGATAAGTCCAAACTCTGGGCCTAACTCTGCTCTGCTTCCTCAGAGAGTCAATGGGACTTTTGCTTGAGAAATGATTGAGACCTCTTTCTTCATCTTTGGTATCTGTGATTCTGATGGTGGCAATCCCAAGGAAGAACACAGACATGCAAAACTTAGCACACAAAAAGTGTTTGGGGCAGTTCACATTCTGGGGTGAGGATCAGGCCAATTCTTATTTTATCTAACTCAGTTCATCCAGCCCTAATATTTAAAATAATACATTCATGCACATGCTGCCATCCCAAGAAATGCAGGATACATGTTGCACATCTAAAACTAACAATGTGCCTAGCATTTGTGTGGCACAGACCTACAACAGTTCCAGTGTTTCACTAAATATGTTTTCCCTTTAATGGAGTCAGGAGTACTCTATAATCTGAACATTTTCATAAAGAATGAGCTCTTAGTTAATGTGAGGCCTTATTCATTGTGAATCAATACCAAGTGCCATGTGCTGTTGTAATAGTCATAGTGCCTCCCACGCTCTGTTTTGTTTTTGTACTATATAGAGTACAGTAAGTCCTCATTACTGGTCACAATGGTAAAGCATGCTGTATAACGTGCTTTTATTGCTGCAGGGCATATCTGAGATATTTACATCAAATACATGACAAATCAGATTAATGTTCTGTTCTTTATTTGCAAGGATTTTTATTAGAAAGAAGTTTTATCTGACATTAATAAATAAAATAATATTGCTTATGTCCAGATACCAGTTCTGTCTTGTTGATTTTAATAGACAAGTATCACACTTCAAATGTGGAAACACAGTGGGTAATATTTATATGAAATCTCCAAGAACCATGGTATTTTGCTCATGTGGAATATCATGGCATTTTGCCTGGATCAAGTAACCAGCAGATTAGCACATTAACGCTTTTAAGAAATGTGCATGTAATCCACTTTTAATGTGGTCTTTGACTCCTGGTAGGAATACCTAATGATTTTCAAATTGACACACTACTTTATAAAGTAATTCAAATAGGCAGTTGCTAAGAAGTTGCAGTATGCATGGAATGAGCATAGACATGTTATCGATACAAGAGATATAAGGCTTTTTTTAAGCTATGGAAGGACTTTCAGGAGCTATAAATGTGAAGGAGAAACTTGGCTTCCATTCTTTTGAAAAGTTTCTAGCTTTATTCTTGTAAACTAATTTAACATGGATGTAAGCCGATTACTCTCACTGAAAGCTGGTCTCTTGCTAAAGACCAAAGGTTATTAACAGTCCCTCTAATGTAGTTGAGAGCTGGCCAATAAAGTCTGTGCAAACCATCATCTTCACTTTTTGGAGTTCCCATTTCAATTTGCAGCTTTGGAATAATCCAGCTCAGGCAGAAGCCAAGAGCGGTACGGCTGCTGCAAGCTTCTTCTTAAGCAAACATCTACAGCTAAGATGTCAAAAGAGGCAGTTTGGATCTCAGCCCTGAGTCACTAGACCAGAGACTCCTGAATTCCAATCCCAGCTCTGACAGCGACTCTGTCTGTGGCTTTCATCAAGTTACTAGGGTATGTCTACACAACCTGTGGGAGTGAGCCTCCCAATTCAGGTCAACAGACTGGGGCTAGCAGAGTTCACCCTAGCGCTCTAAAAATAGCTGTAGAGAGAGTGCTTTGAAGTTGCAGTGTGGGCTGGAGCTCAGGCTTTGGAGCCCAGAGCCCAAGATCCAGCCCTAGCCACAACATCACAGTGCTGTCTCCACAGCTATGTTTAGAGCACTAGTGAGTGTCCCACTAACTCAAGTCTATCAACCCGGCTGGGAGGCTCACTCCTGCAAGCTATGTAGATGTACCTTTACTTGTCTTCCTTTGTACCCCCATTTTACAGACAGGTAAACCAATACTTACTTCCCTCCTGGGTGCAATCCTGGTAGTAGCCATGCATTTGTGATGATTAATCATGTTTGTAACGCACTATGTGTGCTGAATGGTTCCAGAATGTACACACAAAAGCCCCTATGGTGCTGGGCCCAGGAGATCCCCAATTTACTCGGACAGTTGTTCACTGGGGGAAAAAAATGTTGTTGCTGTGCCTAGATCACAACACAGACAACTGAGCTGAACTTCTGCAGCAGGAAACTGAGGGGAACCCTTATAATACCCCCAGTATGCTCTGTCAAAAATAAATCAACAGTGACTGGGCTGTAGGCCAAAGAATCCTATCACAAGCACTCCAAAAAGTCATCAAAGCTACCTCTTGCATTGTGGTGTGATCACGGGCAACAGGAGTTTGTTATGTTTGGGAAGAAGACAATGACAAGTTGTCTTGCTGGCTTACCAAAAATATTAGGACTGGCGCCACTTTCTGATTAATCAGTTCATCACACTTATCCTTTCTTTCCTGAGTTCTTTTATTAACCTAATACACTTAATGAGTCTTCCTATTTTTCTTGAGGCCAGATTCAAATGCCCTTATATTTGCTGACTGACATCTTACTCAGGATTACTGCCACTGAAATCAATGCGACTGTGTTCATAGATTAAGTCAGGATATTAGAATCCAGCCCTTAATTCTTTAGGGCTTGATTCTCCTCTTACTTACATCAGTGCAAATTGGAAATAGGTTTGAAGTTTCTAGCTTTTGCCATTTGTAAGTTATGTGAACACAAAATGACATCACAATAGGAGGGGATATATTCCTGCCCTTTGAAGTTTAAAATAATAATAACCACCACCCCCTCTTTTGGACTGAGAAAGACCAAACAGAGACATTTTCAGTCCCCAAAGAAATAAAAAATGATTCTGAGCAACTGAAAGAGCTGAGGAAAGGAGGAGGGATCTAGAAGGCTTTGAATAATACTGTATCTAAAATCTAGGCCAAAAAAAAATCTTCCTTTTCCCCTCACTTGCCAGTTTGGACTCAGAAATGCTTTTTCCTGTGGGTTGGGGATGTATATGCAAAATCTGGATTAATATGGAAACCTCGTTAAAACCTTAACCATTGAGAACCTACTTTGAGTGCTATAATTAATCTACTCATGTACAGAGCTACTCAGATGTCAAATGAAAAACAACTGTTACGAACAAAGCCCATACCAGGCACACTGTGTTAACACAGAATTGAAACCTTGAGAATAGAATACCCACATACTATAGACAGCCTGGAATAAAACCAGGAAGCAGGAAAGTGGTAAGCCTGGGAAGACTATAAAGAAAAATATCCACTAGAGAGCATCCTATAAACCCACACAAAATCCCAGATTTGGGGAACCTTATTTGGGTGCACAGCTGTTGTAACTGCACATGCAAGGGACCACTTAGCCAAGCAACTGGCCATTTTGAAATGTGCTTTCTGCATTGTGGCAATTACTTCAACTGTAAGCGCTTTGGGCCAGGGACCAGTTTTTGGGCCTACGTTTGCACAGTATCTAGCACACTGGACTCCTGGTCCGTGACAATAATACAAATAATAGCTAATGTGTATCTTGTTCTAGAAGTTTGAACCAAAGAACCTAGCATCAGATCAGGACTTGCCTACACAGAATTTTTATACCAATATGGTAAACTTGGGGCAACCCCTAATGTAGATGCAGTTATATCAATATAAATGTGTTTCTATCAGTATAGCTTGCTTAGGTAAATTTACTGAATGTATTTATGCTGATATAAACATATTTTGCGCAGTATAACTGCATCCACACTAGCAATTTTTCTATCGATTTAGTTAAAAATCGGTGCAAAAACCAAGTGCAGACCAGCCCTCAGAAAAAGGTGACAATAGAGATGGAGATCACAGATTTTAAAGACAGAAAGGACAGCTATATCACCTTGTTTGAACTTCCAATAATTCCTGCAGCAATAAACATTTTTAAAGAAAAGTAGATGGAGCTGAGTAGACAGGAGGAGAAGAACTAGAGAGAATAACCTTCAAATAAGGTTCCCTTTCATCACTATAGTATCTGAGAGCCTTAAAATCATGAATGGATTAAGTAAATACTATCTCCATTTTATCAATGGGGAACAGAAGCACAGTGCAGATTAAGTGACTTGCCCAATTTCACACAGGAAGTCTGTGACTGAGCCAGGAATTGAACTCAGGTCTGCTGAGTTCCACTCAGTTGCCCTATTGAATAGATCAACCTTCCTACTACTAGTTCTCTTATCATCAAGCAGCTGACCTTAATGGCAATTTAGAGGGAGAGGGTCTGGGCCAGGTAAACACATAAGAAGGGCCTATATGAGGTAGAAATGGGGAGTGATGCAAGAAGGAATTTATTTATTTGAACTTTGGAATGTTTAACCTCATTAAATTTCCGGACAGTCTGCAGTTTGCTCATCACTTAAAGTATAGTTTCACTCTGAAACAGGCACCCTCTCCCTATATGAAGCCTGAGCCTGGAAAAAACTAGCTCCTTCTCTCTTGAGGTCACCTGCATACATAGGACTGAGGGTTACTTAACCTACTTGTATGTCCAAGAAGTGGCTGATTAAAGCTGTTCCTCAGATCTTGTATGATGTACACACTATTTGTACAACATGTGTAGACTATCTCAAGGAATAGAAACAGCCAGAATTTCCCTGGACTTCAGGTACTGTGGCAAAGAAAGGCAGCATGAAACACTTACCTCTTCTAGACACATACAATAGATTATTGGGAAGGGTTAAATGTTAAATCCTGACCCA
Organism: Gopherus evgoodei; assembly: GCF_007399415.2. Taxonomy (NCBI): domain Eukaryota; kingdom Metazoa; phylum Chordata; order Testudines; family Testudinidae; genus Gopherus; species Gopherus evgoodei. The sequence continues at coordinate 75,883,594 of NC_044324.1, forward strand.
ACAGCGAAGAACCTGAGCTGCAGAACTCACTCAAAAGGGGAATGTGAAAATGAGGCTATATCCACCCTTGTGTACTCCCACATCCAGGGGCCATTTGGCTCCCAGACTCAACTCTATTGTAAATTGGAGCAGTTTTAGAGTGCTATGTGATTCCATGAGTTGTTCTGGCAGTCAGGGATTACTGGGCCTAGCAAATATGTCCTAGCTACACCCTCTTTTTTCTGATCATGCCTGTGCTGGTGGCTGGGAGAGTTTGAAATAAGCAGCCATTATGGCAGTTCTGTGCTACTCCGAAATTTTCCTTTACTGGGGAATCCTCAAGTGCCTGGCTAAACTAGAATTAAGACTGCTTTGCATAGCTGGGGTGGCACAGAGTAGAATTAAGGGACTGAGGATCTTGCCCAAATCAATAGACTCATTACCATTTTAGCAGAATATATTGTTGTGTTTTTCATGGCAGAAACCTTATGAAAAATATCCAAGGTGTATGCCCTTTCTCTACTTTTCATGTTAAAATAACAAGGCTTTTTATGTTTTTTTAATAGCAGAAAAAAGCAAAAGTAATTTATGCAGGCACACTATTAATTAAAAATAACCCAAAGTTACTTTTTCAGTGAAAATGTTTTTAAAAAGGGAAAAAAGAGATTTAACTAAAAAGTCTTTTTTTGGCCAGTCTACTAGGCTGTCTTATTTAAATCACTTTGATGAAGAAATTGGTCTGACAACCTGTGCAGTCAAATGGGTAAATGCAAATTAAAACACTGATCCAGCAAAGCACTTATGCATTTGTTTAACTTTATGCACATAAGTTATCCCATTGAATTCAAGGCCTTAAATGGTGGGTTATACAGCAAATGTTTTCAAAATTGTCTGTATTTGTAAAGGGAATGGAAAATTGATCCTTTGTTAACTATAGCCTTGAAACTGGCATTATAAAAGTGTTTGTAGCAATATAGGCTGTTTTGGGGCATAATCAATAAGCATGTGAGAAAAATTCTGAAATTTTAGCTGTCACAACACGGTAAATGCATGAAACAATGGGAAATCTGCTTTCAAATCAAGCTGAGTTAGACTGTGTTTACAGCTGTTCCTGTAAACAAGGAAATCTAGCTACAGCGTGCACAGCATGACTGCGACATCATGTTTTTGTTACATTGCTAAACTATGCATAATAATCAGTAGATAATTTGGTATTCAAATAAAGTATGGATTCAGTTATAGATCTCTGAAGATGTATATTGCATTAGGTTTTCTTAACTCTATCATCCTCTAGCATATACCTAATATTTAACTAGGTATGGCAAATTTTATTATGGTTATTACTATTAACAAACCTCTGACTTAGATGGCTGCAATTAAGCAGTTAGGTACTGTGATCAGGAGTCAAACTGGAAAGATATCTCAGCTCAATGAGTGTACTAAGTATGGATGGCTGAAGGCTAGCTAGGGAAGTATGGGTTATAAATGTGCATAAGTAATCAAAACCTAGTTTGCTTGTGTGCAGCTTTCATAATGTCTAACAGTTTGCATAATTTAAAATGAAAGGAGGGGAAAAACATTCAACCATGTCAGCGCTACTAGAACAAAAGGGATTTGCTTGAAATAGTTTGAGTTGTGTTTAGATAGTGAAATAGACTTTAGGCTTCCAGAATATCTAATTTCTCCAAAGATTATATGCAAGTATTGTAAGAAAAAAATCTTACAAAACAGCAAAACAAAACAACAAATCAAAACAACTCATAAATGAGATGGGAAAAACAGGAAGATGGTGGGGATCTTTTAGAAATAATTTCTCCTACTCGCATGACCCAGTTTTGATCTCATGCTGTTTAAGAGCCTTTGTTTGAATGTAATAGTTTGGCAGGAGGATGAAGCTGTGGAGTAGTGTTGAAATAATACAAAAGAGCTGGATGAAATACCTCCAAAGACCCCAGAAAAACACACCCTATGCAGTAATGTCATCTTATTTCATGCATTCCTTTTTTTTGTTTTGTTTTGTTTGATTCTGTTTGATTTCTGGTAGAGGTAGAGGTTATGAAGTACATTTTCAAATCTCTGTCTACAGATCCTATAAGCACTTCTGCTTAGTGCCTCAGGCCCCAGTCCTGCAAAGTCATATGTGCATGCACAACTTTACCTGTGTGAGACATCCCTGGAACTGCATCAGGTCAAACATGTACACATCTTTGAAAGATAGAGGCCCTATTGCATCTCCATGTTTTCCAAGACAATTTTTCACAAAACGTATAATAAAAGATTTTTTTTCTATTAACCCATGAGATCTTAAAGGCAAGCTGGGTTCATTCTGGCTCTGATGTGTAAACCCCACACTGGGTTATGGAAAGAAGCATTGACTGGTCTGGCCTGCAGATGGACCACAACACCAGCCAGGAATGTCAAGGCTGGAAGGAGGGCCTTCCAGATGGAAAGAATGATCAGGATGGGAACAGGGAGGAGGCTGACTTCAGAGATCTGCCTATCCTAGGAGAGGGAGGATCTGCTTCTAGTAAACCAGGAAGGAATTGGCTTCAGACCTACAGCCTTCCTGGAAGAAAGAGAAGGGGCAACTGAGGAGATGGGAAGCAGACAGTTCATCCACTGGGAATGTGGGAAGACTGGGTCAGGTTCCCCTGAAGTTAGTGAATGCCTGGAAGCTGGTTGAATGTTGGTTTTTCCTTCATCTGATTGGAGTTTACAAACTGATTGCAAGTGAACAGGGAGACTCTCTAGGACTCCCAGAATGAAAGAGGAGACCTAGCAGTGGGCAAATGGAGACATGAGGATGTTGGTCCTTCTACAGATGATACCTTCATATGGCAAGATTTTGAGGTCTTAGCCTTTTGTAGGCTGCTCAGAATTGTATCTGCTTGCTTTAGTGACACTTTTCCTGCCTTATCACTAGTACAGTTTGAAACCTTTTTTCTTCTATCCACATTTCAAAAAATGAAGACTGATCCAGTTCAAACCATATGCAGTGTTGTTATAGATGTGTCGATCCCAGGATATTAGAGAGATAAGGAGGGTGAGATAATATCCTTTATGGGACCAACTTCTGTTGGTGAGAGAGACAAGCTTTCAAGCAACACAAAGCTCTTCTTCAGGTCATGGAAACTCACTCAGCGTGCAAAAATGAACACTGTCTTCCTTGCGCACAGTTTAACAGTGCTGAGTCCAATGAATGAATGGTTAAAAGGTGACATGGCTTGACAAGGGATTCACAAAGAGTTTACCAGAGTCATTCCACATCATCTTGTGCAAACTATTTTTGCATGTCTTAGCTCTAGTTCCATTTGCTTGAATTTTCAGAGAACAATTAAAAACAATGTATAACAGATGGCGACACTAAGACGAGGTCGGTTAAATGACTTGCCTGGGGGCCACTGCAGTCTAGTGGAATGGGAGACAGGAGTCCTGGGTATTAATTAGTTAATATTTGTACAGTGCTAGAAAAATATATAGCAGTACATGAGTATTATTATAACATGCTCCCTGCAGTTTGAAGAAGCAGAGGGCAACAGAGCACAGGGGAGAACAAACATCCCGCCCTGAATCTTAGAACTGCTGCCTTCCACAGAGTCCAGAGAGTGGTAGAAGATTCTCAGGGAATATATGCTGAGAAAAAAGGGGAAAGATTGAGGTATGGGGTCAGATCAGAAGGACAGCTGTTTACACCCACACCCTCCTAGAGCCACACATTCAAATATAGATAGGCAGGATTATCTCAGCCCTTCATCTAAAAAATAGATACACTGAATTCCATAGACTTCACCATGTTATTGCTTGTTTATAGACAAAACCTTAAAACTGCAGCTGAAATTTCAAGGGAGACTAAGGGAGTTAGACAGCCAACTCATCTTGAAATTCAGTGGGATTTGGGCATCTAACTCCTTTAAACTTCACTGAAGATCCTAGACAGAAGTTCCATCTGATCTGTAGGAAAGTTAGGCCATGAGCTACCTATCTTTCCTCACACGCCTTCTCCACTACCTCATTCTCTATCACTCTTGACACCACCATCTTCTTTGTTAAACAGACCCACAACCTGGTGACCACTTTGACTGCTCCCTTTCCTTAGTTTGGAATATTCAGGATGTGTCTAAAATTTGGAATATTCAGGTTGTGTCTAAAATTTGTTACGTTTTCTTCTATAACATTTCTAAACTCGAGCCTTTCATTTCTGTCCACTAAAACTCTCAGCAACAAAACTCATACAATTGGATTATTGTAACCTCCCAGACACCCAAACTGGCCCCCTCTAGAGCAGCTTAAAGCTGAGCAAAAGTTGCAATTTCTTAGGAAATTCTGGCATTTCAGCATTTGGTTTTGTCTCAAAAGAGCATGAGAAGTTGAAATTTCAAAAATTTTCATGGAACTGACATTCAGAAAAAAATAGATTTGGAAATGTCAGAATGGAAAGTTTCAACATTTTCAATCAAAATGAAACATTTTCACATTCCTGAAATCAAACTGTTTTGTTTCAGTTTGTTAAATTGATCTGAATGCTTCATTTTGTGTCAGATCAACATTAAATTGCATTTCTCTTGCCTTATGGCACTTGTAGTTCAATCTGTCCCATAGTAGAATGGCAGACCCCGCTGCTCAAACTGCATGGTGCACTAGAGCAGTCATTCTGGCAGAACTACATCTCCCATGATGCACCCAGAGCCATGTGACTCCTCAGTGCCCCACACAGCTCAGTCAGCTGGGTCTGGATTACACAGTAGGAGACCATGAGGGATCCCACTACAGCACCCATAAAACAATGAACCTAGAGAAATGCAGTTCAAGGACTTTTTAATAAAATAAAATATTCTGATTTAAGTTTAACCAGTCCAAAATAAAATATTTAGGTTCAATTTTTCCAAAGGAAAATTGAAAATTTTCAGCAAAATTAAAAATTTTCCACAGAAAAGTTCAATTTTGCAGAAACTGAATGTTCAGTCAGAAAATCATTCCAATGGAAAATTCCCAACAAGCTCCAGTTCAGCTCTGAAGATTATCTTCTTTGCTTATTACTCTGACTGGATCACCCCTATTATTCCTCATGTGGCACCCAGTTTTCCATTTCATCACATTCAAGCTTCTTTTTTTACCATTAGGGCCTCTATTCCTCCCCATATAACCACTCTTGTTTTCTACATCACCCCCTATCTACTCTCTGGTCTGTGAATGATGCCAGCCCAGAGTATCTGTTTGTTCACCTATCCAACAACCATCCTTGCAGTTTCTACCCATGATGCTTTCTGTCCCTGGCACCCCTTACTTTACTTTTCCTCCCAAAACAAATTCATAGGCCACTTTTTCTTCTAGATCTGGTCAAAAAACAGTACAAATGGTATTTTGGGGAGAAAAATTTGAAATTTCATCATTTGTTGATGATTAAAAAAAATGTGGATCACTCTCTGAACTGGTTGAAACACCTGAATTATTTTGTTGAAATGTTTTTTGTTATTTGAAAATGTTCTGATTTTCCCCTCTGCCTCAAAAATTAAATGTTCAATAAAAAATATAATTGAAATCTCAAACTTGGGAAATTTTTAACAGCTCTACCCTTCTGCTTCAAATCACATCTCAAGACCGGCTTCTGCTGTGATGCCTACAAGAAATCAGCAAATTATCAGTGGTCCCATCAGAGGAAAATGGGAAATCAATATTTTAAATGATCCAAAAACATCAGACAATACAAACAGCTAGCCCACAAGTAACCACATAATCATAACATAGATACCTGCCTTCCCCTTCCCTCTTACCATTTATCACACTCGTTGCATTTTGTCTTAAATGAAACTGTAAATTCTTTGAGGCAAGGACAGTGTCTTCCAATGTTTGCCAGCACAGAGGGCTCTAATCCTGACTGGGGTCTTTGGGTGCTAGTGCAATGTAAATAAGTAACAAAACGAATTAACACCAAATGCAGAAGCCACAGAGTTGTAGCACTTAAAAGTTTGCAGAGTGATTGGTTAAAATACTCACTAATCATTGACAGGCCAATGTGAAGGAGGGTGCTCATCCCAGCAGATCCTGGTGGTCAAGTGGAGGCAGGGTGGCAGGGTTCCTGGCCATCCACATTTCTTATTGCCTTTCTGGCCTGGGGTTGTCTGTCCTTCCAGTAGCTCTGTCCTCTGGCCAGGTCACATATTCAAGTCTGTCCCTTTCAGGGTATGTATAAAGAATCCATCATGGGGAAGCTTTCAGGATTCATCAGGTGCCTCAGGGTTCCCTCTTGGGTGAAGTTCTCATTGCCCAGACCCTTTTATCTCCAGGATCTTCTACCCCCAGTTAGGTTCCCCATTCAGGGATAGCTCTCTGCTGTTGATTCTCTTTAAGGGTCAGTAGGGAAACTCAGGCCCACCCTCTCCACCAGGCTCCAATCCAGTGATGGGCAGCTAAGTCCTGCATCCTGCATGCTATGCAGTTGCCTCCTTGGATCACTTCCTACCAGTCACCTCTTCCCACAGGGTAAAGAGAAGTACTAAACATGAGGATAAAGTCTCTGATCTTCAGAGTCTCACAGGTCCTTTATCTGTAGACTCAGTCAACTCACCATGGCCAGGCCTCAGGCAGCAGACTCCTGTGGTGCTCCTTCTCAGGAATTCAGGGTGCAGATCAGCTCACCTCCACTGTCTGCCTCCCACTGAGCTACTCTCTTCCCCTTTTTGAGCTCCTCCTCCTTACAAGTAAAGGTCTGGTGCAAGAATTACTTCCCCATAGAGCAGTGGTTCTTAACTTGGGGTGCATGTACCCCCTGAGGGAGCAACACGCTCTTTCTGGAGGTGCGAAACCTGGCAGATTTGTTTAGAAGGTAAATCATCGAAAACACAAATTAAGCACAGGCACGTAAGTTCAACTACTTTTGTTTCATCAAACCTATGTATTTATTAGCATTATACATGTTTTTAACAATAACTGTAATATACAAACAAAAAATATATCTAGGGTTAAAGAACTGACCTACTTCGATGATTTTTAATAAGGGGTGTGAGAACATTTTTTGATAAGGGGTGCGAGAACATACTTTGAGGACTGCAGGCTGCAGTAAAGGTTAAGAACCACTGCCATAGAGCAAAAGGGAACCATGGACTAATTGTAGTGTCACACATTTTGACCTGTTCCTGATTGAGGCAATGCAACTATATGCTACTCCTTACTTAGGGCTTCTGGTCACTCCTTGATGTATAATCTTTATGTGAGGTGTTTAATTAACTGGTTGAAATGAGTACAATATGAAGGTCAGAATGTGGACTGGTCACCTTTTCATTATTTTTAGTGCTGAAGAAATATAAATATTTTGGCAAAGCAGCTTCTCTTCATACTTGTTTTTCCCCTCTTCCGTATATTCCACAAACATTTTTAGCATGCAGGTTCAGTGCATACGTGCAGCTGCTGCACTGACAACATAGCTCCTAATTACCACTGAATCCCAAACAAAAAATGTTCTACAACCCCATAGAGGCACAGTGCATGACAGCTAAAGTAGGGGCTTACGCAAGAGATGTATTCTCCACTGTATTTGCAGAAAACAAGTATGCTCCATCCTATATAGAGAAATAAATGTTCAAAAGTGGTGGCCCATAGCTTTACTCCCAGCAAAGGCTAAAGCCCATTTCAGAATTACTCTGAAGAATGACCTCTCATGGCCACTTCGAGAACAACATCAACAAGCTCTGGAGGGAATCAGCTCTGGCCCTGCTCCCTGGTCAGATAGATAGTTCTCACCAGTGCCAGAGAGCATTAGAGCAATAATGAGAAGGTTCTAAGAGGAGATTTGGCTAGGTCAGGAGAGAATCAGGTCTTATATATTTTTGGGTGCATGAAATATAATACCTCATGTCATCCCGAACAAGGTGAGCTGAAGGTGGAGTGCTAGCCATTCCTATGCTTTGGTACCTGTAGGTTAGTGTCCTAGTTTTGCTTAAAGGCATCCAAAGCCACAGGGAACGTGTAAACATTTCTGTGACTTTGTTACTTCGTTGTACCTACCCTTTACTAAATGTGAACATTATGAGAGCTCACTGTATGACTTAACAGTTAAAGACTCTATCACTAATTTGCTAAGCCCTCGTGTTGTTGGCAAACACCATACTCCAAAACCAATTTTATCTCAGCCATGAAGCTTTACTAAAATTGTCCCTCTAAGTCAGACATAATAAGAGGTGCTGTAAATGCATTCACTATGCTGCCATCCAGTGGAAAAAATAGTAATACATATTAAAGAAATTGCTAGCAAAGGAAAACGATGCTCAGCAGTTGAAACTAGAGTTGGAAATTTCAAGTCCATCCCTTTGCGGACCTCAGCCATAGCTAGTCTCCAGGCAGCTGTGGATGCATTCTTTGTTAGTCCACTATCTGGTTCTGGAAAGCCAAGAATATCCCACAGGCTGAACAATGCAGAAACATACAGCCATAGTAAATTTGCAGGTGCATTCCTGACCTCACCATTCCATCTCCTTTAGTGAGGCCATAATCCTGGCAGCAGAACTTTTTCTCCAGTGAATCTGAGATTCTTTATGTAGTGACAACAGAGGCCTAACTAGTCAGTGCAAATACAGTGCTTGGTGGTGAAGTGATTAAAAAATCACAATAGGAAAAAACATAATGCTTTCCAGATCAGGGTGCATCACCACTTGTAAACAGATGGTTCAGTGTTCAATAAAGTGACTCACCTCGCCAGTCCGATGGATTCATCATTATAGAATGCACCATCTTTCTCCCAGCTGTCACAATGATCTCTCAGTGGCCAAGATTTTAAAAAGTTGTTATGTCGTTTACATTTTCAGATGCCAACCTGAGACTCCTTAAAGGGGCCTGATTTTCAGAGGGAGACTGGCTTTTTGAAGATCAGGCCCCTTTAAGGCACTCTATATTGGGCACCCCAAATGGCTAGACATTTGGAAAACCTTGGGCACATTAACAACACAGAAGAAAATCCAGGCCATCTGACCCTTCACTTGCAGAATCTAAGCACTAGTCAGTACCTTTGATGCCTGTGAAAATACAGATGTAGTCCAGCTGTCTGTCAGTGTGATTAATGTGTTTCTCTCTTTTTAAATGTCATTTTCCCTTTGGACTTCCATTGCACTTTTGCCACAATGTTGCTATCCTAAGTAAAACCTGTTCGATTTATTCGATTTCTCATACTCACAACAGCAATTGATCCAGCTGATCCGCTATTTAAAGTCAACTAGACCTTCAACAGGAGTGTGTAAATGCTAGCAATCCTTAAGACCAGAGGCTACCACAATGCACAGCTTGACTTCTGTTCAGCAGAAAGGAGATAATTTTACAGCAGAACTTTCCCTCACTATCTGCTCACACCATGTTTCAACACATAATTATAGGTGATCTCCATATTCCTCACCCCCTGGGGGACAAATTCAGACACATTATCACGGCTCCATCATTTGACATGGTTGCTTGTTGGGGCTGTTTCATGTCCACCATTCCGCTTGGCCTCGTGGGAATGTCAAGAGTGGTGAAACTGATAACTGTATTGAAATCAATAACTGGGATTTGAATCTGTGGAAAGAGTTAATAGCCACTGCGGAAAGACTTAGTTCATCATTCATTGCATGGGTGGGGACAATAGGTGCCTTTGAACTTGATGGAGCTTTGATCCAGGACACCTGAGTCTTTGAGTTCCAGAGAGTTGGTTATTGAAATGGCCTCCTTTTATGTCTCTGGAGAGCCATGTCAGAGAACAGTGGCTTCAGGACTGAGGGCTTTCACATCTAGAGAACAACTGGGATAGTGTTTGAGAGAAACACATAGACACAGGGCATGTCAACACTATAGCTGCTACAACAGCACAGCTGGAGTTCTGTAGCTGTGCAGCTGTAGCACTATAACATAGACACTTCCTACATTGACAGAAGAGGTTTTCCATCCATGTAGTTAATCCATCTCCAAGAGACAATATGTAGGTCGACAGAAGGATTCCTCCATCGACTTAGCCACATCTACACTGTGGGGTTAGATTAATCTACCTCCAGCACTCAGGCTGTGAAATTGTTCACAGCTCTGAGGAATGTAGCGAGGTCAATCTAATTGTTAAGTGTGGACTATCTCACAGTCTAGCAGTCTGGAGCTGAGATGTTATCTAGAGACCTGTGAATTCTAAGACACACTTTGCTTTTGCTATCTAATATCCTTATTCAAGAGTGTATAGTCCTACACACAAATTAGACAAGGATACAAATCATGTGTTTGCTTCAACTCTTTTCTCTTCCAACAGGGAAATAAGTCACTCATGAAGTCGACATTTAGAATCCATGAGAGCACATTTGGAATATGTTGTGTTACTTCCTGAGTTATGATGTCCCACTGGCACAGATATGAGAGTTGCAGTAAATTCCTTTCTGGAGAGCACTGGACAGAAAGGATGCTATGAAATGGAAGTAAACTCAGGGCATGAACTTCAAGGTGGTCATTGGTTTCTAAGGAAGGTACTACCAGAATATTTAGAGGTTTCAGGGAGTGATGGGGCTTCCAAGTACTTGGTATGTAAGGGAGGCTGAGTTCTTCCAGGAGATGGAAGTACACATTTTCTGTTGGTATAAAAGGGCCCACCAATGAAAAATTACTTAGGATAAGTACACCTCTACCCCGATATAACACGGTCCTCTGGAGCCAAAAACCCCTACCGCGTTATAGGTGCAACCCCATTATATTGGCTAGTGGCAGCAGGGCTCCGGTGGTGATTTAAAGAGCTCCAGGCTTCGGCCGCGGGGAGCCTCGGGTCCTTTAAATTGCCACCCGAGCCCAGCTGCCAGAACCTCAGGGTAGTGGCAGCAGGGCTCAGACGGTGATTTAAAGGTCCCAGGGCTCCCCACAGTGGCCAGAGCTCCGAGCCCTTTAAATTGCCACCCTGGGCTAGTGGTGGCAGGGCTCCAGAGGCGATTTAAATGGCCCAGGGCTCCCCACAGCAGCTTACATCAGCCTAATTCTGTAATGTAACTTCCTCTTATGTAACTTGCCCATGACACCGTAGTGTTTAAGTCAATGTAGTTAGGTTGACACAGTGTCAGTGTAGATGCTGCGTTGCTTACATAAGCAAAGAAAAAAAGTTATTTCTGCTAAGCCTATAGAAACTTTTTAATTTTAAGAATAATTGAAATGTACTAACATCAAGAAATTGAACTGTGCACTACCATTGAGTGGACCAGTATTAAATAGTGTTACAGTAGGTGATGGTCTCAGAATGTTAATCCTTGTCCTTTAGTTCAAAAGGTAGCTTTTCTCACTTTTGCCCTTATGAACTAAAGCACAGCATCAGAGAGATCCAAAGACTGGCCAATGGCCTTTTCAAGCAATAAAACAGCAAGTGACATCAGTCTCTCATCAGCCATTGTCAATCAAAAATATGTTTTAATGAGCCTGAGCTTCAAAAATCTGTGCTCACCATTCACGACTGTGATCAGCAGTATGAACAGAATCCTCAAAGCTATTCACACATTAGGAAAAGCATCCTTCATCTCTGCATCATGAATGAATTGGAGAACTTGGAGTGAACAGCGCTTCCCGTGTGACAAAATGTGATGGATTTTGTCCAGTTCAACAAGTAGAGGTCTTTATCATTGACATCTGAACATTCCCTAGGTGTCAGCATCCTGTGGAGGTCTGTACAATTTTTCAAGAGTATTTTTCTGTCCACTGGCAGCTTACTAAGGTCATACAAAACCCCTCAGGTCTTTTCATGGTGCTTCATTTATTCAAACCATTCTTTGATGGACTGGAGCAGTGTCAATGAGAAGCAAAAAACCATCCCTCCTGAATTTTTTTTCCAAGCTTCTCATTACCTCATCTCCACCCTCGTAACCAAACTGCCTCTTCTTCTGATGAATACAAGTTTCCTTGAAGACAGGCTCAACTCCTAAGTTTTCTGCCATTTCTTTGGCAGGAGTGATGGCATCTTCAACTCCATTGTCTCTGTAGGCCACAATGAAATCAAGGCAGATTCTCAAAGTAGTAGTGGCCATGATGTCCATTGACTGAGTTTGTAATGCCATGCTTACAATGTTTATTTTGTTTACGAAGAAAGCTCTTGGATTCAATGCAAGGATACTTACCTGGACACCACTGTTTCTTCCCTTCATGTTCGCACCATTGTTGTAGCCTTGGCCACAACAGCCCTGAAGCTTTCTTTTATTCTTATTCAAAACATTAATCAACAGTTCTATTAGGCCTTTTCTAGCAGAGTCATCCACAGACCAAAAACAGATAAAGGTTCCTTTACTTGGATACAGCCATCCTCGCCATCAACAAATCTTACTGTAAATGATATCTTTTTGCTGTGACTAATGTCGGGAGTGAAGTCTATTATTATGGCATAGTACTTTGCTTTTCTGAGCTACATCAATATGTTATTAAGCACCTTCCTTGCCATAAGGTCAATCAATACATTTTGAATTGTTTTGCTGCAGTAATGGTCCATAGCTTCTTTACAAACTACTCAGCATAGGTGCTCACGCAATATGACATCATCATCTTTCCCAAGGAGCTCTACCAAACCAAGGAAATTACCATTATGTTCAGTGAACAACTTCTCCGATGAGCCCTAGAAAGCCAAATTGCTCTTTGCAAGGAGGAGGGTGATTGAGATCAGATGCTTGAGCACATTCCTCCAATGCTGGGTTTCTATATTAATAATGAGCTGTTTTTCTGCATCTATGCATTTATTCAGCTTGAGCCTGGACTCGACCTCCAGGCCATTTTATGGCCTGGTAACTTTTCATGTTACTTCAAAGCATCAGCTAAATTATGCCAGTAATTGTACCCAGAAAGCGCAAGCAAGTATTTTGGCATTCTTGTTAAATATTTTGCAATAAAAACAGAAGACTTTGTCACTTAATTTTGAATAAACTAGCCAATGCCAATTCAGTTGCTCAGTATTATCAAGCACTCTTTCACTGCATGACTTTGAGAAGTATTGCTTCTTCTCATTTACTGTAAGTGTTGTATCCTCAATTTTGCCCAGCCAGTTCAAAATTGTACGATCAAAATCGGCAGAGTTTAGGATTGCTGGCCATAAAGATGTATTGATTTGTGGTGGGCAATTTTTCTCAATGCTGTTTCTGTCATCATGCAAGCCTGATTCTTCTTTATTGTTTCTCTCCTTTTCAGACAAGCCAGATTTTCCTTTGTCATTACTCTCCTTTTCATGTGAGACACATTCTTCTTTATCATCATCCTCCTTTGTTATCTTCTGGAAAACTGGATGATTCTCCATCATTTTTCTCACATTTCCATTCCTTATCTTCAAGTAAATCTTCTAATTCCTTAGTAACAGGACTTCCATCATTTATGCTTCACTCCTCAATTTCTTATGCACTGGGACAATCGCTGCCTAAAGCCCGGTCTATATTGTTCTGTTTCAGACATTTTCCCATCAAATTTGCCCCTTGTTGCAAACTAGATTGCAATTGAGCTTTTCACTTCTTATACTGAGCTTCTGAAGGCTTTTTCAGTGGCATCTTTTATTTTCTACAGGGGAAAACACACAGTATTGGGGAGGGCAAAAGTATATGTTCTGCAGTCTTAGAAAGTCATCAAACATTAAATGTTAAGCATGGCTTAAGAAGTAATAGTATTTCTTTTATATTGTTGCATAGATAGGGTTTGGTAGATATCTCTGGCATCTCATTAAATATGTCCTTTATTAGTCACTACTTACACTCTTCAAGTCTTAAAACACAAGTACACTTTCACAATTACACAATAAAACACGGTTCACAATAACAAAACATGGCTCTCACTTCACTTTGTTCGTATATTTCACTGACTGACTGGGAAAGCCCCGTCTCCTATATACTTGCGAGGATCTGGCTGACAAAATTCTAGGAGCTTCAAGGAAATGTAATTCTCAGTAAGTCTGGAAGGTTCTATGAGATTCTACAAAGGTTCAGAACATTCTAGGAGGTTAGTGAAAAATGAATCCACATATGGAATACCTGAAACATTTTATTTTAAACATTCTATTTTTTCCTTTTGTTGCTAACTACAAAAACAGCCCTCAAACTGAGTGCCCCTCAAAACCATCACCAAAGCTGGTCACCTGTGTTGCCAGTCCCTCAATCCCGCCCTGCCACCAACACAAGGAAGTGAAATGTGGATGTCTAAACCAATTCAATTATTGTGGTGGCTGTACATCAAAGTAACTTAGCTTGGCTTAATTTTGTAGTGTAGACTTGCCCTGAGACTCAGAGTATGTCTACATTGCAATAAAACACTTGTGGGAGCCAGGCCAGCTGACTCAGGCTCGTGGGGTCAGACTAGGGGGCTATAAAACTGCAGTGTAGATGTTCAGGCTGTGGCTTGAGCCCAGGCTCTGAGAGGGGAGAGGGTCCCCTGAACATCTACATTGCAATTTTATAGCCTTGCAGTGCAAGTCTGCTGACCCGGGCCTGCCATGGATGTTTTATTGCAGTGAAGATATACCCACAGAGAGATGGAGGGGTTCATTTTCAAAGGTTCAGATGGTACTCATATGCCTAACTCTCATTTGGTTTTCAGTAGGAGTTAGGAGCATACACATCATTTGTGCCTTTGAAAATCTTCCCTGAGTGACTTGCCCATGAGTCACACATGAAATCTGTGGCAAACCCAGGAACTGAACCCCTGAAACAAAGTAGAAACAGGAGGATATTGTCTGAAAATAAAATGCCTGAAAATTCCTTCCTATCACACAAAATATTTCTTGCCAAGTATCACGTGAATCAAGTGAAAATGGCCCACATATTTTATTAATCAAAACTTAGGAAAGCCTGTTTACATAACTTCTATTGTACTATAGGCAAATGCATGATGGAATGATACACATGCACTTCCCCTGCCTCTCTCAGAAAGGTTCATGTTGCTTAATTAAGGATAGGGTGAAATTCAACTGAACTCTTCCATAAAAGTATCATAGGTAAAATTACATATAGAAATCTTCAAACAGGATCCTTCCATGATACTTTATTTACAGGGTCTGTGGCTTTCCCTATGTTTATATACAGCCTAGCACATTTTGCATGCTACCACTATACAAATTCTAACTAATGATGTTGGCTTTTCTTATTTCTTTCCCTTACTACGTGTCTCTTTCTTTTTTAGCATCAGTCAAACATCAGGCTACAAACAATGGCATTTCAGAGTCATGTGCTGTATTACTAACAGTTATCTTTCTGTAATATGCACAGGTAAGAAGTATTTTGATATTATAGTCATTTTGTGATTTTATTTTCCAGCTGGACTCTGTACACAATGTGGAAAATTGACCCAGAGGCTTGTCTCCAACTCATGACCCAGGGCTTGTTCCAAATATATATATGCTCATACTGGGGTCCTTCAGAATTTCATAATAGAAATATCTGATTGAGGGCATAGCTGGTTCCCAATAAATCACTTATCTCAAGCACTAATACATACTGGGAAGTGAGTGTCCAATGGAGAAATACCTACATATTTGGGGCCTTGCCTTTGTAGCAGTTTTCCCCTTCGCCCCCTCCATGGCACGCAAACCAGCACAATTGGATTTCTTATACTCTACCCGCAGCACAGTGGCTCAAATTGTCCCTTTTGTGATTAAAGGGATATTACGTAGGTTGAAAATTACCAGATCACAATATCTTCTTTAAGTAAAACTTCATTAGACTTAAAATAATCAGCACAAACCACCTATTAATTAACAGAAATAATGAGGCATGCTATTCTGTCCCCTTAACAATGTAATGTAGTCCTTGTAAGAATACTGATAGATCACAAAATGTATTTTAAGTGTGACTGCTGATGTGTTGTATTAAAAACTCATTACACAGTTACTTGAATTTGTAACTCTGTTAGAATAAATATTTGTTACGCATCATGGCCACTTAGAAGGGCTAGAGCTCAGATGCTCTTGCTCCAAAAGCATAGGCCACTTCCATTTGACCTAAAGGAGAACGTTTATACGCGGTTAATAGTTTTGCGGTATGGGGCTCTTTAGAAAGCCAATAGATAACTATTTTAGGGCTTGAACCAAAACCTACTGAAGTTAATGCAATTGATTTCAATGGGCTTTGGATCAGGCTCTTAGTCCCTCATCTTCAAATCAAAGTTAGGTTCCCAAAAATCCATAGTTAGGTGTCTAAATACGTGAACTTTCAGAAGTACTGAGCAACCCCAAATTCTGGAGAAGATAATAGGAAGAACTGTGCATTCAGAAATCAGTCTCAGAACCAGGCTGCTTTTATTTAAGTATCTAAATAGGAGTTTGAAAATGTAGGCCTCCCCATGTGAAAAGGTTGGCCCTTGTTATGATAAAAGACAACAACCAAAGGCTTTACATCGTGGACCAGGGAGGTGGTAGTCCGTCTATATACATGATGAGTTTGCTCAGGATAATGCTGCCTTCATGGCTTGGCACTCAGTACAGGAAGATATATAACAAATGTCAAGAGGTTCGGAGAACAAGAACAACAAAAAAAGTCAAGGAAACTGACTTTTGAAGAGTTATTAAAGGAAGAAAATATGTATAATGATGATTAAAGGCAATGGAGTTATTCCCAATTTACATGGATGTAACTGAGATCAGGATCTGGTATTTAGTGGGTCTTAATAATGGTCTACCACTGTGAAGGAGGTAAATACCAAGGAAAGAGGGGGACTGCTTAGGTAATAACAGAAGGAGATGCAAATAAGGGAAAGGGGGTCAAATTAAGAAAAGGAAAATCTGGATTGAATATGGGGGGAATTTTCCCAGCAGGGAACTATATTAGATTGTGAAGAGAAGGCTGGCCAAAACGTTACAAACTGTGCATTAGGAAACGATCCTGCACTGGCAGGGAGATAGACTAGATGACCTAATAGAGCTTTCTTTGACTCAAAAGTAATCAAAAGTTTGGATCCATATAATCCCCTAACATTGAGATGTTTATCCAGAGCTTATCAAAATGTATCCCAAACTCTACAGTCTGGAGGTCAGCCTGAAAATCTCACAGAATTAGTGTTTCCAGTGCTTCCTAGTATCAGACAGCTTGAAACACTGCAAGAACAGTCTTTCCATGGTATTTCAGTACTTACCCTTCCAGTCTCACTGGAAGTAAGAAGTGCAGAGGTGAGTGAAATTGTAAAACAAAATCCAGCTAAACTAATTCTCCCTGTGTTGCTAGTAATAACCCGACAGGTAGGCTGTTAACAGATTTCCTACTCACATAGCAGGAGCTCTGAGTAAGCAAATAATATGATAGTTCAATACACAAACCAAATGCCTCCTGCTGGCCACAGACTGGAAAGTTCTCTTTAGCTGTAATTCAGAAGGAAGCTTCTGAAACCTGAATATCTGAACACAGACATGTCTGAACACCAAAAAGCCTTTGTTAGAGGATATTTCCGAAGAGGAAAGATGGTCCTGTAATTAAGACATTGGACAGAGCTCCAGGTGTGACGTTAATCAAGTCACTTAAGGCTTGATATTCTAGAAGTGCTGAACACCTCATAAATCCTGCTGAGGTCAATCAAAACTGTAGACATGCAGCACAGCTGAAACGTCGACTGCTAATCTATCTGTGTTTCAGTTCCTCATGTCTGTAAAATGGGGATACGAGTTCCTCTGGGTGTTAGGATGAATTCATGAGGGGATGAGGGGATGAATTCATGAGGAGATGAGGGGGACATGTCGATGCCTGTGTTAACAAAGTGCTGTGTACACCCATTGTGCTACAAATTGATAACAGGTAAACATCTGATTCCATACTTAAACAAATCTGCTTCAAACCACCGCAGTAAAAGTTGAATCTTCCTCAAACCAAGTTGTCCAAATAGTGATTCCCTAATTAATAGCTAGAGAAAGTGATTCAGGGGAAGAGCTCGCCTGCAAACAGAGAAGGAAAGTCCATTTCACTAGAGTTCCAGAGCTGACAGCACTGTTTCCTGCCAGCTATCCAATGGAATCTGGACTACTATATTGGGATGAGCTTGATAAGCTGCATGGACCTGAGAATAGTGTTTAAAATGCCTTTTCCCTCTTCTGCTTACACTATATGTTATTGGACTGCAACTCACACAGTAGCCACTATTTCCCCAGCCAGGATTGTTGAGCACGCCATTCACCACCCTAAGCATGATAGAGTGTGTACAGCACTCACCAAAACCCTGATAGATGACAGTCACCAGTGGCTTCCCAGGACACTAAATAGGAAGAAGTAGTGACATGACTCAGTAACACCAAGAGCCACATTGTCAGCGTTGTAAACTGTGTGGGGCATGCAATGAAAGCAGCGAAGCAGGAGAGGCAACACTATCTATGGACAAGGACAGTTAGATTACAGATTTAACACACACACACACACACACACACAAAACTACACAGCTACAGTGATATGGCTGGAAACCTTGGAAAAGCACCAACTAAACAGAACGTCAGTGTTTGGAGAGTTCTGTTCGGGAGCTGGCCACAGATAGCGTGCAGTAAACTGCTGCCAGGCATGTTGCTTATTGATTTTTTCTGAGGAGCCCATTTGAACTGAATGTGCATTCTGAATCCCCAATGAGATTCCCAGCTGGAGGAGGCAATTCTGGAGGTACTATACGTATTACACTTTAGGACTCCAGGGACCGGGATAGGTTTTTACAAGCAACTAAAATGAAGAAAGAGATCATATGGGAAGGTGCTAGGCTCCTATTGTTTCCGGACATAAGTCCTATAACCTAAAGGAAAAGGGAAGAATTAACTGTGGTTTAAAAAAAAAAAGTTGTGATATAAAATGTATCTGCATGAGTCTCTCTAGCCTGCCAAACGGCACATTGTGCACAGTGAGAAAACTGATATCTTTCAGAAAGTAGAAGCAGCTTACAACAAGGCACTGTCAAAAGCAAAGAAGACAAGAGAGAAACTGTAAGAAGTTAGTCAGAGACTAAGGCCTGTGATTTACCTCCCACCCCAGGGCTTGGAGTGCTGAAACTGTCCCTATAAATTTATATAAATTAATAAATGAACACAGTCACCACTTCTGGGGACCAACTTAGAGTTCTGTGGTTTGTAAGCATTGTTTTTCTTTCCCTTCATCTTGTATGATACAGTTTTTATCACCCCCTCCCTCCCAATACATTGGGATGAATTTGAAGTCAATGCCAGAAGTTTTAGGGTTAAAACAGTCCCTTCTCCACCCCATCACAAAAGTGCTGGCTAAGGGTATGTCTACACTGCAGTTAGACACCTGGGGCTGGCGCATGCCAGCTGACTTGGGCTCACGGAGCTCTTTAATTGCAGTGTAGACTTCAGGCTCAGGCTGCTGCCAGAGCTCTGGGACCCTCCCATCTCACAGAATCCTAAGCCCCAGGTTCCAGCCCAAGCCTGAATGTCTACACTGCAATAAAACACCCCCTTTAGATTGAGACCCACAAGCCTGAGTCAGCTGGCGCAGGCCAGCCACAGGTTTTTAACTGCAGTGCAGACATACCCAAAGATAGGTGCACTTTTGCACTACAATTGTGGTATATACAGAGATACATTTTGGTACATTCATCTATCTGAATAATAAGTTTAATATGTAATGAAACAACAGAAATACCATCCAAGGGTCAGATTCTGCCCAGGCTTGATACAAGTACATAGCTGGAGGGAGGGTTCAAGCAGTTGCTGCTTTACAAAGCTGACATTATAGTCAGGCACAATTTCAGTCCCTATGCTCAAAAAAGTGTGAGGTCTGCTTCCTCTTTTCTTCCGTGGGGGCACACAGGCTCAGATCCTCAAAGGTAGGTAGGCATCTAACTCCCATTGAAATCAATGGGAGTTAGATACTTCAAAGATATTTAAGATTGTGACCATAATTCCCTAAAGGGGACAGAGACCTATTGCTTCATCCCTCTCGTGCAACTACTGTATACTCTGGACAGGGCCATCCCTATGGGGGTGCAGGGCCCAGGACAAATCAGCCTCCGCCGGCTTGGGGGCCCCGTTCTGCATCAGCAGCTGGGCAGAGTCCCAGGTGTGCGGGGTGGCAGCCAAGACCTCAGATATGAGGCAGCAGAAGAGTCCCGGCTGTGGGGCCAGCAGCCAGAAGCCGGGGGGTGCTGCACTACCCCCTGCTCCCTTAGTTTCCACGTCTATGTCTTCTGGGACTGATCGCACCGGCCAATCGCACCAGCCCTCAGGAGCTCCCAAAGCACAGGGCCTGGAGCAGTCGCCCCAATTTGCCCTACCCAAGGGACAGCTCAGACTCTGGATGTAACTCGTCACTTAGGAATAGAGAACCCCAAACTTTGAAGGGAGGTGGGTCGATGAGTGGGAATCCTAAGTGCTATCTTCAAAGAAAGAAGCAGAATTCAAGGTAGATAAATTTCCCCTGCTTTACAGCTAGCAGGCCATGTGAGAAGGGGTGGGGGCTGTACCTCTGCACAGGCAGGAGTCTGCACTGGGGCAGTGCAGCTCCATGACACCCTTCACTAGGGACTGTGCCTCGCTGCACAGGCCAGCCTGTAGTGTTTTTTCAAGCATTCATGACAAGCATGGAATTCATGTACGGCAGGTGCTTCAACCATCGCCCTCTGGCTCTTAGTTTTACCCAGGGGCAGCTCTAGGGATTTTGCCACCCCAAACACAGCAGGCTGGCTGTCTCCTGCAGAGTGCCCCCCACGGTTTGCAGCCCCAAGCACGCGCTTGGCGTGCTGGGGCCTGCAGCCGCCCCGGTTTTACCTTTTTAAAGAAAAAATCGAAGAGAAGTAAACCAAAAAAACTAAAAAGTGGGGGAAACATGCAATTTGACACAACAAGTACCCGCTCGTACACTCTGCCATCAGTGTGGGAGGCTTTCGGACACTTGGTAGTTCTGGGCTGCTGAAACATTTCACTCCAATTTCAAATCATATAATTGTGAAAAACAAAAAACAAGTGTCTGAGGAAGCTGTTTCTCATTTTGGGATGTCCACTGTGTCATGCGACACCAGGCGGAGGAGGATGGTGCAGAAGCTTCTGGGTTCAGTTCACGCTGTTTCAGTGAACTAGAAACAGCTGCTTTTATTTTAGCCAAGTTCAGTTCCCCCACCCCAACCCCTCCTGCTCTTGAGGGTTGTGGGGAGTTTTGCCACCTCCAACAGCCCCTCCCTCTAAAAAGAGCCTGGGAACCTTCCTCTCCTTTTCCTCATCCCTGGAACCTGCCTCTCCTCGCAGAGAGGCCTGTTAAAGGAGTTACAGCTTTACACTTTGCTATTAATAGTTTTTCATAATTTGATATACCAGAGTCTCCTAGTCATATTATGAAAGGCCAGCCTTGCATCCTTAATTTACAGCCATGTTAGGAGCAAACCAACATCCAACCGCCACATGCCTACATTTTCTATATTAAATAATCAAGTGAGCCACTTGTTAACATCTGGTGAAATATGCACCTATTTGACTGCACAGAGCTTAATCACCTACATTTCTGTGGCAAATAGGATGCGCTATTCACTAGATTACAGTGCAGTTATGAGTGACTGGGGAGACTCCCTAAAGTGAACAGATGCTTGCTTAAAAAATAAACAAATAAATAAATAAATAAATACACCACTGTGTTAAATAAAGTTGTACTGCCACCTTCGGTTACCATCTGTTTTTACTTGTATTCAACTGTTTCCTTCAGACCATATTGTCAAGTACATAGAAGTCCAGCTGGCAGCTCTTAAAGCCAAACATAGTGGGGCCCCCTATGAGTCCTGGTGCCCCTTTCTCATGCTCCCAGACACTTGGATGATATTTAAGGGGAAGGGGGGGAAGAAAGATCACTCCTACTATCCTGCAATCTTTAATCTTTCTCACTCTTTCTACTCGGTTTGGAGGGATATTAAAAATAGAAGAGGGTTAGATTTGGCAATAAATTAATGTCCAGATGAAGGGAAAACAATTACAAATTGGAAACAGATTTATTCACACTCTGTGCATTAATGAAAACTTTTACAAAACTAAACTGGGTGTACTGTGTGGAAAAAAATAATGGCCCAGCAGGTCTACTTTTTATTAACAACTCATCAGTAAGCAGGTTGTAATTCATAACAAAGAATTTACCCTAAGGAACACCATGGGACTGTGAGCTTTTTAGTTTCCTAAGAAAATACATATGTTGTTCCACTTGGTTTCCTTTCAATAAAACCCACCAGTTAGCACTTCATTTTCAAGCTGTTCTGACAAATCAGGTGAGTTAGCTTTGTAGAAAACACAGAAGCCAACTTTTCAGCTGAAAATTTTAGGGAATTTTTTTTAATAACTTAAATAAATTTCCCACCTGGCAAGGAAGTCATGATAAAAGGCTGTGAAAGGAGTTTGTTTGGAATGGCATGAAAGAATTTTTATTTTAATTCACTTCATTAATTTTTCCTAAGGAAATATTTAAGGATACATCTCTGACTGTTAAGGTATGTGGTTGAGACAAAGGGAATTTTTATATGTGTTTTATAGTGTCTTGAAACCTGATTAAAGATATGGAGGGAAACCTGCCCAGTAGTATACTGCAGAGAGAAAGGCCTCAAGGAGGAGACTTTCAGAACTCAGCTCTCCTAAGGCCAGTGTGAGATGCTAGATCTCCTGCAAAATAAAGTATTTGCATTTTTTACCTAGTAGCTCCTGGTGACCTAGTTACAGAAGAGAAATTCTGAAGGAAAATAATCAAGGCAAGGATAGAAAAATAGAGCCAAAAGACATGGCAATTCAAAGAAAGGATCTGGAATTAAGGGGAAATAAATGAGAGTGATTTCAATAAATCACTCCAAGATGAAGTGTCATAGTGCAACCCACTGTTCACTGTGTGTTATGCATCCCTCTTCCCGTCTTCAAGTCACAAAGGCTATGAATCTGTTCCAGCTGCTAGCTACGGGACTGGATCCTTTAGTTCAGGTTGCAGAGGTCCCTGGCTTTAGCTCTGTAGGGCCCTCAGATCAACCTTCAGTCAAGAGCAAGATAGTAAACAGCACAGTCCTTGAGTACCACACCCAGGCTCTCCCAGAAGCATTTCCAAACTATTCTATAGCTGATCAAAGCTTTTATTATGGAACAAGAAAACAGATGTACAACCAGGGCTTGATCCAGTGGGAGTCTTTCTATTGACTCCAAGTGTACTTTGGATCAGTCCCTAATACAGGTTGCAAACAAACAAAAAAATCAAACAACGTTTAACTGTGCTTGTATTTCCAGTCGTGAGATTTGAGGACAGGGCATTGTGTGGAGGAGACTGCTTTCTAGCTATCCAAGTATTAACACTAGTGTAGTTATTTATCTATCCCTGCTTAATTATGGCAATTATCACTGCAAAAGTAAAGAATGCAAAGGAAAGTCTGATAAGTACAGATTGCATTATAATATAGCTAAATATTCAAATGAGTGTTAGATACAGGTGTTCACTAAAAACTAATCCTCAGAATAGAAGGAACAAGATCAGCAAGCAAGCCTCAAATCTTGAAACAGACTGGGGAATTAGCTACTTCAAAATGGCATGTGGTTTTGGCCCTGCCCCTATCACATAGTAAATCCTGGGAAAGAGAGCATGAAAGGTGGATAGTTCTTGGGCAGGAGAACCACACACAGATTTTGAAGAACCCTATAATACCAAATACCAACAAAAAACCAAACCAAACACCACCCACTTCTGGAAAAACTTTTGCTGGTCATAAGATAGATGATTATATCGAGCATTCGTGTGGAAGTAATAGGTGGAGTTGGGGGTCCCCAGTCACATTGCCATCTTTGCTTTCTTTCTGAGCAGCAGGAATCTTTCCCAGAGGAGTGAGACATGGAGGATTTCAGCTTCTGCTTGAAGAAAAGTCCCCATTTGTATCTGTAAAAGACATAAAAGTAGAGGCAGCATGTCATGAACTGTGAAAGTTACTGCTAAGCCTGTCGTCCTGCCCAGGCTCTAATCAAAGGGGCCAAGACCAGCTGAATTAAGCAGTAAAAGTCTCTGAGGCACATATAGGGGCTGATGTTAACATGAGTAAATCTGCCTGCCCTCCTTTAACAGGATTCCAGGCTTTTTTGGGGAGTGATCTTAGGAGCCAAGATAATATTGCAGCATGTAAAAGGCATCATGTGGCACCTCTGACTCCAGGCTCACTTTACAAGACCAAAAGGAAAAAGTCTAGCTCTGGCCCTGGGAGCAGCTGAACACTTGGAGGGTGGGAAACATATGGAAATGAACTTCTTATCTTGTGTGCAAAGGGCAATCAGCGCCTGCTACATGTGAAGGAGTAGGGCAGTGTGGAGTAGTGTTGGGGTGGGAGGAACAGGTCTATAGTGGAAGTACAAAGTCTTACAGGTGCTATTCCTTGCTACAAACAGCCACAGAGGAATGTGGAGCTGCCCCATTCTCCCTACAGGTTGTGGGGTGCATCATACCTCTCAGCAAATCCCTTCAGAGTTCCCCATTCAAAGCCCATTTACTTAGGCTTTGTGATAGGTATGTGTGTGAATTCCATCCAACATGCACTGCTGCCTCTTATCAAAAAAAACAAGTGCAGCAGTTGCTGGACTTGAATATGTCTTGTACATTGATCTCCAAAGTATTCCAGCTGAGAAACACCATTAAGACAAGTATCTAGTGCTTAGAAACTTCTATAGTGACACTGAAATGGAAACACTACCGTCCACTCCCTCTCCCCTTATAGTAGGACTGGGCCACACAGTATAAACTGCAATTAGAGATAATTTAAGAGCTTAAGGATGTAGCTCATAGCTTGGAAAGCATGCACAGCTGTAGTATTTAATCATTGCAAGACTAAAATACTTACTGTGTTCATCCACTTTTAGCCAATATCCAATCTGTAATCTATCCAAGAGGAAAATAAAAAATCATATATCTGCTACTCTAATTATTTTGCTATCTGCCAAAGAATACTTCTGGGAAGGGTTAGCCTTCCCAGCAGAAATGTAGAAAACAACCCTAGAAAACATTAATTCATATTAGTAAAAGAAAGACCTGTGAAGACAACAGCTGTTTGATCCTTAGATAAACTGTGGACAGTTTTCACTATTAAGTTTTTGTGAGTGATGTACTGTAGATTTAGGAAACAAAATATGGCCAGTAGAAAAGAACAGGATAAGGAAAAAAGTCTGGGGAATTGACTGAAAAATATTTATTCACATACCTACCTTTTCATAGAAAAACATAAATGTGGCTCATAGGACTTTTTTATATATTCTGTATGTGTTCCCGTAGGGTCAGGAGACATTTTCTAACCAGTTTTAAAGGCATTTCACCTTGATGTAGTCTTGAAATCAGTCAAAATGGGTCTGCTTGCCTTAAATTGGGTCTCCACTATGGCTCCAACCAGTTTTGGGCCTGGTTTAGCTGAACTGATTTTAGCAGATTTCTCAAACATAGACAGGCCCTCTGAGTTTTGGCGTACAGTCAGCTGTTTAGATACATTTCACTGTGTTATTGTTCTTTACCTCCTCTGAGCCCTTTGCAGTTATATAGGAAATGATTAACTAGGCAGCATTAGCATTTCCTTTTGCTTGATCAGAATGTTTCACTCTGGGTAATGTTTTGACAGTGTCCTAGTCACTTCCAATATTAAATAAAGCATAACCTCTATGTTACATTCCATCAAACTAGAGCTGGACATTTGGGCAAGTGGGCTGAACGTGAGGATAAGTTATTTATCTAATAGCTAATCTCATTAATGAATTACCCAGCAAAAGTAATAAGGGTATATACTTTAGTGCACAATGTCAAATGCAAGAGGACAGCTACTGTTTCACCCAATAATACAAAATGCTTTTATACTGAAATGTGCCCCAGCAGAATAATGGGCAATTTAGACTTGAATAAGAAACATTCCAACTTCTCTTTTTGAAGCATTTGCACTTGTTGATTTTTCACTACTTAGATCCTGAGGAACCCTCATGTAAGCAATCCTGGACCACCGGGGGACAGGGAATTTAAATGATTTGCTCAAGGTCACAATTCAGATTGACAGATAACCCAGTCTCTTGCATTGATAAAGTCACTCTTCTTCCTTCCAGTGTAGCAGCATGCTGTTAGTTAGTGATACAAACTCAAGAGATAAGCACCAAATTGCAAGAGCATATGATGGAGGACCTGCTTAGAAAGGGACTCTGGCAGTGGGAGAGTGAAGGAGAAGCTGTCTGAAGGAAGGAAGCCAATTAATAGCTTCTGAAACAGAGGAATCTGCAGGGGAAGGGCCTGAACTGTGGGGAAGGCCCAACTAGACAGCCAGGGGCCTGATCCGACCCCTCTTTTTCCCCCTTTCTCCCTGACAAGGTGGAATCAATGGACACTGAGAAATGAGCTGGGAAGTCCCTACTGACTGTGTGCATCATTAAGCCTGTCTGAGCAGCTCTCTGCTGGGACAGAGCAGGGTGCCCTGGCCATGCCCCAAACTGAGGAGAGCACAGGGAAGATAGGAAGTGGCCCAGGAGAGGTTGGTGTGGTGTTTCAGCTAGAGGAAACTGGGACATGCCTCACCTCTTCCCCCTGGGCTGCGAATGGTGGAAAGGGAGGGCCCAGGTCTCCATACTCCACCGTCTGCCTTTTGTCCAAAAGAAAGAACCTGGGAATCACAGGGGGATGATGGGCTCTAACTCAGCCACCAGGCCCTCAGATTGCCTAGCAAGGCCACCCCAAACCTTTGGGGGACTGTTGAATTGTGACCTGCCCATTAGGCCTGCTGGCCCCTACGTGACGCCTGCTACAGTGTGAATCAATTTGTTGTTGAGGAGAGAAGTCAGGAAATATGTACCCTATGCAGCACATTGCCCTCTGAAAAAGACAAAAGAGACCTGGCTAATTTTCATATACCTTACTGCTGTTTCAAGCACAAGAGCCAGCCAGCCTGCTGGGATATGAAACGATATTCACAATGAGGGCATGATCTCACACTCTGACTGGGCCTAGTACCTTTCAGGATGGCCAGTTCTCTCCAGGTGCACACTGTCTCTCACCAGCCACCATAACCATTGACCTTGTACTTGGGCTCCCTTTTGAGTTTATTTTCCCTGAGGAAAGCACCGTTTCCTACCAGCAATTGTCTCCAGCTAAAAGTATTCAATTCCAGTTGTTTTTTAAAAAAAAATCAGATTTTTATTGGAAAAAATAGAAAGAGGGAAGAAACCATGAAATCAAAGGTTGAAAACACTCTGTGCACTTGTTTAAGTGAACATAAAGAAAAAGAAGAAGAATACTTTCCTTCGGCAACCCATCTGACAGGAGAGGGGACATCACCACCTCAGATCCTTTTCAGATGCCACTTCCTCTCCATAGTCTGTCTGGGTGCTGGACTTCTCAGGCATTGCTCTCTTACCATTATCTGGGGATTGTTTCTACAGCCAACAGGGTCTTTTTATCAGAAAAGCTGTTGCATTCCTAACTTTGTCTGGCTTCTACTGCTGCTGCTGCTGCTATCCCATGATATTGCTCAAAATAATATCACTTTTTTCCACTTCATCAGCTCAGTTGTATTCCTGTGTTCAGCCTCCTGGATATCACAGTAATTGGATGCCATATAAATATTTAGATAAGATCAAAATTAAAGTTTCTGCCTGACTTAAAGCTCTTCTGTTAGGGGCAAATATTCCAAAAATAGTCCAGCAAATATTTATCCCTTAATGGTTTCATCAGAATCACCCTTCCTAGAGAGTACAACAGGAGCTCAGTCTCATCATGACGGTCGAGGCTCAGGTGAGTTTCAGAAAGCCTTTGGGAGACCTGTTGATAGGATTTTGTCAGTGCTGTACAGCTCACTGCAGTTCTCATTTACAAGCTTCTTAAACTAGCTTCTAAACTAGCTTTTAACAAAGAAAATGTGTTAAAGTACCTATAAAACTACTCTAATAAGCCCTCCATAGCAAAATCCTAATTGAAGCTCATAAAGAGAGCTCTAAACGGTATTTAAAGTGAAAAAACACATTGGTCCTCCATGCAAACAAGTAGATGAGGGCTGGTCCAGAACATAAGAATTTAGATAGGGGAGAGAGATGTGTGTGGTTAGAAAACTGGTTATTGGTCTAAGATGCAGGTTGAAAAAAACTTGACGTACTCATGACCAGCCCTGCTAGAGAGAACATAACAGATATTTACACACAACACATTTCTTTCTCTATTTAAACACGCACACTTAAACATGTGGCTAAACCCACAAGTGTATGAATGATAGAGCATGTTTACGTTTTCATTTACTGATGCTCTTTCATCCACAGCAAGCCATCATTTTCCTTTTCTGCGTTCCCAGGCCAGGCACCCACCCTCTAGCGCTGATACCGTCTAAAGATGGGTAAGACAATTCATTCAAAACTTGAACCAATCCTGAGTCACTTTAAGGATGAGTTTGAGTAACTCTCTGATTCCCAACTGACATCTGTGGGAGTCTATTTTTGAGACTCCATAGACCTTGCTTTCCCAAGGGCCTGAGGGAGGGGAAGATTATATGTGTGGCTGGTGGGAAAATTACATTCTAAGGTGCTGTATCCTGGGAAAGTGTTAGTGTAACAGGGCCAATCACCTCCCGAGAACCCTTTTCATAGCCAGAGAAGGTGTTGTGTCACCCTGTCTCAGTTTCCCCTCACAGGTAATCCAATAACTTCATAAAATCATAGAATAGTAGTTCTGGAAGGGACCTCAAGAGGTCATCTAGTCCCGTTCCCTGCACTCATGGCAGGACTATGTATTCTCTAGACCATCCCTGACAGGTGTTGTTTAACCTGCTCTTAAAAATCTCCAGTGATGGAGATTCTACAACCTACCTAGGCAATTTGTTCTAGTGCTTAACTACGCTAACAGTGAGGAAGCTTTTCCTAATGTTCAACCTAAACTGCTCTTGCTGTAATTTAAGCCCATTGCTTCTTGCCCTACCTTTACAAGTTAAAAAGAACAATTTTTCTCCCTCCTCCTTCTAACAACCTTTTATGTACTTGAAAACTGTTATGTTCTCTCTCAGTCTTCTCTTGGCTAAATAAACTTCATAGGTCATGTTTTCTAGACCTTTAATCATTTTTGTTGCTCTTCTCTGGACTTTCTCCAATTTTGTCCACATCTTTCCTAAAATGTGGTGCCCAGAACTGGACACAATACTCCAGCTGAGGCTGTATCAGTGCAGAGTAGAGCAGAAAAATTATTTCTTGGATCTTGCTTACAACAGTCCTGATAATATATCCCAGAAGGACATTTGCTTTTTTTGCAATAGTGTTACACTGTTGACTCATATTTAGCTTGTGATCCATTATGACCCCCAGATCCCTTTCCACAGTACTCCTTTCTAGGCAGTCCTTTTCCATTCTGTATGTGTGTGACTGATTATTCTTTCCTAAGTGGAGTACTTTGCATTTATCCTTATTGACATTCATCATTTCTCCAGTTTGTCCATATCATTCTGAATTTTAATCTTATCCTCCAAAGCACTTGCATCCCCTCCCAGCTTGATATTGTCATGCAAGCTCTCTTCTCAATATAGTCCATAGCAGAAGTCTCAACATAAAAGTCATTTATCATCCTCAGGGCAAGTAGTCAAAAATATGGTGGAGGGGTGCACAACTAGAATCTGGAGGTGGACTGTAACCCTCTGCTGCCTTTGATGATGAAACAGTTAGATGGCTGAACCGTTTAGGTATCAGTTTGTGATACATCCAAAAGAATTGCATTAAATTAACTTGACATCCCCCCCTTAATGCCCCACATACTGCACCTATAGCCACATCCAGACTCTGTCACTCCACGTCTAACGCTTTGGCCCTGGGCAGCCACCCCAGCCCTTCCAGCTGGACTGCATACCCACTCTTCCCCATTTGAATTCCCAGCCTCTCTGCTGGGAGCATCCTTGCCCTGACTGCCCCAACCCTCTCACAGTACCTCTGAGTCCAGTTCTCCAGCCCTGGAGATGCCAGTGTGTAAGCTCCTTTACTGTTCCAGTTTGCAGCCCCTCCGGCCCATGGCTCTAGCTCTCCAGCTTAAAGGCAACAGTGAACTCCTTCTGCTACCCCCTTGGCCTTCAGTCTCCAGCCCTGGCTCTCTGGCTTGAGGACAGCAGCCTGCAAACTCCATTTATCACTCTCCTGCCTTCAGCCTTCCCAGGACCCAAGCACAGTCTCTGCCAGCTCTCATCACTTACTCAGTCTTCTTCTCTCAGGCAGCTCCAACTCATTAGAGCTCCTCTCCACGAGACCCAGGTTTTCTATTTTAAGCCGGATTAATTGGTCCAATTGGAGTGTGCTGATAGGGTAGGTGCACTGGCCCTACTTCCTCTTACAGGGCCAGTGTCACCCTCTAACAGACAGAGTACACAAGCTTTGGCTTAGGGCAGCTAGCCAGAAGATGAGACTGGCTTGAAACAAACCCACTCACACCATAGCAGTTTCTACCCACCGAGAAGAATAAGAACAAAATCAGAGTAAAATGTACCTTCCTTCCAATTCTATGCAAGTCAGAACTACTAACTTTATGGAATAGTTCTCCCACATGAAAGATATTGGGTAGTTGGTTTGGTACCCCACACAGCATGGCGCACTTTCCAGTAGGAGGCTATAAAACAGCAGCACCCATCATCCTGTTCACCTAAACACAGCATAGAGCAGTAGCTTTTAAAAGCCCTTATATAATGAACACGTGTAAAACTAAAGCAAGTGAGAAGACCCCCCCACACACACATTTATACCTAGAGCCACAGCATTCCTTCCAGTGAACTATCACCATGGAAAGGCAACTGGAGGGTCAGTTAGAGACAGGGCATGGGATGGTGGGCAGGGGGTGCTGTAGAAAGTTAAGAGAAGGAGCTGAGAGTTGAAGAGCCTGGGATGAAAGTTTGGAATCAGGGAAAGGAGAAGGCTCTGGCTTGGCTGAAAAGAAAGATGCAATTTGGAAGAGAGGGAAAAGAGGCTCAGAGAAGGCTAAGAAATTCAGAAACACTTTAGAAAGGCACCTAAAACCTTGTGGCAATTATCTGAACTCTGAGGTTCATCCACTCAATAGTGCCATCCCTCCAATTTCCATTCTGTCTCCCCATCTGGTTGTGCTACATTAAAAACGATTGTGCTACTGATAGATAGGATACTTTAAAGTGGGCCTGAAGGCCCACAAGATAGGCTGAGCAGGTGATCGCACGCTTGATGCATGAACAAGAGGGGCTCAGAAGGTGGGTGAATGAAGTCAGCAAGCAGGAGCTGAGTGGAGAAACCCCCCTTGCTCTCAAGCTTGAGAAGTGCTGATAAAAAAATTCTTAGTACTGATAAGGAAGATGCTTGTGTGCCAGGAACTGCTCAAGGCCATGAATTTTGTAATCAAATGCTTCACCAGGTGCCGTTAATTAACCGCAGGCAATTAAATGCTTTAACTGTGATGTAAACTTGCTTATATAAATTTGTGCTATATTGGAGGCGTAGGGGGGGAGGCTGGTTCTGGTTCTCTGTGGAGAATGGGCTTGTTCTTTGTTGCTTGTGTGCATGCATCAATAAAGAACTTGGTTTTGGACTTTGCTAGGTTGCCTGTCTCTCTTGTGGTCAGACAACGAACCTGAAAAGTCTGAGATAAAGATAACCCCGACAGATTTGGCTACTCTGCCAGTACCCGTCTGACTTTCCGGTGATGGGTCTTGTGGAAAATCGACCACACCGTTGATTTTAGATCAGACAGCCCAAGGCTCTCTTATTTCATACAAGCATATATGCAGGGAGAGACAGCAAGAGGCTGGCTGCTCTACATATTACAAATTTTACCAAGCTTATAAAGGTTAAAACCGCAAAACGTAGCACGCTGGTTATACATGTTATTTCCCTTATTTGGAATATAATGTTGATGATATGCAAACTGACCAATTAATTCTCCATCTATGGTTTTTCCTGTTATTATCTTTGCCAGTCAAGTCTGTCAAGTTTGACCGTTCCAGCACCTTTTCTGTAGTCCTGACAGCAGGCTCAGCTGTTGTAACTTAACAGATATTCTGGTTCCCCTTTATCTAATTCTAGTTCCTCTTTTTGGGGCCCTGACCACATCTTTCTGCCTCAGCATGCCCTTTGTACAGAAAAACAAGTTTAGCAAAAGTTAAAACTCTTGCTCTTAGCTAAAGGTTTTTGGGCCTACTCTTACTCTATTCTCAGCAAATAGGTAGGGTAAGGTAGGGTCAAGGGGTGGGGGTTCCCTATCAGGGGGTCCGTCTCCAAACACAATGCAGCGCACATCCTTCAATTGAGAGGAGCCTTGCCTAGGAGTCAGATCTCATGTTGATGATAAGGCGTTGTCTCATGGACCAGCCTGAGCCCGTTTAAATCCAGCAAAGTCCACCTGCCCTTTGAGCAGGAGTTCCGGGAACTAGGTAAGTGAGCACTTGGTACAGGAAAATGGGACAAGGTGGCAGTAAATGTCCGGGGGATGCCCCTTTATCTCTCATTCTGAGAGATTGGAAGGATATATCCAGGACAGCCGGATTGTCCAAGGCTAAGATGAGAGATTTGTGTCAGATCCAATGGCCATCATTTACCTTTAATTTGTCCCTGACAAGAGACTGGCCGGAGTGTGGAACCTTTTCCACAGATAGGATGAACTCCTTAAGGGATATTTTGGTTGATCTTAGACCTGGACAAATGGATTATTTGTTTGTGTGGTATAATTATAAACCCACGGAGGGACGAGTGGCTATTGAAGCTGTTTGTATGGAGAACTCCTGTAAAAATCCCTCGCCATATGCCCCAGAGCCACACTGGGAGGAGGATGATTTTGTTCCTGTTCTTCCCCCTGTTCGGCAGAGTGCAAGGATTCAAGAGCAGGCTAGGGACAGTTCAGGGACAGAGGAGAATAAAGGGGGAGCTCAGAGTAATGTTCCCTCATCTTTAAAGAGATCAGTCAGTCTCACCCTCCCTGCCTAGTCTTCATCAAATTCAGAAGGAATCTGAATCCATGGGGGAGAATGCCTCTGAGACAGACCTGACAATACAAGCCCCATTAAGAACTTATCTGGTTCCACTGGTTGCTGGGGGACATCAGATGGTTTTTACCCATACCCCGTTTGCAACTTCAGATTTGCTTAATTGGCAACGTACTATGCCTTGCCTACGGGACTATCCTGAGGCAGTGGAAAGAATGTTCCGCACAATCTTTTCCACTCATGTGTCCACCTGGGCAGATGTTAATCAGTTATTAGATACTCTCATGACATAAGATGAAAGACAAAGAGTAAAAGAAAAATCTGCAGGTCATCTGGAGGTTCCTTGGCCAATTACCGACCCTAACTGGGATCCTAACACTCCAGCCAGCAAGGTACAGCTGGATGGATTTTTGAAAGCTGTTTTGAGTAGCATTAGAGACGCAGGAGAGGCTACTCCAAATCGGAGCAAGGTGACTGCTTGTGTTCAGCGTCCAGACGAAAACCCCTCTGACTTTTGTGCCTGACTGATTCGTGAAGTTAGAAAGCATGGGAATTTGAATCCTGAAACTGATCATGGAAAGGAGATGGTTAAAATGGTTTTCATGTCACAATGTGCGGAGGATATTGCTAAGAGATTAGAGAGCATCCAGACGATATGCAAGGGAAAAGTTTGCCTGAGGTAGTTAGCATTGCTACTACAGTGCTTAATGGGAGAGAGGAGAAGAAAGAAAAAGAGAAAGGGAAGGAAAGGCATAAGGACATAAAGGAGCAAGTGTCACTGTTGGCAGCAGCAATGACCGGAGGAAGAGGCAGAGGTCGTGGATGGAATCGAGGTGGATGGAATGGAAGGGGAAGAGGAGGAGCAGCAAGAGGCAGAGGACATGGAGAAGGAATTAGAAGTGGTGGTTGTCATTATTGTGGTGCAGAAGGACATTGGAAGAGAAAGTGCCCTGTGTGCCCTAAGAAGGAGTATAAGCCAGAGGCAGCAGAGAAGTTCGCAGAGAACAGTGACTGACGGGAGTCGCCGTTCCCCTGGAGTCCTGAGATTTATGAGGCTGGACTTGTGCAGTTTAAATGTGATGCCCAGTTCCCTGTGATTCCCCTTAAAATAGGGAACGAGACTTTTGAACTGTTAGTGGATTCCGGTGCTACTCATTCTGCCATGCCCAAGGGAGCAGCCCCAAAAGGAAATATTAAAAAATGTGTGATAGGAATTACTGGAGAGACAGAACGATGTTTTATGACCAGCGAATGCATGGCCACTTTGGGCCCTTTAAATATTCAGCATTCCTTTTTGCTTATGAATGAGCCAGTAAACTTGCTTGGGTGAGATTTGCTGTGTAATTTGCATGCTCAAACTTTTTGTAATCCGGATGGCATCATTCTAAGGTTCCCATTAGAAAAGGCATATTTGTTGGCAGGGCTGGAGGTTCAAGAATTCAGTAAAGATCTCCCTGTGCGAGTGCAAAATGAAGTTAACCCTTTAGTGTGGGGAGGAAAACATGCAGTGGGACTAGTAAAATCAGCTCCCTTTTTAAGTCCGACAGTAAAGAGTGATCAGCCTCCGCCCACCCAGAGACAATACCCTCTGAAACCTGAAGCTGTTCAAGGGCTAGAACCTCTCATACAGGATTTGAAGGAAAAGAGAATCCTGGTGCCATGCGTCTCTCCTTGCAATACCCCTATTCTGGTATTAAGAAGCCTCAGCCTGGGCCAGATGGAAAACCGGTGTATTGAATGGTTCAGGACCTGAGACTAATTAATCAATATGTGATCCCAGAACACCCTATAGTGCCAAACACTAGCACTATACTGGCAATGGTGCCAGAGTGGTTTACTTGCCTGGATTTGGCAAATGCCTTCATTGCTGTACCGGTTGCCCCAGATAAACAGTAACTTTTTGCATTCACCTGGGGAATACCAGGTGCAGCCGGGCAAAGGGGGCAGAAACAGGAAATTCCATCCCCAGGGCAACTTACGTGGACTAGAATGCCCCAAGGGTATGTGGAGGCACCAGGAGTGTTTGCTAGAATATTAGCAGAAGATTTAAAAGATGTCCAGTTACCCCGAGGCTCTACTTTGGTAACTTGTGTTGATGATATCTTAGTGGCATCAAAAACACAGGAAGATAAAGAAATTGATTCCATCTATCTACTTAATCAGTTGGCAACAAAGGGTCACAAGGTCAGCCTCACAAAATTGCAGTGGGCAAGACAAGAGGTGAACTATTTAGGTTGTACTTTAGGATCTGGAATTCATTGCATAGATCCCCAGCGGGTAAAAGCAATTTTAGATATTCCTTTTCCCACAACAAAAGGAGGAATGAGAGGCTTTATTGGAATGATTGGATTTTGTTGTTCATGGATAGCGGCTGCAGGTGAATTATTGAAGCCATTACGTGAGTTATCTAAAGAAGGGCCAGAGGAACCTTTACATCCAAATGCTGAGCAGTTAAGAGCCTTCAGAACACTCAAGGAGTTCCTTGTTCAGGGTCCCGCACTAGGGCTCCCTAATTATAACAAACCCTTTGACTTGTATGTATATGAATCTAAAGGAGTGGCATCTGGAGTGTTAATGCAATCATTTGGAGGCTCTCCTCAACCTAGTGCTTATTTGTCAGGACAATTAGACCCTGTAGCTCGAGGCCATCCAGGCTGCCTAAGAAATGTTGCAGCAGCTGTTTTAATTGTGGAAAAGGCTCAAGAAATAGTTCTAGGACACCCCTTCATGGTGCATATGCCTCATGCTGTGACCAGCTTGTTAAATTCGCAGCAGCATAAGCATCTAACTAATCAACGGTTGTCAAAATATGAAACTGCTCTCTTAATGACTCATAGGGTAACCCTCAAACGATGTGCCACATTAAATCCGGCTTCCTTGTTGCCCCAGGAGGGAAGTAGTGGATATGTGCATGATTGTTTGCAGGTTTTGGACTTAATTTCTACCCCTCGCCCTGACCTTACTGATGTTCCTCTCCAAGACCCCGAAATGGAGTTCTTTGTGGATGGATCTGCCTTTGTCTGAGAGGGAATCAGACACTCTGGATATGCAGTTACTGATAGCAAGACTGTATTAATAGAGAAAGCTCTTCCTCCTGGTGTGAGTGCCCAAGCTGCAGAGTTAAAAGCCCTAACCGCAGCCTGTCTTTATGCTAAAGGAAAGAGGGTTAATATTTATATGGACTCAAAATATGCTTTTGGGGTGTGTCATGCCACGGGTGCAATTTGGAAGGAACGAGGTTTCATTACCTCATCTGGAGCTTAGATTGCCCATGGAAAAGAAATTGCTGAACTGTGTCAAGCCATTCAGGCTCCTAGGGAGATTGTGGTGATACACTGCAAAGCTCATACCAGGCAGACTGATCCAGTCGCAATGAAAAATTGCTTGGCAGACAAGGCAGCCTAGGCAGCAGCCCTACAAGGGGCCCAATTGGACCTGATCTCTCCCTTAGCTCAATGGCAATTACAAGCTTCAGATACCGAAAAGGCAACATGGGAAAAGTGGGGTTCACAACTTAATTCAGTGGGAATTTGGGAATGTGATGGTCGTCCTATCCTACTCAGAAGTTATCATAGACTCATAGACTCATAGGTCAGAAGGGACCAATCTGATCATCCAGTCTGACCTCCTGCACAAGGCAGGCCACAGAACCCCACCCATCCAATTTTATAACAACCCCTATCCCAGGACCGAGTTATTGAAATCCTCAAAATTGGTTTGAAGACCTCAAGCTGCAGAGAAACCACCAGCAAGCGACCCGTGCCCCACGCTGCAGGGGAAGGCGAAAAACCTCCAGGGCCTCTGCCAATCCAGTGTGAGATACTACAAAAGTTTCACAGTAACACCCACCTAGGAGCAAATAAAATGGTTCAAATTGTTCTTAGGAAGTTTGTGTCCCCTGGATTAAGTGAAATGGCTAGAAGAGTAGTGGAAAGTTGTATTCTTTGTCAGCAATGTAATCCTAAGGGAACACGCCAACAGACGTCACCTAGTGGGCGCAGATGGGCTCATAGGCCCATGCAACACATTCAGATTGATTTTACTGAATTACCCCCCTCAGAAGGAAAGAAGTATTTGTTGGTAATTGTAGATCAACTTTCAGGATGGGTAGAGGCTTTCCCACTGCCAAAGCAGTTTGAAAGGTGCTTCTTGATGAGATGATGCCAAGATTTGGCCCTCCTGAAAATATTGATTCTGACCAGGGAGCGCATTTTACAGCAAAAATTTGCAAGCAACTTACTGAGGTGGTTGGGACAAAATGGGTTTTTCATGCTCCCTGGCACCCTCAGAGCTCAGGCCAGGTGGAGCATATGAAAGGAACTCTAAAGACCACCTTAAGTTATGTAAGGAACTCAAGCTGAAATGGACTAAAGTTCTTCCTTTGGCTTTGTATATTGTCTGGACTATCCCGAATTCTAGGACTAAGCTAGCGCCCTTTCAGATATTTTTTGGACATGTACCACCTTTTTTTACTGCTCTGGTTTCAATACCTAATGATGCTGATCTGACTTGTGAAACAGAAGATTATGTAAAAGCATTGCAGCAGCATTTAACAACATTACAACAGTACTCAGCACAGTCTCAATCTTTACCATTGTGGGAAGCTGTTCATTCTATTTCACCAGGTGACCCAGTGTGGATCAAAACTTACCAAAAAACTCCACTTCAACCCCAGTGGCTAGGACCATTTGAGACTATCCTGGTGAACCCTACTGCTGTTCGGGTTAAGGAACTTCCCACTTGGATTCACGATACCAGAGTCAAACGGAGCCTCACTAGGGAGCCCGACCTGCTAAACGGTTCCTCAGAAGCAGACGGCTTTGGACTTCGAGGGAGCCACGCACATTCACCCCACCGTGAACCGGGTGAGCCAGAAGCAGATGACCACCATGTCCAGGACACATGGACTGCTACCCCTTTGGGTGATCTGAGGCTAAAACTCAAGAAGAAGTAGATTTGTGCCCATTCCCTAAGGGATGGCCACGAATAGTCGCTTGGGAGTCGGTGGACTTATTTGTGTGTTGTTTGTTATTTTTCTTCATTTGTGGTTGGATTAACTAGGCGATATGACTGGCTACTGAGGAAAAACAGCTTAGACAAATGGTTCTTCAAAATAGAATAGACCTGGACATTCTGTTAGCCTCACAAGGAGGGACATGTGCCTTCATAGGACAAGAATGTTGCATGTATATTCCTGATGTTTATAAGGCCACATGGGAGAGAGCAAAACATCTTGAAAAAATTGTAAGGGATCATGGAGGAAAGCGATCCAGCTGGAACTCCTGGTGGAGTGATTTATTTAGCTGGTTGCCTGATGTAAGTGGATGGCTACATAATCTGCTTAAAAGTGCTGCTGTTATTATTTGTGGGCTTTTATTGCTTTATGTAATCATAAGGTGTGGATGCTGTGTGGGTGCTCAACTATGTAAAAAAGTCCCCAAGATTAAAAGGCCCTACCAAGTAGTAAACCTTCAATATCTATAAATGGATATGTGTCCCAAGAGTCCCCTCTTCAGGTCCCCTAGGGTCAAAGGGGGATTGATAGATAGGTTGCTTTAAAATGGGCCCAAAGGCCCACAAGATAGGCTGAGCAGGTGATCACATGCTTGATGCATGAACAAAGGGGGCTCAGAAGGTGGGTGAATGAAGTCAGCAAGCAGGAGCTGGGTGGAGAAACCCCCCTTGCTCTCAAGTTTGGGAAGTGCCGATTAAAAAATTCTCAATACTGATAAGGAAGATGCTTGTGCACCAGGAACTACTCAAGGCCATGAATTTTGTAATCAAATGCTTCACCAGGTGCCATTAATTAACCGCAGGCAATTAAATGCTTTAACTGTGATGTAAACTTGCTTATATAAATTTGTGCTATATTGGAGGCGTGGGGGGGTGGCTGGTTCTGGTTTTCTGTGGAGAATGGGCTTGTACTTTGTTGCTTGTGTGCATGCATCAATAAAGAACTTGGTTTTGGACTTTGCTGGGTTGCCTGTCTCTCTTGCGGTCAGACAACGAACCTGAAAAGTCTGGGATAAAGATAACCCCAACACAACTGACCAAACATGGTTTGGCCTTGAGTAATTCACTGGTTTCCACACATATCACTGTGCTAAGTTGATTTCACTGTGCTAAGTTGATTTTGCTGTAAAAAGGTGATTTCATCTCCTGCACTTGTGTGACAATTGAGGATATGTTCCACTCTAGAATAACACATCACATGAAAAGCAGTGTCTTCAACAGCATTTGCAAAATCTCACCCTGGGCCAAATTTGTCACTTCTCATAAAATCATAAAGACCAGACCTTTGTGTGAGTGCACCAGGGCCGACTCTAACCATTTCGCCTCCCCAAGCACAGCGGCACGCCGCTGGGGGTGCTCTGCCGCTCCCTGGTCCCGTGGCTCCGGTGGAGCATCTGCAGGCATGCCTGCGGGAGGTCCACCGGAGCTGCAGGACCAGTGGACCCTCCACAGGCACGCCTGCAGGAGGTCCACCGGAGCTGCCTGCCGCCCTCCCGGCAACCGGCAGAGCCCCTCCGCGGCATGCTGCCCCAAGCATGCGCTTGGCACGCTGGGGCCTGGAGCCAGCCCTGGAGCGCACAGAAGCATTTAAATAGTATGATGATGGGCACCAAGAAAAGAGAGTGCGGGGCGAGGGGGAGGTAGAGAAATGGATGCAAGCAGGCTCTCCCACCTGTGCATCCCATCCATGCAGAGGCTGTAACCATTATAGTTCCTGTGTTCGCGTGAGTACATTGACTCCTAGTAGCACACATTACCCCAAGGAATGTGGCAGGGTGAGGAGCTGGAACCAGTCCCCCTCCCCCGATTCCCTCAAACTCCACATCAGTTGGGCGAGCCAGCACACCATGAAGGCCAGTGCAGGCCACTGTGCTGAACGTGCTGAAGCATTAGTCACTAAAGTTAAATAGATGTTAACAAGACAAACAAAAGCCAAAGAAACAGTCTTACTAAACTTTCCTTCCTCTGTCAGTCACTTAATATTCTGTCTCTTGTAACTGACAGACTTTCATAGCTCTTCAGTCACCATAAAGTCTTCCAGGCTAGACAAGACTTGAATATTTGATGTAAAATACAAGCTAATAGAAAACATTTTTGAACAAAAACTTTTCAGGCCTTCTGTATATACTACATAAAAAATAGGCACAAAACCAGTTTCCTTTTTCAGTTACTTCTAATAGTTAAAAGACTGAACAGGTTAATACAAATAAGGACAATCAGGAAAATGTTCAGTATCCCTGACAAACCAGCTTTCACTTAAGAAGCTAACTCAGAGAATATATAAAAGTAATAGCATTTGGTTATACTAGTCAATTCATGAATCACAGTTTGTCTAATGTGAAATGCAAACACTGGGTATTTATTACACAGATAACAAAATCCAATGTACAGCTTGTTCTCAAAGAACCCACAAAATCAAAATAAAATTAGCTGTTAAAATGAGAATTCTAGTCTCTAGGCTCTATGTTTATTCAAGTATAATTTAATTTATATTTTCAGACTCCCACATTCCTTACCTGGCCTCAGTTTGTTTATAGTCAGCTGTGTCCTATTAGCATGCAATAATAATCAGCCCAACATTCTACCATTAGCAAGAAAATAATAAGATAGTTATATGTATAAATAACTCACACATACGCCAAAATGCTTTAGGTGCTTTGCAAAAAATAAAATACAATTAAAAATAAAATATCCAAAAGGTGGATTATTTGAAAATCTGAACAACAAAGGCTATAAATCATTCTAAGCAATATGACTATAAATTACATGAGAGTTTCACAGATCAAAATGTCTGTATTCACCAAGTAATCTCTGCAGTGACTCTTCTACACTGAGTAAAAGATACTTAGCACAATGACAAAGGGCCAAGGGCCTGATCTAATGTCCGATGACATCAATAAGCGTTTCTGTTTCATTTGACATTGGGGCCTGGTGCAAAGCCCAGTGAAGTCAGTCCAACTTCAGGTTCCAGGGTCAGAGCTTATCTAAGGTATGGCTTCACTCTCCGCCGGATTGGCGGGCAGCGATCGATCAAGCGGGGATCGATTTATCGTGTCTAGTCTAGACATGATAAATCGACCCCTGAGCACTCTCCGATCAACTCCTGTACTCTACCACCACGAGAGGCACAAGCAGAGTTAACGGGGGAGCAGCAGCAGTCGACTCACTGTGGTGAGGTAAGTCGATCAAAGTACGTCGACTTCAGTTATATTATTCACGTAGCTGAAGTTGCATAACTTAGATTGATCTCCCTAGAGTGTAGACCAGGGCTAAGCAAGTGCCAAACCATGTCTAACTGTGGTGCTGCAACCATTTCGAGCAACCCTGAATTAGGCCAAATTTACAACTCTTCTGAACTCCGATTCTAACAGAAATGTCAAAGGCAAACACTATCCGTATTTGGGTTAGTTTTTAATTTAAGTGAAATTTCTTTCTGAATGTAAAGTAAACGTACTGATTTTTTGTCTTCTCTGTACTGTACAAAAATATTTTGCCTGAAAGAGATCAGTGCCTTTGTTAAAACAGGAATGTTCAGATGCGCACAGTATAAGGGCTTGTCTACATAGGGAAACTGATGAGCAAACTATTCCAGAATGGCTATTCCACTATATCTATTCTGGAATAATTCCCCATGTGGACACTATTCCAAAATAAAAGTGACTTTATTCCTTCTGGAATAGCTAAATTATTCAGGAATAACTATAACAGAATATGCCCGACTCGCTGTGCTAGTCAATTTCCCTCACGTGGCACCTAGACAGATAAAATCAACATGGAATACACCTCCTGTTTTTTCAGTGGTAGCTAAGGTAGATTCAAGAAGTGTTTGCAATAATGAGTGCATGATTTCTGCACTCACGCACAGTTCAATCTGCCTCATAACACTGGGGGCTTTTTTGGTAGAACTTTGAAATAATTTCCTGTGCTTCAGCACAATCACATGTACTCAAAAAACATTTTAACTTGTAATCTTATCCCCATGAAACCAAATCAATGTCCTTCTAAAGGATGGCATCAATACAATATCGAAGGCTCAAGCTGCTGGGCACAAGCCAAGGAACATAAATTAAGAAACATTTTACAATCCAAGCATGATGGAAATTATATGAGGACCTAACCTGTTTAGGGCGATCTGAAAAGCACATGGTTTTAGATTATTTGATGGATTAACTATTTTGCCTGAGTAGCTACTTTAGAACATTGAAATTTGATTATAAAGAATAAAATTCAAGAATATTTTTAAATGCACTAATATTCAAGGATAAATCAAATTGTCCATGGGGTGAAAGCCTTCCCCTATTAACATCTAATGGGAGTTTCCCCTTGACTTCAATAGGGTCAGGATTTCACCCATTGCCTTGAGAAAAATACTCAGATTGAACTAATGCAGTTAGCAGTTCAAGATCTAGCTTTGGAAGGAGAAATCTGAGTAACATCTTATCAAGCAGAAATAGTTCACATGCATTGGTTTGGAGCAGAGGCAATATAGAACTATGTAGATTATTTCACTGGCATTTATGTCTCAGTCCCAGCTCTGTAGTAAATTTTTTCTCATTAAATAAGTTGTAGCAAAAATGTCTCCTGTTAGGTATTTGTTCAACTTGGCAGGGCTCGGAAATGTTTTTTTCAGTACATATATATCTCTTCATTCAGTTCTCTCCCTCTTTTACTCATTCACCTCTGGCAGTTCAGTAAATCCCATTGTGCAATAATCTGCAATATAATATACCTTGGATTGAACCTCGCAACAGACCGGAAACACCAAAAAAAAATGACACATTAGAAACAATATATTTGGATAATTTTACTTTAAATCACAGTGCAGTATTTTAATGTATCAACTGTTATAATTCTGATGTTTAGTTTGCAATATATATGATGTAAAAGTTGTCTAAGTATCATGTGTGATATACATTTCCATGTTTTTCTCAGGGAAAATCTCTGACAAATTCCACTTTACCATTAGATTAGCAAAAGACAGACTGAAACTAAAAAAGAAATGGGGGGGAATTAAAGAGCTGCAAGGAGAGGGATTTAATTTAAACACCAATTCAGCAATGTAGTTAAGCACATGCTTAAGTTCCATGGTGCCAGTTAAGCAGGTGCTGAAGTGCTTTTGCTGAATAGTAGTTTTAAAGTCTTGTTAGGCCTTTCTTAGACAGTCTTAGAGCTGAACAGTGCTTTCCACATATTTGATATGGTATTGGCATATTTGCTATCCTCACATTTATCTGTAAAATATTTTTAGGTGGCCGTATAAAATAAAAACATGTTTTATATCAGAACCATAGACGTCTCTGAAATTTATTTCAAGGCAATTCGTAGTCATAGATGCCTGTGGTTTTATGTGTATTTATGAACCATTTAGTATAGCAAAGAGATGGAGATTGGGGAGCAGAAGCTGTATATTTTCACTATTTTTTTTTTTACTTTTTATTTTGAAAACTATTCAACAGCAAAGAATGAAATAAGGGGAACACAAAGGAATTGCGTCAGTTTCACAGACAAGGCTTCTACTTCTTTTAATTAAGCACAGACATTAGTGCAGATCTTTCTGTACAAAAGCTGAACTAACCATATGTAAAAAGAAAGTTTCTTGAATATGAGCTGTACTAGAAATCCTGGCTTAGACTGGTTGAGGCCCCTTAGTCAATTGAGCATTGTAATCAAAACGTCCTATATGCTCTGATGACTTATGGTAGACTAGATCCATTTTTCTACTGGATTCTTTTTATTTTTCCTTTCCTGTCACGTGAGTGGCCATTAGGAATGTCTTGTGGGACACAACACAACCCCACCCCCTCAAGGATTATAGAAATGTCATAAAAATCACACCCTTAACTAACCTAGCTGACATTACTATGCTGGCACAAGCTCCTAGTAGGACTAGCCTATGCAGCAGCATTACTGGGAACCTGATTTTGCCAATCCCATGGGAGGTAACCATTCCATGAATTCTGTATGTGGAGAAGTTGTTGATAAGCCCTGTTGCAACATCAATGCTTTTCCCATAGGCACTGGAGTAACCACTTCCTTTTTTCTAATTTCCAGCTGCCTGTTTAGCTCAGAATAGAGAGTAGCGATTAAGAACAGCTTAGTAGGAGAAAGCACCTGGAGAAAAGTCTGCTCGCAGCTTCTGCATTCCCAGAAACAACTTCACTAAGTGAAAGAGACATAGCAAAGACTGTTTCTTTGACAAGGAAAAAACACAAAATTCCGGTTAGAATGAGGCCTGCCAGGAAGCCTCTCACAGCCTTACATGAGAGCTCAGACATGGGGGTGGGTCTGAGGTTAGAAAGTTCTTGTTGATGTTGTGTCAGTTCATTAATTGCGGAATGACAATACTTTGGGTGAACGTCTGCCTTAATTGAAGGCAATA
The DNA here is from genome assembly GCF_007399415.2 of Gopherus evgoodei. Classification (NCBI taxonomy): domain Eukaryota; kingdom Metazoa; phylum Chordata; order Testudines; family Testudinidae; genus Gopherus; species Gopherus evgoodei. The sequence goes on from NC_044324.1 coordinate 75,927,773, forward strand.
GAAGTTTTGCCATTGATTTCTATGGGCAAAGATTTCACGCTTTATGCTTGCATAGCAGTTTTTAGGTACAGATCGCAAAGCACTTTTCAAAGGTGGGCAAATATCATAATTGCCATTGTATATTTGTTGAGTCTTATACATGTACTTCAGTAATAGGTATGTTTTCATAAATTGGAAAAACATAACACAAACCCTAAAGTAAGTAACCTAGGGTAGATCTACACTGCAATAAACATGGAATGTCCCAGCGCTCGGGCTCCAGACTGAACCCAAATGTCTACACTGCAACTGTATAGACCCACAGCCTGAGCCCCACAAGCCTGAGTCAGCTGACATGGGCCAATCATGTGTATTTTATTGCAGTGTAGACATACCCCTAGGGGTTACAGATGCCATTATGTATATCACCAACAGAAAACTGCAGCACAGTTCAGTACAGCATCTCATAGGCAAGGGCGTGAAAGCATTGATTCATCCAGGCATTGATTTTTCTTCTTGTCAGCTTCATTTATTTCCACAAATCTGTGCCCCAAAAACAAATCCAGCTTTGCCCTAACATTTCCCTCTAGTCCTGGAAAAAAATATTTCAGTATCCCAAGAGTAGAACTAGATTCTTTTAGCAGCAACAAAATGCACTTGCCAGGTTCTCTGACTATTGTGTCCTCCTGAACCAAATACTCAAAATAGATCCTGGCATCTAATAGAAGCCTAGCTGCCAAAGCTCTGCCAGGTTCAAGATCCACAAGAAATACATCAATATCCACACAGTTTCCCAGTCTGATCAGGGTATTTAAACCTCTCTGTATGCCATAAAGAATCTTATGGTGGAGGTTCCCTAGATTCATAGGTCCTTCCTTAATAAACCATCCCTTAATGATGGCAATCCTATCAATTGGTCTCTAAACCTTCCCTTATGTATAACAACATTGAGAATAAATTGTAACAAGGTAATTTTAGTGCCACCTGAAATCCTCAGTGTGAGACCGTGTGGGACTGGAACCATGGAGGGTTGGTGCTACTGATGCTTCTACAGCATCTCTGGAAGGTTAGGCTAGGATTCCACTGGAGGATTCTGTGAAGCTAGGCTCTGCAGGAAGTACCGCCCAGCAGGGCCTGAGTGGTGCCCTCTTACAGTCCACTCACTGGCTGATGCTGATATAAGCAGAGTCTGAATGAGCTTTCCCCAGACATTTAGTGATGAGCCAGGGTGGGGGAGAGATTTCAGGAGCACATTGTATTTGCATAAACACACCTACTCTACCTAGGTGCGCAGAATGATGGAGCTGCTTTGCTAATGTGATCAATTTTGACTGGTGCTGGGTTACAAATCACTTTAGTATTGAGTACAGGGGTAATGAAATGTTGTTATCCTTGTATGAGTAAAGGGCAGAAGACCTGTATTTAGCCTGCCCTGATTGAGGGGGTCACCCTAAACTGAACTTCACTCACTAAGCAGGGATGCCAAAATCCAGGGAAGGAAGACAGACACCATTTGATGCTTCCCCTTTACTGTTTAAAGATAGAGCGGATTAGACTCAATCGAGAGTCCTCGTTTTGTTCAGTGATTGCTAGAGCTGATATCACCAGGTGCTGAGCATTAGACCTGATGTGAGACAGTGCTGCAGTGAAAAAGACTGAAAAAGACAACCTGTACTAGCAGTGAGGTTCCTCATTAATTGCTGAAATCACTGAGAGCTAGGTTAAACCTCAGGCTAGAACCTCAGAATGTGATTTTATAGCAGAGCCACAGTAGTAGCAGAGGGTGGTGGCAGAGTGAATGGTGGTAGCTGTCAGCTAGTTGCAGAGGCAGCCACAGAAGCTGAGGCATTGCTTGATACTTCTTTGCCCCCATCCATGCGGTGGAAGGTGAATGCACCTCTGAGCTCTTGGTCTTCTCTGACCAAGAACAGCAACTGTGAGTGGATTGTTAAAGGAACATTTGTTCATTGGACTTTCATACTCCAAGGTGAGAAACTGAGGCAAAGAACAACGCCCAATGTACTCTAGGGTGTGTTTGTTCATTGTCATTGTAGTAGGAAGACAGCCTGAGACATAAGCCCTTGTGTTACAGGCCTGGTGCTAGGCATGAGGCCTGAGTTAAAGTAGTGGTAAAAACTTTGCCAGTATGAAGCAAAGTCATGCTGTGAGCAAAAGGCAGGCCCTGCTCACAGAATTTGGCAAGCATATATTCCAGAAGGGTGGTACCAAAACACGTCGATACCAGCACATTCCCCAAAGATAACAGGAACACACTGCCCCATCCTAAAGATAAGATCAGGATGACAGCATGATGAATAGAAATGTTTTGTCAAACCAACATGTACGAGGCAATGGGTGGCGCCCTAATACATCAGAGAGTGGCACCTGATACGTCAGGGGCAATACATAATTTGTTTGTATTTCTGTATAAAGATGTATCTCAGAGGGAGTGTCTTTGGCCAGCCTAGGGAGCAGTGGAAAGTCTGGTCACTAGCTGAGCTGTGTCCATTGTCACAAGCATACATGTCTTAGTATCCTTGTAGAGTCTCCCAGGTGCTATTACCATGCTTTGTCGACAATAAAGCTGGCTGGGTGTCTTCATTACGAACCGAGTCTGTAGCTTTATTGGGCAGTTTAATTTAGATCTGCTCTTTCTGCTATCTGTGCAGAGCTGGGACTGCACACTAAATGAACATATGCAGCCAACCTCGGACCACAGTCATATGCTTTCGAATCATGGTTGTGACATTTTCCCATATTAATGCTGAGTTCCTTTTCCCTTTTATTAAAAATTGTCTCTGTTATACACAGATAGTGTGTGCAAGTGGGGAAGTATTGCCTCTTAGAGGTACCCAGGGGAGATGCTTAATTTTCCCAGATTACTGGGTGGGGGTTTAAGCTGGTTTTGTTTTGTATTGTTAAGAGGAACCCCTAGATATTGAACTTGACCCCTGCTGCTGGTGACTCCACCCAGCAGAAGGGTTATATGAGTATTTAAACTAGGAAGCCACTATGGGGAGCAGTCTGAGCAACAATACAGACTGCCTGACTGTGCTCAAGACCTTGCTTGTTGCAGACCCTAGACTCTGACTTCTGACCCTGGTTTGTCCTGGACCTTTCTATTTGCTCACCTCCTGCAACTTGGTACCTGACCCTGACTTCCTGACATTTTGACTCGACTCACTCCGGATCCCATTACTCATCTCCTGACTATAACTTAGCAGATGACCAGTGCATGCAGACTGCCCACAGCCTAGCCCAGACATTCAGATTCTCTTCATCCCTTTCAGTTTTGCCTCCAGGCTGGGTCTGGCATACACTGTAGTCATGTTAGTTGAAGATCCTGTTTTTGTTTAGCCCCGGCAGCAGCCTTTGAAATTGTTAAACCCAAAAGTTTCTGCTGAGCTGCTTGAAGACCATGGTTGGATTAAATAGGATCTCTTTTGAATGGCTCTGCTCTTTTCTTTTAGAAAGACCACAGAGAGTTGGTCATCTGCCCAATGTACTTGTGTGCAAAGTTGAGTGGGGATCTTTTCCAGTACCACTTCATGCTCATGTAACCCTTCTGCCCCTCTGAGTTGGCAGCAACAAGGGCTGGGTTCAGTATCCAGGGGTTCCATTTCAATAACACAACGCAAAACCAGCTCAAGCCCCCACCCAGTGACCTGGGACAATTACATACCACCCCCTCGGGTGCCTCTAGGAGGCAATACTTCCCCTCTCACAAGCACGGAGTCTAAGTGTAGCAAAATCCTTTTAATAAAGGAGGGAAACAATGCAGCATCATGTTGGGGAAACACCACAAACAGGATTCATAACACGAACCATAAGCAAAAGACCCACCTCCAAGTAAATTTTGGCAAGGTCCTTTTCCCCTCAGGGTCTTAAGTCCAATTACCCCAAAGTCCAACTACCCAAAGGTTTCTGTCCTTTGTCAGTGCCGCCCCAGAGTTCAAAAGTTTATCTAAAGAGTTTCCCCCTCACAGCCTGGGTGGAAATGGGGGGGAACATGGGGTATTAAGGGGCACCTTACATGGTCCGAGGCCGACTGCCCCGCCTCTCCGTGGAGTTCTGCTGCAGCCTTCACCACGAACTGCCCCACTCCACCAGCCGCTCCACTCCTCCAGCCATCCCATGAGCCACTCCAGCCGTCCCCACAAACTGCTCCACTCTGCTCCGCTCGCTGTTCCATGTGCCTCTCCAACTGTCCCACAAACTGCTCCGTTCTGCCAGCTACTCCACTCCACCAGCGATCCCATGAACCGCTCCAGCTGTCCCTGCAAACTGCTCAGCTCCACTCCACTCACTGTTCATTGGGCTGCGCCAACCATCCTGCAAACTGGTCCGCTCTGCCAGCCACTTAGCGATATATCATCAGGCTCTCCCACTAGTTAACACAGAACTCAGTGATCTCAGCTCAATAAATTTAGCTGGTGCACCATTGGCCCAAAGTGAATTCAGCTCAGTAGCCTCTTGCTAGACTTCTAATAGAATCAAAATTAGCTCTGCTATTCAACAGTGGAGAGAGGAGGAGATGCAATTGGTGTTCCAGGCCCTCAAAGGAGACCCATACTATCATGAACACATAGCTGTCCCCAACCTCTTTCAATTCACTGGGTTTTTTAATATCTCCCAGGCTTATCTTTTGCTTTGGGAGCAATTTAAAGTGTTAATTGTGATGTATAAAACCCTGAACAGTTTTGGTGCTGGCTACCGCAGAGACTGACTCTTTCTCCATATACTACCATGGCAGCTGAGTCAGCTAGGGAACTCAAACTACAGTAACAGGTCTTAGATTTAAATGTCTGGTAACTAGGGTAGGACACTTGAAGATCCTTTGGATTTGATCTTTCCATCATCTATCAGAGCTCGCCTTTGGCTTTCAACGCATGGAATAAGTCCTTCTCAGGCTTACTCCTCAGGGTGTGATTATGAGTATGGCACAGAGTTTAAAGGAGGATGAGAGTCTTTTACTACTAACACTTGGGAGTTTTTCATTCAACAAGTTCTGTCAGTTTCATTTAAACATTTGTCAGGGCTCAGAGGTTACAGCGATGTTAATCTTCTCCAATAAAGAAAAATAAGAAATAACTGTAAGCACAGAGCAGAGTGCAGGTTTTAGAGTCTATGGCCTGTGCCATAAAGCTGAATTATTACTACCTAAAAGTAGTAAAAATAAATAAATAAATAAACCCTAGACTTAGTTCCAAACTTCCATGATTCACAGGAACATTGGCCTCAGTGGATATTTCAGCTTCACCAGCCAGAGTAATAAAAATATCACATGTTGATAATGTTTCTACTGCTCTTTGTGAGAGAAATGTTTCCATTCAAAAAAGATACATTTCTCCAGGTCACCTAGCGTGTATATAGTGACGTACAGTACAGAACTTACTATATGTAGCACAATAAACAGAGCAAACGTGGAAGAGACTGGCTACCCTTAGTAACCACATTTGATCAATCTGGTAATGCTGTCAATCAATCTGAGTGCAGAACTAGGTCAGGTGCTGTTTTGGTTTGCTGGCTTTCAGAATGCATGCTGGGAACGTGTGCAGGGCTTATTGCCTTGAATTTGTCAATAGCCACATCAACACATTTGCTTGCATAATTAAACTACGGAATCTCAGAAATCTAATAGGATGCTACTGCAAGATTTCTTGGGTTTTGTCAGGGCCCATAACAGGGAGGTCTGACCTAGTGGTCAGAGCCATGGGGCAGAGTCGGGTTCACAATCAGAAGCCATACTAAAGGTCAAAGACAAAGTTGGACACCATGCCAAAAGTCAATACCTGGGTCAGAATCAGTAGCCATGCTAAGGATTCAGCCATAACTGGAGTCAGAAGTGATGCCAAAGGTCAAGCTAGAGTTAGTTACTGGAATTAGGGAGAGGAAGCAATAACCAAGAACCAAGAGAAGTAACAGGAACAAAGAGCAAAAACCAGGCAAGGAGACAGGAACTTGATTTCAGGGGCTGTGGTCAGCAGCAGGTCTAGCAACTAATTGAACAGACAAGGGGTGGGACAGAAACAGGAAGCTTTATTGGGTAGTGTCCAATCAGCAGTCTGCTGCTAGTCACCTGATCCAGGTGAGCCTGTGGGCATAGCCCTAGTGCTGGGGTGTTAGCTACAATACCCTCATCCATCCTTGTGGCTTGGTGGCACAGAGGATAAGGCTGTTACTCAGCAATCTCACAGACCTGGGTTTGAGACCCTTAGTACCTGCCATCACAGTGTGATTCCCACAGGGCTAGGCTTCTTGGAATGCTTCCTGTAGAAGGCCTGTACTCTTTCAGTGGCATGTACATGTTGAGCTGGCTCCCCAGAGTGTTCCTTGCACCCACAACCCTCCTGGTTGATCAGATAATATAGGGTCCCTCTACATAGTTGGGAGTCCAGAATGTCATGGACAACATACTTTTTGTGGCCTTTACTTGAATTGGGGGTAAGGTAGTGAACACCAGCCAAGAAACAGATTGTCAAGGATAGGTTTCAAGAGAGAGATGTGGAATACTAGATGGACCTTTCAGGATTGAGGGAGCTATAATTGAAACATCGCTGAAGTGATGTGACAGTGAAAGGGCCTGCATACTGATGATCTAATTTGTGTGCAGGATGGCCAATCTGTTGGTGTTTTGAGGACAGCCATATCTTTTCGCCTTCTTTTAGAGGTGGAGCTTCTTGGCAGTGTTTGTCAGCATGGTGTTTGTTGGCCACTTTCAAGTGCTCCTTTAGGTTGGCTTGAATTTCATGAATGGTCTGTACCAGATAAGAGGGAACAGGAATCATTGTTTAGGAGGGAACAGAAAGGTAGAAACATGAATGAAAACCATAGCTGGAGTAGAATGGGCTGGATCAGGTCAGGGCATGCTCTGTGTTGTTACACAAACCCAGCTGTCTTGCAAATGGTTCATGAGGCAACACAGGTATTGTTCAAGCACCTAGGTGACTGATTCTGAGTGGCTGTCTGTCTGAGGGTGATGTGCAGTGGATACATTGCGTTGAATGTCCAAGAGGTGAAACGCCTCCTTCCAGAACCTGGATATAAACTGGGAGCAATAGTCCAGGTTTGTCAGGAAGCCATGGAAGCACAAGACATGGATAATTAGAAGGTTTGTGGTAGTTTCTGCAGGTGGGAGATGTATGCATTGTACAAAATGGGGCACTTTGGTAAGCTAGTCCACAACAGTCAATATGGTGTTGCTGCCTTCTAAGCTGGGTAGTTCCATGATACCAGTCAAGTGTTATATGAGACCTGGGCTGGGAAGAGGTCTTGAGTGGCATTAGGAGGCTTAATGGCCTGCTCTATGGGGTCTTGGTTCAAGCACAAATGTCCTGACATAGGACTGGACATCATACCACATGTGTGGCTACCAGAACAAGAGGGATACAGTGCAAGAAGTTTTAAATTGTCCAGAGTGACCTATCCAGGCCATGTCATTGTGTGTGCTCAGCACCTCCAGTGCTGGAACATATACGGGGCCATTGACATGGAGGAGGTCATTGACCCAGTAATAGTAGGATATAGTGGTACTGGAGAAACCTCCTTGAATGACATTACAAGTTTAAAGAAAAGGTCATTACAGAGGGCAGCTTGAAGTATGGTGAGAAAATCCAAGACTACAGACCCAAAAGTGAAATGACATGATTTTAATATGGAAAGTGGTGGATCTTTGAAGCTAGCAGGTTCTGTATTGTATTCCTCTTTTTGTGGAGGGCCTTGCCATTCTTGTTGCCTGGATGGTGTGTGATTATGAAATTGACTCTTGAGACTAACAAGGCCCAATGTAACTACCATTGATTCAGTGCCTTGGCAGATTCTAGATATTCTAGATCTTTATGGCGAGTTAAGATGAAGATTGGGTGTTTGGCAGCCCACAAGGTACTTTTCCCATGTCTCATATCCAGTCTTGATGGGAAGTAACTCTTAGATATCATCTAACTGTTCCACCACAAAATAATCTAAGAGATCTCAAAATATGTCATTGACCAGATGCTGGAAAGTGGTAGGTGTGTTTTTGAGTCCAAAGGACATTACCAAAAATTTAAAGTGTCCATACCTTCTAAAGGCTGTTTTCCTGATCTGAATTCAATTATATGCTTCTCTCAAGTCCAGCTTGGTAAACAGCCAAGCCAACCATATTTGACTGAAAAACTCCAAGATTAACAGTAAGGGGTACCAGTTGCATATGGCTATGTGATTACATGCCCTGTAGTCCATGCACAGTCTCAGAGAGACATCCTTTTTTTTTTTTTTTGTAACAGAATACTGAGGCATCTGCAGGGACGGTAGAGCAGGGGATTAAACTTTTATCTAGGTTTTCCTTTAGGTATTCTGCTAGTTCTGGTTTAGACATAGAATATATACACCAAAATGGAACTGTGGCTCTGAGCTGTAGGTCAATGGGGAAAATGTACACACAATGCAAGGGTAGTGAGTCTGTGTTGCATTTTTTGAAGACATCCCAGTAGTCTTGGTATTTCACAGGAAGAAATGGTACATCATGTGGAATTGGCATTTCTGGGTCCGACAGGGTTGCTGCCATTTGGGGGAAAATCTGGATTCTCGGAGTGGGTTTGGTTTCCAGGGGTCCAATTTCTGGAACAGAAAGTCTGTTCTTCCTATAGAAACTCGACAGGAAATAAATGGCGAGCTCAGACCACAGAATGTAGGTGTCATGATGGATTATCCAGGGTGCTCCTAAAATCAAGGTGAGATGTGGGGAGGTAATAAAGTTAAACTGTGGGACTTCCAAGTGTTCCTCAATCACTACTTCCATCAGTGTGGTCTCCTGTGTAACTGGATCAGAAGCCAGTGGAGACCTGTCTACTCTTTCTACCAGATCTGGGGTAATCTTGGGTCATACTGGAAGACAGAGGACCCAGTTCACAGAAACAGCCATAAAATTGTCCCCATTCCCAAATCAATCAAGGTCCATTGTCTAGGAAAGGCCTGCTTTACCTGTGGGATCTACATTTCAGATAAGTCTGTAGAAGGGGAAATGGATGAGGAACTCCTGGTACCCAGGTTCAGGACCCCAACTGAGTGTGAGGGTAGAATTTTCCCAGTCATCGGGTTAGCAGAAGTTTTGACAGGGCATGTGGATACTGCACACTCTGTTCATCCACAATAGAAGCAGGAGTTCTCCCATCTTCTGCACTCTTGCTCACCCAGGAATAGTTGGGGGCCATACTACATTAGTCTGCACAAGCTTGACTGAGGCTGAGTTCACCTGGGCCTTGAGAGATGAGTCTTGGGCAAGTGCGGAAGCCGGTGGTGGCCCTCCTACATTCCAGGTGCTGTTCATGCAGTTTGATGTCTATCTGATACACACTATCTAGTCTTATAGCGTCTATATTGTGCACTGTAAGCAGAAAATGGTGCTGATAGGACCCCTTTTTTGCCAATCACCTGCAATAAGGAACATGAGGTTGACAATATACCTTCCTTTAAATGAAAGAAGGACAGATATGATAATCATCCCATTTTGCCATAAATAAGCTATATGGTTGTCATAGTTTTGCACAGCAGAGTATGGAAAGAGTACAGGAAGGATAGATAGCAGGAAGCTCTTCATCTTTGTTTTTTAGCACCAGGGCCTGGATTCAGGAAAGCAGTTAAGCACACACTTAACTTGAAAGTGCTCAAGTCCCATTGACTTAAAGTTCATCAGATGCTTAAAGAACGCTTTTCTGAATGAGGGCATATAACTAACTATACACACACAACTATATACACATACATACATACATACATACATACACACACAGAGGATCAACTTCTTATATAGTGGAGCCTGTATAATTATTTATCACTCTAAATTTAAAGACTAGTGAACTAGGTCTCACACATTTTTGAGGTTTCTTCTGAATGTCTTGCTTCATTGTAAATGCTAGAAATAATTGTCTACTTTTTCAATCAATGATCTTTGATTTTATTTTGACCAGGTTTTTTCTCTTTTAAGTGACTTTTTTGTGTGTTTCAGTAGAACTTCCCTCAGGAGTCTGAAATTATGAGACTGTTATTCCAATTACTGTGTGAACTTAGGTTTCCAAAATTCAAAAAAGTTTGGACTCAGTGGGTTTGACAGGCGATCAAAGACTGAGGGAGAAAAGTGAAATAACAGCAAGACAAAAATTCCATAAATTTGGAAGGAGGCGTTCTTGCCAGTTTGTTTTTATTAACTGCTATATCGGAAATGAGGTTCAAAGTATTGAAGAGATGGTGGGGGAGAAAGATCAGGTAAATGGATTGCAAAACCACCACAGACAAATTTAAAACTGATATACTGAAGAACCATGCTTCACATGCCAAAGAACCAATCACTGAAAATCATTACCTAAAATAATAACTAACCAATAATGACCATTTGCTTTTTCTAACCATAAAAATACCCCAAGTGAAACAAAGAGAAAGAAAATACATTTAGGCTCACATTCTCAAGTGTTCATAAGAATATGTTCATTCCAGAATAATTACTAGGTTTCCCCTATACAATATCTTAATTACTGGCAAAATCATATTTGGGAATATTCCTGAACCACTTTGCAGAAAAGCTACCACATGGTAGTATCACTGGCAATTATCTAAACAACATTTAAATGAAAAAACATGGCATCAGAGCTTTTCAGAAGAGAGAAACTATGGATGAAGTCTGTCTTTGGGCTATTTTACTATGGCTTTAGGTCTAGTAATAGTAGTTGGTCATCTAATAACTTCTACAGAAAATGATTACTTTTCGTGAAATACTCCCTTTAATTTCCCCATAATCAATCCCCTTCCCTCCTCATCACACCTTCAATAACCCTACGTCATGTGCACATTAATCTTTCTCCTCCTACAGCCTAGATTTTACATTGGAAATAAGAAGTGGTTATTTTGTTACTCTGATTTATCGTTTTCATCTGAAAAAAGTCCATATGATTTTTCTGTATAGTATAAATAACAAAACGTGTTTTCAGATTGAATAACAAAGTTATAATTCAATCGTGCAGCTTTCCTGCCATTAATAAACCCTCAAGCTGTACCCTTGTGGTTCATGATGTCAGTAGAAGCCCTTGGTTGAATTATAACCATGCAGTCAATCAGGGACCACATATTATTCACTCAAGGTATTTCTATAAATGACAAGTTACTAATGCTCTGAAATATAAGGCAATACTACAGTAGGTAGAATGCTAGTTATAATGAGGACAGTTATATATATATATGTATAATTTAATGAGACAGTGGCTTAGGTTTTTTATTATTTTATTTCTTGTGGAAGTAAATCATAAGCTGCACATGAAAAAAAGCATATACCAATGGTAACCAGGGTATTATTATTTTTTTAATTTTAAATGCATTTACCATTACTGTTTAGGAAAAAATCCTCTTGTTTGTGTGATTAGCAAATACTTGGTCAGGATTCTGTTAGACACTAGGGTGTAGGTGTTGAGACCTAGTGACTAGAACAGGGACAGAAGAGAGAACCAGAGTCATGGTCAGGAGACAAGCCAATGGTCAAAGCCAGAAGTCAGGAGTCAGAACAGAACATCGTGGTAAGGAGATAACCAAAGGTCAGAGCTAGAAACCAGGAGTCAGAACACAGTGGAGTCCCGGTCAGGAGAAAAAGCGATGGTTAGAGTCAGAACAGAACCAGATTCATGGTCAAGAGACAAGCCAGCAATTGGAGCTGGGAGTGAGAGGGTTAGGAAAAAGGTAGAGACTAGGGCTGGAACAGAAATAGGCGCAGGTTGGAGCATGGACCAGTACAAGAAGCAGGTCTGGTGCAGCTTTGGGCATGGAATATACTGGGAAACTGCTGTGCTGCTGTTGCTACAAGGCTTCAGTGATGATCTGCTGGCTTTTCTGTCCCATCAGGGTGCACAGTCACTTAGTAAGAGCTCATTGGGCCATGCCAAGCTCATTGGCTTGCCAGGTGATCATACCCAGAGTCAAGCTGAGTTCAAAATGGACTCAAATTAACTTTAATTTAGATTTCCACACCCTGTTGGAGGATTGTGGGAATAAGCATCCTGTAAAAAAAAAGTAAATGAGCAAAATAGATAGGAGTGAAATGACAGTCAGTAACTTAATTTACACTTTTCTGTTGCCTGTGCTTCAAAAGCTCTCACTAGATTTACACACTGTGGGATTGTGAGCTACCTATTCACCTTAAAGGGTGGGGTACACTTTGACACACGATCTATTTGGAATGTCTTTCTGTAGCTTTCACCAGATACTGTGTGTCAAATGATGTGCACAACACTTAGAAGGGACAATGTCAGAATTCAGCCAAAATATGGGGATTGGTCAAACAGTACCATTAATTCATAACTACTGAAACAATAAGCATGCTATATGCAGTATAGTTTATTCTGACACTGATGCAACAACAAGTGAATGAGATTTTGCTAAAGTACCGAAGTGATTTAGAAGCACAAGTCCCATTAACTTTCAATGGGACTTTTGCTCCTAAGTCACTCATTGGTACATCTACACAGCCAAAAAAAAAAAAAAAAAAACTCCATAGCAGCAAGTCTCAGAGCCAGCATCAACTGAGTCGGGCTTGCACTGCAAGGCTAAAAATTATAATGCAAATGTTCGGACTTGGGCTGGAGCCCAAGCTCTGAGACCCTTCGCCCTCATTAGGTTTCACAGCCCGGGCTCCTGCCCAAGTCCAAACATCTATACTGCTATTTTTAGCCTCACAGCCTCTACCCCATGAGCCGAACTCAGTTGACCCAGGTTCTGAGACTCACTACCATTGCGGAGGGCGGGGGCGTGGAGAAGAGGTCTGTTTGTTTGGTGGGAGGTTATTTTGCTGTGTATATGTACCCTTAGGTGCTTATGAAGATTCCTCCCAGAATCCTTAACAGTGCATGAAAGCTACAGTAGTAACTTGGGACCTGTGTGTTTTTAGAGCATTATAAAATGGAGGATTCTCTACAACACCAAAGAACTCTTACTTTGAAATCAGATTCTAACCTATGAGTCTTCTGATGGAACCACTGCATTCCTAATTACTTAAATAAGCCAGTTATAATAGCTGCACTGATTGTGTAGTATAAGGAAATATTCCAATTAATTTGCCCAGGAAAAATCAGAAATGAAGTCCTTTTCCAGGATAAAATAAAGGAAATAAATAAATTCCTGGGAAAGGTTTGTTGTGAAATCACTGGTTCTCTAGAGCCAGATCGAGTAATAAAGTTTTTCACTGGGACACAAAAGGCTCTAGTAATTTAAGAGAGATGCAAACTTTTTTCCAATATAGTTTCAGATTATATCATCCCTCAAGAATCCTCTGTAAATGATCTTCTATGTAAAGGGAAATAGCCCCAAACTAGTAGGATACTTGACCCCAACCCAATTATAAATTGTAATACTGTCATAGTATGTGTCGTGGGGGCTATTGTTGCTCACGTTTTTTTTTTTTAATTTCTCTTTCAAATAAATGCAGCCTTTCCGTCAGTTTTACCAAACTTGGGCCAAAAGAATCAATTTTTTATTACAGTCATGGATTCCAAATCCCGAAGACCTGATATCTCAAGAACTTGTTCCACAACCTATTTCTTAACATTACTTTTCATCCAGGACACCCAGACCCATGGCTGCAGCCAAATCACCATTTCTTGGGGCAAGTCTCTTCTCTCAGAAGCCCCTAACCCTCTCATGTATTTTCATGCACTTTTCTGCATTTGAGAAAATGGTCCCCACAGATTTGGTAGTTTTGCTCTAGTCCACTTCTGAGGCGCTGCATTTTTTAAGATAAAAGCCGAGGGATAACACCAATCTCATATACACATACAGAAATAAAAATGTATGGCAAAAATTCAAGTTGCTGGAAACATCTAACAGGAAAAATACCACAACACTGGGGTGAAGCATTTTACTTGAGGTTAACACCCTCCCAATCACATTTTCATTTTGACTGATGCACTTAGCTCACATTAACACTGGTAGAAATAACGGGCCAGATCTCCAGCAGGCATAAACTGATGCAGCTCCACTGAAGTCATCAGAGCTATTTGCCCCAGCTGAAAATCTGACCTGAAGCACACATTGCCAGGCCTTTCATTGAATCTATAAATATTCAGGGAGTTATTGTTTTATGGCTTATGACTCCTTTTATAGTAGAATCATAGAAGAGAAGGACTGGAAGGGACCTCAAGAGGTTTTCTAGTCCAGTCTCCTGCAGTTAATTACTTGCTGTTCGATACAATTAGAAAGATGGTCAAGACTGCTTACTAGAAGGGTCCTTTATGAATTACAATATAAAAGTTGCATCTATATGTGAATTCAAGCACTCACAGATGCCAGTGTGTATAATGTTAACTACAACTGATTCAGGATTGGTATTAAAAATGATTGATTGTGACCAGAGTCATTGTGTCATGTAGTCCTTTCATTTGAATGTGTAATTCTATATCCTGGCTTGTATACTAACAGTTTTAAACTGGCTTTATTTGCTTCTGGTACTGTTTATAATGTGCTAAGCACTTTGCAAATATAAAAGAAGATGTGGTCTCTGCCCCAAAGAGTTTACAGTCTAAAACAGTCTAGTTTACAAGCTAAAAAGTAGCTTTTGTTTTATAGTCATTAAACTAAGGGAACTTTAGTTTTGATCATCTTTGTTCGTGAAAATCAAGGATTATACTCATCATTTTTGCCACTGCCAGCTGTGGAAATCTGTTAACTTCTCCAACATTTACAGGATGCTGGGAATTTCATGATCATCAGGAAAGGTACCAAGTATGTGAATTCCTACAACTGCAAAAATATTAGTTTACAAATACCAACATTTGCAGGTTGGTATATTACAGCAGTGGGGGCAAGGCTTTAGTGAAGTTCATGGATTCCCAGGCCAGAAGGACCACTCTGATCTTCTAGTCTGACCTCCAGTATAACACAGGCCATAAAACTTCTCCAGAGTAATTCCTAGAGCAGAGCTTTTAGTAGATCATCCAACCATGATTTTAAAATTGTTAGTGATGGGGAATCCACCACAATTGTTCCAATGATTAATTACAGTCATTGTTAAAAATTTACACCTTATTTCCAGTCTGAATTTATCTAGCTTCAAGTTCAAACCATGTAGGTTTGTTCCCCATGTAGGCACTTACCGATGGTAATCAAGTCATTCCTTAACCTTCTCTTTGTTTAGCTAACTAGATTGAGCACCTTGAGTCTATCACTATATAAGACACATCACCCTCCCTCTCCTGCATGTAACTCCCCAAAAGCCCTGTCCATATCTGTGCAGCTACTTGTGCTCTTGTAGCTTGTGTGCCAGAAGATGTGGCTAGGCAACAGGAATTTTTGCTACCCACCAGCCACTGCTAGCTCTGTCGCTGGGCTATTTGATATTAGTCCCATCTAGCTCTAAAATGAATGGTCTGAACCCACACTATGCAGTAGAAAACTGACAGTGGAAACAGCACTGTCAAAGGACTTTGGGAGTCAGGACCATACAGATTTAGCTGCAATAGCCTGAGGTAGGAACAACAGAGACAGGAACTAAGCTGGTAAATATGGAACACACTAAAATTTTACCTGTGTACACAAAAGAAGACTATGCTCCAGTTACGGACAGAGTGCCCCTCTAAGTCCCTACTAACTGGCCACCATTGTGCATTACCATGGGACGGCTCAAAAGTAAATTGCTTTGCTAGAACTGAATTCAGATGATCACATTAAAGTGTATGGTACCTTGTGGCTAAACTGGTAGCAGTATCAGTCTCTTGACCTGGAAGATTCAAGTCCTGCATTTGCCTCATCAGAGACTCATTATTACATTTGATTTTACAGAGAGGGCAGCTCTGAATCCTAAGATAAAAATTAACTGATATGTTTTTTCATCTGCCTGCTTCTTTTCAGTTCTACTCTTCCTTTAGATGTAAAAGAGACTATCTGAAAAGATCAAGGAATGTCCCATTGGCTCCGTGCAACTTTCCCTTTCTCACTGAAGCCCATCAGAGCTTAACTGACAGTAGTGCAACTGTTAACAGCTGTAGATATGAGTGTGGAGGGCAGCAGGAGATGGCTGCTTGACCCCTGTCACTGCACTGCAAGAATGTAATTTACTTCTTCAGAAATAGTCTTACAATGTGTTGCAACAACAACATAACCTCTGAGCAGGCATCTGTGTGCTGGAAATGAGAGCGCATCTCGGTACAAATACAGAGAGGTGGAATGTAGAACAATGCAGCCCTCCTCGCCCTGCGCCTGAGCCGACAAGTGGTTCATTACTTTAATCCTTCACCTTCTCTGGATTCCCTGTTAGAAATATGCCTTCCCAGTGGGACTGATCCGATTAGTACATGCACTCCACACTCTTTATAACACCAAGGGGAGCCAAGTAATCTGAGTGTTATAAACAGATGGTTTTCGATTTGGATAAATAGAAGGAAAATAAGTGGAGCCAAAGTACAACGGTGACGATTTTACCCAGCATGTCTTCTCAAGTCTCTGGAGTCAGAAATGGCTGTTTTCGATAAGAAACTATGGCAACAATAGGAGACAACTCAGCTGGCCTGCTTGAAGGCAACCGGGTCATTATCTCCCACTGATGCAGAAGATAATGTGCACTGTGTTGTAGAAGTCCCAGACAGTGTGCTGTAGAACTAGAAACTAGAAAGTCTGATTCTCATTGACCCTAAGGCAAATAGCATGAGAGTAGATGTCATTATACCTATTTTAAGGCCACTTTACAAGGCCAGAGTGGTATAAGGGAGTCTTTAGTGTAGCTGAGAATCAGACCCTAGACAGTAAAGTTACAAAGTAATTTTCCTATCCAGTGAAGGAAGTTTGTTTCTTTGGTAAGTTCTAAACAAAAGAAGCAAACAATTTATTTTTCACCCTATGCAGCTGTGGAAATGTTCACATTCGAGGAAACAGAAGGTGATGGGCCTTGTAGTTAAAGATCAAAAGGTAAATTCAGTTTCCTGTGCCTTACTCTCTCAATCTGAACATTAACTCTCAACATGCTTAGCCCTGCTGAAAATCAGACCCTTTTTGTTTAGATGCCTACATATGGATTGAGGGACCTAACTTTAGCATTCTAGTTTGATAATTCTGGCCTAACTTCTCTGTGTCTTTAACCTCTCTCTGTTTCATAACCTGGTAAATGGGGAGAACTCTTATTTATCTGCTCCTTAGGATGGGCTCTAAGGATTAACTAGCTAATTTCTATACAGTGCTATGAAAATAGAAATTGCTATAAAAAGATCATTATTAAGGGGCTCCCTGCAGAAGTCACCAGTGCCCAGAGGAGAGCAATCACGTCCCTCCCCCAGTAAACTCACTGTGATCTGCTGCCTTCCACATGGCTCCCTAGACTGCAGACCAAGACAAAGTACCGTCGTCTTGGCTTGGTGAGAGCAGCCAAGGCACAGCTAGGGGCGGAATTTATATTGTTTCTTGCTTTTTCACTGGGCTGAAAGATGGCAAACCCTAGCATTAACCAGAATGGAGCTATTATATGCATTATGTATACTGAAAGCCCAGTATTAACTCCACTGGCTTCAATGGTAGCTGAAGGAGTCGTAGAACCTTCCGGAAACAGGCACTAAATCTATTTTGTCTACAGAAGTTGCATTTGGCTTTAGAAAAGCCCCAAATGAGTTTGGAAAGAGTTTACAAGTTCACAGACTGTACCTGTAGGTATAGTATGTAGCACTCTGTGTAAAAGTCTGTTTCTTGTAGTATTCCCTTCAAATACCAGCTCATGTCCTGTAGTAGAACTGAAGAACTGGATATTGAATATTGCTAGGAATGGTAGCCATAGCTGCGCCCAATCTCTATTGTACTTCATATTGACTCATTTTACCTACAAGAACCTACCAAAGCTTTGACATAAAACACGTGGGCAAACTCAAATCAGATATTTATGTATGATCTCATGTTGTTGTGCCAGAGCCTAAAATAAGCACATTCTTGACCTTGCCTGTAAACCAGTCCTTCACTGACTGGTATACACAGTTCAAATAGCTTGAGGCACTAGTACCTATATTTTGCAGACTTACTGTATCTTCTATTACAACTGTGCTTACATTGTCTGTGTGTCATTTATTCACAGCAGTACTAGTTACAACTATTATCTTCGAAGGGCTTTACAGCTATTAACTAATCCTTGGTATCCATCAGTTAGCTAAGGAAGTCCTAGTATTATAACCAGGGCCGGCTCTAGCAATTTCGCCGCCCCAAGCACGGCAGCACGCTGCAGGGGGCGCTCTGCCGCTCTCCAGTCCTGCTGCTCCGGTCGACCTCCCGCAGGCTTCCCTGTGGGGGGTCCGGTGGTCCCAAGGCTCCGGTGGACCTCCCGCAGGGGTGCCTGCAGAAGCTCCACCGGAGCCACGGGACCAGCGGACCCTCTGCAGGCACGCCTGCGGGAGCTCCACCGGAGCCACCTGCCGCCCTCCCCGCAACCGGCAGAGCGCCCCCCACAGCATGCCGCCCCAAGCACGCGCTTGGCACGCTGTGGCCTGGAGCCAGCCCTGATTATCACCCCTTTTTTAAGATGTGGGAAAGCAAGTCGGAGGTTAAGGACAACATTTTCAAACTTGGCTAGCCAAAGTTATAGAATTAAAGGCATCTCTACTATCTGTCACTGCAACAGAAATAATAATAAATGTGTAATTAGTTATTAGAGCTAGTTGGAAAATGTTCAACAAAACTATTTCCATCAAAAAATGCCAGGTTGTTAAACAGAAATGTTTTGTGGAAATGTATCAGTTTCAATGAGAATTTTGTTAGGAAGATTTCCTAAGCTCCAGGATGGAATGTCTGGTCAGAAAGAGACAGCAACACCTTCCAGAGTAACCAATAGCCTGGTGATTAGGACACTTGGCTGGGAGAGTGAGGTTCAAATCCCTGCTCCAAATCAAAGTCCTAACCACTGGCCTGTTGGTTTGAAGATGGGTTGATTTCTCTTATGTGTTTCTGCAAAAAAATTTGAAAGGCCCCATTTATACTCCGTATTAGAACAAAAAACAAATTTCAAAACCTCAATGTCTTTCACCAAACAAATCTTATTTTCAGGCCAGCCCTATTAGTTATATACCTTTGGACACTCTTGTTTGGAAATTTTGACCTAGTTCCAGAGGGTATCAGTGCCAGAGCTGAAATAAGTACTCCAAAATTCCTGACACCCAGTACAGAGTGAAACATGAGCTGAACCAATTTTAACAACTCAGACACCTGACATAAGAGTGGCACAGTCCCTTATGGATGTGGAGTGAGTGCCTAAAACCCCTTCTCTACCCAATACTGGAAACTGTAACATTTTTTACCTTTTTTTCCAGAACTTCTTCCCGAAGGTTGGTAGTTCTGTGACTGACATTAATGTAGCACAGAGCTCAGAGTGACCAAATGGTGCCGTGACAGCGGTATTGTCTCCAGGGCCGGCTCCAGGCACCAGCCCAGCAAGCAGCTGCTTGGGGCAGCCAATGGTGAGGGGCGGCATGTCCGAGTCTTCGGCGGGATCCTCGGTCCCTCTAGGAGCGAAGGACCAGCCGCTGAAATGCCACCAAAGACTGAAGCGGCAGCAGTAGGTTTTTGGGGTTTTTTTTGTTTTTTGCTGCTTGGGGCAGTAAAAGCCTTGGAGCCTGCCCTGATTGTCTCCAAGAAGCAATGCCTCCGTGGTTTACAACATAGCACACAGGATTGCATTCCTGGGCATAATTTGAGGTGATGGAGCTTTTAGAGCATTTATTTTATCATTTCACATCACTAAACTTGGCTTGGGTCGAGCAGCTTACCCAGACTGACACTACCAGTTTCACTAGCACATGAAGCCTGGCATATACCCCCTGGAAGAGACATATGGAGTATGAGTGAGATACTGCATTACTTGGCAAAAGACAATTTTTTTCTGAAAAATGAGCAATCTGAAGCTTTCATATAAAGTACTTTTTCACTGAAGAAAGGTAAAAGAAATGCAGCTTTTGCGTGGCCAACCATGTTTCCTAGATCCATCTCACATGTAGCCCTATTCCCATCTTGCTAACCACAAGTTTTGAAAGCTCCACCACTTCCCCTTTGTTGGAAATGTAAGAACATGTCATATATATGAATGCTAAAGCTTTCAAAATGGACTGTTGGCTTGAAGAGGGAGAGGGGAGCCAGTGGTTTGTTCTTTGATACTTCCCATAATGAGCATTTGATTAAATTGTTCTTGGATTTTCCCTCCTGCTCCTCCCAGCAAATAGCCTCTCTCTGAAAATGTCTAACATTCCTAGTATCAAAAATCCAAAATCACCGCTTTCAAACCTTCATTCAAGGTCACACTTTTCTGCCTAATCACGCCAGTCACAAATAGGGGAGGATGATGAAGAAGTGGCAATGAGGGTTTTATGGTCATTCTATCTTTCTGCACGTAGGCCTTCTCTCATAGCATCTACAGTAACGATTCTGGATCCATTCATCTCTGGTGTAATGTCACATCAGGCAGAAGCAATAGGGTTGCCAGGCATCGGTGACGCTGCGGGATTAAGACAGGCTAGTCCCTACCTGTCCTGGCACTGTGTTGCACCCCAGAAGTGGCCAACAGATCCGGCTCCTAGGCCGGGGGACCACAGGCTCCACACGCTGCCCCTGCCCTAAGCACCAGTTCTGCACTCCCATTGGCTGGGAACTACGGCCAATGGGAGTGGTGGGGCGGTGCCTGTGGGTGAAAGCAGTGCACAGATCCTCCTGCCTTCCCCCTGCCTAGGAGCCAGACCTGCTGGCTGCTTCTGGGGAACAGCTGGTGCCAGGACAGGCAGGGAGCCTGCCTTAGCCCCGCTGCGCTGCTGACCAGGCCAAACCCGCACCCCAACCCCCTGCACCAGCCCTGAGACCCTCCCAAACCGAGAATCCCCTCTTGCACTCCAAACCCCTCATCCCTAGCCCCACCCGAGAGCCCCCAGCCCCGAGCCCTCATCCCCTCACACACTCCAACCCCCTGCCTCAACCTGCAGCCCCCTCCCACCCTCCGAATCCCTCGGCCCCACCTTGCAGCCTGGAGCCCCCTCCCACACCCTGAACCCCTTATTTCTGGCCTCACCCTGGAGCCCGCACCCCAACGCCATCTCCCAGTCCAGTGAATGTGAGGGAGGGTGGGGGAAAGAGAGGGGAATGTAGTGAGTGGGGGGCGGGGCCTCAGGGATGGAACAGAGAAGGGCTGGGGATTCGGGGAAGGGGCTGGGCTAGGGTGTTTGGTTTTGTGCAATTAGAAAGTCAGCAACCCTAAGAGGCAATGCATGGGGAGGTATGCAGGGTCATGTGTCCCCCTCCACCCTCCCGATTTGCTGCCTGGCTTGTATTGAGCAAGCTCACACAGACTGAATACGCTCACTAACACTGCTGAAGCTGGCTGCCCTCCCTCTACCCCCCCTCTGCCCCCCCCCACACTTTTGGCAGACACAGGTCAACCCTGACATCAGGGATGAATTTAGCCATTTAAAACATATAGGGCCAGATCCTCACTGCAGATGCATACACTCAGCTCCATGTCCTCAGTTCAGCACAGCATTGAAGCATGTGCCTAAGCTTAGCTTGTAGGTAAGCACTTTTTTTGAATAGAGCCAGACTGCTGATTTGGGGCCCTATTGAGTTGCCTGGGAATTGTGCACATGCAAATGCAGGAATGATCAGTCTCACTGTAATTAACACAGTATTTATAACAGAAGCATGTGTAAATCACTGAATAAAGACTTCAAGAGAACCTAGGCTTTGTAAATATAAAAACAGTTTGTACGTTTTCAAGGACATGGTATTCTAGATGTTCTGAGCCAAACACAGCCCTGCTGTAAACAATCTCAGCTCAGCTGAAGTCAGTTGCTTACACTAGGTATGATTTTGGCACTCTGTTTATGTGCATACATGGACTACATAGACAAAATGCCTTTGAAGGAAAAGAGGTTTACTACTCCTGTGCATCATATGTGCCCAAGGACAGAGGCAGAGGTACTTTTACCACCGGGCTGGGCAACACCACTGGACTGTCTTTATTGTGATACATTTTATGACCAGCTCAAAGAAGACACCGACCTGTCGCTCTCTTTATGGTTTACATTTAACATCTCTTTCTTGAAAAAGAACAACAGTCCCCAGGGATATTCACCTTTCTCAATTCTAAAAAGACAAAAAGCACAGGAAGTAACAGTGAGTTAAATAGACTGACTCACATGACACTTTTCCAAACAAGGGAGATGGCTGCTGGAGAGAGACAGAGAGAGGAAACGTACTGAATACTGTCACATGCTGGAATTAAGCTCAGACTTGTAAATCAGTCTAAGACACACTTGGCTGAATTGAAACATATTCAAAACAGTTCTCTAGGATAGGTTCTAGATGCATGCTATATCAATTCTGTCTTCACTAATGACAGTTGCCACTTCAGTGAATGTAGCATTAGCTATTATGTACTTTTACATTAATTAACTCTGCGGTAAAGACAACTCATCTCCTTTTCCTTCTGAACAGTATCAAGACTGAACAGTGAAAGGACAAAAAAAGAATAATTGCTCAAGAATCTGGTTTTCTCCTGTACAAACATACAATTAGGTTGTCTTAGCCTCCCAATATAGCAATAAACACCATTTTGCAAACTAATTTACAGGCAAAAGTCACTGAAAGGAGAGGAATTCTACTCTGCAAGACAATTGCCCTGTCATTTAGCCATCCTTTCCTCTAACTCAAATGAGATTGAAATAAAGTCTATACATTCAATTCACTGAATAAATCAGCTAATAAAAAATACATTTGTGACTGGTCATAAAAAAGAATATAACCAGTCACACTTTAGAAACTACTTTTACATACACAGTACGGGGGAACGAGGTTTCAATAATATTGACTTTACTAACACTTCTACACTCTTCTTCCTCTCTAGTTATGCTAGTCAACAGCACCTAGCAACTGTAAGTTCCAGTGTGCATTTCTTTAGTTTAACTGACAGTGGGGTACGGTTCTGATTGGAAAAGGTGAATTTCTCATATTCTACCACTTCACAATATACTGCCCTAATGTTGCAACGGGTCCACATGTGCAGAGCTCTTTACGCTTTTATAAATCTGTGTTTATAAAGTTAGGAGAGCACACCATTTTTTTAAAGGCTAAAACGATGTGAATTGTGAAATCTGATCATTTCATATTTCACTGATTTTTTTTAATTCTCTTGGCATGAGTTATGGGTGAAATTCTGGCTCTAGAAGTCAATGGCAAGACCCTCACTGATTTCAGTGAGGCAAGGATTTCACCTTGTGTGCCTGCTTCTGCACCACTGAAGCTGATAGGAGCTGCCCCATTGCCTTCGGGGAGTGCTGGGTCAAGCCATATAGTAATAACAGGATGACTCAATGTGAAGAATTCAAACTAAAGTAGGAAGAGTTTAGAGAATGTTTTCCATGTATCCAACAATTATAATGTTGTATATAATCCAGAACTATTGTTAGTTACGTTGATTGCAGTGGTTCTCAAGGAACCTGGTCAGGGATCAGAGCCCACTTGTATTAGTCATTGTACAAATAAGTGACACAAGTAAAGTCTCTCCCCTGGAGAACTCACAGTTTAGGACTTGGACAATGCACACAGGTGTCACAATTCTCAATCACTGTAAAACTATGATTTGTTTATCTTGATAGGTATTTTCTTATTTAATGACAAACCAGGACATTTGATATTTTCACCATTGCAAAGCCATGGTATTTTCACATTTTTGTCAGTGATTTACATGAGACTCTCACAAAAGAGACTAGACTACATCGACCTCATTAACTTCCTTCCTTAACATATAGTACATGCACGTGACAACTGTTTTTGCTAACTTTGTTCCTTGGTATAACTATGGCCCTTGGAAAGCACACTAGTTAAGATGCCCATCTACTCCTTATTTAAAGAGGTTCTTCCTTTACTTACAACTGATATTACATGTCTCAGGAAAATATTGATGAACAGAATACAGTCGCTATGCTATTATTAGAAGACAGAGGGACAGATTCTGCTCTCAGCTGCACCAGTGAAAATCCAGAGTAACTGCACTGGCTTCTCTGTGTAAGAAAGAACAGAATTTGGCCCAAGGAGTGTAAAACCTTCAGTAGCAACCTATAGAACTCTTCCATCACACAGCAACATAGGAATTGCCATACTTGATCAGACCAATGGTCCGCCTAATGCTGGATCCTAGCTCCAACAGCGCCTAATTCCAACTGCTTCAGAGGAAGGTGTAAGAACCTCCTGCAGCAAACAGGGAAATGTTTTAACCCCCATTAAATAGAAGTTATTGCATGCCCTGAAGCATGAGGGTCTGTATTTCTTCCAGAGCTCTTGGTTTTTATCCTTACCATAGCAATTTTGGAGATTCTTTCTGCCAGTGCTATAAAAGGAAGATTTTAATTTGAGGATGTACATAGTAAAAACAACATTAATTTTAAATAATTAAATCATGCTTTTACAGTATTTTGCATTTTCAGAATGCTCAAACATTAACTAGTTAAGGGCCAATCCTCCCTTCCTTTACACCCAGTTGACGTCAATGGAAGATTTGTGTGCACAAATAACTAACAGCCCTACATTATTAATCATTCAGCAACTGCTGTAACAACAAATCCGCTAGGCTTTTATGTGCATATGCATTTGTGGAGTTTTCAAGATATGTGCACCTGATAGGAGTTTCTAAAATAGACCAGGGTGTTGATCTAAAATTAGAATCCAGTCTTGAGTCTGCCCCACCATTGGCTGAATCCAGCTTTATAACATTAGCTATAATGCAAATCAAGTTAGACACCTGTCTGCACCCCTGACTCCGGATTGCAGAAACCACTCTCCATGGGCTGTGGGATTCTCACGGGGAAGACGACGGTAAGAGACAGCCAAGAAAAAGGCCAGAGGTGCTACAACCTTGTTATTACTGCTATTATATTATTTGACAGAACCTAAAAATGTGCTAGTCACTTCACCATACCACTAAGGTGACGTGGCCTCTGCTGTGAAGAGTTTGCAATCTAACTTCAGTGAGATACACAGGTCTCCTTGTGGCATCATTTCTGACAGGCATTGCCCCCTCCCATTCAGAACCCAACAAGGAACTCACTGAAAAGTTAATACAGCTCTAATGTCCTGCTCCTGCTTCAGAATCTGCTAGCCTGGACCCCTGTGCTGAATCATGGCCTTCTGTTGCATTAGCTTTTCTGCGGAGCCCTCCCTTTTAAGGAGTCTTAGGAGCAGCTGGGGACAGGAGACTCCCTGTCAGAACAGCTCTGGCAAAGCTGGTCAAGAGGCAGGGTCTCAGAGCCAGTGCAGAAGCACAAGGCCTTCATGCAGATGGCAATGGCCTCCAACTGATCTTGGGGACCCACAGGAGATTCCACCCCTCCAACGGAATGATCTGGGAAAACTCCAAAGAGGAAACCTAACAGTCTCCCTCCTTGCTGACTTCTGCTTATAACATCCCCCTCCCCCTAAGAGGCACCAGTCTGTATCTAGAGATCATGTAGTCCAGTGTTGAAAGCACTGGACTAGGAGTCAGAAGATCTGCATTCAATTCTTGGCTTTACCACTGACCTGACATGTGACCAAGTCATACACCTCTCTGAACCCTCCCACCCTCTGTCTGTTGTGGCTATTTAGGTTGTAAGTTTTCCAGGACAGGGACTATTTCTCACTATAGGAGTATACTTTGCCTAGCACAATGTGATTTCAATTTCAGTGGGGGCTTCCAGGAGTTATTTGCAATACCAAGTTGTTAATAATGTGGGCCAAAACCTAAATCCTGTAGCCGGTGCGAGTTTTCCTGATAATATATTATTTTAGCCATCATCAATATGAAGCTATTTCTGGAGTGAAATCCTGCATCTGTCTAATACTGCACAGCAATACTACATAATAATGCTACTAAGAAATGTAAACAATGTATTGGAGTTTCTGCAATGATCTTCTTAGTTTAAGAAGCACAGCAAGTCAGTCTGAGATGGAGTCAGGAGATGCAGTAAAAAAATACAGTGACCAGATCTCACCTCTAAATTAAAGCATTGATATTTTATACTATGGAAGTCAACCCTGGAAAATAAGAGAATTTGTCTAGGTAAGGAACAATTTAGTAGTTTAATTATGAGCCCTTTAATGTCTTTTCATAATCAGTTAATAAATACCTTAACAATAAAATTGAATTTAAGCTTTTAATAGGCTGTGTTGGCTTGAACCTAAACAAAAGAATTAGCAGCTCCAGGCATTGTGCAATAACTGCTCACTGCTTGGTGCCAGGAGAAACAAAGCATTTCGAGTACATTTTTTATACCTCACTATAATAAACGCTTGTAATATTCCCCAATTTCTGGAGTGTAAGATGCAGATCTTATTTATCACAGTATGCGACACATCTGGCACATGGATCAGGAAACAACTGTTTTACTTCATTTCTGTCATCACCTTCCAACAGATTTCTTTCACATTCCAATTTGGATGAGAGGACTTGGACTTTCTCTCCATAAGTTCTCCATTAACAGTTTCACAGCAACGAGCACTATTGGTTCTTTCTCCTTCCACAGCAATTAGTTACACTGAGCTGCATGTTTTGACTTTAATTACAGTGAACATGTGAAATCATTGGTATTTACGTGTATCTATTAGCAACGTCTCTGTCACATACACAGTGCCAGGGTGGTTTCTGATTATCATTACCTCTAGTTAGCTATGCTTTCAAATGGTGTTTCGGCCTGGACATGGACTGCTGGCTTCCACTGCCTCCTGTCACTCTTATTAACATGTGTTTTATTTATAGTAGGTCTTTTGTTATGTCATAAAGCATGTTTTGCAACTGAAGAGAACAGTTTGTCTTCTGCATTAACAGTGGTGGGCATATCAAACTCGCCGAAACTTGAGCTTTGAAAGCTGTATGAACAGCTACACACTAATAAAGCTTGAATTACACTGTACTCCACAAAATTTTTCAAATTAAAAAGCCATATTTAGAGGTCTCCCGTGGATTGTGATTTTATTTACTTTAATCCCCTCTTGTGGCCAATTAGGTAGACACCCCTTTGCACATGCATACGGCAGGACAAAAAACGCGTAAGCCTAGTTTTAAAAGAGTAGTATATCATTCCGCCGTGGACAAAAATTATTTTCCCTGCTGCAGCCCTGAAAATAACATGGCTGTTAGAAATCAATAAAAGTGTATGCAAGAAGTATGTATTTTATTTTTCTAGGCTGTATCTTAATTTCTCTTTGTTTTTACTGCAGTGTTCAGTAAAGTTTTATTAACATATACTATTTCAAACTATATAATTGCAAAACCTCCAGCCTGCTGCGTTTATTCTTAACCTCAGAAGCAAGGAGATACCCTGGAAAGAAATTCTTTGGACATATAATTGAAATGCACCACATTTATGTAGCATGTATGTACAGGGTGGGCCAAATGCCCCTTTCATGTACACTAGCACAACCTCATTGACTTTCACAGGGTTGCCCTGGTATAAGAGGAAAATGTGTGTGTGCACAGCTATAACTGACATCACCCCAAATAACACATTTGTTGCAAAAACTGTTGGCAGCGAGTCTTATTTCTCACTGCTGTTCTGTTAATCAAAAGTCCAAAGTTTGTCTCCTGCTTGTCTAGTGGCAGACCCCAAGTGTACCATATGAAAAAGGAGTTAATAAAATACATGCTGGAAATATAAAAGAAGGTCAGAGGTGATGTTTTGGTAGTGAGGCCTTTTCCAAGTGTGGAAAACAAAAGCTCAAAATGATTGTAGCTGTTACAGCTGTCTATAGCAATGGGCAAATAACCAAAAAACCTGCTGCCTGATTCCTTCTTTCACTAACAGATAGTGTCAAGAGATCAAAATAATAATCTCTTAGAGCCTGAGCCTTCAAATATTTACACATGAGTATCTTTACTGAAGGTAGTAAAGGTACCTATGTGCACAAATGTTTGCAGGTTTGAGCCTTTCCTGGTCTGCTAAACCAGCTGCCACATTCCACTTCAGAAGTGGCTGCATTCCTGTGGCTGGTGAAGTGACTCGTGTGCATGCAAGTGAATAGTTTTGCAAATCACTTTGGGGCACATTTGGCATTAAGTGTATGATATTGTATGAATTGGGGTTAGGAAGGGGCAGTTGATTACATATGAAGGGGGAAAAGTCCATATGTATGTATACACACAAGTCTATGAAATCCAGCAGATCTGTTATATTTTCAGGATGTGCATCTTTCTGAATTAACCCAAAATAACTGGATTGGCCATTATGCTCAGTTACACTGGTATAAAGCAGCCCTTAGAATAACATAACCAGAGAAGAATGGGAGCCAACAAAATTAGCCCTGAATGGGTAAGTCATCTTTATACCACGTAAACCAGATTAGGATAAAAAAAGCAGCTCATATTAAAAAAAAGCAAGTGAATTTCACACTTGTGAAAAGTACCAGACTCACAGATCAGGAGTCTGAAGTCTTTTTCCATAGGCACAGTATGGGCATTGGCAGTTCAGTCCACACCACGCTGCCTTGCCAGTGAGCCTCCATCCTGACCATGAAGGAATGATGTCTAGGAGGTGAGAAAAGTTTTCGTGTCCATTCAGCAACAACAAATAGTGGAATTCTTGAAACCAGAAATATTCCATATCAAAAGCAAAGTTGTACTGAAAACACATTAGAAACATATTGAGTATAAAAGTCATTTATGGCAATTTAATATAATACAAAGTGAAATACTGTAATAATTAAAAATACTTTGACATATTTAAAACTCAAAGTGCATGTAGTGTCTCTGTCTCTCTCTCTCACACACACACGTCTTAGGCCCCAGTACTTCTCCTCCCTGGGCCTGATCCAAAGTCAGTGGAGAGACTCCCATCAGTCTCAATGGACATTGGATCAGGTTCCATATATACTGGCAGGGGAGATCCTGCACCCAAGGAAGGAGTTTTGTGGAGATCTATCTCTGTAATATGCTCTAATTTCCTTCTGACCCCACAAAAGCTGCTTCATGGGGTGATAGCTGGGTACCAACATAGTGGAATTAAGCAAGGGAAGCAGGGGGACCCGAATGGGCTTCTCCTGACCATGCAATCCAAAACCCCAAACTGTAGGATATAGTGTAACCGGCTGTTCAGGGTCTATTACACAACCCCTTGTGTGCCTGATCCACAGAGGATAGGGGTTTGCTACAGCCTCTAGCTACAGAGCCAGGCTGGTGAGCTCAGGTGAGCATTCAACTCTAAAGGGCCCCAGTTCAATCCCCATTGTGTGGGTCAAGATAGCAGCCATCAAAGTGACACATTTTAATAAATCCTAGTGAATTTAATAGAGATTAAATGACTGAGGCCTCTGAAGGGAATCTATAGAACTTAAGAAAATGATATTCAATCTATAGGTTTTTTGAACCATGCTATAGAATTCCATAGCAAGAATATAATTTTAACTTTATAAGATGGTTCCAAAAACCCTGAGTTCTCATT
The DNA here is from genome assembly GCF_007399415.2 of Gopherus evgoodei. Classification (NCBI taxonomy): domain Eukaryota; kingdom Metazoa; phylum Chordata; order Testudines; family Testudinidae; genus Gopherus; species Gopherus evgoodei. Next base: position 75,957,169 of record NC_044324.1, read on the forward strand.
ATCTAATACATTCTATAAGACTTTCCCATATGAAGTGTCCATACGAAGGACAGACTGAGGCCCCAATTTCTGAAATTCAAGTGACAGTTGTCAAAGCAATAGCAGAAGCTGGTGGGGTCAGGCAGTCAAGCAAATGCCCTTCTCTCTTGTGGATCTCCCAGAATCTGCAGATCTCAAAGTATCTATAAGTTAAGGAAGAAGAACTCTGGAGCTTTTTCTGCGGGGAAGCAATCAATGGCTCCCTTCCCACAGAAGAATAAGCAGGAAACTCTGCATGCTGAAATTAACTGAGCTTCCTCTCCCCTACACGTGTTATTCCCCTATAGGGGAGAATGGGGCCTTTTATACCTCCATGCCTCTGGCCTCATTGAATAACGAGGGGAACACATTTATTGGTACAAGGTTCAGGGTTTATTGATGCTACCAATTTTTCACCAGTTATAGGACTCTGTAGGGAAGGCACGTTGACTTCGGAAAACACATTGTAAGTATAACCAATTTGTTTCAAGGTTTACATAGTAGAACGCGTTCAACTATTAACTTGTAAATAAAAGGCACTGATAAGTACTAAACCTCCCTTAAGATATTATAGTCAGTCACATCCTCAGCTATCAGATTTATAAGCAAATCATCAGCTCTGCTGCATGTTTACACATACAGACACACATGCAAATGTGCTTTTTAGCTGGCAGGCTAACAGCAAATGGAGCATTTGAAATTATAGGTCCTGAATGGTTGATGGGCAGAGGCTAGCCCAGCTTAGCACAACGGAATGAATAAAAGCAAGAATTCATTTCTACTGATAAAAAACTAAACATCCTCACACCTCATACTCTCAGATTTTTATAAACGTCAAATGACTTGCCTTGACTGCTCTTTAGAAAGATCTTTTCGTTAACATTTCCAAACGTTAACAGCCTCCAGAAATCACTGTCTCTGTGCTGCATGTTACTTCAGTCAGCTCCCCATGGCAGGGCAGCCAACCTCACCTCTTGAACAGACACACTCCCTCTTGTGGATGGATGCTGGCCCTTGACTGTTTCCAAGCAAGAACCAGAGCACTTGGGCAGCGGGAGTAAAATCCAACTGATGATGTATTGAAATCATTATGGCTGAGTAGGCCTAAGTATGGTTTCAAAAGATAAAAAAATGAAAATAGACCCTGCAGGCAACAAATGAATCGGGGTATTTTGCAGGCAACCTTCCTGTTATAAAACATTAGGGAGTTATCTTGCTGAGTTAAGGAGTTATCTAATCTTTTAGACAAGTAGCAGGCCATTGCTGTACATTATAGTGTAGATACCAGAGCCCACATACAACAGTGAATTTTATGGCTCTTTCTTGAGGCCAGGCACAAGGGGTTCTTTTGATGAGGCAAAGTATTAAACGTTTGGCAAAATCTTACATCCAGTATTAACAATGGCTGGCCCTGGCAAACATTATTAGAGTATATAATGCTTTAGAGATTGATTGTTTACTTTCATTTTCCTTTTCCCTGACAGCACCCTATTGGCAATAGCATAGCAGCTGTTCAAATTTTGTTACTTTGTATATTTCACCTGAAAGAAACCCTCTTAATACAGGGACAAGTGAATAAAAATGTTCAGTTTCAGATTAAGGCTAAGAAACAGGCAATCTGTAAGTTAAGGTCAGTAAATCTAACTCCCTGAAAATGATAAAATAGCTCCCATCTTTTATGACAGCACACTTAGATCAAACAGTTTTCATGCCAAGATAGAAGCCCTCAGAGATGAGCTATCATTGCAGCTATGCATTTGCTATCTGGTATTGATGTGTTACTTAATTTATGGATGCATAGAAAGATGTCACAACCTGGTACTGTACAAGCTGTTTTCCAGAACTCTGAACAAGAAATCTTAGAAACAAAGCGGTTTGGGGTCATTCTTTTAAATATTTTTGAAAAAAGGCACACCTCTCATACTCCAGGTGCTTCTGTCAGAGTAAATGAACAATTATTCTAACCACAAATAAATCCAACAGCTCCTGGGTATAAGCACCATCAAAATCTGTCTGATTGTCTTCAATTTGTTTCTGTTTCTCACTGTTCTAGGTATAAATTCTGCAGCTTTGAATTAAAAAAAAAATCAAGTAAGTTACTCATAGGGGAACATGATCTTTAATTCCCTTCCTTCTTTTCATATTCAAAGAGAAACCTGATATCATGGAAAGGTGGCGAACAGGCAACCCAAATGAGGTACAGAGAAGGGCGGGGGGAGGGAGGCATACAGGTCCAACTTTGTGCTTCTCCATGCAGGGCCGATGCAACCATTTAGGTGACCTACACGGTCGCCTAGGGCACTAGGATTTGAGGGACGCCATTTTATTCGGCAGCAACCGCAGCGGCCGGATCTTCGGCTGCCCTGGTCACCTCCGTCATTTAAGTGGAAAGAGCTGGGGCAGGGGAGCGCGGGGAGGGCCGCCTGCAGCAAGTAAGGGGGGGGCAGCACGCAGGGGAACTCCCCGCCCCAGCTCACCCCGCCCCACCTAGTCCCCAAGCACGCCATGGCCGCTTCACTTCTCCTGCCTCCCAGGCTTGAGGCACCTAAGCTGATTGGCGCCGCAAGCCAGGTAGACGGGAGAAGTGAAGCAGCCATGGCGTGCTCGGGGAGGAGGCAGGGCAGAGGTGAGCTGCTTCACTTCTCCCGCCTCCCAGGCTTGCGGCACCAATCAACTTAGGCACCACAAGCCTGGGAGGCAGGAGAAGTGAAGCGGCCACGGCGTGCTCGGGGTGCTCACGCTCATGCGCGGAGCGGGGTGAGCCGAGGCTCAGGGGGGTGCCTCAGGGCGGAGGGTGGAGGGTGAGGGGTGGGGAGCTGCCCCAAGAGGGGTGCCTCAGGGCAGAGGGCGGGAGCTGCCATGGGGGAGGCGCCTCAGGGCAGAGGGGGGGAGCTGCCGCGGGAGGGGTGCCTCAGGGAGGGGGCGAGGAGGGAGGAGGGCGCAAGGTGGAAGTTTCGCCTAGGGCGCGAAACATCCTAGCACTGGCCCTGTCTCCATGACATTCACTGGGAGATTTTCAGGACAATCAAAGCTCCTATAACAACATGTATACAGTATCAGAGGGGTAGCCGTGTTAATCTGGATCTGTAAAAGCAGCAAAGAATCCTGCGGCACCTTATAGACTAACAGACGTTTTGGAGCATGAGCTTTCTGAGGAAGTGGGTATTCACCCACGAAAGCTCATGCTCCAAAACGTCTGTTAGTCTATAAGGTGCCACAGGATTCTTTGCTGCTTTAACATGTATACAGTAGGCTAAGGGAAACCTATAAGGTAAAGCATGTTTCAGCTGAGAAAGAATGGTGTATAGAAAACTCCACAACAGTGATTTTTAACTGTTCCATTGAGGTAATTATAAAATCAGTTGACAAGGGAATGGGATCGACTACATAATCTGACTGCTTAGACTCAGTGAGGAATATAATGGGATTTTTACCCTTATGCCCAACCACAGAGTCCCTCTTTCTCCTTCTTTGCTAATAGATGGTGTCATAGTATAATTCCCAAATCTGAACCTTAGCGTCCAAAATATGGGTACTAGCATGAATTTTCCTAAGCTTAATTACCAGCTTAGATCTGATAGGCTGCCACCAATCAGGACTTAGGTAGAGCGCCTGATAGACTCTGGTCTCCCCAAACCCTTCCCTGGGGACCCCCAAGACCCAGATTCCCTGAGTCTCACAACAAAGGGGAATAAACCATTTCCCTTTCCCCCTCCTTTCTTCCTCCCAGCTCTTTCCTGCCCTGGGTACACTAGGAGACCACCGTGATTCAACTCCTTGAATCACCCCTTCCCCCTCCCTTCTTCCCCGGAGAGAGATACAGAGATAAATGCAGAGAGCAGGCTTTTCTTCCCTCCTCCCTTTCCTTTCCTTTCTCCCACCAATTCCCCAGTGAGTGCAGACTCCCTTCCCTGGAGTTTTACAAAAGATAACCAAAAAATCAATTAGATTCTAAAAAAGAGGAAAACTTTAATAAAAGAAGAAAAAACATAAAACTTGTCTCTGTAATCAAGATAGTAAATATACAGGGTTTTTATAGCTTATAGACAATAGAAAGAAGCTTTCTCCAGCAGAAACACAATTTAAGCTACTTCCAGCAAGTACACATCCGCAAATAAGAAAAACAAATTAAAAGACTATAACCGCCTTTTTTTCTTACTCACTATTCTGAATAGACAAGAGACTGTAGCAGGGAGATTGGCAGAAACCTGGTTGCACCTCTAGTCCCGTCCAGGACCCAGAGAGAACAACCCACAAACCCAAAACCCACAAACAAAGGCTTCCCTCCACCTAGATTTGAAAGTATCTTGTTTCCTGATTGGTTCTCTGGTCAGATGTTTGGGTTCCTGTTTGTTAACCCTTTACAGGTAAAAGAGATATTAACCCTTAACTATCTGTTTATGACAGATGGGCACAAAAAATCTAGATTAGTCTATTCCCCTTTTAATTCAAGCAAATTAGTTAGCTAGGGGAATATCTTCTTCACATGTAACAGATACATAGGGCCTATCTATACATGGAGCGGCAGCGCACACTATGACGGGTGTGATTTCCAAAGCACACTAATGTGTTGAGCATTAGCTGGTCTATGTAGACCCCTCTGGTGCACACTAAAGATTCCCTCATGCACTTTTACACGTTCACAGTACTCCATTAAAGCACACCGGCTAGATCTACATGGACCAATTAATGCATAACACATTAGTGTGCTTTAGAAATCACGCATCCCTTGTGCACATTACCCCACCCAACTAGACAAGCTGTTTAAGGAACTGATCTTCTCCCATTAAAGTCAATGAGTGTTTTGTTTCTAACTCCAGTGGGAGCAAGGGCTTTCATACTGTCCAGATATTGTGTAGATATCCCTGTCTCTTAGCAGTTGGTGAGAAGACAATAAACAGCTGGAAACTGAAGAAACCATGCCAAGCACTTATGATTTCAATGTAGATGAATCATACAAATGTAGATATTCTTTTCCCATATATAGATGTTCAAAAGCCTGAACCTCTTATTAACAACATATTGTAATCAAATTTTAAAGGAAAAATTCAGTACACTCCATCAAGATGCTGCTCACTGAAATGTCCTTTGGTCATTTGCTTTGAATTAATCAAAATAAAATATAAAAACAAATCATCTCCTGTCCCTGAAAAAGCCTTAAAATAACAGAATTGTACACACCAGCTGCCAGCAGCTCACAAACTTATTATAAACCCCATGAGCTTATTACTTATTCTTAAACCCCTCTACCTCTCCTTTATTTATGTATTGGTGCAATTTTCTAGACAATTTTCCTGTATCGTACTCAGCTGTAAAAGGATAGAGGACAGTATGATCACATAATCTAATGGAGATTTATTTGATTTCGGAGTCAGGAAGTCTGTCACAGATTGCAAGCTCTCTGGGGCAGGGACTGTGTCTTTTATTTAGTTTGCAAAGGGCCATGCCCAATTTTGGATGCCCTTTTACGAACACACAAGTTATTCCTCATGTTGTGATGCCCTCTGAAGAACTGTGGCATGGATCAGTTTTCTGGCATTCAGAATCACAGAGCTCTGAAATTCTTCTAGGGTCCCAGCAAGAATGGAGTGGAGTGGAGTGCATTTTTCAGTCCTCTAGTCATGCTGTTAACTCGTGTCTGTTTTCTCACCTCCCACAACACCCTGGTTCTTGCAAAATTAATGAAGAATGGGCAGAACAGTGTCTCCTGCTTCTACCCCTGTGGCTATAATGACCTATTACACTGTAGCTTTGGGAAAGGTGCAGGGAGCACCCCAAATGGAGGGAGGGCAAAGAGACAAGTTTGTATCAAAGATTCTCTCACACTCATAAACTTGTCATCAGGGAAGTTTTGCAAAATGGAGAATTTCAAGAACAGACTGTTAAACTCTGGCCTTCAGGATGGAAAAATATGACATATAACTCTTACCACAGGGTTTATAGAAATTTTGTTGTGGGGCAAACTCAAAGTAATGAAATAAAACTTTCCTAACACTAATTACTGTGAACCTCTAATCTTTGACTATTTAGCTTGCAAAACAGTTGTTGGTAAACCTACTGCCACATTTAAAATCTATGAATCTGCCTTAATGTCTCTATTCCTTGGAGTGAGGAGAACCAGGGAATAGGTATGCCAGTCAAAGTTGTTACTTACTGGTCAAACCTCTGAAGTCCAAATACAACTCACTTGGGGTATTATGTTTTCGTTAAATCATTTAGCATATTGACAAATGCTCTTTCAGCATCAGAGAGACAAGACACATGCCACTTTGGCAGCTAAATCAAATATGTGTCAGAACTGCTCCCCTAAGAGCTGATGAACCCTAGATAAAAAGAAATCCAAAAGGGGAATACATTTTTCCTGACTCCAAAATCAAATAAATTTCTGTTAGAGGAAAGTATGATCAGATAACCTATCTTCTTATGGCTGAGTATGATAAAGGAAAATTGCTTAGAAAATTGCATCAATACCTCTTTGGATAGAATGGCTGATTGAGATGCTTACAAACACAGGGTTTGTCTACACTTCAAACACTACAGCAGTACAGTTGCAACTACACCACTGTAGTGATGTCAGTTTTCTCTGGTTCTGAACTACCACAGGCTAAGACAAACAGAGAGATATAGAAGAGAGGTCATAAGTCTACCAAAGGTCATGGCTGCCAGTTGGCTTTGACATGAGCTTTTCAAGAAGAATAACCAATAAGTTTACGACACACACTTCTCATAGGCTGCAGAGTTCTGCCAGCATAGCTATGCTGGTCAAGGGTGTGAAGATGTGCAATCCCTGACCAACATACCTGTGCTGGCACAAGTCCTTAGCATAGATACAGTTATACTGGTGTGGCTGGTTTCTCTTATGGAAATGGTTTGACTATAACAGCTAAATAACGCAATCTGGGGTTTGTGGTCCATTTCAGCTTTCACTGTCTGTCCATAAATATACTAATTGAATTTCTCACAGGCAATCAATATTCCTAAAAGCTTTTCCATCTGTGTATCTGGTTTCTGCCTCGGTCAGTGATTTGGATGCATATGCCTCTGGTTGCCAATCTTCATGCTTCTATAAAATCACTGCACCTAACCCAGACTTGTGACGCATTTGCTGAAATGTTAATAGGCCTTTCTGGTGCATAAAACATAAACACTGGTTATTGTATCAGTTGTTGTATTAAACCTTCCCATGATTCCTCATGTTCCGCACTCCAATACCATTCATTTTTATGTTGCTTTGGTAGATAGGTTAGTTATGAATTTTCCAAGATAATTTACCATTCTCAGGAACCATTGGCCATCTTTCTTTGACTTGGGACATGGCATTTCAATTGCTAAAATCTGTCTCTTATCGGGTTTTGCATCTTCGTTGGAAATAATGTCCCCAACAAAAGTCAGTCCTGTAACCCCTAAAACACATTTCTCCCTACTTAGTTTGAGGTTTGCAGCTCAAGTTGCATCCGGGACTTCCCAGAGTCTCTGATCATGCTCCTCTTTCTCTGAGCCCCAGATGATGATGTAATCTATTGAGGTGTCAACACCATTAATATGTTCATAGATCATATGTATGGTTTTGTGGTACACTTCTGGAGGTGAAGCTATATCAAAGGGTAACAGTAAGAACCTTCCAGTATTAAATGTGCATAGCTTTAAACGTTCTTCAGTTAATTTTAGCTGACAAAAACCTGAGGATGCATCCAATTTACTGAAATCTTGAGCATTTGCAAATTGAACCATAATCTCTTCTCTGACTGGCAGTTTGAAATGGTCTCTTTTTACAGCCTTGTTGAGGTCTCTGGGATCCAAGCATATGCATGGCTGGCCTTTACCTTTCTCCATAGTGACAAGGGAGCTCACCCATTCTGTTGGCTCCTCAATTTTTTGTATTACTTGCATTGCTTCCATCTTTGCAAGCTCAGCCTTGAGTTTATCACAGAGTGCAAATGGCACCTTTCTACACTGATGGATAACTGGAGCGACCTGCTTGCTTATCTGGTTGTATGTTCACCCTGCAAGCAAACAAACCCTTGAAACAGGTCACAATATTCCTGAAAGACTGCCTCATAGCCAGATTCAACATGATCTTGTAGTGAGAGCACTCCTTTAACTAGATTGAGTTTCTCACATGCAGCCACGCCTAAAATTGGTGCCACCTTCTTTTACCCTACAATGAAGGGGAGCCTGTACATGGTGTTTTAATGGTTGATGCTAGGAATGCACTTGTCCTTCACTGGTATATTTGCTCCATAATAACCAGTTACTTTTATTTTTGATGGTCCCAGTTTTGGTCTTATTTTCAGTGTCTCATAATCTTGTTCAGACAGACTATTAACCAGAGCTCCCATGCCCAGTTTCAGTGGAATAATTGTTCCATTCACTGTCATAGGCAGTATCCAATCCCACTCATCAGGTTTTCTAGATCCCAGTACGTCTATGAAAAACTCCTTAACCAGATTGTCTTTAACTCAATACACTTGACTTTTCTGCATTTAGGATCTGCAGGATTTTGCAAAATGATTATTTTCCCATTTATGACAGTTTCCCAAAGGCAACACACTGTGTGGGGCAGCGCTGTGATCCACACCTTCCACATGACAGTCTGTATCCAGTATTCCCCCTAGTGATGGTTTTCATAGCGAGTGGTTCCACTCTTTGATTTGACCTATTCTGGTTAGATTCTTTTGTACTTAGTACATAGATAACCCCTTTTAGTGAAGTCAACTCTTTGGCTTGTGCTTTCACAGTTTCTGCTGCCCTGCATATTTGGATAACTTTGTCTAAAGTTAGTTCACCTTCACAGAGCAGTACCTCTCTTAACATATTGTCTTTAATGCCAAAAATGAATCTATTTCTGACCAGAAACTCTGTCAGCTCACCAAAGTCACAGGTTTTACTGAGTTTCCTTCTGTGACATATTGCTCTATGGTGTTATCAGTTTTTTGCATGTATGTAAAAAGGGCATGTCTCTCAAAGATTTCATTCCTTTTTGGCATGCAATGTTCCTCAAACATAGTCAGTATTTTACTTAATTCATGCTTTCACCTTTGTCAAACTTAAAGTTGTTATAAATATTCAATGCTTCCTCCCCAACAACATGCAGAAAGAATTATTTCACTTTATCATTTTTCTCCTTTGCCTCTATGGCTGTGAAATGCAATTGAAATCTCTGTCTGATTTTTTCCAGTTCTCTGCAACATTGTCTGATAATTGCAGACTGGATGGAGGTTGCAAAACATCCATTGTTTTCCCTTGCTTAAGCTAGTCAAGCTACTATTGTGCTCATCAAATACATGCAAAAGCCTCTGTGCCTGGTGCTCCACATGCTGCTCTGGTGCCTCTCTTTGTCTCTGCTTTCAGTTGCAAATACAGGAGTTAATTTCAAAACGACTGCAGTTTACTTCTCGTTCAGCACGTCTGACATCATGTAATGATCTTGGGATCATTAAATAACAAACTAATAAATGAGAAAGGAATAAAACATTAATAAAACAAAATGGAGAACTTCTATGGTGAACTGTTGCACACAGCCATGTGGTGTTCCCAACCCCCAACTCTGGGCACATTTCGAAATTCCTATGTTCATAACACTGTCCCTTATGAGGAAGTGTCTCTAAATTAAAATCTTCTACAAACATATCTTTACATTAATCAACCCACAATTACCTCATTACCAGAGAGGGTTTCATTTGGGCCCCAGTGCTGAGGATCAAGTAATTAGACTGACATCTTTTACGGAGGATACATTTGAGACAGGACAGAAGATCGGGGATTCTGTTTTGTTGACCTGTCATCGGCATACGGTACAGTCTGGTACCATGGACTAGTCCTAAAATTATTCTCCATGGTTCAAAATACGAAACTTGTAGAGTTTCTTAGACAGATGATTTCTAACAGAACAGTGACTGTCGAGTGTGGAGATGGTTCAAGCTGACCACATCATATGAAGAATGGGATCTGTACTCATTCCGATGCTCTTTAATATATATACAGCTGACTTGCCTCCCACCTCAGCAACTAAATTCATTTACACTAATGACCTCTGCCCAGCAATAGCCAGAAGAAGCCTTGAGAAACTAGAGTCCAGCCTCTCATCTGACCTTGACACCTTGGCCAAGTACTTTTTGAAACATGAACTTAAACTAAACACACTTAAGCTGATGTCACCTTGTTTCCATCTTGCCATCCGGTGAGCTCATTGACAGCTGCAAGTCCTTCTGAACAATTGCTTTTAAACTGTACCCTACTTATTTGGGTGTAAATCTTGACCACTGTCTGTCCTTTTGACAATATATCAAGAAGATTCTAAAATCCTATTGAGAACCACATGCCTCTCAGACTTGCCAACAATTCATAGAAAGCTAGGACTGCAACCTTATGGACATCTACCAATGCCCTAATTATTGCACTGCCAAATCCTGTGCAGCAGGATGGGGCTCCAGTCAACATTGTGGCGAATTGGACTCAGTGATCAACTCTGCCCTTTATATCATTATTGGTGTGCCCGGGGCTACTCCAATCCCAACCTTCCAGACCTGGCTGGCATTGCTCCTCCAGCATGAAGGCAGATACCTGGTTGCATTGCGCCACACAAGACAGTTTACTTCACAATTTAATCTCAAAGCCACATCAAAAATGGCAGCTAAATGCCAGCCCTTTTTCTGAAATAGCTGAGCCTCTCAGACAGTACATCAGACAACACTCTTTCTAATGAACGGTGGCAACAGGTGGGCAGGACTATGCTTTGGAGCAATAGTGCATTTCTTGGCAGATAGACAACTTAGATCTGCATCCCCTAGTGTATCCAGATCAGGTCTTGCAGGCCTGTCAGAACAATCATATGAACTGAAAGATCCTTCTTCATTACAACAAGATACATTGTAGTCACAAGCAGTTTAACTAACATCTTTACCATTAGGGCTTCTTGACCTCCCCGCCCTGCCCCAGTACAGCCCAAGAACAAGCAGCCTGCCACACGGTTATGGACTGCCTTCTTTTTCATCTTGTTGGTGGATGGACATGCTTAATGTCTTCAGATGATGCTGCCGTGATACAGTGACTACATGACTTACCCAACATCTAACCCATTGTTGGTGCCATCAGAAGATGATTCAATCAATTAATTTCATTCTCAATAATGAGATTCTATATGCTGAGGTCACATGTTGCCAGGTAAAGGCAGTGTAACACATGCCACTTAATAAAAGAAGCTATAAAATTAGCTGAATGTTAAATACAAAACACAATGTTCATACAGTATTAAGATTACACAATTATACACTCAAAAGTCAGAAAATGCCACAGGCTGCATACTAACACTTAACTCTGCCCCCTTGTGTGAATGTATAGTGAGGTCTCTCATTGCATGATATGTTTAAAAATCTTAAAACCATCCAGAAATTGAAGCTAGTGCAGAAGGTGGAAGTCTGCTTGGTAAGTGGAATGTCTGGCCACAAACATGTTAATCCAGTGATCTGCACTGGTGGCCAATGGATTAGTGGGTGAAGAATACATTGTTGGTTATGATCTTCCATCGAAAAGGTTTTTTTTCCAAATGAAAAATGCCTTTTTGAAGGATAAGAAAATGTTCATAAAAATATGCAATATGAGAAAACTATTTCCATTTGCATTGAATGGACATTAAATGCACATTTTTCAGTTTCCTCCCTCATCTCCCTTTTATCACTTTTTAACCAAGAAAAACAACAAAATAAAAAAAAGTTTTAGGTTCCATTCAAATTGAAGGAAAACAAAACATTTTATTTTCAAATATTTCTCCTAAAAAAAATCACAAGATTTCAGGAAAAGTTACAAAGGAAACAAAAAATTCTTTTACACAAAATTTTTTTTGAAGGAAACAAATGTTTTGTTTTCTTCTAAAATGTTTGCGGAAAAGAATTCCCATTTTTGACCAGCCCATCATAAAGCACTAAATCTTAGGATCTACCCACTCTGGAGCCTGTCCCTCTCCCTGTGTCACGGTGTGGCAGAGGAGATCAACAGAGATGCTCGGGCTGGAGCCGTGCTGCTGTAAATGAGAGAAGGCTTCTGGCAGGGCATTCTCTGGGAGGGCTTTGGAATTCACTCCTCTCCACTTGGTCTGAAACACTCCAAGGAAGAAATCCTGGCCCCATTCAAATCAATGGCAAAACTTTCAGTGACCTCTGTGGGGCCAGGATTTCACCAGGAATCTGATGACCTTCAGAGATACACTGTGAAGCTCATCTTTTTTCCCAATCATTTGAAAATGTGGGAGAGTTGTGAAGGTGGGCAATTGTTGCAGGGGAAGGGGGATTTGAGTTTGTAAATTGCATGGCTTCCTGGTGTGGGTGATATTAAGCTGTACTGCTGTAGAATGTATTTTTAAGTTATGACAAGGGAGCCTAGAGTCTATAGCACAGTAATTTGTAAATGTCCTGCTTCTGGCTGCTTTTTTAACAGTGTAGTAATAGATAAAAAGTCTTCTTGGGTTTGTCCTGGAAACATTAATGAATCAACTGAACTCTATTATTTTAAAAACATAAAATGTAAGAGAATTTTTTAAACAAAAAAGTAAATTAAATTAACAGAAGGGAATTTGTTGCTTCAGAGGTTTGGTAATAAGCTTTGGAGCTTTGCACTTTTATCATCAATCTAAATGCAATTCACACTGCTGATTGGTTGATAAATGCAATAGTGTTCATGTAATATATTTAAGACTTCTGCAAGGCATCTGACTTGATACAGCATGACATTTTGATTAAAAACTAGAATGATACAAAATTAAAACGAGAGATAATGTAGGTGAGTTAACATCTTTTAAAGGACCAACTTCTGTTGGTGGAAGATATAAGCTTTCAAGCTACACAGAGCTCTTCTTTAGGACAACACCCTACCTACCTTGTCTCCCTCATATTCTGGGACCATTGCAGCTACAACAACACTGCAAACAAAATAAATGGATTAAAAACTGGCTAATTGACGGGTCTCAAAACATAATTGTAAATGGGGAAGAAGAACTACAAAAAGACAAAAGGATTGGTTAATATTTCTTATAGTGAGAGACTCCAGGAGCTCAATCTACTTAGCTTAATAAAGAGAAGGTTAAAGGGTGACTTGATCATAGTTTACATACTGATCAAATATTTGATAATGGTCTCTTCAATCTATGAGACAAAGGTATAGTAAGGTCCAAAGGCTGAAACTAAAGAAATTCATATAGGAAATAAGGTGTATGTTTTTAACTGTGATGGTAGTTAACCATTGGAATAACTTACCAAGAGTTGTGGTGGATTCTCTATCATTGGCAATTTTTAAATCATAGGGTTGGAAGGGATCTCAGGAGGTCATCTAGTCCGACCCCCTGCTCAAAGCAGGACCAATCCCCAGACAAATTTTAACCCCAGTTCCCTAAATGGCCCCCTCAAGGATTGAATGTACAACCCTGGGTTTAGCAGGCCAATGCTCAAACCACTGAGCTATCCCTCCCCCCAAACTTGGATGTTTTTTTTCAAAAGAGATGCTCTAGTTCAAACAGGAATTATTTCTTGGTATATCTATGGCTCATGTTAAGCAGGAGATCAGACTAGATGATGAGAGTGGTCCCTTGTTGCCTTAGAATCTATGAAAGGCCTATGTGAAATGAGCTGGTGGTCTCAGGCCAGTTTCCAGCAGCCAGGTGTTCAGTTCATTGGCTGGCACATTTGGCTGTCTCAGTACAGAAGCCAAAGACTGGATGTGTTTGAAACCAGAACTGTTTTCCCCTCCCTACAGGAGACATCTTCAGGGCAGATGTCCTGGTGTTGAGGCATGGCTACTACTCTTTCTGTGCTTAGTCCACAGATAAAAGAAAGACTGCTGTCACCATAACACCTTCTGTTAGAACAAATCCAATGTGAAGACAAGACTGTGGCCACTCTGAGGTTCGGAAGAAGTCTATTTGAAATATATTGGATGTGTAATTGTTAAGAACACGTTGCAATAGCAAAAAGAAAAAAAGTGGAAGATGACTATTTGGAAACCTCTGATGCTGATGCTGAATATCTGGCAGCTTAGTCCATTATTGATCTGAATGTTTCCAGGCCTTTGGCATTTGTCTGCCTACGGACCTGCCTCAGATACTAGGGAACATTTAGGAATTGACACAACCTTCATTATGCCTTGAGAAGAGATAGTCAAACTTTCTACTTTGAAAAATGGAACAGCTGGTGCAGAACACAAGTCACCAACTCTATTCATACTTGAGCAATAAAGTGGATCCTTCCACAAAGACACACATGGTGAACACAAGTCCGACTTCTATCAATTCAATCTAAAATAGTCACAGAAGGTTGTTGGGGATTAACAAACAGTGCAACATTAGTTTCAAACTGGAAAATAATCTGACACACAGATGCCTGGAGGGAACCAATAACAAATACGCTAAACTCACGCAATATTGCAACAAGGCAAAGACTTCAGCAAGGTAAATCTGTTCATCCTTTCGATTTAAAGGCTAATCTAAGAAATCACTATAGGATTGGTCACGAGTCTAGCAATGGTATGCGTTGTGAGAGTAAAAATGAAGGTTTTCAAGAGGCTTTTTTGTATTATAATTATTCACATGCAAGTTAATATTTAATATAACATCAGAGAGAACAAACTCATTATGCTCCTTTAAAGCCTGATCCAACTCCCTTTCAAGTTACTGGAAACAGCCCCATTCACTTCAGTGGGAGTTGGATCAGCTCACTAACCAGAAAAAAATACCCCCATAGGTTTCTATCTCCACTGTTCCCACAATGGAACAGAGCAGTTAGTTGTTTATACATGGATAAGACATGGTATAAATAAAATACCATGGGCCTGATTTTACTCTAACTGCATCGATCTCAACAGTTACTCCTGATTTACACCAGTGCTAGAGAAGAATCAGGCACTGGACCTCTGTGCCTTCTCAGCTCCTTAAACACATTGCAGTAAGTAAATCCTGCAGAAAATCTGCTGAACCTGTACATACAGTGACTTCTAAAATAAAGTCTATGGCTGCCAAAAGCTGTATAAGAAGTCGGAAATAACATACAGCATGGCAGGTGTTTTAGTGTAATAAAGACATGCCTTAGGTACATTAGGAAGCATGAGATTGATGTAGTTCCAGACCCCGAGAATTATTACAATATTGAATGTGACATTGTCCTACATTTCCTACCCGGTAGTTCAAACAGTATTTTTTTAAATTTGTTTGCTCCCTTCACCACATTAAGGCCACCATCTTGGATTTCCTTCTGAGGAGGAAATCTCCACTTCTCAGTATGAAACTTCAAAAGCTTTTAGTCTTAAAACAACTATTGGAGCATATGTGGCTGTGTTCATGCACCACCATCAGCTAAACTAAAACATGTGTAAATGTGAACAGTTTACAACCTGCAGGCCTAGCTTGTGAGTGAAGGAAGCAACTTCATTAGCTCAGCCAGCAAAGGAACTGACATACAGCAGTGTGCATTTCACAGACATTCCTTCTTCTTAGCATGTGCACAATGTGCCTTGGGTAGCACGTGACTAGAATCCTTCACTGAATTTGATCCGCTGCTTGGATTATTAACTTCCCTGGCCCAGGCTTGGTACTGACAGGGAGCACAATATGAATGCTGCTCCATGCTCCCCACAGACATTCCTTGAAGCAAAGGGCAGTGGGGGCAGTGATTAGTGAGAACCACACAAAAGGGAGTGGGTGAGATTTTCAGAAGTGCCCAGGTGACACAGGAGAACAAGTCCCAGTGACTTTCAATAGGGCTTGTGTTCCGAAGTCACTCAGGCACTTTCGAAAACCCCATCCTGTATGTTTTATAATACGCAACAATCAAAGGATAATTTCTGAAGTATGGCACAGCTTTTAAAGCAGTTAGGAATCCATCCTGCAATGACAGAAAGAGCAACCAGGAATAATTTTCTTCAGCTTCATTCAAGACCATAAAACCTTCAAATATGCCCACAGACTTTCCTACATCACACAAGAAAATCCAGTATGGTAGCTGTGATGTGCCAAACAAATTCCTCCCTTTGCTGCTAAATTCACACTGAATGTAATAGAAATAACGGTGAACATGGACACTACTAGCATTGGCTTTAACTGCCTTCTCATACAAGGTTTCAGCTTCAACTGGCTTGTGCTCAAGACTAGGAATATACTCCCCAACACAGAGACATACTTACTTTTTACCCTTTTTTAATTCTCCACTATGCCAAAAATTTACTTTAAAATATATTTGGTAGTTTTTCTACTTCAAGATTTTTCGAGGTGTCAAGTTGGGCCTTTCCCCAACAATAGCAATAATTAGCTTAGCCAGCGATCATGTTTTAAGGTTGGTTATATTTTTTAAGAGGTTTTTGCCTTTCTTCTGAAAAGTGCCAGAAATATGGGCTCTGTTTCATGCTGTGGTTCCTCTCTTTGTTTTTGTTTTTAATATATGTTACCTCTTCTATCTTGATTTTCAATGGGAAAGCCAGTAACAAAGGAATGGATAGCAGGGAAGGAGGCACAGCCCTTACTAAGCACTAATCAGGAAGCATTTCTCAACTCTATTAATCCCATCCTCTAGTTTGTCTAGAAGATTCAGTTTTCTCTGGTTCTGAATCTCTGTGGGGAGCAGAAATACAGCCTTAGTCAGCATATCAACTACCCAGCATAGCAAGTGACAATCATCAGAAAACAAAATTGAAATAGTTTATGAAAATCTAGAATTTGCTCAGCTCAGCTGCAGCTTATCTTTTGGTTAATGATGGGAGTGATTGGGAGTCAGAGGAAGAGAACAGTACTTGACATTTCAACTGGGTGACAAGGAGAGGATTCATCAAAAATTCAAGTGTGGCCTACATTAAATTATCTGAACTACCTTTTTGATGGTCATTTGAACAAGGTGTCTTTTGTTTATGGCTGACCTAGGTCCTGATCCTGCAAACAGTTACATACATGCTTCATTTTGTGCAACTGTTGCCCCATTAAAGTCAATGGGACTATTAACATGCATGGAGTTAATTGTTTGTAGGCCCTAGGTTTTCATTAGTTTTCATCCCCTCTCTTTCACCCAGCTAATTTTGTAATAATGTGACAGGAAATGTAAAATGGCTCCTGAAGATAAAATCCACATGCAAGCTAAGATTCTGTGACTTAAAGATGATGATGCAAGAGATCTATTTAGACATTTACTACCAGCTATGGTTTCATTAACTCTCTCTAAATGCAAACTAACGAGATGTTTTTACAATGAGCAGCTATGCTCTTGTCTTTGAAAAACAGACAAAGTAGGTTGCAGTCCCATTTAGCTGATTGGTGTTACCTGCCCGTGCACTGGCCATTTGGTTGCAGTCTCGTTCCATGTGAAAGGGGGTGGTTTATTCCATGCGAATGCTGGGATTGTGTGTCATCAGAGCTGGCAGCGCTGGGGCATTAATTAACATCATGTATCAGGTTAGGTTAATAATCTGCATCTCGGTTCTGCTTGAGTAGATCTGAATGCCTGGGGGGTAGAGATCAGTGATGAAAAGGAAGTTTCTAAGGGAAAGGATTAGATACTGGAAGGTCAATGGGATGGTGCTTGCATCCTGAGATGTACAGATTTAATGCTCATGTTTGTAATTAATCACAGGCTACACCTGGAAAGAAGCACTGTTTAGAGAGTGGGGTCAGTAAATCTGACCCTCCCAAGGATGCCTGCAGCAATCAAAGCAACTTTGAATGGCATAACAACAGATACCAGCAACCTGGATGGGACATTACCAGAATTCGAGAAAAACAACAGGGATGTGCAGATACCTTCTTGTTTTAGCAAGATGCTCCAAGAGCCTGGAAAGAATTTCCCTCACACCAAACAAGTTGGGACTTACCTGGTGGGCAAAATGATCAACAGAGGCTCCTTTGCCAAGGTGATGGAGGGACTACACATCCCCACAGGGGAGAAGGTAAACTCATAATGGAGTAAATTTAACTAATAATTGCCACTAATCTCACTGCATTGTATGTGGGAGGAATTCAGATGATTGTTTTTAATCCCACAAAACAGTCATTCAGTGAACTACCATCCTAAGCCTTAAAACTGAACCTGTCTGGCTTCAGAAATGGAGTTTACTGTTCACTTAAAAGCCAGTCATACACGTGAATGTAAATTTGTATCATTGTTTTCGTGTAGATGTAACTGAACATTGAGCTAGTTCTGACAGCAAAGCCATCATCTGTTGAAAGAGGAAAAAAATAGTGGCATAATTACAACCTCAAATTTATTTTCTCCAATAATCCTCCCTGAGTCAGTATCCTGTATCTGATCCTTAAAGCTAGGGAGAAATGCTTATAGAAAAACTACCCACTGCAACAGCAATATCTTAGATGACAGGATGTAGTTAGCTAATATATATTTTCCCCAGCTAAAATACAAAAATATGTGCCACACGTCTTCTTTATGGAGCTGTATGATGTACTATGAAATTTGTATTTGTTGTCAACTTTATTTTTTGAATGGCTCTAAACAACACATGATCTTTATTTATGACATTTTGTTTTATTCTGTTTATTCTAAAGAGCCTGATCCAAGGCCACTAATGCCAAATGGAGTCTTTCCTTTGCCTTTGGTGGGTTTTGGATCAGGTCCTAAGGGAGCATGTTAGAAAAAGAACAAATTGGCCACCTTCCAGTACACAAATCATTTAAAGGAACATATTTATTTTTTGTCTTTAGGTGTGCTTTCCTTGCGCACCTTACTTACTGTAATCAGTGGGCTATACAGAGATACAGATATAGATATGATTTGGATATCAGATGGCAGCTTTTGACCCTTGGGGGAGACAGGAAGCTTATGCTTCACTCTGGAAATTCATCCTCTCTGCACCATCAAATTGTCAAGATCAATCTAAATAATCAGGAGTTCACTAAATTAAACTTATTCCCCAAGCATTTTGAAAATAGATCTATGTTGCTCAAAGCTGAAATGGATATTGCCAATTTGCATATACTCTATAATTTAGGTAGCCATAAAAGTCATTGACAAGAAAAAAGCCAAGCAGGATTCCTACGTTTTAAAAAATATGAAGCGAGAGCCCCGGATACACCAGATGATTAAGCATCCTAATATTGTTCAACTATATGAGACACTGGAGACTGAAAACTTCTATTATATAGTGATGGAACTATGCCTAGGTGGAGACCTCATGGACAGAATCTGTGACAAAAAGAAACTGGAAGAAAGGGAAGTAAGGGACTATACCAGGCAGATCATGTCTGCAGTTGAACATTTGCATCGCCACGGGATTGTCCACAGGTAGGGTTCTTTCACCTCTTTCAAAAGTGACAAAATCAGTAATTCCAGAATGGGTAGCATTTTTCTTTATGGAAATTATTTATTTCACCTGCACTAATGATAATGATAATGTCAACTCCAGAGATCAACATTTTTCAATTTTTCATCTCAATATTTTCAAACAACCCCTACCTCCACTTTTCAATCCTTTCTAATAAAGTGTTTATGATGTTTATGGTCTTTATGATGAGTGGAGAAATCCAGGGCCAGGGTAGAGGACAAATTTCATAATGTAGGTTAGGGAACTAACCTGAAAGTTTGGTTATTTTGGTTATTTTGGAATTAATTTGGGTCAAAGTGTTATCACACCAAATAAAAATAATTCAATATATTTGTTACTTTAAATACTGGTTTAGTTGTGATGAGATCCATTGTGACTTAATCTGACCTGAGTAAGGGGCAGTAGATTATTGTGTTGTCCGCAGGGCAGACCAGGGAACAAATTGCAACTCAGAGTCACAATTAATTTTCTTGCTCTCCACTTGCTCCAAAGAGCAAGCAGTGGACCATTGCTGTAAACCAGTGACAGATTGTTTACTTTTCCAAGCTGGCCTGGCAGAGCTCATTGGTGAGTTGTGGAATCAAAATCAAGGCTTACATATGTGCATCTACTTTCATGTAGGGGTAGCCACTCTATGGAGGCTGCTCTCTTACCCCAGGCTGTGAATCACGGGGTGTGAGGAGGGCACAATGGACTAAGAGGGTGCATTATGCCTCCTAACTCCCTTGCACAGTGATCTTTCACATTTTCTGTATTTCTGTAAATAATTTGTAATTTATTATAGCTTTAAACAACAATAAAGACATCCACATATAAAGCTCTAGCCACCCTCACACTTAATCAAACTTATAGTAACTTAACAATAGCCACCAAACAGCATTAAATATCCATCTAGCAGGTAGCACATTAACTCTCTTACAAATGCTTTGCGTGGTGTGTTCTGCTTTCTTGTAATCCAACTGTAAATATCTGCCTGTATCAGTTGCTTTGTGCTAATCTTTTTACTCACAAAAATAAAGAATTAACTGAACAAAATTATGAAATAAAATCATGGCTTAGGTATTATAAGCAGCAATGTGCCCTAACAGAAGCCTCACTGACTATCCCAGTCTGACCTCACTGTCTTTGTGGGTTCCTAGCTAATCTATTTTAGGATTTTTCTTTAGTGTCCACCAACATAGAGTTAGATGGGTTCGATTTAGATTATTGCTTGAGAACTCAAACAGTGCAGCTCATTTTTAATAAAAGATGTTAATTAATCAAAGAGAGAGCTGCATGGTACAAAAAGGCAATACATACCAATCTGGGTTGCAACTCCGCAGCTTGAATTGGTTCCACCGAATATGAGTTCACTTCAGGATATACTTATATATAGATTGTTAGTGACAAAACAGAAAATTCGTCAGTTAGCACAAACTTTTCACCCTATTGCTACAAGGTCATCTTTTAGTGCTTCTAAGGCCACCTCCATGCTATATCCTGGTTTTAAGCTTGACTGCAAAGTAGTCATGACATTAGCACATGTTACATGTTGGAGCTTGGCTATCAATGGTTTTGCCTAGGAATGGCACTAGGACACACTTGACTTAACTCTGTAACATACCTTGGAACAAATAACATTTTCTATTGAGTTTGTGGTGTATTTAACTAAACACTGGTCCATTTCTTGACCACTTCTAGTATTAAAATAAGGAATATTGGTCATCTGGAATCCTTTTCCCTATTTTGATTGTTATTTTGATTGTTAATTCACCACGCTTCCCTATACCCTCCTCACAGTCTCCATCCCTCCTTACGTCTTGTCTCACCTTACATTTTAAGCTCTGCAAGACAGGGCTATAGGGCTGAATGAGTCCTTAGCTGCCTCCAGTAAGTGCTGGTTGCAACTGAGGAAAGGAGTTTCAAAGGAGCTGCGTGTTCTCCATCCCACTTCTGCCATCCCTGACTCCAGCATACTTTAGGACAGCCCTAGTACTGCTCTAAAATACACCAGCTTACAATGGCGTCCAAAGGTTTGTTATGCCAGCAGGGATCATAGGAACATAAGAGGTTCTGGATATGCTCCCAATATCAAGATTATACCAGCTGAGGATTCCCCTGTGCTAGCGAAAAGCCTCAGCTGCCCTTTCGGGGAAACTTTCTAGCCATTTGACATCATCAAAGCAGAAGCCAGGTTATAGTTCTTAATTATTTTGTCAGGATATCAAATATTCCCATAATAAACACATGTTCAGCTAAGCCAATTTATAGTATCTCCTCTATAATTTTGACCTAGTCATCACTGTTTGCTATAAGGAGTTGATTTTTGCTGATCCTGTCTAAGTGAACACCATTGCAAGGACGGTTCCATCTACAGTGTCCCTATTCTCTGTCCTTCTTTGACCCGACTGTTCTCCTTCATATGCAAGGCAGATCTCAATTTACCTCCTTTCTTTTATACTGCCTGAACACAATTAAATTACTCACACTGAAAGCAACTGCAATATAATCACCTCTTTAATGCAACAGAAAAAATACACTCAATTCTCTATAAACTTGAAGTGCAAATCTGAGTGCTTTATACTCAAAGTATATCTTTGCAAAGATAAAAAAGACAAAAATAAAAATACTTGCCTTTGTCTTGAAACTGAAGTAATGCAACAGGAAAATCAATAGCTATATTTTAGATATTTTCCTTGAAGTTTTGAAGCACCGAAGAATTACTATGTAGCCATTTAATAAATAGTGTACCACTATAGTATGCAAAATAATAATGAAATGGTACTGACTTAACCCAAAGATATTAACAGAATGGATGATTTCTAAAATGAGTATTCATTAAAAATATTCAGTAAGATATTCAGTAATTTAATGAAAGTTTCCATTCCACTAACTGAAAACTGCATGACCCTGTTATAATTGTACTTTCTGAGCTATATGGTACTATCTTTATTGTAATGAAATTTTTGTTAAAAAAGTCTGCTAATAATTAGAATATAAGTGTTAAGTTTCAATATACATCTTAAAGTTTGCTTTCTGTCTTGATTTGCTTAGGGACCTGAAAATTGAGAATTTTCTTCTAGATGAAAACAACAACATCAAAATCGTTGGTAGGTGCATATCATCCATAAAAGAACATAGAAGGTTGATTCTTGTTACTGGACTTGATAGTTCACGTAGCTTTCTACGACTATCAACCATTGATTAAACTACAAATGTTGTGGGTGAGTTAGTGATTATTTAACAAATGTATCGGATGTAAATGGAACAGTCTTTGCCCAAGTGTGCCTTTAAACTGTATTTGTGCATTTATTCAATTTATTTTTAAAATATGGAAAGAAGAGTATTTTGCATAGGATTCAGCTTTCTTTTTTTGTATGTTGTAGGGGCAAGAAACAATTTAAGAATTATAGATCTTGTGTGGAAAAGCAGAGGTGAATTATAGACACAACCAAATAAACTTTAGACTAAACACATACAACTCCATAGGCTTCTATCGACTAATGCCCTCAATTGGACCCCTTATCATTAAACATTTTGAAAAGAAAATTGTTTCTTTGAATAATGGAAGCTTTGCTAGGGTGCTAAAGAGAGAGGCAAACTACTGTTAAATTGGGGGAATTCGCACCAAGCAGTTAACACACCTCAGAAAGGCATTTATATATTTTACAGAAACCTCACAGAATTCTGCACACAAACTTGCCTTTGCACAGCACAGGTTTCCTAAACTTTTGAAAGCTTCGCTTCCATCAGGAAAAGGAAACCAAACAGGCACACCTTTCCCACCTCCAGCTAGTCCTTCACAACCCTCTTTCCCTCCTTTCTTATGTGCTTTGATAAGCAGCACAATAGATAATAATGCTGACATTTAATGTAAAAAGAATAGGAGTACTTGTGGCACCTTAGAGACTAACAAATTTATTGTAGCATAAGCTTTTTTGTTAGTCTCTAAGGTGCCACAAGTACTCCTACTATTTTTGCGGATACAGACTAACACGGCTACTACTCTGAAACCTGTTATTATGCAAGACATTTAATGTGTCATCCTTTGACCTGAGCCAGCACCCATTGAAATGACTGGGACAGTTAACACTCAGAGCTATTGTTTCAGTCTCACTAAGAACTTGGGCTCATTAAGATATTGCTTCATCAGTTACACTTGGGCCACACTGTCAATATTTTCTTTGCATATATAACAGCTAGAGATTTACTTTTTTAAAAAAAGGAAAAGTTAAAACTCTGGACAACTGATAGACCCCTCTTGGCAAGATCTTCACACACACCCCACTTGTCAGAATCCTGAGTGAAGGTAGGAAAGATTAGCGGCAGGAGCTTTGGATTCCAGAACTGAAGTCAGGGGTCAGAGCTAGTATCAGGGTCAAGAGTCAAGCCAGAGTCAGGAGTTAAGCCAAGAGTCAAAGCTAGAGACAGAGTCAGGTATCAGGCTGAGGGTCCATACCAGGGATCAGGGTCCTTGCTAGTGTAACCCTTCTGCCCCTCTGAGTTGGCAGCAACAAGGGCCAGATTCAGTATCCAGGGGTTCCATTTCAATAACACAAAGCATAACTGGCTCGAGCCCCCACACAGTGACCTGGGACACTTACATACCACACCCCCCGGGCGCCTCTAGGAGGCAATACTTCCCCTCTCGCAAGCACGAAGTCTGAGTGTAGCAAAATTCTTTTAACAAAGGAAGAAAACAATGCGGCATCCCATTGGAGAAACACCACAAACAGGATTATAACACAAACCATAAGCAAAAACCCACCTCCAAGTACATTTGGCAATGTCCTTCCCCCTTAGGGTCTTAAGCCCAATCACCCCAAAGTCCAACAACCCGAAAGTCTCTGGTCAGTGCCACCCCAGAATTCAAAAGTTTATCTGCAGAGTCTTACCCCCCCAGCCTGGGTGGAAATGGGGGGGGAGTCCACACAAGGTGCTAAGGGGCACCTTACGTGGGCCAGGGCCAACTGCTCCGCCTCTCCGTGGAGTTCTGCTGCAGCCTTCACCACGACCAGCTCCACTACATCAGCTGTGCCACTCCTCCAGCCGTCTCTGCAAACCACTTCACTCCACTCATGTTCCATGGGCTGCTCCAACATGCTGCAAACTGCTCCGCTCTGCCAGCTGCTTAACAATAGGTCTTCAGGCTCCCCCATTAGTTAACACAGCACTCAGTGATTTCAGCTCTTAGTAGTGGAGCCCTGGTGTTGGTGCACCATTGGCCCAACATGAACTCAGCTCAGCAGTCTCTAGATGGACTCCTAATGGAATCAAAATTACCTCTACTCTTTTACAGTGGAGAGAGGAGGCTCTGCAATTGGTGTTCCAGGCCCTTGAGGAGAGGGGGGCATCCCATCCCATCCCATCCCATCCCATCCCATCCCATACACACACCACTCCACAACCTCTCTCAATTCACTAGGTATTGGAACCCATGTCCCTTGTTTAGCAAGTGTCACTTAAGTTATATTGAGACATCTCTGTCATAAAGCAGTCTCATAGTTCCTCATTCACACAATCAAGTGGTAACACTTTATTTATCCTGCCCCAATAACAAAGAAATTCAGGATCCCAGAGCTGTCAAAATAACCATCCCAGGCTGCATTGGGCTATGCTGGGCGTGCCCATGCAAATATCTGAGAATTCACACTTTTTGAAATTCTTTCCACATTTCCCATAATTCACCACCAGATGTCAGGGTAGAGCTCATCCTGACTCTGCTTACACTAGAGTTCCAGAGGACATTTGGGAGTCAGAATCCAAGTCAGAGTCAAGATCAGTACCAGGCATTCAAGTCCAGAGAGGCAGGCAGTCGTGAAAGTTAGCTAGGGATCCACATTGTGGCCTGGACACTTCCTGATATGCTCTCATGGGCGTATATAAGGACAAGGAGCCATTTAGAGATCACTAAGACCACTATCAGTCAGATCACTCAAGGCAGAACACCCTGTGGTGTAGTAGGAGGATTTTATGTTTGTATTTTGTATAATTTAGAAAGAAGGATAAAAAATCTTGTGTAGCATGTATTAAATGTATTGATGTATGATTTGATCATATCCTGCCAGCCACCCTTTCTGAAAGCAGAAAGGAATGGCCTAATGGGCCATTGGTAAAGATGCATCAGTCAGAATCTGTGTCTGAAGCTGATTTCAAGGCAATGACAGACCTTTAGGGTCACCACTTTATTGTAGGTTTAGCATTTTAAAATAAGTAAAGGAAGCCAATGATTGTTTTTTCCTGCGTTGCAATTTGATGTTTCAGTTCAAATGCTTCTTGTAAATCAATCCTGTTTTGTGTGTGAATGAGGAATGTGTGTGTTAGAAGATGAGTGTGAAGGCCATCAGCGGACCAGATGTTCTAGGGAGGAACCGAGGACAGATGGAAGGGCGCCAGGAGATTGCAACACGCCCTTATTGAGATGTCAGAGGAGGGCAGATTGACAATTCTAAAGATGTGATCAAAACCAGTATGGGATAACTCCCTAAAAAAAGTAATAAAAAAACAAAATTAAAAATTAAAAACAAATGTTAGAAAACAAGCACTCATCAAATGACAATTGATTACAGTATGATGGTGCAAAAGTCATTCGTCCCAATGAAGGAAAATCACTATATAAACAGAGTGTCTTGCCATAAAACTTTGGGTTCATCCTTCCAAGACTTCCCCAGAGCATTGTGTCGCAGCCGACAGAACCCGGCTCCTACCTACACATGATCAACGTAGCCGGCCACTAGACTGATCCGGACTTTGAACTGGTAACTATAACATCGACTGGTGGGACAGAGAGAAAGAGAGAGAGAGAGAGACTGTGTGTGTGATTGAATGCATATGCTAATTGTTGCATTTCCAATAAATGAGGCGTATTGCCTTTTCCCCTGAAAAATATCCCTTGTGCTTCTTATAAGCATAACATTTTTGGTGGAGAATTGTGAAAAGGGGAAGACATGCACCATGATTGTTGAAAATACTGCTAAATACTGCTAAAAGATGCACCATACATATAAAGTGATCCATCATTCAGGTGTGCACACCCCTGGTCGGCAAGATACCAAACAATAGGGAGAGGATTAGAGTCCTCGATGCTCCTACCCATCTGTTGGGGAAAACTATACAGATAAATATATATGTAAACTGTTTGTACAAACGATCCAGGTATATACACCCCTAGTCTTAGAGCTACTGGGCCCAAGGGAGAGGATTAGAGTCCTCGCTCCCACCTATCTGTCAGGGGCAAAATTGCATAGGTGAATATACCCTCGGTCGTAGCAGGATTGAGCCCAAAATGTAAGGGGATTAGCGTTCCCTCCCCTCCCCCACTCTGTCAGTCAGAGGTTTTAGTGGGTAGACTTTTTCTGTTGTTGTTGTGTAAGTCCTAGCACATGCATTGGCACGGAAAAATTATAAAGGTAAATGAGATTCATAAGGAAAATATGTTCAGGTGAAGAGAGTCCCCTAAGGACAAAGCTCAAGAAAAGCAGAAAAAAATTACCATTCATACAGGAAACTACTCCTTTTCAGAAAATTTTGCAAAATTTTGGGCATAGCCCATGGACTGAACAAGCATTAGTCTATGTCCACACCACAGCTAAAATACAAGAATTGGGAAAGCCCATCAGTGCATCCTTATCAACATTAGCAATGGGACAACTATTTTCTAAAATGCTGCCAGTATGGCAACAGCGAGTAAAGCAGGATCAGGCCCAGACAAACATGCAGGCAATAGATAAAGAGATTGGAAAACAGGTTGGGAGCCCTGAGGGGCTTAGTGGCAGGAGTAAGGAAAGTAGTAAGTACAAGCATGGGGAATTCAGATCCCTGGGACAATACTTGGAATGGTGATATCTGGGCTGATGGAGTTGTCATTTTGGAAAATAAGCAAGTGATTTAAGGAAAGAGAGTGAGAAGTTAACTCTGCAGTGGCTGGAGGGAATTAAGCAGTTGAACATTGTAAAAATGT
Source organism: Gopherus evgoodei (assembly GCF_007399415.2). Lineage (NCBI taxonomy): Eukaryota > Metazoa > Chordata > Testudines > Testudinidae > Gopherus > Gopherus evgoodei. Next base: position 75,984,422 of record NC_044324.1, read on the forward strand.
TCAAAAGAAAAAGTGTTATAGAAAGAATTCTTGGTTTCTTTGCAGCCATTCTGAAGGAAAAATGGGCCCTTTTCCAAAGGAATGTCTGAAAATAAGCCAGGCAAAGAGACAATCTGATTTAAATCATCTGACTATGAACAATTTTGTCAAATTCGCTAAAAGAACATAAGGGGTTTCTACTGGAACTTAACTGCCCCCAAATGTATACAAATGTAAGCTATGTACAGCTGTGTGTAAACATATTGTGCAAATATGTGAGTTTTAAGGACCTAAATCAACACTCCTGGTTTGTAAAACTCTTGTTTTGTAGGTTTAAAATAACTTGGTTTGATTTGGTTTGGTTTTTAAAAAATGCAAACATAAAATACTACTACTACAGTGGCATTAAACCTCTGTGCATTGTGGGTCACCGAGTGTAAGCAGGCTATAGCTGCTGCCAGATAGTATTGTGAGGATGTTGGTTGCCTGGTAGCCTTGCAGGCCTAGATTCAAGTCCCACCAATCACTGTATCAATGGGGTACAACTCTGCACTTTGGGAAACACTGCTTTAGTTATAGCTTCTTATAAACCTGACCTAACAGGGCTCTGAGTGTCTTCATCTCCCAGTGACTTCAACATCTTACAGAGCTACACTTGAGGGATTACTTACTCAAGTTAGGTACAGTCTACACTTAAAAGTTAGATCAACATAGCTATGTCATTCAGGGTATTAAAAAAACACTCCCCTAACTGAAACAGCAATGCCAACCTATCCCCTGGTGTAGCTGCCACTATGTCAATGGAAGAATGTTTCCATCAATTTGGCTACCATCATTCAGGGAGGTGGTATTTCAATGGAAAAACCCCTTCTGTTGGTGTAGGTTGTTCTATGCTACAGGGTTATGCCAAAAATGCTGTGGCAATATAGCTATGCCAGTATAGTCTCTGTAGCATAGAGATATCCTTACACTAGCATAGTTTGACTTGGCTTTTACTGAGACAAAATTCCAAAACGCTATGTGGACTCTTATTTAAATTTTAAGCATGGCTTATTTAGCTTTAGTTAAACTTGTTCCTAATTGTAAAGAATGTGGGTGAAATCTGTATTTATTTTATAGCTGTTAGATATATATCATTGCGGGTTTGGTGATTATTGTGTTGCCAGCTAAAAAGCAGCTCACAGTTAAACCAGTCTTAGGTGTGCATACTTGGTTACTAGACCCTGTACATGCTTGTGCATGTTCCCTATAGCCATGACGAGTGTCCACATATACTGTGCTGGATAGGGATACAACACTGTGTTCACATATATACACACATCCACACTGCCGCAGTTGTTAAGCAACGTTAGCATTACCATTTCATCGAAGGTATCACAGGATTCTACGCATCATAAGGAGACACTCTAGGAACTGCTTTGCTGCATATTGTTGGTACTATCCCAGCCCTTCACGCATTTGCCAGCGGTGGTTCCTGCTCACCATTCTCTCCTGCCAAACTGGGTGGAAGACATGCATCAATGGACTGATGATGTGGTTCTACTCCTGCTCCTTAGTGCAGGACAAATGTTTATGCTGTGGAGTGGGTGAGTGGCGAGATGCCAGATGGACTTTGGGCAGAACTTTCTAACATGACAAAGATGGCTGACATTGAGGGTCAATGACAATCCAGTTTGACTCCCATGGAACAGATATAGTGAATGCCAGTATTGCTACAGTATGCCAATGGCCTATCCATCCTTTCTGAGACAGGAGAACCAGCACAGTGTGGTTCGATTACATTGTTTTGGAAACAATGGGATGATCTGGGATTCAGAATTGCCAAATGAGGAAACAGACCTTTATGGAGCTGTGTGAGAAGCTTGCACCAAACCTCCAGCACCAACGTAGCCATGTTTGTGAAGATGAAGGGGAGTGCTTCCCTCCCGAGTGGGCACAGGGCAAGTCTGGTTTACAAACTCTATACAGGCAGCTGGATCCCACACACATGCATACTAGTCCTGGTTCCCAATGGGCAAGGGAATCAGGGATGCCAGATGTGCACACATCTTGGCACAGCAGGGAAACAGAGGATGACATCTGCCTGTGCCAAGGGACAGCTTCACACCCTGTACAGCTGCTGGAAAAAACAGGAGGGACCATTGGCACATACTAGTGGGGCTTCATAACTTTGTGTGGGTTTTTGTTTCCCTGTAGTTGATGGCCATTAGACGTTCATTCCTGTGACTATTCACCCATTGCAGGCAATTATAACAAGTACCTCCACTGGGTTATCAGCTTAGGGCTGGGTTTGTGCTGTGGAGGGTGGCAGCCCAGTTGTAATGCTGTCATTGTGCAATGCTGTTATCTTAAATGTTCACACTTGTTTACAGACCTGTTATCAGGAGTGCTCAATCTCTTAATGAACTTATCAACATTTTTTTTAAAGAACGGTTGTCATGGAGCATTAATCCCAATGTTAAAATGGATCAATATGGGGGAAGGGGGCATTTATTCATTGGATAGTGGCAGAGGCCTGTGTTGTTACTTAAATTGTGTTTCATTTTTAAGCCTGTGACCTAAGCATAGAGATGTTTATCTAGCCCAGCTCTGTGCTCTGAGTTCTGCTGCTTTTACAACTAGCAGTGCTTTCTCTAAGCACTTAACAACACATTTTCCACATCCTTCCTGTGGACCCTTTGGACTTCAGATATTTCTTAATCTGAAAGTGGGGCAGAGGGTGGACAGAAAAGTGTTTGCAGTATGATGGCACCAGACAGTTACACCTTTCCAGTTCATGTGCTGTAAATTGTGGGGCCCAGTCTCAAACCTGAAAACACTGTATGCTCATCATACTTAGGAAGCGGGGTCCACCCATGTGTCAAGGAAATTATAACATTGATTCAAAGTACTATAGAATGGGTAATAGAAATATTTTTAAAAGGAAATGGAAACCAATAAAACATAATGGGACTAAAACCATGTACAATGGGAAAACGTTAATGTCTCTGCACCTGTCTCCTTGCCCTCCTCCTCCCCTGACAAGCAGGGAACAACTGGGGAAAATTGTTCTTGGGAACAAACTGGCATGTCTCCTGTGTATGTTTGGAGGCTGGGCACTTGGTGGGCTTCAGAGATTCCTGCAGGCTCTTTGTTCCCTTCCTGGATGCTCAGGAGGGTTCCCCTGCCAGAGGTTTTCAGTTCCAGTGGAGGGTGTGGTCTCAGAAGTCCTGCAGGCTCCTTCCAGTAACACAAGAGGAAGGCGTCCTCTGCCTGAGCAGCACGCTGGGTGGTAGCCAAAGGAGGAGCTGGTTGTGGCGGCAACAGTACATAGACAGGTATAGTGGCCATGGCAGAAGATGCACCCTGAACACATTTGGCCACCAGGTCTATCAGCCTCTCCATAAGGGAATGCTGTTGCTCCCTATGGATGTGCTCCCATTCCTAAAGTGTGCCTCCTGCTCCATGAACCAATTATCAGTACCTCTTTCTGCTGAAGAACCTGATCCTCCCATGTCCTGAGAAACTTCAGTTGTTCCTGATTCCTCCTGTCCACTCCAATGAGCAGCTCCTCTAAGGTCCTTGTCTGTCTGCCTCTGCTGTCTCTGGGGTGCTGCTCCTGCTGGTCAGCAGACTGGTTTCCTTCTTGGGAACCAGAGGTCCTTTCATTCAAAGACAAGTGTAGCATTATACATTTTTCTCCTTTGGAGTGAGGCAAGAAATCCCCCCACATAACATAACTTTGCTGTGGAAGGCCACAATTTTGATACTTTTCAGCATTCCAGGAATGCGACTATCCTTAGTTCTCAGACTTTTGCAGCCCATAAGGAAGGAGCAGAGGCTACTAATGGTAAGAGACATGGAGTCATATTTTTAAACATTTTAAATGTTCATAATGTCTCAAGGGGAGGAGGGGAAGATGGGCAGTTCCTTCCAGGAGCTATATTACCAGTTTAAAATTTCTTCTTTAAGGGCCAACATTTGAAGAACACAGCAGTTTTCAAGGTATCAGAATAGAAGAGAGGTGGCTTTCCAGTCCTGTGGGGGAGATCCAGCAACCTATGCCAGAGAGATGTTTCTGCTGATGGTCATTCCTCTACGTACTGCTGAATGGAGGGGTTTGGGCAGCTATGGAGGTAGACCAAGCAAATTTGCACTGCGGTTGAATGTCAAGACCCAGATGGAGTTTCTGCTACACCAGAAATTTGCTGAAATATGCTTACAGGACTAGGAGGCACTTCAACTGGAAATTGACTATATACTCAGCTAGCGTACAGAGTTTCCATGCAATAAGAGATGTGAACCATGGACACTGCCAATGCATCCCACCTCATCTCACCCCCAGCATACCAGAAAATCTTTCACATCTCTGCCTAGCAATGGTGAAATGGACAGGGGGGAAAAGAAACACACCACAACTTTATTTCCTTCCCTACCACTTCCGATCAGCACCACAAGCCCCTCACCTCTTCACAGCAAAGGGACACCATACTGTGTTTATCCAACCACTAGACCCCACACCACACTTTCTTCTCACACCTGTTTCCCTTGGCTTGTGCAGCCTGGTTCCTCGTGAAGAGAGGCCCAAAACCAGAGACAAGAATGGGGAAATTTTGCAATCTTCCAAGGGAGAAAAGATGGCTGTGACTAACTTCCTCAGACAAGCAAAGTGTTTCCTTCCTCTTCTTGGACCCAACCCCTCTCTGACCCAACCCACCCACCATTCTGAGTGGCTCCCATTTGGAAGGGGATGATAAGATTCGGAAAGTAAGGGTTGAAGCACTGAAACTGTGTAATCTTCCAAGGGACAGAAGACAAGAGTTGCTAACTTTAGACAAACAACTATATGTTCTTTACAACTGTCCCATTCCCAGCCAGGACCTTTCCACCCGCCCACTCGCTTCCTCCAGTTGACATGGCCCCAGGACCATCACTTCCTGATTGTTGTCCAAGAAACGCACAGACATGAGGCACAATGATTGTTCATTAATAATCTGTTTTATAGCATCTGCCAATTGCATTAGTAGTTCATCAGAAATCAATAAAATAATTGATTTATAGCCATGTCTTGCTCAGGGCAATTTAAGGGTTGAAGTGAAGCAAGGGCTGGGCTTAACATCAGGAATGTAGCACCAGAGCAAGAGGGACTGTTGCTCGGCAGGGTGGGGAGTCCATTGTAACTTACTAGCCTTGGGTTCTGGTTCCTGCTTCTGCTTGGAGTTCTCCTTGACTTGTCAGGGGGGCTTCCGCTTCCAGGTAGAGGTGCAGAATCATATGATCCTCATCCTCCGGGGCTTTTCCACAGTCCATACGGCCTCTTCATTCTGGCCCTCATCAGACAAACATCCTCATCAGACAATGAGTTCAGAGGGGTTGAGGAGTGGGGGTCATAAGCCACTTCAGGGTCTGTACGGGGAGCCCTTGACAGCACCTGGGCCAGCTCATGGTAGAAGGGGCATGTACAACGAGCCCTCCGGGAATGACTGTTTGAATCTTTTGACCTTCTGTACAGGAGCCTCAAGTGCTTTGCCGGCCTGGGCCTGGTGTCTGCTCAATGCTCACCTTCTCTAGCCTCCATGACATTTCCCAGTACAGGCGAATGTTCCTGTCACTCCAGGCAAAGTTGTGGAGGATAGTATGCTCTGACCACACATTGATCAGCAACTGGGTGTGGTCAGCAGGCTAACCAGCTGCTCTTGGAGCAGGATCCATGTTCCCTTTTTCAGATCAAAACAGTGCAGCAGAAAGCTGTTCTGACATGGTCTGTACACCTCAGTACTGCTGGTGAAAACAGGGGGACAGGGGCTTTTATAGATTGGTAAGGGTCAGGCAGAAAGGGGTTCGTTACATTATGGAAACAGGGATGGAGGACGATCCAAACTCAAGACCTGGTACATGCCCTTTTCCCCTCTTCCACACTGCATATGGGTCTGGGTCCACACCACAGCCAAGGCAGGTGCTAGCTTACCCACCCTGTACTCACCGTCAGACAAGTTTCTGGAGTTTAGATGTGCACAATAGGGGAATTAGAGCACAACCACATGCATGGACTTGTACAGTTGCCAGTGTAGATAAAGCCTTAGCTTGCCTGCAGAAATCAAACTCAATGGTTGTAGATATCCCCAGTGGCTGGTACTCAACCAGACAATATAGGAGTTCATTCCTTTGGAATTCACCTCCCCACACGTGGAATCAGATGTCTGGCTTATCCCGTGGATGGGATGCAGTAAGACCCTGTCTTATGTCCTCAGGGAGATTCAGGTGGGAATTCTTAAATAAAGAGCTTTAAAATGGTTATAAACTGCCCCTCTGAGCACACAGGGAAACAGAGGGTCTGAAGAGGAGCAGGCTGTCATTTGGTCCCTGGGAGAATAGGTGTGACGATGTGCCCAGGCTTCTTGGGCCTACCCGTTTGAGAGATATGCCAAGTTTAAAGAAGAAAATAGAGAAAAGTTTAGGCTTTCGTTATTTTGCCCTTTCTTCCCTGTTCTGTTCTTAAGGATAGATCAAAACAAAGTATTATTTAACAATGTGGTCTTGAACATTACATTTTTATACAGGTCCCAGATTCTTTGAGGGAAGTCTACGGCAGGCTAAAACCTATTTGGGCCTGCTGAGGTAATACAGTGTTTAACAGGGGTAGTGTGACTTGGGGTTCCACTGTAAGAGTGGGTTGAATGGTGAAAATCAACCTTGAGTGACGTACAAGCCCATTGCTTTGAAAGGGCGCTCATGGGGAGACAGTGGAGGGAGAGGCATCAAAAGTACAGCTCACCCTAGAACCATCACACTAATCAACTTTAGCTAAAGTGAAATAGGCCACTTAGACTGAACTAAGATTGCTCATAGCCTTTGGCATCAGTTTAACTAGATTGATTTAAATTAATATTCTAATTTAAGGAAGTTGCATATATCTATAATCATAATTTATGGTATAAGTGCATAAGCCCTAAGTGCAGAATGTTTATTCTATTTACAAATTTACAGCACATACAGCAATCAGTGCTGTACTAACAGCAAAGAATCCTGTGGCACCTTATAGACTAACAGACGTTTTGGAGCATGAGCTTTCATGGGAAAATACCCACTTCATCAGATGCTGTACTGTATTTTAAGAACAAAGTTACAATATTAATTATAAATGCTAAAAAAAAGTAAAGGAAAATGAGAATAATACCTAGTCGCCTCCTTCATAACATTGCTTGTTTCTGCGTATTATTTCTGTATCTTTTTCCCTGTCTTTGGCCAAATGTTAAAGATATATAAGTCCCAGAGGAGACTACAAACTCTTTGTTTTTGTGAATCTGGCAGATTTTGGACTGAGCAATACTATTAAGTTTGAGGGTCTCTCTCAGGAACTGTTGAACACCCAGTGTGGAAGCCCAGCCTATGCTGCCCCAGAACTCCTAGCTCATAAGAAATATGGCCCAAAGGTGGATGTCTGGTCCATGTAAGTAGATCTATAAAAATATACTCATCAGAAAGTTATGACATTGAATGATTTAGACTCTGATAATACATTATGACATTATGACATTATGCTACTTTTAGGTCTCGATCATGCAGCCACTTATGCATGGGCTTAACTTCATGCACTGTGAATATTTCCACTGAAGTCAGTGGAATAACTCATAGGCGCTGATCAGAGTAAGCCCAGCCATCGGTCTTTTCAGGGTTAGGTCCCTAAACTGTAGACTCCTGAGAGTAATGACCAAGTATTTTATTTATCTGTAAGGCATCATGCACACTTGATATTATAAGAATAGACTATATTTTAATACTATGAACAATAACTACTAACAATAACAGACAGTCTACAAATACATCATATTCAGCCAGGACATATTGAAAAATCTATTGGTGTAAGTAACTTCCATCTCATTCACTATTCTGAAAAAGTTCACTAACATAAAACTATTTTCATTTGCTAGTAGCTAGAGATGGTCAACTTCTTTCAAACAGAAAGGGTTTTTTGTTGCTGAAAATGGCTTTTTGTGGGAAATTGTCAGCATTAATCAACATTTTCCATTTTTCACAATTTTTTCAAACATTCTTCATCACTATTTTTATTAAAGGCCATTTTCAAAACTTTTTATTTACCAGAAACCCAATTTTCAGCAAGAAAAATAAAAAAAGTAGAAAATGGACTCAGGTCAAAAGCTTATAGACTAAGGCCAGAAGGAACCACTGGTGATCATGCAGTCCAAACTCCAGTATAAACCAGGCCACAGGACTTCCCTGAATTATTCATCTACCTGTGCATGTATATTACACCTGGGGGAATTCTGAAGCAAAAAATTAAAAATTCTGCACACAATATTTTAAAATTCTGCAATTTTTTTTCATATTTTATTTGTCAAAATAACACAGTATAATCACATGAGTTTCCATTATTTTGGTAATTTATTTCAAAATACCTGTAAACAAGTATGTCTGTAACAATACAGACAATGAAAAATATGCAGCAAATGTTTATTGTCGAATAGATTCCTTGCTAGCCACATAAATACAGAATAATAATTTGAATAATATTTTGAATAATAAATTGAATAATTCATTTAAACTACAATATAAAACTGTATTTCCTGCACACACACCCCACCCCTAGAAGGCCTGAGGGAATCAGGGGTAACAGAGAAGCTGAGGAAGAGGGAAGGAGCATAGGAGTGAACCTGGAGGGTTGTTGGGTGTGGGTGAGAGAAATATTAAACAGGTTTTTTTTGCAGGGGAGTGAGGGATTGTTAGGGAGCCTCCCGCATGCAGACCCTGGCTGATCCCTAGCCTCTCCCATTCAGTTATGCACATCTGCCCCATCCCCATGTGTCCTTATGCCACCACATGTCCTTGCATCCCCTCCCCCCACATGTTCCTCCACACCCACTCAGACATCAACTCCCCTCATCCTCATGAGCCCCTGAACCCCATTCAGCCACTCTCATGTGACCCTGCACCCCTCCCCCATCCCCAAATGTCTCTATGCCCCCACTCAGGCACCTATCTAGCCCCATCTGGCCCTCCACCCCCTCCCCGCATCCCCATGTGTCTCTGTGCCCCCACACAGCCACCCCTTTCCCCCTTGTGGCCCTGCACCCCCATTCCCCATCCCCATGTGTTTCTGTGCCTCCTCATCCATCCCCTCCCCAACCCCATGTGTCTCTGCACCCCCCCCACCATCCCCATGTGTCTCTGTGCCCCCACACAGCCACCTCCTTCCCCCTTGTGGCCCTGCACCCCCATTCCCCATCCCCATGTGTCTCTGTGGCCCCACTCAGTCACCCTTTCTCCATGTGCCCCTGCAACCCCTTTTCTGTCCCCATGTGTCTCTATGCCCCCTCAGCCACTCCCTCCCCCATGTGGCCCTGCACCCCATCCCCATGTGTCTCTGTTCCTCCACTCAGCCCCCCCATCCCCCATGTGGCCCTGCACCCCCTCCTCCCATCCCCATGTGGCCCAGTGCCTCCACTCCCATTCAGCCTCTGCCCCAATCTGTCCTCCCCCAACAGCCCTTATGAACCCCAGCCTGTGACCCCCACCCCAGCCTCACGCTGTCTGTCCCCCCATAGCCCTGTCTCCTGACCTGGTCCCACAGGCATGGCGCTGGGCAGGCAACCTCTTCCCTATGGGCAGCTGGGACTGTCCCCTCCCAGGAGTGGCTGCTCTGGTCTAGCGCTACACTGGGCCCTGGTGGTCAAAAGATGGAACTGCAGCAACTTTCCAGCAGAAGTTATTTTCTTCTGAAAAAAATTATGCACGGCACATTAATTATGTACGTGTGCAGTGGCGCAGAATTCCCCTATATATATACATGCATATACAAACACACAGGTATTAATGAGAGACAGAGACAGATATTACATGTTACAATACATATAAAAATACATCCATTCTTTGGCTTTTGGACTTAAAGTCCACCAGAATGCTAACAAGTCCCTGAGTGATAATTTGCATTTCAATTGCTGGACACTTTGGAGATAATTGATGTATAAAAATGTATATAAGCAGACAGTTCCCTGTCAAGCTACATACCTGCAGGTGACCAAGAGTGTAAACTAGACCTTCACAGTACTGACTTTATAGCATACACTAACTGCACATTTGTTCGTGAGAACTGTTGTGGCAGACATACCATATAACAGTATTTTGTGGCCTAACCATGATTCTTTACATCTCTCCTTTCCTGCTCCCCCGCAAACATACAGGATATAGAAAGTCAAGCACAGAGGGACAAATTGTATTGAGTTACATCGGTAAAAATCTGAAGTATTGCCATTGACTTCAAGAGTGCTACTCTAAATTTGCAAAGGAGTTACACAGTTGAATTTCTCCCAGAGAATGTTGTCAGCACCTAAAATCTGATTTAGTTTAGTTCATGTTTGAGATGTCTGCAAAATGAATGCTAAATAGCAACCTTAATGCCATTTACTGATGTAATTCTGTCAGTGAGTCACACACAAAGAGTTATATAAAACGTCTATGTGGCCTTTGATATTTAATTTAGACATTTTTCTGTGTCTAAGACATAAAAAATGAATTTGCAACTTGATTTGTTATTGCTGGAATTCTTCAACATGGAAAAAGAGCTTCGACAGAGTGAAATTTTAATTCTCATGATGTTATTTCTATCTCAGTTCAACTGTCATGAAATAAGGATATCAGCTTGGTTGTGTAAAAGTGCTGACTTTATAGAGACAGACTGATAGGTAATGGTTGTTACCAGAAATAAAGAGTTGCAAAATCATGTTCAGACAACCAAATCAGATTGAACAGTAATACAATTAGGATTCCACTGAGGAAACACCAGCTCTAGCTTTGACTATACATGGTTTTTGTGCATCAGATTTTAAACTTCTTTGGAGGAATGGAAAATTATTAGCTTTCAAACATCAGCTGAATTAAGAAAACAGCTGCTATATTCAAATGGAGCCAGATATTTCAGCAAGAGGAAAAAGCAGCAGTCTGTTATAGACCATAAATTTTCAAGCATAATGTATAGTCAATTTCCAGCTTCAAATGTTAAATACATTGTTGTTAAGTAACTACATTTTGTGCATTGCTTTTTAGATATATATATATTTTTAAAAGATATTATGGTTGTAGCTCCCATCTACTCCCAAATTCTCATACGTTGGGGATTTCACATCCAGTTAGCTGATGAAAAGAACTATTGCTGGTCATAAAGGCACCACTCGTATATCATCAACTGTAATTTAAAGTGCATGGCAAAGGAAGTGTTCACAGTGTTGAAAAGACAAATGTACATAATGTTATATGCCATTACACATCCATTTGCACAACATGTGTTCTTTCCAACTATCTGAAAATATTTAGGGACCTTCTCTCACTTTCAGTCTAGCTAAATGTAATCCATTTTCAATGAGATTATACTGTGTATCTAGAATTTTGGATGCCACAAATTAAATCAATGTGAACATCTATGCTGTTTCACTTCAATATTATATACACTCACCAACACCCCCCTACTAATATTGTTCTGGCTGAAAGCTTAATCAGGATACTTTGGGAAAATATTACATTCAAGGACTGAATGTATCAAAAGATTGAGTAATGAGGATAATAAAGATTTTCATTTTGAGGTGGCTGATTCAATTTTGGTCCAAGCTAGTAACTAGTAGAAGATGTCACCCATCCCATCCCATGACAGTTCTTTGGTGTGATTGCAGAAAAGACAGTGGTCTTCAAATATAGTTGTCTGCATCACGTGTATCGTTATCAAATTATCTGCAGAAATAAGTATACCAGCTCAAACAAAATAAGAAGTGCCAGAAATTTGAAGTGAATCAAGCCTATTTCCCGATCAATAAAGTTTGACCAGATTTTTCATTTTCACAGTCTTTGGTACTTTCTGGTCCAGTTGGAAGCAGGAACAACAGAATACCAGGCTGTTGTTGTGGTCTTTCTGACCCAACTAGTTCTGGACGTGCCATGGATAGTGTGAAATGGCCTGTTCACATGAGATATTCAGACCAAGTCTGAAAACTGAAGACAGTTGGATAAGCATTCAGACATGTGGATACTTACCCACACTGAATCTGTGAGCTTTAATGAAATTTGCTAGTGACAACAGGTGCTAACTAACACCTAGGTTGGTAGTCTCTGCAAATACTCAAAGGATTGAATGATCATCTTACTCCCTGCTGGGTGGCCTTTCCATGTCAGAACCGAAGCCTTTGGTTTGGATCGGGTAAGAATGGTGCACTGTCACTGCATGTGCAGTACTTATTTTGTGAACAAATAGCACACTTCCACTTCCAATACTATTCATCCCGCATCTTCTGTTCGAACAGATTAATATTCCCTTCCACCCACAACTTATTTTTTTACTGTCTATGCTGTAGAATGCTTTTCTGAAGCTAAATGGCATGCACATGGAGAAAATAATTTCAGTTGGTGAGTCTATGTGTATGACAACTTAGAGATGATTTTCAACCTGCTCTTGATTTCAAAAGACAAGACTCAGGCACCTGAGCCATGGATTTTGTTTCCTGTATTTACCACAGTTATTTGTAGCTATGATGTATTTATTGTGTTTTTCCTTGACAGAGGTGTTAGCACATTTGCTATGCTAACTGGTACATTGCCCTTCATTGTGGAACCATTCAACATCAAGCAACTACATCAAAAGATGGTCAACAGTGAGATCAGCCCCATTCCATCCAATATCTCTTCTGGTAACCCACTCCTATTTTATATAGATACATAATATAGATAAGATAATATTTTTAACCTCAGTAGCAAAGTTAATGTAACAACCTCACAATAAGGAAGACAGTATGATTACCATGTTTAGCATCCATGTTATCAGGAGGTAATGTGATCATATTCCTATGGTGGACCAGAGCCACCTCTTCCATTTTCTTTTTTCTGTTTATTACGGGCAAGATCACGTGCTATCTAGACTGTCTCAATCTTGCCTCAGAGATGAGAGAGACAATAACATTGTTGCCTAAACTTGAGAGATCACAGAGCTCAATTCTCATTTACATTTAAAGAAAGTTGGAGCGGACATAAGAATTACACTCTTTTTAAGGACTCTTTATGCTGCCAGAGTGATGTAAAGCGGCCTTAAGTGCAAATGAGATTCAAACCCACGGGATTTTGTTTAGTGGGCTGTGTGCCAGTTTAGGAAGCCATCTGTTTAATGCACACAAAAGCAGAGCTGTGAAAACCTTTGATAAGTGTTGTGAAAGAGCTCCCTCACTTTTTGCTCTAAGCATAATTCTTCAAAGTTCAAACTTATAACTACAGTTGGTTGACAACAGAACTTTTTGTGAAAAGTCCGTTCCTGTTTTTCATTAAAAAAATTGAAACTCAAAATGTTTACACCAGCTGTAGTTATCACCTTAATTAGCGAGGCAGAGTCAATGGAGACTTTTAGGCCCAATTTTCAAAAGGCAGTTATCATAAATTGACAATTTCAAAACTAAAAGTTTCGTAAGTTCAACATGACGTTTTGCTTTAAAATGTTAGTAAATATACTAAAAATGTTTTAAAATATTTAAAAGGTTGAAATTGAAATAAAACATTTCAAATTATCAAAAAGAAACATTCTGATTGACCACTCAATCTGAAATATTTTTTGAATCATTGTTCTGCAAAAAAATTCAAGATTTTGACTTTCCATCTTGATCTGGGATGGGAAATTTTATTTGCCATCTCAAAACTTTTCATGCGACAGGAAAATCTTTTGCCAGGCACCTCTGCATATAACCCACTTAAATACCTGACCATGCCCCAAATCGTCAGAATAGCGCTGACTTTTTGCCTCTGCACATGAGTAACTTCACACTGTTTGAATAAACAGACAGTATTATAGAGGTCAAGCCATTTCATCTGAATTTCTGTACAGGAGCTGTGCACTTCATGCATTCCTTACTTGAACCTGATCCTGCTAAGCGGCCTGCTGTTAAAGACGCAATGAAAGACAAATGGCTGAATGAAGTATTCATTGGGAAATCACTGAATTCCATTACATATAAAAATAGGTAATTTCAAATCTCTCTTCCATTTACTTGTATGTGGCCCGTGGAGTTTCAGAGACTTTATCCAATTCCAGTACTACAATAATTAGTAAAATTTTACTTTATCCTTCATTAATTTAGCTCTGCTTTACATAAAAAGTACACAAAATGTATTTATGTTGCTATGTGCATATATTGCATTATTTTTTTCTGGATATGTTTAACTGATGACATTAAATTTCTAGAATGTTTGATTCCAGTTATTTCTTCACTACAAAATTACATAGTATATTCCCGTCTCAGAGATTTTGAAAAAAACTTATGCTGAATTTGCTACGTTGATATTATTCTCACATATCTGCAAAATTGGGCTCTACTGTACTTCATGTTTTCCCAGTCAAATCACTGCACCTATTAAACAGCAGAAGTGTGCAAACAGATGCATGACACCACCAAACATTGCCTTTTCAGGCCAGTTGTTTTCTCATATAGGCACACACAGCTCCCACTCTGAGGATAAAATTTGGCCCACTGTCTTATTATTTCTGAACTATCTGTCTCTGAAGAGGTAATATGACACTTTATACCGGAATTCTCCACCTTCACAGTTTTATTAATTAGTGTTTCATATTAGTATGTTCATGCTCTTCTAAAATATCTAATTTCAGTGATGGAGCTTTAATTATTTCTAACTAAGAATCATTTGATTTAGGGAAAATGTTTGGGCCCAATTCTGTAGAAGTCAGTGGGTTTGCACCCATGAAACAGATAAAAAAATTCTGACCTACAGTTCCATTATGGTGGGGTTCAAACCAGCTGCATTGACTTTGTCCCTGCTTCCTGTAATACTATAAAAATGTTTGGAAAAGAATCTCTAGAATTTTTAAAACCAGATATCTAGACGTTTCTAAAGTGCCCCCTCCAAATTCATTCAATCTGCTTATGAAAACACATGTCTATTTGGAAGTTATTTCTAATTGTAGCTTTAGTGAATAATTTTATGTAGAAAAATCCTCTCCAACTTCCCTAAGATCTTTTATGTACTCAAGATCCTCCAATCTCCTCAGATCTTCCCATCCTTTTCCACACACAGATTTTCTCTGTATCACTCCCTCCCAGACTTCTGTGTTGAGGACCAAAAAATAAATAAACAAACAAACAAGATCATGACAGATCATTAACTAGCTTCTTGTCATGCTGCAATCTTAATCTTAGGGAACATCCTTTCAAATTAATCCATCCACTCTGCATCAGCAGTGGAATATCTAACAATGTTGTAACCGAGTCTTAGCCCAGCAATGATCTTGGTGTTGTCTAACAGAATATTTAAGATTATGTAACTCTATATCTCAGAGTTTTATATATATAAAGTATGTTGAGTAGCTGGACTGTCAAATTACTTATAGCCCACTGATGACTGCACTGCTCACTTATAAATCCATGCAACTACACTTGTACATTTTTTGGTTTGGGTTTTGTTGTTGTTGTTTGTTGTTAAAATGAGCATTCCTAATTTTTCAGGCTTCGTCCTGATGAACTGAACCCTGTTGTTCTAAACTACATAACAGAAACAATGGAGCTCAGACTTTCAGAAGTTATCAATGTTTTGACAAATAACAAACCATCTTCTATCATGGCTTCTTATTGCTTATTACTGAAGAAATTGGCCAAGTATCAAAAAGAACACGAAGCAATGAAGGTAGGACATCAATTCATAAACAGAATGTTAAGGCCCAACCCCTGTTCACCCTACTCATATGAGCAACAGAGTCAATAGGAGGGCTTGTGAGAGTAAAGTAGTCTTAAATACATTATGTATAGCACTAATGCTGCAAACTATGGAAAAATTGGTAACAGAAAAGACGGTTACTCACCTTTGTAACTGTTGTTCTTCGAGATGTGTTGCTCATATCCGTTCCAGATAGGTGTGCGCGCCACGCGTGCACGTTCGTCGGAAACTTTTTACCCTAGCAACTCCAGTGGGCCGGCAGGACGACCCCGAGAGTGGCACCGCCATGGCGCTTGATATATACCCCTCCCGGCCCACCCGCTCCTCAGTTCCTTCTTGCCGGCTACTCCGACAGTGGGGAAGGAGGGCGGGTGTGGAATGGATATGAGCAACACATCTCGAAGAACAACAGTTACAAAGGTGAGTAACTGTCTTTTCTTCTTCGAGTGATTGCTCATATCCATTCCAGTTAGGTGAATCCCAAGCTTTACCTAGGTGGTGGGGTCGGAGTGAGAAGTCGCGGCATGGAGCACTGCAGAGCTGAAGGCCGCCTCATCTCTGGACTGCTGGACCAGGGCGTAGTGGGAAGCAAAGGTGTGGACCGATGACCAGGTCGCTGCCCGACAGATCTCTTGGATGGGCACACGGGCGAGGAAAGCCAAGGACGACGCCTGCGCCCTGGTAGAGTGCGCAGTCACACGGCCCGTAGGGATGTGAGCCAAGTCATAGCAGGTCCTGATAGAGGACGTTACCCACGAGGATAACCTCTGCGAGGAAATGAGATGCCCCTTAATTCGGTCCGCTACTGCCACGAAAAGCTAGGGGGATTTGCGGAACGGTTTGGTCCTCTCCACATAAAACACGAGAGCCCGACAGACATCAAGCGAGTGGAGTTGTTGCTCCCTGCGTGACAAACGAGGCTTCTGGAAAAAGACGGGGAGGAAGATCTCCTGGTTGACGTGAAAGGCTGAGACCACCTTGGGGAGAAAGGCAGGGTGCGGTCTCAGCTGTACCTTATCTTTATGGAAGACCGTATACGGGGGATCTACCGTGAGGGCCCGGAGTTCCGACACCCGTCTAGCTGAGGTGATGGCCATTAGAAAGGCAGTCTTCCAGGAAAGATAGAGCAGGGAACAAGTCGCTAACGGCTCAAAAGGAGGCCCCATGAGCCGAGCCAGAACCAGGTTGAGATCCCAGGAAGGGGCAGGGGGTCGGACATTGGGGTAAAGACGTTCTAGTCCCTTCAGGAATCTAGTCACCGTAGGGTGAGAGAAAGCCGAGCGGCCATCCCCACCCGGATGAAAGGTGGAGATAGCCGCCAGGTGAACCCAAAGGGACGATATCGCCAGGCCCTGTTGCTTGAGGGACCAGATGTAGTCCAAAATATTGGCGACAGAAACCTCCATAGGGAGGAAACCCCTCTCTGTGCACCAACACGAGAAACGCTTCCACTTGGCCGAGTACGTCGCTCTGGTGGAAGGCTTCCTGCTGCCCAGGAGTACTTCACGTACCGGGGTAGAGCAGCGTAATTCGGATCCGGTCAGCCACGCAGGAGCCATGCCGCAAGGTGCAGCGACTGGAGGTCCGGGTGACAGAGTCTGCCATGGTCCTGGGTGATCAGGTCCGAGTGAAGGGGCAGGAGAACTGGGTTGGCTATGGCCAGGTCCAGCAACGTGGGGTACCAATGTTGCCTGGGCAACGCTGGAACTATCATAATCACATGGGCCCTGTCCCTGCGCACCTTCAGAAGGACCTTGTGGACCAGTGGGAACGGAGGGAATGCAGAGAACAAGTGGGTCGTCCACGGGATAAGGAAGGCGTCCGCTACCAACCTGGGTTCCCGGCCTTGAAAGGAGCAGAACGCCTGGCATTTCCTGTTCCCCCTGGATGCGAAGAGGTCCACGTGGGGACAACCCCACCTCTGGAAGAGTGAGAGGGCGACGTCCGGGCGAAGGGACCACTCGTGTGAGAGGAAGGATCTGCTCAGGCGGTCCGCCAGCGTGTTCCATACTCCAGGGAGGAAGGAAGCCGTGAGGTGAATGGAGTGGGCTATACAAAAGTCCCAGAGCCGCATCGCCTCCTGACATAGGGGAGAGGATCTCGTGCCGCCCTGCTTGTTGATATAGTACATGGTCGTCTTGTTGTTGGTGAACACCGCAACACAACGACCTCGAAGCTGATGGGAGAATGCTTGACAAGCAAGATGGACCGCTCTCAACTCCCATATGTTGATGTGGAGATCCACTTCCTGAGGGGACCACAGGCCCTGTGTCCTCAGGGTTCCCAGGTGGGCCCCCCAGCCCAGGTCTGAGGCATCCGTTGTTAGGGACACCGAGGGTTGGGGCGGATGAAATGGGAGCCCTGCACACACGACAGACTGGTCTAGCCACCACCGGAGGGAATCCAATACCCCCTGGGGATGGTGACAACTGTGTCCAGTGAATGTCTGGTCGTCCGGTACTGCGGGATGAGCCAAGATTGGAGGGGCCTCGTGCGGAACCGTGCATAACCTGTCACAAATGTGCAGGCCGCCATGTGGCCTAAGAGGGTTAGACATGTCCTTATAGAGGTCAGGGGGGCCGCCTGCAAGCGCTGAATGATGGCCGACAGCAACTGGAACCTGGGCAACGGCAGAAGGGCCCTGGCCAAGGTGGAGTCCAGAACGGCCCCGATGAACTCTATCCTCTGCGTGGGGAGCAGAGTGGACTTGTCCACGTTGATAATGAGGCCCAAGGTAGTAAAGAGGCCGCTGATCCTGCGGACGTGGTTGCGGACCTGCAGTTCTGATGTGCCCCAAATCAGCCAATCGTCGAGGTAAGGGAACACGTGAATGCGACTGCGCTGAATATATGCGACGACGACAGCCATGCATTTGGTGAATACACTCGGGGCCGTGGAGAGGCCAAACGGGAGGACCGCAAATTGGTAATGATGGCGGTCAACCACGAACCGAAGGAAACGTCTGTGTTGAGGCAATATGGCGATATGAAAGTAAGCGTCCTGCATGTCGAGGGCGGCGTACCAGTCTCCAGGATCCAGAGATGGGATAATGGTCCCCAGGGATACCATGCAGAACTTCAACTTCATCATATGTTTGTTGAGTTCCCGCAGGTCGAAGATAGGTCTGAGACCTCCCTTGGCCTTGGGGGTCAAGAAGTAGCGGGAATAAAACCCCTTGCCCTTCTCATTCTCCAGAACCGCCTCTATGGCTCCTTTGTCGAGGAGCGTCTGCACCTCCTGGCGGAGGAATTGCTCGTGAGAGGGGTCCCTGAAGAGGGACGAGGGAGGGGGGGCGGGAGGGAGGGTAAGACGTAAACAGCAGACGGTATCCCGTCTGCACAGTGCATAAGACCCAGCGGTCAGATGTTATTTGGGTCCATGCCTGGAGGAAAAACGAAAGGCGGTTGGAAAATGGGGGGGAAGGATCCGTGGGGGAAACTGGTACCGCGCCCTCAGGCGCACCTTCAAAACGAAGGTTTGGGCCCAGGTGGGGCTTTGGAGGAGCTCTGATTCTGCCCCCCTTGGTTGCCCGACTGCCTGTGCCTGCCATTCCTTCCACGGCACCTATTGAGGTCCTGCCGCTGGCGGAACTGGGGGTACGGCCGGCGCTGCTGCTGTTGTTGCGGCCGGAAGGGTCTGCATTGTGTCCCGGGCGTGTGCATCCCAAGGGAGCACATGATGACCCGATTGTCCTTCAGACTTTTTAGCCTGGGGTCTGTCTTCTCCGAGAACAGGCCCTGACCTTCGAACGGGAGGTCCTGGATAGTATATTGGAGCTCCAGTGGAAGGCCAGAAACCTGAAGCCAGAAGATGCGGCGCATTGTAACCCCTGAGGCGAGGGTACGAGAGGCCAAGTCTGCTGCGTCCAAGGAGGCCTGCAACGAGGTTCTTGCGACCTTCTTGCCCTCATCAAGAATTGCCGCAAATTCTTGACGCGCCTCCTGTGGCAACAGCTCCTTAAACTTATCCGCTGCCACCCAGGAGATAAAGGCGTAGCGGCTAAGGAGGGCTTGTTGGTTGGAAACCCTGAGCTGAAGGGCCCCCACCGAATAGACCTTGCTGCAGAGGAGGTCCATATGCCTGGCCTCCTTGGACTTGGGAGCTGGGGCCTCTTGTCCATGATGCTCCCTCTCGTTCACTGACTGCACTACGAGGGAGCACGGTGTCGGGTGAACATGGAGGTGCTCATAGCCCCTGGAGGGGGCCATGTACTTACGCTCCACGCCTCGTGCAGCAGGGGGGATGGAGGCCGGCGACTGCCAGATCGTATTGGCGTTGGCCTGGATAGTCCGAATAAAGCGCAGAGTGACCCTGGTGGGAGCATCTGAGGAGAGGATGCTCACCACGGGATCTTCGATCTCGGAGACATCCTCAGCTTGCAGGTTTAAGCTCTTCGCTACGCACCTGAGGAGGTCCTGGTGAGCCCTGAGGTCGAGTGGGGGAGGGCTGGTGGAAGATGTGCCTGCCACTGCCTCATCGGGAGAGGACGATGAGGAGACCCCTGGCAAGAGAGTGTCCATGTGGGGTCTGTCTGAGCCTGCGCCTCTGACTCCGGAGGGAGCTCAGGGTCCTGCTGTTTGGACCTGTCCTTCCTGTCCGGAGTGGGAGGGGGGCGAGACAGCGATGCCTCCGGCGCCCTGTGCTCAGCCGTCGCAGGCCTAGGAGGAAGTTGCTGGGGGCCCTGGGCTTGGTGGTACACCCAGGGTGTCCAGAGCCCCCACTGCTGCGGTCCCTGGTCCTGCGGAGGAGGGTCCTGAAAAAGGGCCCTTGGCCTGTCTGTGTCCAGCGCATAAACACTGTCTGCCTGTGACGACACAGACGGCTGTCTGGAAGGCCATGGAGGGGCCGAACGCGGCTGGTAGGGATCCCTTCATCCTGACGCCGAAGATGTTCTCGATGCCGGGGACTGGTATCGGGATTCATACTGGTGCCGGAATCGGGACCAGTACCTGCCTCCGACTCGGTGCCGGGATCGGGACCGGGACCTGCCACCGACACGGTGCCTGGATCGGGACCGGGACCTGCCACCGACACGGTGCCGGGAGGTCGACCGGGACCAGAACCTGCCACCAGTTCGGTGCCGGGAGGTCGACCGGGGAGTTGATCGCCGGTGGGAATGGCTCCTAGAGTCCCGGTGCCAGTAGCGGTGACTTGAACCAGACCAGGACTGTTTGGAGGATGACCGGCACCGCGAGTGCGACCGGTACCGCCGAGGGGAGTGGTGCTGGGACTGTGAGCGGTGCCGGGAGCAGGAGCGTCCACGGTGAGGGGCCTCGACAACGAACGTGAGTCCCGAGATGGCACTCTCATCGTCGGCTTGCCTCTGGACACAACCTGCACTGAGGGTACCGGGGGTGGAGGCTGAGTTGGCTCTGTAAGAGCGATCAGGTCCCGTGCCGAAGCAAAAGTGTCTGGCGTCGATGAGACCAGTAGTTCAACCCCAGATCTTATGGGGGAGGTAGGAGGGACCAGACTCGACGGACCCTCCGGGCCCGGAGTCGACAGGATCCCTGTTGGAGGTGCCGCGGCCGAGGTAGGTGCCGGGCATTCCACTCGAGTCTGCCTGGATGGAGTCGCAGACTTCAAGGGCCTTGCTTCGGGTCCCGGTGCCGGGGAAGGACGGTGCCGGGGAGTCTTTCCGGTGCCGGCACGGTCCGGTGCCAGTGTAGAGGCGATGGTCTGCGAAGCTGCCGGGTTGAGTGCCGCTTCCATAAGGAGAGTCCTTAATCTCTGGTCCCTCTCCTTTTTTGTTCTAGGCTTAAACGCCTTGCAAATGCGGCACTTGTCCGAAATATGTGATTCCCCCAGGCACTTTAGGCACACGTCGTGGGGATCGCTGGTCGGCATCGGCTTCTTACAGGCCGCGCATTGTTTGAAGCCCGGCGAACCAGGCATGGGCCCGGTGCCAGGTGCCGGGAAGGGCTACGGCCCAAACCCGCTAACAACTATTAACAACTATTTACAATACACCAATTAACTGACTATACTTAACAACTATTTACTACTAACTACCACTATGAACTGTAAAACAAAGGAGAGCTAGGGATGTGGAGGACAGCAATGCTGCGCTCCACAGTTCCAACAACCTACACGGCGGTAAGAAGGAACTGAGGAGCGGGTGGGCCGGCAGGGGTATATATCAAGCGCCATGGCGGCGCCACTCTAGGGGGCGACCTGCCGGCCCACTGGAGTTGCTAGGGTAAAAAGTTTCCGATGAACGTGCATGCGCGGCGCGCACACCTAACTGGAATGGATATGAGCAATCACTCGAAGAAGAAGTACAGCCACATATACAGTCTAAAGAGACTCATTCGTGGCATTCTCAGAGGTGATTACTGTAACAGATTTTTTCCCAGAGAAAATGTATATTGTTTTCTCTACAAACAATCAAACTGGAACTGACAATTTGTTTCTTTACAGAAGAGATGATTTTTCAATCAGAAAAAGGAAAGTTCGTTTCTGCCTGACCTCACACCACCTGGTTTTTGTGACTGGTCAGTGAGAGCCTAATTTTAAGTTCACTAAAGTGAATGGGAGTCTGAAAAGTTACACATTTCCATTCTTGTCTTCAGTGTGCATTGTAGATTTTCTACCACTGTAGTTTAGGTTCAGGTTTTAACTCCGACTAACTGAGAGAAAGAAGCTAAGATTAGAAAATACTATATAGCAATAATTGCTGAGACCACAATTAGCTAAAAAGTCTGTAAGCTTTTCTTTTACAACCATTTTTACTAAGGGGTTCACAGTTCAGTCATAAAAATTTTGCTTCAGGCAGAAATGAGGCAGACAGGAAGCCAGATTCCAACTTCTAACACACAAGTGCAGTAGGAAATGTTTCAATTACTAAACAATGCACATCAGAGATTAGAATCCCAATCAAAGTCTTAGCCTCGAACAAACTGTATTTTGAGACGGTCCAGTTGACTGCTCTAGAAATTAGTGAGCAGAGCTTAAGCAGGTCTAAATCTGCATCCCAGCACACAGCCCTGGAGTCACTCTAGCATATGCATGTTTCCATTCTAATTCCATCTCACCATGGGGAGGAGTGGAGGTAGCTCCACATAGTCTTATTCAAAACTCAAAAAATTGGTTTTCTTCTTCTTTTTTTCCCAAAAATCAAAATTTGGCAGGTCATGATGCAGGGGTCTTTACCTCTCCTGATAGTTTCATTTAAATAAAAACTGTATCTGCTGAATTATAAATAATTGAAAACTAGCTGTTGTGGAAAGACTATTGGGCAGACCCTCAACTGGTATAGCTCAACTGAAGTCAAAAAACTGATGACAATTTACGCCACCTGAGCATCTGGCCCTTTAATGTCAAATCACAAGCACCTTAGGCAAGATCCTGCATGATGTGGAATGGGAAAGCGGTCATATGAACAAGGGAAAGCAAATGGCAGCACTACTCCCTGTCCTGCTCACTCTGGCATCCTGAAGTTGTGGAGTACCTGAAAAGTTTTTGAAGCATTTCATAGAGTTTAACACCAGAAGAGATTCCCTAGATCATCTAGTTTGACCTCCTGCATATCATAGGCCACCAACATCACCCAGCACCTGCACACTAAACCCAACAACTGATATTAGACCAAAGTATTACAGCTCACAGGAGACTATACTATGTAGTACAGAGAACAGGAATGATCAAGGTGCACCAGTGGCCAAGGTCCTAGCCATGAGTGGCAGAAGTGCCTTTTTTGGGGGGGAGGTCCACAGGCACCCAAACTGTATCCCACCCTGTGCAACACCACTTCCCAAGACCTTGCCCATGCACCGCCCCTTCCCCCAAAACCCTGCTCCCCCGTCATTCCTCTCCACCTCCTCCCCCTACCATTGCTTTCCCTTCAGCCAGTAAAAAGTGGGTGGACACAGCCCTCCCACTTTTAAAAGTGGGGGGCCATGGCCCGCTGTCCCTCCAGTTCCAGCACCACTGGCCCTAGCAATGGCAGGGAAATGATTAAATGTATGTCTATACTTGTGGAAGAGTACAGAGCACAGACACTGAATGCCCAGCTAGCATTACTCCTGGGGGGATTCTGCACCAGTGCGCACACACATAATTAATGTGCTGCACATATTTTAATTAATTTTTTTCAGGTTAATAGTTTCTGCAGGGAAGTTGCTGCAGTTCCACCTTTTGCTCACCAGAGAGCGCTACAGAACTAAAACAGAGCAGCCTTCCCAGCCAGCCCCTGCAGAAAATAACTTTGGCTGGGAAGTTGCTGCAGTTCTGCCTTATGCCCACCAGACATGCTGTGGTGCTAGAACACAGCAGCCACTCCCAGCCAGCTAGGGAAGAGAAAGGGCCTGCAGTGCCAGCTTCACTGTTCCTGTCTGGCCAAGTCATGAGACTATGGAGAGACAGATGGCATGGAACTACTGGGGAGGTCAGACAGGGCTCATAAGACTAGTGGGGAAGGACAGACTGGGGCAGGGACTGAATGAGAGTGGAGGCACAGAATTCCCCGAGGAGTACAGCATGAGTATAGGCAGCAGAGTAGACGGTCAGGCACTGCTTAGGTGAGCAGGGTACAGACACACCAGAGCCTTGGGGTATACACCCTACATGGCTCTCGATGCACCCAAGCAGTGCCTCTCACATCTACACTACTGTTTTTAGTAGCATAGTTTCTAGCAGCAATGAGACAGCGGCAGTCTTTCGCCCAGCACAGTGAAAAGCTCTGGGAGTGGGCAATGGGAAAGGGGGAAAATACACCTGCACCTGGAGCCTTTCTCTGCTGCCTTCCTACTGCCAGACCATTTCACTTCTGGGTGTAGCTACACACCACAGTGTGAACACAGCCTATATTTCACTACAGCATGTGGTACACATTCCCCACGCACTGCTGCAAGAGCAGAAAAGACCTAACTCAGAGATACACAGATAATCCTGGCAAGTGACCCATATCGTGTCCTGCAAACGAAGGGAACAAAACCCCAAGGACATTGCTATTATGATGGGGGGAGGGGAATTCCTTCCTGACCCTGCATATGGCAATCAATTAGACCTTGAGTATGTGAGAGCACACCTTAGAGAGAGAATGCTTGGGCCTACTTCAGAGCCCTGGCCCTCCCTGTCCAATGTCCCATCTCCAGCCATGGTCATCCCCTTGTACTTCAGAGAAAAGAGAAAAAAAATGGAATACACTTGGGGGGTGGGGGCAAAATCCTTTCCTGACCCCTGCAGGTGACCAGCGGAAGCTCTGAAGCATGTGATTTTAGGAACATAGGACACAAACTACAAGGGACCCCCAGGGCTATTTAGCCTTGTCTCCCCCACCCCATCATAAGCACCCTGTCATGTGCACCAGACTTGCTTCCAGGAAATGGATAAAAGAAAGCCAGCCACAGTCTCAGCTACGTTCTTTTACACCTTTTCCTCCTCCCCATTACTAGTGCAAATTAGGGACCTCATTAAGTCAAGAGAAGTTTTGCCACCGATTTCAGTTGTGTGGGATCAGGCCCTCATGGTGTAGAAGGGGTGGGTTGGATACACGTGCACCCTGCACAAATGATAGCAGGATTTGTTTAGCTGCAGTTTGGATTTTGCACATTCAGGCTGGCCCAGAGAAGCATTTTCATAATCTCATTTGGATTAATTAATATATACGTGCGCCAAATTCAACTCATAAACCTTGTGCCTAGCCTGAGTAACAGGATGGGGAAGGAATCCCATCCATAGGCCTCGGAGCAGCTTCAGAACCAGTTCATGAAGGTTACTCAGCAAAATGGAGGAAGAAGCCTGCATAGCCCACTCTTCCAGGGAGAGGGCAGGAACAATTAGGAATTAAAAATTATAATCACCAAAAGATATTGTAATACAAGTTTAAACCAGTAAGTTCTTAGTTATAGATGATACATTATTAGAAATCATATTTTAAAATGGCCAAAATACCTCCAACACATTTACAAAAAAAAAAATAAATAGAAGCGCAGGATTCCGTTTTAATAAAATGATTAAAAATAAGGAATAAATAGAGGAATTTTCACAGGAAATTCCTATTATTTTAATCACTTTTTCTTAAGCCATCATTGAAACTGGTTTTCCTAAATGGGTGGATTCCCATTATGTATCCTACATGGGGGAAATAATGTAATGAAAACACTTCACTAGCATTTGGCTTCTGATCAGATTAAGAGAAAAAAATAGGTATTTTCACTATAATTGTATATGTGTTCTGTAATAAAATGAGTCATAAATTTAAACAAGGCACATGTCACTACTGCAATGGGGACAAAGCCAGGTAACTTAAGAATCCCTTGACTCACTTAGCATCTGAGTCAGATATGAATAACAGAATCACAAAAATTAAGAATGGAAAAAAATGAGTAGTCCCATCTTGTCCATAGCCCTGCTATTGCAGATCCATTCCCTATTTTTCATTAATAAGTGGTTGGTAAAATCTACATTTAAAAGTTCCTAGGTTCAAGCCTTCTACCAGTTCTATTTGGAGACTATTGAATAACTCAATATATCTTCTTGGTAGGGAGCTTTCCCAGTTATTCAGCCCAAATTGTTTGTTTCTTAATTTCATCCCATTACTCCTAGTTACACTCTTTTGCAAGACCATAAATAATTTCTCTACCGTGGTATTTATGCTCTACAAATATTTGTAACTGATCGTGTTCACCTTTTAATTTTTACCTGTCCAAGCCATACACATGATTAACTCTTCTAATCATTCCTCGCAATGAGGACTCTTAAATCATAACTAGTAGTGATACAGTCCATTTGCCAATTCCCTTAACATCCTAAAATATGTATCATCTAGACTGACCATTCTTTAAATATATGGTCATATTTGCCCAGTATTCCCTTGCCTGTTCTTTAGCAATAGCTATTTTATGCTTATGTCTACAAAAAGGCAAAACTCAGGCCAAAAAATATTAAAAGTATATTCAAGGAAAAAAGAAAACTTGCTATACACCAAGAGACAGGTCAGACAAAGGGCAGGAGGGGAAACAAAACCAGAGAGAGGTTATGTTAAGAACAGCCATACCGGGTCAGACCAAAGGTCCATCTAGCCCAGTATCCCGCCTTCTGACAGTGGCCAATGCCAGGTGCCCCAGAGGGAATGACTAGAACAGGTAAATCATCAAGTGATCCTTCCCCTTGCTTGAGGTCACACAGCAGGTCAGAGCCAGACACAGAGCCCAAGTCTGCTCAGTCCTAGTCCCAGTGCCACTGGACTGTGCTGCCAACACCTGCAGAGGTCCCTGTTCTGAACCTTCACTGCAACATTCTCTCTGTGCAGTCTTTCTGCTTTGGTCTGAAATAGCCCCAAATCCAAAGGCCTGTAGAGCACAGAGCAGAGCACTCACTCCAGCTCACCCCCTCTCATGCCCCCATAAGTATTTGAAAGTGGGGGAGAGGCATGAGGGTGGCTAATTGGTGGAGAGGGAGGATTTTTCATCTGTTAGTTTGTCTGGTCTTCTGGCTGGAATTTACATGAGAAGATATTGCAGCAGTTTAGTTCTAATGATGTGGGTATTTAATGTTTGTATGTCACATTTCATCAAAGGTGCCTAAAGAGGATGGATAGATGCTCTTTTTATTCCAAATAAAGCCAAATATTTGCTATTTGTTAGTCACAGTCTGTGATTGGTCTCTAAATCACAAAATATAGTTTCCAATCCACAGCTGAATAACAAAGGCCCCAGATCTGCAAATTTATGCATGTGCTTTACTGTAAGTGCAAGAGTAGTCTCCCTGAGCTCAATAAGAATATACAAGTGCATAAAAATGAAAGCACACAAAGTAGTGTTTGCAGAACCGGAGCCTAAAATGTTTTAAAACTAGGAGAGTAACCAATGCTTAGCAAAGAAAAAAACAGCAAATATGGCCTGATTGAGGACAAATTTCCACTGTTTTTGGATCAGGTGAAAATGTTCAGCATGTACTCTTGCTTTCATCTGAACATGGATATTCCTAGAGGCTGGGATTTTCAAAAAGAGCATAAGGGAATAAAACACCCAGCTTTTCACTGAAATTCAATGATACTTCAGTGCCTAACTCCTTTGAAAAAATTCTGGCCAAAAAGAACCAAAAGATTCACCAAATATTAACATAAACACTGGCAACAATGTTCATGAATGGCATATCATAAAAAGAAAATAACACGGTCAAACCAATTAACTGCTTGCAATTCAAACAAATATTCACAAACATTATTTTTGTAGTATTCAACCTGCTCCAATCAATAGATTAATCAAAAGTGTTTCCACACCAAAATCAAAGAAAAATGTAAACTCTTAAGGACAAATTTTCAACAAGCCTTCTAAATTGCAAGTGCATTCTTTTGCATGTACAACAAACTGTGTTTGCATAAGTTGAATGAGTAGCTGTGTTTGCAAATGCTGGTTTTACACTCAAACTGGCATTTCTACATGAAGATAAGGGTTTGGGTGAAAGCAAATAGATGCAATTCCAATGTTTGTAAGTGCAATTACAGAAGCCTGTTGAAAGTTTGACCCTTAAAAGATTCTTTCCATGTTCAAATTTGAGCCATAAGCCATTGGATAAATATAACACATGGCCCTTCCTTTCATGCACAGTAATTTCTCCAAGCAATGTATTTGCATTATGTGTGTTCTTTTGTAAAAGAGAGCCTTAATGATTATAATTTGCCATCCAGAACTTTATAGCTAGCCCTTGTCGAAAACAGTGTTTCTGCCAAAAGGCTTCCTGCCCAGGTGCTTAACCAATTAGCTCTTAAGAGGTCTGGCAGTAAAACCAGTCATGGCAAGTATTCTGGTGTACTGTATATAAGGTGACAGCTTGCAAAACATAAGATGAAAATTTGTTTTCTTAACAAGCAGTGTGTAAAATCCCGGGAGACTATTTGATTGCTTTGCCTAAAACACTTATGACATCTCATATTCCCAGTTGATATAGTGTGGTTTTAAAAATATGTTGTCAAATTAAACATTTTGTATTTTGTTTTTATATACACTCTAAAGACAATTTATTTAATTGTGATTTGGGTGTTGCAAATGTGTAGTAGGCATGGACTAACCTAAGAGTTTGAAGTTTGGTAAGCTTCAAACTTTTCCAAGCATTTTACTAACTTATGAAATGCATTCAAGCTTTGAGAGACCTGTTTTTCCCACAAATTATACCCAATGTTTTTCATGGAACATTAGATTAAAAACATGTTTTTACAATGTTACAAACTAGGGCTGTCAATTAATCGCAGTTAACTCACACAATTAACTCAATTAATTAATCATGATGAATCTCAGTTTAATTGTGCTGTTAAACAATAGAATACCAATTGCAATTTATTAAATATTTTGGATGTTTTTCTATAATTTCATATATTATATTCTGTGTTGTAATTGAAATCAAGGTGTATATTATTTTTGATTACATATATTTGCACTGTAAAAAGGATAAAAGAAATGGTATTTTTCAATTCACTTCATACAAATACTGTAGTGCAATCTCTTTGATGTGAAAGTGCAATTTACAAATGTAGATTTTTTTTTGTTACATAACTGCACTCAAAAACAAAACAATGTAAAACTTCAGAGCCTACAAGTCCACTCAGTCCTACTCCTTGTTTGGCCAATTGATAAGACAAACAGGTTTGTTTACATTTACAGGAGATAATGCTGCCCTCTTCTTATGTACAATGTCACCAGAAAGTGAGAACAGGCATTTGCATGGCACTTTTGTAGCCAGCATTGCACGGTATTTATATGCCAGATATGCTAAACGTTCGTACACTCTTACATGCTTCAGTCACCATTCCAGAGGATGTTTCCATGCTGATGATGCTCATTGAAAAAATAACACATTGGGAGGGGTGGAAATGCATGTGCCCTGCTCTGTTTTACCCGCATTCTGCCATATATTTCATATTATAGCAGTGTCAGATGATGACCGAGCATATGTTGTTCATTTTAAGAATACTTTTACTGCAGATTTGACAAAACACAAAGAAGGTACCTATGTGAGATTTCTAAAGATAGCTACAGCACTCAACCCAAGGTTTAAGAATCTGAAGTACCTTCCAAAATCTGAGAGGAATGAGGTGTGGAGCATGCTTTCAGAAGTCTAAAAAGGCAACACTCTGATGCGGAAACTACAGAACCCAAACCACCAATAACAAAAATCAGCCTTCTGCTGGTGGCATCTGACTCAGATGATGAAAATGAACATACATCGGTCCACACTGCTTTGGATCGTTATTGAGCAGAACCCATCATCAGCATGGACGCATGTCCTTTGGAATGATGGTTGAAGCATGAAGGGACATATGAATCTTTAGCACAACTGGCGGGTAAATATCTTGCGATGCTGGCTACAACAGTGCCATGAGAACACCTCTTCTCACTTTCAGGTGACATTGTAAACAAGAAGTGGACAACATTATCTCCTGCAAATGTAACCAAACTTATTTGTCTGAGCGACTGGCTGAACAAGAAGTAGGACTGAGTGGACTTCGGTTTATTTTTGAAAGCAGTTTTTATTGTACATAATTCTATATTTGTAAGTTCAACTTTCATGATAAAGAGATTGCACTACAGTACCTGTATTATGTGAACTGAAAAATAGTATTTCTTTTGGTTTTTTACAGTGCATATACTTGTAATAAAAAATAAATATAAAGTGAGAAGTGTACACTTTGTATTCTGTGTTGTAATTGAAATCAATATATTTGAAAATGTAGAAAACATCCAACAATATCTAAATAAATGGTATTCTGTTACTGTTTAACAGTGTGATTAATTGTGCTTAGTTTTTTAAATCGTGCGATTAATCGCGATTAATTTTTTAACTGCTTGACAGCCCTAGTTACAACATAAGATAGACCAACAGTTGCTAATTCAAACCTCCTAAGGGCAGGCTATACACACAGTGGTAATAAGGTCAAAGTCTCATTGGGGGGCTCTCTATGTCGTTTTTCTGCCTGCAGCCCCCAGCTCTGTATCTTTCTGTTGAAGATACTTCTAGTCCCATGCCAGCAACAGGGTGTGTGTCTGACTTTTAACCTTCAGGATGCCTGCTGCCTGGCCTTCCCTCTGCAGCCAGTGCCCAGGCAGCCTCCATCTCTCTTCCAAGTCCAGTCCCCTCAAACCTAAGGCTGTACTTCCATTTTCTGACCCTTGGGATTTAGAAAGCCCTCTGCTGGCTGGATGTTGAACAGCAGAAGGGTGGGGGGCAGAGTCACAATGCAAGTAACAAGTGAGCCAGTTCACTCCATCACACTTGATGGTGGGAACCCTAGTCATTCAAGAGCTAAAGCACCGATGGTAGAACAGCAGGATTCCCTTTCTCCCCATTACTCAGACTGCCAGGTCCTGATTTCCCTACAATGTATTTCTAATCCCTAGTCAAAACTCAACAAGGTCAGGAGGCTGCTGAGAAACAGAACAGTCATTGTGGGGGTCTTGCTTTGAGAAAAGGAAGGAGATTGCTAATTGCAGTGGGTCCAGGCAGGGAAGATGCTGAGTGGAGGAGCAACTAAGCAGGGAGTAGATGCTCAGCAAGAATGAGGAAGGGAAACTGTTCAGTGGGATGTTTGAGAGACAAGGTGGGTGAGGTCACATCTTTTATTGGACCAGCTTCTGTTGGTGAGAGATAGAAGCTTTTGAGCTACACAGAGCTCTTCCTTAAGCTCTGTATGAACTTAGAAGTCTGTCTTTCTCTCCCACAAAGTTGGTGCAATAAAAGATGTGACCTCACCCACCTTGTCTCTCCAATACCCTGGAACCAACATGGTTACAATACTGCATACAACAGTGGGATGCTGGCAGGGAAGTTGATCAGGGAAAAAGTGCTGTGGAGCCAGATGGGCAGTTGCAAGGAGGAAAAGAATTAAAACAAATCCTTTCAACTTAGCTATCTCCAGCTCAGCTTCCTCCTCTCCTGCCTGTCCACAGTTGCCTTGTCTCTCCCCTTCCCCCCAAAAAATGCACACACTGAACAATTTCCCTTCCCCAGTCTGTTTTCGTTCTCGCTCCACAGTCAGCTGCTCCCATTCCTAAACCCAATGTTCTTTTCAGAGCATCCTCTCTCATTTCCTTTTCTTCTCCCCCTCCAACAACCCCTAATATCTCTCCTAACACCCCCACCCCAGTAACCTGGCCTGAGTATCCCTCATCCCTCCACTGGCTTCCCAGCATCACCTGGGTTTGGATCTTCCTTTTGGAGGAGGGAGCAGCAAGTTCCAAGTTCCCACCTACTGCTGCTTATCACGGGGCTGCAGCCAACTAGTGGAGTCATCTAAGAAAAACAGAGGAAAAAAGGTTAAAATAAAACACTTGTTTTTTACTTAAAAAATAAAGCACATTATTGTCCTACGGGCAGGCACCTCTGCAACTTGAAGCATTTTACTAGCAGATCTGGTCAAAAAAAAAAAAAACAACAGTGCTTGCTTGGTGAAAACCTTGGAAAGAAACAACATTTTTCATTCTTCATTCTTCATTCATTTTGTGTTTTGAATTTGTTTTCATTCAGGTGAGACACCCCTTATGTGGGGGAGAAGTTAACCAACGTTTAAAAGTGAGAGAAATTGATTTTTTTCCCTCACTTAAATTATTGCAAATCAATTATTTTCAAACTAAAATCATTAGAATTAAGAACAGGACTAACCACACTTTACTTTGATCATTGAGGTAGGATCACTGCATTTATAGATTGCTCTGCTTGTAAGTAGATGACAGATTCCTTGGTAGCACTGTAGAACAGGAAAGGGGTTAATTGGGGGCACGAAAAAGACTCTCATATACAAAGAGATTGAAAAGACTGTGATTATTTACCTGAGAAAGGAGACAAATAAGCCAGGATGTGATAAAAGTATACAAAATAATGAAAAATTTACAGAATGCAGATCTGGATGTTCTGTTCTCCCTATCTCATAACACAGGAACAAGCGGGTATTCAATTAAATTGAAAGGTGGAAAATTCAAAACTGATCAAATGAAACACTGTTCACACAACAAAAAGTTAGACTATGGAACTTGTTCCCAAATGAGGTTGTTAAAGCCAAGAATTTAAAAAGATGCAAAGAGGGAATGGACAAGAGGAAT
Organism: Gopherus evgoodei; assembly: GCF_007399415.2. NCBI lineage: Eukaryota > Metazoa > Chordata > Testudines > Testudinidae > Gopherus > Gopherus evgoodei. Next base: position 76,017,124 of record NC_044324.1, read on the forward strand.
TATTACTCCAGATTCTGATCACCCTCTTCTGCAGGTAAAACAGCAGGAGGTTAAGAGAGAGTAAATCTACTAGGGTCTCTTTGCAGACCTCTCCCTAATTGTTCTGCCAGGAAGCAGGACTTGTCAGCTCACAAACCCTGTGGATCTCGGGGATTAGAAGGAGATCAATGAACAAGTTCTGTGCTGGCTCATTTTGTATTACATTGCATGGGGCAGGAGGGGATTTCTTCAGGACTGGGGGGAAGGAAGATGCACATTTCTATTTGCACGTGTCTGAGCTTGTTGTATTTCAGTTCCTTGTACGTTCAAGCTTCTTTTCAATCTAAGACAATATGAATTATGACTGTTATGTTTTCAGAGGGAAAATGTAATAGAAAAATGTGGTGGCAAACCTCCTAGAAACCTGAATCAAGATGCAGATAGTCAGATTTCCCAAAAGGCAGAACTGGTCACAACAGAAAACCTCAACAACTATGACAATAAGACATTTCCTTCTGCACTAAACCCAGCAATCCCAGACGCCATTCAAGAAGATGAAATTGCAATTAGTTTGGATAACCAAGAAAATATACCAGAAGGTACTGTACAAAAATCTATTAATGGCTTATTAACCTGAAAATGTTCCTTTAGCGCAAGTCAGTAAAAAGTGAAAACATTTTATGATTTTTTTTTTAGAAATTTTCCATTTGTTTGTTTTTTGAGGGGGAGGAGGGAGTTCAAAAAATGTAGCTCAGCTCTAGTTCTCCGGCTTCACACAGTTTTCCTCTCATAGAACTACCTCCACCATTATGCTATAGGCACATTCTGTGTGTTACCTCAGAACAGATTTTTAAAGACTTGGAAGTGTGCACTCCCCTATCTAAGTCAATGTGAAGAAGATTTAGCGACTGATCTTACACTCACTGAAGTCAGTGGTAAAGCACCATCTTTGAAACAGAGAGAGTGTGATGGGAAAGAACAACTTCTACCCATATTCACCCTCCTCTGCAACAAGAAAAAATTCACTGGGTGAGATATGCCCAATAGATGCTCAAAAAAATCATTCAATATAGCCAAAGGCCTTGCCATTACACTTCTTTCCTGATCCCAAGTTTTGGTGATCAGTTTGAAAACATTGTATATGTAGGAAAGAATAGCCATAACTAAGCATCAACCCAATTGTTAATCTGGATATAGTGACTATAAGTAACTGTCCATTACATGCCATTCTCCAAGTTATTTCCATTGTTTTCCTAAGAAGGATTGTGAGGAACCTCCAAGGTCAAGAAATTTCAAACACTGATTACTCTGGGAGACAAAGACAGAATGTGACTTTAGACTTTGAGGCTAAATCCAGGTCTGGTATAACAGTCACAATATGATTGCTCCCACTTACACTCTCCATTGCCCTGCACCAAATCAGAAAGATGCCAGTTTACACTGTCTTTGCAATGATGTAAATAACAAGTGCAAGGTGCAGACCCATGGATAGTCAGCCCCTCGCTCTGAATTTGACCTCTCAGTAAACATCAATTGATTCTGACTCGATCATTGTGCACGTAGATATTTTTTAGATTCATGCTGTCTTTAATAAATGCTGAGTAATAGCCCCAGTAATAGCCGTACAGAAATAACAAAAAGATAGGCAACCCTATGCCCAGCTGTCCACTTTCTGTTCCATCTTAACATCAATGGCTTCCTCCTCATTTGGATGTGAGCTATGCTGTGTCATCACTGCTACTGAACCTTATGCCACTTATAAGCAATTATGGTTATACACAGGTGTAATTTTTCAACAGTGACTAGTGATTGTGAGTGCCTCAGTCTTGAATGCCAGCATTTTAAAAGGGGTCTGATTTTCAGAGTATTGATCACCTCTCCTCTGAAAATCAGGACCCTTTAAAGCATCTAAAGTTAAAATCACTAGTTACTTTTGAAAGCCTATGTGTAAACTTGTGGCATTATATCAAGATTTTTTATTATTTATAATATTGCAAAAACTCTACCAACAGACAGCAAAATTCACAGTCCCAAAGGGAGGTACTTTCAGTAATAACTTGTTACTTCTATTGACGCTTTCATTTCAGCATGAACTGATCTTATCCATTCTATATTCCATTTAGTTTCCAAGTTTGCAGATAGAGAATGGGTTCATCTTGAACCTCCTAAATCACCAAATAAAAATACTTCATATGACCCAATGAATCAGCCACTTTTGGATCTGCAGGAGAATTTGGATGATTATAAAGACTTAGCTGATGTGAGGAAATCATATCTTCCTGAGAAACCACCTCCTACATTAGCAAATAACCCAACACATTCTGCAAACCACCAATCTCAAAGATCTGCAATGTCAGGTACAAGTAGAATAACCCCACGGTCTCTAACAGAAAATAGAGTTGTAGACCACAGTCCTATGCCTCATCAGGATACAAGATTTAAAGACCTTCTCAAAGCAATGGATGAGACTATTCCAACTCCAGCATGGCTGTACTCAGAAAAGGAAAGTCCTAATCTACTAATGATTGAAACACCACAGCTTTCCCCTTTGCCCAGGCTGAGACAAGCTGCCTTGAGAGACACCATAGTTAAAAAGATTTCATGTATGGAAACATCACATCAACAAACAAGTGGTTCCCCTCCACTTTTGGTCAATGGCTCAAGACCACCAATTTTCCCTATATCCCAACAGCAAACACATATGGTAAGAAGTTTGAGGCAATCTAAAGAAAACCCAAAAACCTTTTTCAACAACAACATGAAGATTAAGAGAAACTTAGTCCAACTCAAGCATACCCATAAAGTTACAGACCTGAATCTTCCAGTCTTATCTCCACCATACCAAACCAAGTCAGGGAAAAAGTCTGAGATTTTAAGGTTAGATTTTGTTTAAATACAGTGCACGGCAATATAAGAAAAAAGGGAGGGGTATGTGCATGAGAGATAGAGAAAATAACAGCGTCTATAAACTTTCCACAAAGTATAAAGCTGATAAGTTTTAGCTGAATACCATGATGTCACATGATGTCCCAGGTCTGTTTAATGTAGATGCAAAATTTGAGGTTCTAAGAAGACAATTCACAATAATATTTGATTGTGAATTTTTTGTGTCTATGTACATTGTTTGCACCCAAACTGTGGATCATTGTGTTAGGGCAAAAGATCCAGAAAATAAAACTGACTAGTCTATTTTGATTGTCCTAGCTGAATAAAGAGTAAATGTAAACAAATTGTTATAATGAAGGAAAACTAGATTTTAATAATCCTCTTTCCATTTTAATAAACTACAGTGTTAGTAAGACGTCAGGAATTTTTTCATATTAGCTATATGAATTTTAACCAGACAGTGGCACTTTAACCCAACTATGTTCCAAAACAGAGAGAACCAAATTTTGCATCCAACTTCACTGCATTAATTAATTAATTAGGGCTACGCACACATGACAAAGTAAAATGTATCCCTTTTGTTTTAAATTCCAATGATTAATCCTCCTTATTTATATTTCCTTTTTCTTATTACTAGACTTTGGGCCTAATTCTCTTCTCACTCTAATATAACTTCCCTGACTTCTTGGAGTTATTCTTCATTGATACTTGTGTGAGCAAAAGGAGAATCAGGTTTTGTGTTTGCAGCTTTGAAATGTCCATGTGAGGTGTGAGCTTACAAGTTAAGGATAACAAAGGATTTCTAAATGGTATTTGGAAAACATTGTGCGTCATCTTGTCAAGATTTGCCCTCCCATATATCTACCAACATTACTGCCATACAAAGAACATATTGGGAAGGTCTTTAGAGGAGATAAAGAATGAGTCTAAATGTGAAAAATGTGTAAATTTCAAATGCCAGGGTGTCTTGTGTGTAAGATTCAGCAGTCTGAAAGACTGTGCAGCCACTTGTGAATTCTGCTGTTTTTTTCTGGGAGATGGTCAGATTTCACCTTCAAGAGCAACAACAGAATATAATATTTAGAGTAATACAAAGAAGGTATATACATGGAGCCCACAGTAATTGCACTGAATGCTCAAGAGCCTAATTCTGCCCTCCTTAGGGCTAAGATTCAGGAAAGTATCCCTATTCGGGATAGCACTTAAGCACATGCTTCTGTTCTATTGAAGGCAATGGGACTTCATCATGTAGTGAAAATTCAACATGTGATTAAGTGCTTTCCTGAACTAGGGCCATACATGGCTGTAACTCCCAGAACTGGGCCATTAGCTTATATATCATCTTCATTATTAAAGCTGGATGGATATTTCACAAACAAAGTGGCTTTGTAAACATTTCCCCTGTAATTTACAAAATTTTGTAAATTCATTCTAAGCTTGTCAATCTTGTGGTCAGTTTCCTGGAGTTTTGTCAGAAAGAAAAGGGAGGGGGGGAAATAAACAGGATTTGACTCCATTTTTTGGTAAAAGTAGGCCGGGGGACTAGGGTTGCCAATTTTCTAATCCCACAAAACCGAACATCCTTGTCCCATCCCCTGCCCTGCCTTTCCCTGAGGTCCTACCTCTTTTCTGAGGCCTTGCCTCCCACTCACTCCATCCCCCCTCCCTCCATCACTCTCTCTCCCCTACCCTCACTCACTTTCACCAGGCTGGGGAAGAGGACTGGTGTGTGGGAGGAGGTGAGAGCTCTGGCTGAGCGTGTGGGCTCCAAGATGGGGGCATAAATTAGGGGTTCAGGGTGTGGGAGGGGGCTTCAGGATGGGGCAGGAAGTTGGAGTGCAGGAGGGATTGCAGCTGGGCGGCGCTTACCTCATGTGGCTTCCAGAAGCGGCCGGCATGTCCGGCTCCTAGGTGGAGGGGTAGCCAGGGGGCTCTACAGACTGCCCCTGTCCACAGGCACCACCCCACAGCTCCTATTGGTCATGGTTCTCAGCCAATGGGAGCTGCAGAACCAGCGCTCATGGTTGCCACTCTGCCTAGGAGTCGGACATGCCAGCTGCTTCTGGGAGCCACGCGAAGCCAGCCCTAGCCCTGTTGTACCGCCAACTGAACTTTTAGTGGCCCAGTAAGGCCCCTTTTCAATGGGGCATTCCAGTCAAAAAATGGATGCCTGGCAACCCTATGGGGAACAGTGGTGACATATTAAATATACGGTTCTGCTGGCAGAGAGAAGGCACGCGGCAGTGTCTTCTAAGAAATGCAGACTACAACAAATATGAAGTGACATTAAAGCTGTAAGAGCCTCCATTTTCGTGCACCCCGGTTTTCCAGGGACCCTCACTGTAATGTTTGTTAATCTGTACCTCATGGCTCCCTTAGTTATAGTGTTTTAGGCCTGTTTCAGCAAGGTACTCACACAAATGTGTCTAACTGTAAGCAAATGAGTAGAGCCCTTGAATTGAATTGTGAAATGTCAGAATTTTGACTTCGGTGGGACTACACATATGCTTAAAGTCAGGCATGTGTTAAGTACCTTGCTGACATGTGGCTTTATTGCCTACCTAAGGCCTGATTCTGCAAACACATACTTGGGTAACTTTTCAAGGGATTACTCAAGTTATCCAAATCTGAGTTTGAAGGAATGGGCCCCTAGTTTGCATATGTCATGTTCCAGACAATGATTTGAAATACAGAAGTCAAAGGTGACATTTTAAAATCTTAAAGAGGAATTCCTAAGCATTAGCACAGTATGTTTCAGAAGGATAAAGGAAGCCAGATACAGCCTATTAAGTTCTGCTCTCAGTTGCACTCATTGAATTCACTGAGTGCAACTGGCATAACTGAAAGCAGAATATGGCCTTGTATGTGCACCCTGTTGCTCCGTATAAGTTGTACACAATATATCAACTTAAGTTTCTTATTTGCTTACATCCTGTGCAACCCCAATGAGATTAATGACATAGGTCAGCTCACAATTTGTCCCACTGTCTTTGTGTTTTTATACTACAGACCAAGTATAAAACCGGTCAGCAGTTACATATGAACTCTGACCTGCTTGAAGGACAGAATAACTGTGCCTTCCAGTAAACTTTGCTGTATAAAGTGTGGCAGCCAAAAAGTGCTATTGCTAAAATGCCAGCCAAGGATTTTAAGAGCTAAAAGTTCACTTTTTACTTTACAAATGTTTTGAAATCAAAATTTTCACATTGTTACATATATGGGGTACTGGAATGGGGTACTATTCAGTGGAAGTAAGGGTTTCCAGCCCAGCTCTTAAAGTGTTAATTTCTCAACATTAATAAAAACCACTAGAACAGATAGGACAATTGTTTTGTGAAAAAAATTTCCCTTATTTTTAAATAAAAAAAAGTTTTGACCAGCTCTAAAAATTACATCATCATTTTTTTTAACATAAGACCATGATCTAATACCCATGATATATATATATATATAGCATCTCACCTATCAGCTAGAACCATTCATTTTTGGTCCAGTGGTTAGGGTACTGGCCTAGAACTTGGTAGACCTGCATTCAATTCCCTGCTCCGCTACAGACTTACTATATGATCTTGGGCAAGTCACTTAGCCTCTCTCTGTGCCTCAATTCCCCATCTGTAAAATGGGTATGAGAGCACTTCCTTACCTCACAGGGGTATTGTGAGGGTAACACATTGAAGATTGTGAGGTGCACAGATGCTATGGTGATCCATACAAGTACTTCAGATAGAAGGAACAAGGATCCAATGTGAGTAAGGATGGTAGTATCTAGCCATGGCGTATGAAAGAGCTGCTGTCTGAAATAAAACCAAACATGCATTCATTATGCTCAGTCACTGGTAGCAGTCTTTTCTTTCATCTATATTTCACATATCAGAAACTGTGTGCATCTATTCTGCTTTCATGGGGAGCATCTCTAAGATCTGTGCCATAAGAAGTCAGTGTATAACTATATACAGCTGGAGTTTTTTTAATTATTATTGTTACAACTAACAGTGATTAATTGTACCATTGTGTTTGCTATGAGCCAGAGCTGACTTCAGTGGGACTGCTCATGCTGTAAGGTGCTATTCAACATGGGGAAGAGTGTCATAACATATTTCCCAGATTTGGACCTTAGCGTCCAAAATATGGGTGTTAGCATGAAAACCTCCAAGCTTAGTTACCAGCTTGGACCTGGTAAAGCTGCCACCACCCAAAAAATTAGAGTGTTTTGGGGCACTCTGGTCCCCCCCAAAAACCTTCCCTGGGGACCCCAAAGACCCAAATTCCTTGAGTCTTACAACAAAGGGGAATAAACCATTTCCCCTCCTTCTCCCTTCCAGGTGTTCCCTCCCTGGGTTCCTGGAGAGATACACAGAAGCAAGCTCCGTGAATCTAAACAGAGGGACTCCACTCTCCTCGTTTCCAGTCCTGGAAACACAAGTACTTCCCTCTTCACCCAGAGGGTATGCAAAGTCAGGCTTAGTAAATCTAACACAAAGAGATTTTCCCCCTGACTTCTTCCTCCCACCAATTCCTTGGTGAGTTGCAGACTTAATTCCCTGGAATTCCCACTAAAGAAAACTCCAACAGGTCTAAAAAAGAAAGCTTTATAAAAAGAAAGAAAAATGGTCTCTCTGTATTAAGGTGACAAATACAGGGTCAATTGCTTAAAAGAAATATGAATAAACAGCCTTATCCACAAAGAATACAATTTAACATATTCCAGCAACTACACACATGTAAATACAAAAAAAAACAATATGAACCTTATTGCCTTACTATTTTTGTACTTACAACTTGGAAACAGAAGATTAGAAAGCTGGAGATAGAAAAATCACTCTCATAGCCGAGAGGGTCAGACACAAGACAAAGAACAAAGAACTCACACCCAAAACTTCCCTCCACCCAGATTTGAAAAAGTCTTGTTTCCTGATTGGTCCTCTGGTCAGGTGTTTCAGATTACTCGTTTCCAGGCGAAAGAGACATTAACCCTTAGCTATCTGTTTCTGACACGCCCCCAAAATTGCAGGCAGTGGGGAATCTCACTGGCGGCGATTTCCTCCTAGAACTTTAAAATAAACTGATTAATACAACACATGCACCTTTAGATATACCACTAACAGACTTTTACATTTTAAGAATACTTTTTAACTACTGGATTCTGGGAAACTCTCACGGGAGAGTGCATCAGCTACTTTGTTAGAAGCTCCTGAGATGTGCTGAATTTCAAAATCAAAATCTTGGAGAGCTAAACTCCAACGAAGAAGTTTCTTGTTGTTCCCCTTGGCAGTATGAAGCCACTTTAGCGCAGCATGGTCAGTTTGTAGCTGGAACCGCCATCCCCAAACATATGGGCGTAGCTTTTCCAGGGCATACACAATGGCATAGCATTCCTTTTCACTGATTGACCAGTGACTTTCCCTCTCAGACAGTTTCTTGCTGAGAAACACGACAGGATGGAAGTTGTGATCCGTTGCTTCCTGCATGAGAACTGCTCCTATACCACGCTCAGATGCATCCGTGGTTACTAGGAATGGCTTGTCAAAGTCCGGGGCCCTGAGCACAGGGTCAGACATGAGCGTTGCCTTAAGTTGGGTAAAGGCCTTTTGACACTCATCAGTCCACTTAACTGCATTTGGCTGGGTCTTTTTGGTCAGGTCGGTCAGTGGGGCAGCGATTTGGCTGTAGTGGGGTACAAATCACCTGTAGTATCTGGCCAAGCCTAAGAAGGATTGGACCTGTTTCTTTGACCTTGGGACAGGCCACTTTTGGATAGCATCCACCTTGGCCTGTAGGGGGTTTATGGTTCCTCGACCCACCTGGTGTCCCAGGTAAGTTACTCTGTTTTGGCCTATTTGACACTTTTTGGCCTTAACAGTTAGTCTGGCCTGCCTGATGCGCTCAAAGACCTTTTCCAGGTGTAGTAGGTGTTCGGGCCAGGAGTCAGAAAAAATGGCCACATCATCGAGGTAGGCAACTGCATATTCGCTCAGTCCTGCTAGTAGACCATCTACCAGCCTCTGGAAGGTGGTGGGTGCATTTCGCAGCCCGAAAGGAAGGACATTAAATTCATACACCCCCTCATGGGTGACGAATGGTGACCTGCCCTTGGCAGGTTCATCTAGCGGTACTTGCCAGTACCCCTTGGTTAAGTCTATTGTAGAGATGAACTGGGCACGTCCCAACTTCTCCAATAGCTCATCGGTGCATGGCATTGAATAGTTGTCCGGACGAGTTACCGCATTTAGCTTACGGTAGTCCATGCAAAAGCATATTTCCCCATCTGGTTTGGGTACCAGAACCACTGGTGATGCCCATGCACTGGTAGATGAGCAGATTATACCCATCTGTAGCATGTTCTGGATCTCCCATTCTATAGCAGCTTGGGCATGAGGAGACACCCGGTAGGGTGGGGTTCTAATTGGGTGAGCATTACCTGTGTCAATGGAGTGGTATGCCCGTTCAGTCTGTCCTGGGGTGGCTGAGAACAATGGGGCGAAGCTAGTGCACAGCTCCTTGATTTGTCGCCGCTGCAGACGTTCCAGGGTGGTTGAGAGGTTCACCTCTTCCACACCACCGTCTTTTTTCCCGTCGTAGTAGACACCTTCAGGCTACTCAGCATCATCTCCCTGGACTGTAAACTGACAGACCTGTAAGTCTCTGGAATAGAAAGGCTTGAGAGAATTAACATGGTACACTCTGGGCTTTAGTGAGGAATTGGGAAATGCTATGAGGTAGTTCACAGTTCCCAGGCGCTCTTGGACCGTAAATGGCCCTTCCCATGATGCTTCCATCTTATGGGCCTGTTGAGCCTTCAAGACCATAACCTGGTCTCCTACCTTGAAGGAACGTTCTCTGGTATGTTTGTCATACCAGGCCTTTTGCTCTTCCTGAGCATCCTTTAGGTTTTCTTTAGCAAGGGCTAAAGAGTGTCGAAGGGTGTTTTGTAGGTTGCTTACAAAGTCCAGAATGTTAGTTCCTGGAGAAGGCGTAAACCCCTCCCATTGCTGTTTCACCAACTGTAATGGCCCCTTAACCTCGTGACCATACACAAGTTCAAATGGTGAAAACCCTAAACTGGGATGTGGTACAGCCCTGTAGGCAAAAAGCAACTGCTGTAACACTAGGTCCCAATTATTGGAGTGTTCATTGACGAATTTACGTATCATGGCCCCCAAAGTTCCATTAAACCTTTCCACCAGGCCATTGGTTTGATGGTGGTACGGGGTGGCAACCAAGTGGTTCACCCCATGAGTTTCCCACAGTTCTTTCATGGTCCCTGCCAGGAAATTAGATCCTGAATCTGTAAGGATGTTGGAGGGCCAACCTACCCTGGCAAAAATGTCTGTTAGGGCCAGGCACACAGTGTTAGCCCTGGTGTTGCCTAGAGCTACTGCTTCCAGCCATCGGGTAGCAAAGTCCACGAAAGTCAGTAGGTACTGCTTTCCTCTGGGCGTCTTTTTTGGGAAAGGACCCAGAATATCTACAGCTACTCGCTGAAATGGTACCTCAATTATGGGGAGTGGCTGGAGAGGGGCCTTGACCTGGTCTTGGGACTTTCCCACTCTTTGGCATACCTCACAAGACCGGACATACTTGGCAACGTCCTTGCCCATCCCTCCCAGTGGAAGGACTTCCCCAACCGGTCCTTGGTTCTGTTCACCCCAGCATGGCCACTGGGATGATCATGGGCTAAGCTTAAGAGCTTCCCCTGGTACTTAGTTGGAACCACCAACTGTTTTTGCGGTTGCCATTCTTCCGGTGTCCACCAGAAAGAATCTCCTTGTATAAAAGTCCTTGGTCTATAACAAACCGGGATCGATTAGAAGAGCTGAGAGGCAGTGGGTGCTCCGTGTCGCCGTTCAAGCTTTCTGAAGGCTGTCATCTGCTTCCTGCTCAGTCTGGAACTGTTCCCTTGAGGCTGGGGTCACCAGTTCTTCCTCAGACTGTGGACTTGAGCTTGGTCCCTCTGGAAGCGATGGAGGTGATGGGGTTGTTTCCATTGCTAGTGAACCGCTCTCCGCTGGTGCACTAGGGGGTATTTCAGGCTCTGGCTGAGCCTTTTGGGTATGGCTGTCTGTTACTTCTGCCAGTTCTGGCTCACTGGCGCCCTCTGGCGTTGAGTTTGAAGATGTGGTTGCACTTGCTGGTGCTGGTTGCTGTTCCAGTTCCGGGCCTGGGACTGGAGGTGCTGCGGCTGTTTCAGTGGTTGGCATGGAATCTGGGTCCACTACCTCTGTCTGGGTCTCTGGTAACACAGACGGGGCCTCTGTGGACGGCTCAGGAACAGGAATGGGTCTGGAAGCTTGCCTGGTTTGGCTACGTGTAACCATTCCCACTCGCTTGGCCCGCTTCACCTGGTTGGCCAAGTCTTCCCCCAGTAGCATGGGGATGGGATAGTTGTCATAGACTGCAAAAGTCCACATTCCTGACCAGCCTTTGTACTGGACAGGCAGTTCAGCTGTAGGCTTGTGACATGAAGGGGTAAATTGTCACTTGGGCCTTTGGGTTGATGAATTTGGGGTCTACGAAGGATCGGTAGATAGCTGACACTTGTGCCCCCGTGTCTCTCCACGCAGTAACCTTCTTTCCGCCCACTCTTAAATTTTCCCTTCGCTCCAAGGGTATTTGAGAGACATCTGGGCCTGGGGATCTTTTGGGTGATGGTGGTGTAATGAACTGCACTCGGTTGGCGTTCTTTGGGCAGTTGGCCTTTATATGTCCCAGTTCATTACACTTAAAGCATCTTCCAGCTGACTGGTCACTGGGTCGAGGTGAGTTACTGGAGACTGGTGAGGTGGAAGAATAGTGTGTCTGTGGCTTTCCTTGGGTTGTAGGTGGGGTCTTTGGTTGTAGGGTTTATGGTCGGTGTGCCCTCTGGGGTATTCGTTCCCCTTGACAGTAGCTTTCTTGCTTTTTGCCACTTCCATCCATCTAGCTCCAATCTCCCCCGCCTCGGTGAGATTTTTGGGTTTTCCATCTTGTATGTACTGTGTTATGTCCTCAGGAACACCATCTAAGAACTGCTCCATTTGTATGAGGAGGTGCAGTTCGTCTATGGATTTAACATTGTTTCCTGATATCCAGGCCTCATAATTTTTCCCAGCGTAGTAGGCGTGTTTGGGAAATGACACATCTGGTTTCCACTTTTGGGTTCTGAAACGCCGACGGGCATGATCCGGGGTGATCCCCATTCTGTATCTGGCCTTGGTTTGAAAAAGTTTATAGTCGTTCATTTGCTCCTTAGGTATTTCAGCGGCCACCTCTGCTAAAGGTCCACTGAGCTGTGGCCTCAATTCTACCATGTACTGGTCTTCAGGGATGCTGTACCCAAGACAGGCTCTTTCAAAATTTTCCAAGAAGGCCTCGGTGTCATCACCTGCCTTGGGATGTGGAACCATAATTGGTGAAGGGTTGTTAGGATTGGCTGGAGCCTGTTGCTTAGCCTTTTCTAATTCCATGGCCTGTCGGTGGGTCTCCCTCTGGAGTTCTATCTGTCTTCTGTAGGCTGCCTCTTCTTCTTCTTGTTTCCTTCTGTGAGCCACCTTTTCTTCTTCTTGTTTCCTTCTGTGAGCTGCCTCTTCTTCTTGCTGTTTTCTTTTGTGGGCTGCCTCTCCTTGGCTAGTTCTGCATTAATTAGTTCTATCCGTCTCTTGTGTTCATTTTCTTTGTCTATGGCTTATTGCCGTGCTTGCTCCTGCCTTAGGCTTTCCTTGGAACTCATGTTTTCTGCTTTCTTGTGCTGAGGCGCCCTCTGGTGTTTATTGTCTGAACTGCAGCTTCTCTGTTGCCTCCTGGGGTCTGCCGAGCAACAATGCCTTTTTCCCTTTCTTCCTCTAACTAATCTTTTAAATGTAAAGTAAACCAGAAAAACCACTTTATTTGCATGTGTATTGCTGGATATTTGACTCTCAATGGGAGTGCTATTGTCTGACAAAAGACCCGTTTGTCACAGCTTAATGGTTCCTTGCTTAATATGCAAGCTACTGCCAGGAGAGAACAGAAAAAAAAAATTCTCTCTGGTTCCTTTTAAAACCAAACCCTCTCTGCTTAAAAGCCCCTAGCAGAGAAAAGAAAAATATAATATTCCTACTGGCTTCTGGATTCTATCTATCCCACAACGATGCACACCATGTCATAACATATTTCCCAGATGTGGACCTTAGCGTCCAAAATATGGGTATTAGCATGAAAACCTCCAAGCTTAGTTACCAGCTTGGACCTGGTAAAGCTGCCACCACCCAAAAAATTAGAGTGTTTTGGGGCACTCTGGTCCCCTCAAAAACCTTCCCTGGGGACCCCAAAGACCCAAATTCCTTGAGTCTTACAAGAAAGGGGAATAAACCATTTCCCCTCCTTCTCCCTTCCAGGTGTTCCCTCCCTGGGATCCTGGAGAGATACACAGAAGCAAGCTCCGTGAATCTAAACAGAGGACTCCACCCTCCCCGTTTCCAGTCCTGGAAACACAAGTACTTCCCTCTTCACCCAGAGGGTATGCAAAGTCAGGCTTAGTAAATCTAATACAAAGAGATTTTCCCCCTGACTTCTTCCTCCCACCAATTCCCTGGTGAGTTGCAGACTTAATTCCCTGGAATTCCCACTAAAGAAAACTCCAACAGGTCTAAAAAAGAAAGCTTTATAAGAAGAAAGAAAAATACATAAAAATGGTCTCTCTGTATTAAGGTGACAAATACAGGGTCAATTGCTTAAAAGAAATATAAATAAACAGCCTTATCCACAAATAATACAATTTAACACATTCCAGCAACTACACACATGTAAATACAAAAAAAAGCAATATAAACCTTATTGCCTTACTATTTTTGTACTTACAATTTGGAAACGGAAGATTAGAAAGCTAGAGAAAGAAAAATCACTCTCATAGCCGAGAGGGTCAGACACAAGACAAAGAACAAAGAACTCACACCCAAAACTTCCCTCCACCCAGATTTGAAAAAGTCTTGTTTCCTGATTGGTCCTCTGGTCAGGTGTTTCAGATTACTCGTTTCCAGGTGAAAGAGACATTAACCCTTAGCTATCTGTTTATGACAAAGAGAATCAGAATCTGTCCCTTAGGGAAATGGAAAGGACACTCAACTTGATTGTATTGGTGCAAAATAATGTTAAAGTTAAAAGTGAAATGGAAAGCTTTTTTTAAAAAGGGGGAGGGCTTGAGATATAAAATCTTTAAAAGAAATACAGAAAACAATGTATAATGATCAATAAATATTTACACAGCACTCAAATGTAGGTGCCCAGTTGCTTTCAAAACTGTATGACAGATCCTTGCACCACAAAGTTTACTGTCTAAAGGCTCAACCCTGCAAGCTGTTGTATGCCTGCTGTGAAATGCTTGGGACTTGAAGGGGCTCAGCACTGCAGAGAATTGGACCTTAAATACAATTAAATACAGTGAACAATGTCAGAGGCAAATAGTGCTAAGCGGGAAGGGAGAGGGTAACAATGAATAATAAGATCACATGCTTTTCTCTGTAAAGCTGTGTATGCTTGTTAGTTCCCATCCTCCTCCCCAGTTAGTTGCACTTTTCATCTCCTGTTCAGTTTGAGAGCACAGGGTCAGGCCTGAGGGCAGAAGCAGATGACGAAGGGGTGGAGGTGAGTGGTGGAAGGCTAACTGAGGGAGGTGAGTGTTGAGAAAAGGGATGAAGGGAGATACAAGTTTCCGTGATACAGGCAACTGGGAGTATTTGCCACCTGGCTGCCACATTGTTTTGTCTGTAGTTATTTGAGAAGGATCCAGTTTTAGTACACAGCCTGGTTTTGTACAAATAAAAGGAATATTTGCGAGTCTGTCTGTGGAAATTCAATCAATGTCAAAATTACCATGAACTGGCTGTAAGCAGAGGTAACATATGCACAATCGTCTTTGATAACAACAAAGGTAGCAAATAAATGTGAGCTCTCAATCCCTTGCTCTTTACTTGGCTGCACAGAAAAGTGCGCCCCCACCTGGCTTAGCTGAATACAGGCTGCCCAGATTGTGGCCCCAGCTGCAGGAGAACAGGAACACCTGGTATCTTCTCCATTGTGAGCAACTGGGAGCGGAGGAGGTGGCAGAGACCAGGGTAGCTGGGTAAGCACACAAAAGGAGTACGCTACAACCCATAAGGAGTAAAGCAACATATTGCCAACTCCTCCCAGAGCAAGGGGGAGCAAGGGAGAAATTGTGCTTTTCTGAGGCTCAGTGCCATCTAACGCTGTGAGCGCTCCCATCAGTTTCTTTGGGCAACTAACAGTGTCAGGTATTTCTTGACTTGGGAATTGGGACCGTAAAGAAAAAAAATGTTGCTCCTTAGCCTCAATAGCTAGCCAGTTTCTACAGCCTTGTCTGGTTATTTCCATTAAGAGGGGAAATTGATGTTTCAGGTGTTTATTTGGTGCAGTCCTGTTTATTTACAATGACTGTACATGGTGGCCTGTTTCCTGGAACACAGTGGGAACAAACACCACCAGGCAGTTTCCTTCCTTACAGTTTTGCTGCTGCTTGGCATTGCATGTGAGCTTAGTGCCTTGGGCAGTAGCTTTCTCTATAGAAAAGTAGCTTAATTGCTTCTTCCATTTGACCTGAATGAAGGTCACACAACCAAAAGCTACAAGGTCTGGGATTGACTATAGGTCAAAGATGTGCCTGATGGCAGCCATCAACACCCTCTAGAACAACATTATAAGCATGGAAGGAGTTGCAATGCCTAAAGCAGTGACTCCTCCCTGAAGCTATTTGCAAACACATCCAACCTTGAAGCCGACGAGGGCTGCGCCTGCCTATCCTAAGACCGAGTGCACCTCTGAGCCAGGAAACAATCTGCTGCTTTTTCTCAAATTCACCAGAAAGGCCAAATGCCCCTTTTGGGTTTAGTGCAAAAAACCCTTCACCACCATTTGTTCTGGTAATGCTCTATGAATCTTTATAAACAGAGCTGCAAAGGATAGTTCTTATAAACTGTTTTGGATTTATTTTTTTTAAAGTTTTGTCTTATGGGTCACATGAAATTGGGGAGAGGGGGCAGGAAGGATATTTCTTGGCCTTAGTGTGTGCTATGATATAGAGGGCCCAAACAATTTCCTGAGAATCATTCAGAAAACTTCAAGATATTGAACATACATTACAACAACAAAAAGAGAAGCTACTTATTCCCTTTCTCCTGCACAGTATGTATATCCAGCCACATCATAGATACAATCCCAGACCCCTGTATTGTCTAATTATGTCAAAACCCCTCCCTTGAAAATGAAGGTTTCCCTTCCCCTTGCCATCCAAAGTGCAGAGGCACCATTGGATTTTGAAGTACAGTCCCCAGGAATAGTCAGTCAATGAAAGGGTAGAAACAATGGAAAAATCCCTTCCCCTGCACTTAGAATTCCTGGAGGACAGTGCTTGCTGTTTTCACAGTTCTTTCTTTAGTATGTTTTCAAACAGTAGCACAGCACACAAGAGAGACTTAAAAACAAATAGCCATCACAGAACATGAGAGGAAAAAAACAAAGCAAAATAACCATACACATGCAAGCTTTATCCATTCATACACAGAAATAGGAGCTCCCCTTTGCTATGGCCTGATCTAAAGACCTGCACGCAAAGGAAGTCATTTGCAGTGCACACAATAACAAGTTTTATTAGTTCTACTGATGCCAGGAACTACAACTGGTCAAAAATTTTCCAGCAAAAATATTTCTTGTTGGAAAATGTCATTTCCCAAAAGGTACATTTTCCCAGGGAACATGCCAATTTTGATTACGTTTTTCAAGTTTTCACTTAGATGTTTCCACATCAATATTTTTCAGGACATTTCATTTAATGAAAATGAATGACAAAATATCAAAATTTTCCCCGGGGTGGAAATTCAATTTTCTAAACAGTTCTGCCAGGATCTATGTTATGTATTATTTTGCGCCAGCTACTGGCACCCTATCGGTTAACGATTTACATGTGTGCAGACCAAACAGTCTCCTAGTTCTTTTCAGCAAGACACCACACAATTAATTGAGGATAGTGTCACAGTTACAGGGCTAGCTACCAGGGGCGCCTCTAGGCATTTTGCCGCCACAAGCACAGCAGGCAGGCTGCCTTCCGTGGCTTGCCTGCGGAGGGTGCCTGCGGGAGGTCCGCCAAAGCTGCAGGACCAGCGGACCCTCCACAGGCAAACCGCCAAAGGCAGCCTGCCTGCCACCCTCGTGGCGACCAGCAAAGCGCCCCCAGTGGCTTACCACCCCAAGCACGTGCTTGGCATGCTGGGGCCTGGAGCCGCCTCTGCTAGCTACACCTCAGTTCCCTTCCTGGTAAAGTCTATGAGTCTTTCTGAGTGAATCCCAAAGGTTTTAGGCCTTGTACCTTTACTGGTGGCACACTATGTATGCAAGGCATGCCCATGAGAGCTCTGAATGTGACTCTCACCAACTGTGCCCATTGGATGATTCCATCTGGCCCCCAGATGGGCCTGAAGGAACCGTACATGTGAGGTCATGCCTTGCATGCATGTCTTACTAAAAATGTCATGGCACACCATGGGCCTTTATCAAATCTTGGGCAGAATACCGCAATCCTCCCGCTTTTAGACCCCAGGCTACAACACCCTGTGTATTCACTATGCTTACCTTGCAGGTCTGACTGAGTTCAGACACCTATGATTCTTCCTTTCTGGAATCTGTGAGCAGTGGTATATAGTGATCAGACAGTCTTCTTAAAACAAAACATGTTATTTGTTTATTTTGCAGTAGGAACAAAGCTTTTAAAGAGAACAGTTTTTTTAAATAATCTACATGCATACCTAGCTTACCGAAAAGCTCACTATTCCCTGATGGTAACCTAGCAGGCTTAACGTTTTCACACACACCCAGCAGGTACCCATGTCAATCTGCCTGCCCGAACTGCCCTCTTTCCTGAAAGATTTCCTTTATAAACCTGTAACAGTTCTTTTGATCTGTGATCTCAGGCCTTTCCTGTTCTGGCATCGTCTCTTAACAGCCCTCAAATGACTGCAAAGAAGAGACTTACCTTCAGACATTATTTTTCCCTTCTGCTTGTTTTCCTTACTAAACTAAACCAAATATTCATACAGTAAGCATTCCAATAACCAGGTCATCATACAGTATTCATCGGTTATTACAGAGCTGCTCCACATCCATCACAGACAGTGTCTGACATTTAGGAATAGCCTTGAGCAGAACTACAATGCAGAACTAAACCACAGCACAGGAGGAACTCCTGCCCAAAGAGGACTGCAGTTCTACTTGTCTCTTACGTAGACATGCAAGACTGGAGGGGGACACTCCTTGCACACACACACCCATGGGCTGCACACATATACATATCTGCATAAATACATACAGCCCTGAGTGAACAAGCAATTCCCACAGTAGCACCTCCGGAAAGACCAGCATTGAAAAGGTCCAGCTCAGCAGCAGAGTGGATTCATGATACTCATCATGGATAGTTCCACTGTGGTATATTGCCACTCACTGTGTTGCAGAACCAACCTTCCCACCAGAACTGGCTCCAGGCTTCAGCTCACAAGCAGGTGCTTGGGGCGGCCAAGGGGAAGGGGCGGCACTTCGGGCTCTTTGGCAGTGGGTGTCTCGGTCCCTCTCAGAGAGAAGAACCTGCCATCGAAGTGCCGCTGGCACAGTGGAGCTACCGCCAAATTGCTGTCGATCACGATCGCAGCTTTTTTTTTTCTCACCGCTTGGGGCAGCAGGAGTTGGCCCTGCTTCCCACATACCCAATAATGCAAAATCTTTATTTCTGCCCCCCATGCCCCAACTCCACACACACATTGGGGCTTGGCTGTGCCTGCTAGGCCCAGCCCCTGTGTTGGTGACGATGCAGAGGCACACTGTCCCAGGGGCATTTAAAGTGACAGTAACAACACTCAAGAAGACAGAAAGCCTTCCTGGCACACATGCATTGCTGTCTCCCTTCAGATGTTCAGCATTCTCCCCTGTTGTTGTGTTCATGGCATATCAACAGAGAAGTTAGATAAAAAACACCTTAAATACTCTTTCTGGAGTTGCAACATAACTACAGTACTTTTATCCTTAGAATCCAAAATAACACACAGTAACCAAAAAGAGAGAGAGAGAGAGAAAGCAGGCTGCTCCCTAAGACAGAGAGGTACAACTCACCGTACCTTGTCCAGGGCTGGCTTTTTCCAGACTGATTACTACTCCCACATCACATGCTTCACTACAGAGCCCCTCCTAGCCTGAAAGTAGGACCAGGAAGCCTTCTCCTTTCTACCCCTCCACCCCCACTCTCAAAGCAATAATTTGTGATTCCAATACAGTACAGTCTTCAACATACCATACCCCTGGAAAAGTCTTACTTCTTTGGCCAATTTGCTGGTTGAGCAGGGCAATGACTCTGTCTCTGCCTCTTTTGGCCCACTCAGGACATGATGCACTCCTGAGAAATAGGGAGGAAAAAGTACCTCTGCTCCTCAGGGCACAAGGACTACAACTGGGTTGGCTCTCACATGAACCATGCAAAGAGGAACAGGAAGGCTCTTTGTATCTCCCCCCTGCACACACCAACGTAAAGGCCAGCCACAACCTGGCCATTTTCTAGATTTGTTTCAATCCCACTGAATAGTGCAGCTGCAGCGATCATGGAAAAAAGCAGCCCTGACCACTTTTATAAAGGACCTTCTATCTATTTTATGCCTTAACACTTCTAAAGCCAAACCACCCTAGTCTCTCTGTGGAACTGCAGAGGGACCTGGTTAGTAGATCAGAGACAAGTGTGAATCCACTGGCCACAGATCACGTGATAGGTGAGGGAGAGCAGGAAACACAGTGTGTCATAGAATAACATAGCTCAGGGCTACAGAAACACCTACAGCTGAACTGCCTGGGTTACCAGGGCAGTGATGTGCTGCCAATATTTGAATAAGTGGCTAGAACAATGTTCCCCTTCAGTGGGTGATAAATTCCGTGCCTTGGATATGCACGTGCCTGCAAAGAGAAGTAGGGAACTCTGGAACCTCTCCACTTGTTTCTTTGTAAAACAAAAATACTCTCACAACCAAGGAAAATGGCATCACCACTTGGAAAAGAAACTTATAATAAGATGCACTTGGCCAGAAATAGACTCAGTAGTGTAGAACAGCATTCAGGCTGGGTCATTTAAATGAAGAGAGGAGTGAATGCCTGGCACAGGGGTCTGAGGTATCCTACCTTGGGAAAGGATACTAAAAATTTGTAATACTTGGGGCAATCTTGTTACGATTCTTGGTGGTAAGAGTCATCTCCAGTGGGAAAAATCTCATGACATCCAGGGAGAGGTGAACTCAGGAGGCAAGGAAATCACTCCACCCTGCTTTAATTTGGTAGCAAAATTTTACCAATGGACTCCCACGAGCCCTGTTTCAGGGAGAGCATTCCATCTTATCTCATGAATCCCATGACTCCCTTTTATCCAGGCTTTCTGCAGACAAACAGAATTTTTACCTTTAGGCCCAGATCCTGCACCAGGATCCATGCAAGCAGTTCCTGGCATCTGAATGGATCCCCAGTGAAAGTATGGGACAAAATTTCCCTCCTTCCCTTAGTATTATATTCATTTATTGAAAACTCAAAGTCTTCTTACAGGAAATGGAATCAATTAATTCCAGCATGTCACTGAAACCACATCAATAAGGTTAACTGCTTTGAATCTTACAGATTTCAAGATTGGTCAGTCTTTTTAACCAAAAAATTTTTCTGATAAGCAAAAGAGTTTAAAACCACAGGAAATTCATATATGTAGGAATATACATTCAGAAAGAATGGTCCCCAAGCATATCCAGGTTACTTTTGAAAAACTATGAGAAATAGAAAGATATCTGCTATTGCAATTCATTGCCTTTATACCGCACTGTCCTTCACACATACAAATACACTATGGTTAATAATTTAGAAGTAAAAGAATTCTTGTTTAGCCTCTGAAAAGTGCCTGAATAATTCAGAAGAAATTCTGACACCAAATAGCCTTTTCAAAGCTGAAACAGCCACTCTATGTAAAATGGTGATGAGAGATTGAAGTGACTGAACTGGCCCCCACAAGCCTCTCAGGTTACTGCTTATGGACAATAAACTCTGCAAATCAGAAGCCCATGAAAAGGAAGAGGGCTGCTCATATTCACCAGCTGAGTGCGCCAGCAAGAGAAGAGAGAAACAAAACAAGGCATTTGTTCACTTCCCATTAACAGGATATTAAAGACACAGAATGCGATTCAGAGCTCACTGAAGTTAATGGAAAGACTCCCTATGACGTCTCTGGGCTTCAGATCAGCCCCCTGATGTATTAAATGTTGAAGAAATTTTAAACTTATTCAAAAAGGCAAGAGCCATTTTTGAAGTAGAAGAGCAATGTTTACAAATTTAGAACTCATCTTAGAAGAGAAATAATAAATATATTTCCTTCTGCACAGCATAACTTGCATGTGTATATAGAGTATATATCTATATATTACATCGTATATATTACATTGCCTTTCTCATTCCTGAAAATTAAGCGATTCAGTATTTTAAGACCCTTCCTCCTCGCTCACCATTTATTTAATTATGAAGATTGTTTGGGGACATGTTCTATGAAGAGATGCGCCACAACATCATGCTGTATTGAAATGAAAAAAATTAATATTATCCGAGTAATAAATGTAAGTGATTTCTACTAAACATTAGTTCCTGCGATTGGACCCAAACTTGGGCATAAATCAGTCTATAGCGTGGAACCTAGGGGAGTTGCTTGGCACAGTTGGGCTCTGAAGTCATGGAGGCTTATTCAGCAGGGAAATCATCAGTGACATAGGTTGTGTCCAGTTTCCATGCCTGCCTAGTCCTTACATCTTTTTAGCAGGGGTGTTTGGGACTTCAACTACACCTACTGCCTATACTGCAGTCAGGCCAGTAGGGATACTGCCCAAGGAGGCTGTACCTATTGAGTTTCTGGGCTGCCCAAGAAGGCTGTAGTGGGGTGTTCACCTGCTCCTGCCTTAAAAGGCTTAAAACAACCCGGGGAGAGGGCTGTGGCAGGGAAGGAAAAGCGGGGCTGATTGGGGAAAGCAGCCTCAGCTGGGGGCCAAGCCCCAATCAGGCTGAGGCTGACTTAATGAGGGCCCAGTTGGCCCTTATAAGAGGGCTGGGGCCAGAAGCCAGAGACATAGCCTCTCTCTAGCATTGAGAGGGAGGGACCTGGCTGCAGGGAGCTGAGAAAAGGTACCTGGGATGAAGCAGGGCTGGGGGAAGGCCAAGGGAGCTAGGGAGCTCTGGCCTGGAAATCTCACAGGCTGCGGCCTAGTGGAAGACCAGTTAGGTACTGCGGTTGCAGGGGGCAGATGCAGCAGGTCCAAACCCCCTTGCCTGTGATGAGTGGTTTTTACACTGCAGTCTGCCCCAGTGAGCAGGGGCTAGATGGTGACTGGCAGTAGCCCATGACTGAGGCAAGGTGGGGATAGAGGGTTGGGGGGTTCCCCGGGGTGGGGAGACCCTGAGACTGCAGGGGCATTGCCAGGGGGCAGCACCCCAAAGATGAGGGGAAACGGGTCCTGGGAGGGACATGGGGGCCAGTGGCAGTGGGACACCGGCCTGCAGAGGGCATGCTGGAGGCTAGAAATGCTAATTCCCTAAGACAACCAGCAGGAGATGCCGCAGCAGTGAGTCCCACACCACGACAGAGGCCCACAGGGAAAGGCTGTCACTGCTTGACAACTCTGCAAGAACAGCCATGAAGGTTATGATGCCCACCAACACCACAGCACTCAGGAGAGAGGGGAAGAGGGGGAAAAGAAGAAAAGGCCATCACAGTGAGCATCCCATCCTCAGCAAAGTACAGTTTGTTGTGGTTTTAAAAAGTGACAGGAACATTGTCCATATTCACTTCCTCTGCCACCACCGAACAACTCACCAGCTAAAGTAACTGCATCCTTGGGAATTACTACAGCCTATTACCTCTGACAGCAATAGAAGGGAGAAAGCAGGTCAACTGTGGAATTCTGTGCAAGACCTGGCCTCTCTCCAGCCCCATGAATCAGAGCTGTGCCCGTTCCTATTTTGGGCTTTGAGTGTCCAAAGATTGGGTAGGTGGAACAGCATTTGTCCCATCCCATGAAGATACTAGACAGCAAAAGTTCTGTTGATGACCACATGACTAAAGCTGTTAAATGTGTATGCCCTTAACTGTAGATTGACAAAGGTTCAGAGAGGAAGAGCTAAAACGCACTTAACCTTAATCATCTGCTTCACCTGTATCTGAACCAAAAAAATCCCATTAGGACAGTTTGAAAAAGAGCCAAGATTCTTCATATAAACTGAGAATTTAAGCATTGCATGGGAAAATCCCTGTGGCTATGAAAGAGGCTGATAGGACACAGGGTGACTTCCCACTCCCTCTTCACCCAGCCATGCCTCCACACCCTGCTCCATATACATCTACACTGCGTGCAGGTAGCTCCAATAAGTCAGGAGCAGGGCAAGGGAGAGGAAGGCATGAGGCTGTATTGGCTCAAACCCTCTCATTACGACAATATTTGGAGACAGAAGAGTTTTCAACTCACTTCATCTCCTTCATTGAAACCACTGGTTGGAACAATTGGACCCCATATCTGTAAAGAGAATTTCTGCTTTCAGAAAATCTATACCAGCCCTGTTTATTTGTGGAGCTCCAACTGTGCTTTCCTGATTCCTGATCCTACTAGTCTGATTACCTATCCTAGGTATCTCTAGGGCACCCATCACCCTAGAATCTGAAAACTGAATACATGAATTCCTATTCTCCAAGTGAATCCCAGGTTCTCAGAAAGTCAGCAAAAAGGTTTACCTTCACAGAGCTCACCACTATTCCACCCAGTAGACAAAGAAGAAATCAAGAAGTACTGTAAGCCTGTACAGCTGCCCACCCTTCAGTTCCTTGTGCATATTTCTAGTATCAACCAATGACAAATCTTGAGAGCTAATTATGAATATTAAATGGCTCCATGCTTATTGAAAATAATAGGAAAGGCTGGAATTATGCTTAATAAAAAAATGTCTGGGTGTTGCAGCTAATGATGGAAGTCAATAACGTAACATAACTCTGTGTTTACACTGATCATATGACCATTTTAATCCATGATAGAATGAAGCTCTAGAACTGGAAAACTCTTTCTGATAGAAACATATTTCTGGAGACCTTTGAAAGACACGGGTTATGATCCTCATTGCAAATTCCCTCGCTCTCTCAGGGAGAATTCATAAAGTTGTCACAAACCCCCTAGAATTTATTTCATTTGTGTCAGGAAAGGGACCTTCCACCTGCTCTGCTCTGAGGATGTGTTGGGGGAAATACTGATTGCAAGTTTCAGTGTACCCAGTGGATAAGTGTGATGTAATTGTGAGAAAATTAGATAGAGGTCTAATTTGCACACACCCACGGAAAAAAAATTAAACACAAACAAATCAGCCCTAACAAATGAAAATGAGCTACATTTTTTGTCCTTGCATTGAGCAGCAATGCAAATAGAAGCAACCAGTTGCATTAAGCTTAATCAAGTTACATGAAGCATGGCATCATTCTAATCATCCTGAGTGCAGGTTTTTTATTTGTTTTTTAATGTGCTCAGGCCTTGAGGTTTCCCAAGATTTTTTTTCCACTTTCACTTCATCTTCTGAAAACTAATGCCTGCCCACTACGTCCATGCTTTTACGTCATTGTGATCTGGAGTTTTGCTCCTTTGAAAAAAATCAAGCCCAGTTTCTTAAACCTCCCTCCAACTGGTACAAAGTTGCTTTAAAATGTTAATCTGGGTGCTTTTTATGATGGTTTCTCAGTTGGGCCTAGTGGAGCAAACTATATTCCCCCTTTAAATAACCTGCTTACTTTAAAATTTGAAACCAGCTCAAATTTAAAGCCTTTTTGCTTTTAATACCTTGAAAAAATTGTTTAATTCTTAAGTGTTCACTGTAATAGGAGCAAACATCAAAGAGTGTGAATTCTTAAGTTTCAATATCTAATTTTAAATTATTTTTATGTAAACTTTAAATTTAGATTTAATAAGATTCTAATTGTATTTTTTAAAATACCATTTGCATATTGAAGACTTATTTCTGTAGGATTAGCTTACATAGTTTAAATTTAGAATATTGTTTTAAATAATCATTTGATATTTTATGAGTTATTCTACTAAATCTAAACATAATTTGTGTAAAATTACTACATAATGACTGCAAGAAATATACTCACTGAGAATTAACCACTTTATAACAGATACAAATCTTGTATTTAGCTGGTCAATAAGGCATCAATAAATATATCTTTCAAAATCTGTTGGTAATTAATATACAATGACATTTTAACATGTGTAATGAAAGACAATTTCAAGTGCTGCCCTTTGCTCTACTAGTCCAAAATAAAATAATAATATATTAAATGAGATTTGGAGCCTGAGTCTCAGGTCTACTCTAACTGCTTTTTGCTACTTCAGCAGTGCAAAGCATCCAGAAACCCAGCAGACCTAGCCTGCTGAAAATTCCCCCTACAATAGGGAATCCTGGATAGTTAAAGCAGTCATCATGTCTTAAGGTCACTCTCCCTCTCCCAGCCAGTGAGCATGTGGCTAGAGTGCCCCAGTGCTGTGTTGTCTTCTGACCACCCAAATGCACCCTTGGGGCTGTGCATAGCCAGGATTAATGTACAGCAGCCTTAAGGTCCCTAGAAAGGGAGGAATTCAAAGGAGGTGTGAAGCTATTTTTGCTCTCCTGATCCTACAGTGAGCACAGCTCAGCCACACCAGAGAGTGTGGGCCTTTAAGCATACCAAGGTCTTGTTTAACAGCAGTCTTCATTTTGGGGCTTAATCAGACAGCCAGTGGAATCTTTCCATTGGCTTCACTGGGAGTGGAATCAGGCCTCAAGACATACAAAAGCAGCCTGGACATGTTACTAGAACATAGATTATAGATTATGCATGGGCAGAGGGATTCACTAGAGAACCTGTTAATTCTTTTCCGTCATTGCCTTCTAGCATCATACAAACCCTGAATTTATAACTTACTCTAGAGGCTTGTCTTTAATATTTAAAGGGTTCTTCTACCTTTCAGATCTGAGTGGTAACATTGTTTTTGCGTTCTGGTCATTTTGCTCTATTCAGGTTAAATCGTGTATTTGGATTTTTTATTTCAATTAAAACCAACATAAATCAGACACCTGAATAAGTAGCCTGATGCTCATAGAGGTAGAGCTCCTGCAGATCTCCCACTGAGGTCAATAGCTGTCTAGAGCATTTCTTGTGAGTGCAGTTTCTCCTGATGGAAAACCTATCCAGGCAATGACAGAAATGCTGCCTCCCCTCCATAGCCAGCATGATTCATCCGTGAGGTGCTTGCAAGTAATTCTCTGTGTCAGCTTTGCAGCCACCTTCCTTTCCTCCTTCTGCCCCAGTTATATTAGCACAGAAACTAATGTTAATCCTTACAATTCCTGTCTGATTTCATTCTATTTCCTATCTAAATTAAGGCTCTACTAAATTGCGATAGAACTTAGAATATATTGGAAATGTATTATTCTTTGATCAGTGAGAACTTTCAAAGAAAGGACAGATTACCAGAAGTTCACATCACAGCCTAAATGTCTGCTTATGCCTGGACTGATCCCAGAGTTTGGATAGTCTGTAACGAATCACTGCTCAGTAATTAAAACAGCGTACAAGTCAGAACATGAGAAGAATAAAAGCTTGGAAAACATGGTTAGGTATTAGTGCCTTTGCTATCTCTTGGAATGTGGTGGCACTAACCTGTTACATTATTTAATAAGCTATAAAACCAGGACAGGAGTAAATTTACTCCCAGACAGGAGTAAAATTACTGGACCAGGTTCTGCCCACAGTTATATATATGTGCAAACTCACTGGGTTCAATGCACTTCTGAGGACAGAATTTTGCTTACTGTTAATATCTAGAGTCAATCATTGAACAAAAGCTTTATATTAGAATACTTGGAGTGTAGAAAAGAACCCCTAGCAAAATATGTATAGAATTAGTTATTGTTATATGTTTAATGCTAACAATGTTGTTAATATATTGTACAGTGCCTTAGATTTTGGTATTTCTTCCAGAAAAAAGCAATCAAGCTCTAAATCCATTAAAACTAGATGTTTGAACTGTCTCTTTTTCTTACCATTGAATATTTATTGTACTGGAAATGGGAGATTCCAGTGGTATCGTGGGTTTGGCAAAGTGTCAAATATCTTTGAAAAGTTTGGGTTGTCACAAAACTTTGAGCATGCAAATTATTTTTCCCAATATTTTTTCTTGGGAAATGTTTTTAAGAAATATGATTTTTCTAACTAAGTAGCTGATGCCCTAAATGGTTTGGGTGCTCAGTTCCCATAAGACCTCTTCTTATACGATGCTATAAGAGTTGAGATCAGATGAGGTGCACAGGCTAACAGCTAGCAGTTTAAACAGAAAGGGAGAACTCTGGAGGCAGAACATTTTCAGCGAGAAACTCACAAAAACTCTGAAATTTGCTTCCACTCTTCACTCATCAGAGTCTGAATTTATTAACTTTAAAGTCACGTTGTGAATCACTATCTATTTCTCCCACAAATAGTAGGGTAAGACACAGTGAATCAGAGTCAGTTGTGCGAGAGTTTCTGCACGAGTGGTTTGGTTGGAGCATGAAGTTTTGGATTTTAGTCCAGTTGGTAAATGCTGTTGATTTATAATAATAATTTTGTGTTCAGGCTTGATTTTTGTTTGTTTTACATTCACACTTCAAACACAGTGCTTTCTGTCTTAAAGAGGCTTTCATATTTTTTGTAAAGCAAATACATTTTAAGAAAGTGAATTATCTCAGCACTAAGGGCTCACTTTTCCCTGTATCCTGAATATGTAGTGAGCTGGGGCATAATAAGGGATTAAGAGGACTACCTTACACTAAGTGGCTTCCCAAAGAGATTCATAATGAATTATTTTGAAAAAATACCACCTCAACCTATTACGTGCATTGTTTATGCCCATTTACTCTACTTGTTTAGTGCTTTTGCATGCTAGAGGCTGTGTGTGAACAGGCTGGGATTGGTGCTCTCACAGCAAAGGAGTGTGAAAGGCTCCCCAATTGGAGAATTGAGAGAACACAACTGTTCAACAGTCCGGAGTGTACCCTGCAGAATGTCACAATCCTTCCCCAGACAAGTCCAGGAAAATCTCTACAACTTCATTCTCCATGAACCCAACTCAGAGCCCTTCTACATACTTCCCAAGACACACAACAAGGGAAACCAGGCAGATCCATTGTATCTGGCAACAGCACTCTTAGGTGTGGTCTACACTGGGAGGGGGGATCGATCTAAGATATGCAACTTCAGCTATGAGAATAGCATAACTGAAGTCGATGTATCTTAGATCGACTTAGAATCACTTACTTCGTGTCCTCTCAGCATGGGATCAATGGCTGCTGCTCCTCCGTCAACTTTGATTCTGCCTCTTGCCAAGCTGGAGTTCAGCAGTCGACGGGATAGCGATTGGGGATCAATCGATCGCTACCTGCCAATCCGGCAGGTAGTGTAGACATACCCTTAGTGAAGGAATATCATGACTCATATAAACCATCCTAAAACTACTTATTATACAAAGGACCAGTTTCTTACAAGACAGAATCAACTTCCTCCAGAAATTCCTTAACATTAACAACCTCCCTCAGAACACCATTTTCACCACCATGCACAGGCACTGGCTTCCTCCTTGCCCCAAAATGCTCAATCCCCACCCCACCCCAGGCTCCGCCCCAGACCCTGCCCCACTCCACCCCTTCCCCCAAACCCCCACTCTCCCCCTGCCTCTTCCTGTCCTCGCTATGCCCCAGGCCCCATCCCCACTCCACCTCTTCCCCCAAGCCCTACCCCTGCCCCACCTCTTCCTACCCTGCTCCACTCACACCATGCCTCTTCGCTCCCAGTTCCACCCTCTCCCCTGAGTACACCCTGCCCCTGCTACTCCCCATGCCTTCTGCACACTGCAGAACAGCTGACCATGGCAGGTGGGAGGCACTGGAAGGGAGCAGGAGGAGTTGATCAGCAGGTGGGAGGTGCTGGGGGAGGAAGGAGAGGAGATGGTTGCTAGTGCTAAGCACTCACTAATTTTTTTCCATGGGTGCTCCACAACTGGAGCACCCATGGAGTTGGCACCTATGCCACCCTGGATGTCATCTACAGAAACATCCTTCATGATGATGGCATCACTGCCTGCCTCAAATATCTACAACACTCAGATGGCCACTCAAATGCATTGCCAAATGCATCCATTTCATTCTCACCCATAACAATTTTGCATTCAGCAACAAATGCTTTGTCCAAACCATAGGAAGAACCATGAATACTAGGATGGTCACCTTGAAGAAGAATTTTTGGACAAATTCACCAATGAAACCAATGATGCATCTGAGATACATCAAGGATATTTTCATCCTCCGACGGACTACGTAAACTCCCTGAGATTTCCACTGCAACTTCAACAACCACCAGCCATACATCAAAATCTCTCTAGAACTGGGGTTCTCAAACTGGTGGTCAGGACCCCTCAGGGGGTCATGAGATCATTACTTTGGGGGTCACGAGCTGTCAGCCTCCACCCCAAATAGTGCTTTGCCTCCAGCATTTATAATGGTGTTAAATATATACAAAGTATTTTTAATTAATAAGAGGGGGTCACACACAAAGGCTCGCTATGTGAAAGGGTCACCAGTACAAAAGTGTGAGAACCACTGCTTTAGAACACTCCCACACAAGCATCAATTTCTTGGATACCATGATCAGCTTCAACAATGGAATCATAGGTGCCGACTCTGTGGGTGCTTAAGGACTGTGGCACCCACAGGGAAAAAATGGTGGGTGCTGGGCACCCATCAGCAGCCCCTCTATCAGATCTCTGTTCACCCCAGCCCCTCCCACCCACCAGCATGCCCCACAGATCAGCGCTCCTCCCTCCCTCCCCATGCCTCCCACCTGCCGCAAACAGCTGTTTTGCGGCATGCAGGAGGTTGGGAAGAGCTCTCCAAGCAATAAAGCTACCACCACTTGTTCAGGGTGTTTTTTTAATCACCAGGGGCGCTCTCCTCTGGTGATAAAGCGTGGCTACACTGCCCACGGCCATGGCAGCACGACTGCGCTGTATCGCAGATAGTGTAGACATTCAGTCAATGACTTTTAGGGTCACACTAGCTTTATGGCTCTCACAACAATCTGTAACCCAGTAACCCTCCTTTGTCCTACGATTGCAAGGTGTTAACTGCCTTGAATGGTCTCTTGCAACATGCGTTAATATCTTTTCTTAACAATCTGTTCCAAATTGTATTTAGCTGGGACACTCTTGAGTACCTTTCCCAGCCCTAAAGAAGAGCTCTGAAAGCTTGACTCTTTCACCAACAGAAGTTGGTCCAACAAAAGATATTACCTCACCCATCTTATCTCACTTGTATTGGGAAGCATACTAAATAGGTATATTCCCAAAACATAGAATTAATGTACAGGAAAAATCACTATCCTCCACCATGCCATTCCCATGTCTCTGTTTGAAAACAACCATCATTGTATTTTAAATCAAGAGGTCCAGGATTCTCAGTCTGTATTATAGCTTCAATAAACATGATCTTCTACCTCTCCTTTTCTACTTTTCTTACATGAAGATTTACAATAACAGGAAAGCAAAGATTGTTCCATGTTTAAAACTGGAACTTCCATTTACTTTTCAAAAAAGGAACTTAACATGATTTCCTGCAAAAGAAGTGGGGAATGGGGATATCATGTACTAATTCCCCTTTAAGCTTGGTTCTGTGTTTTAGAGCTTAATTCTAAGGTGTAAAAGAAAGATGAACTGAAGATGGACTCCTGGGAGTACTTCCCTCAACAAAAGTATCCCATGCATATATCTGGTCTCTGATTTAACTACAATCATGGTCACTCATTTATAAGACATAGAAGCATTGACTTTAAGGGCACCACTAGAGTAAATAACAGCTTGCCAGTGCAAATAAGGAGTTCATAATGTGGCTCGTATAGTGCCAGATAACAAAGTCTTTATATAGGTATTCTATATAAAAAGGGAAACTGCCTCCTAAATATAATCCTAACGTGAGTAGAAGAAAATGATCCCCCATGAGTCCACCTCTCAGGATTAGAGCCAATCAACACTTCTAATTCAAAAACTTTTCCCCCAAAAGAAACAGAGCATTTTTTCAAAATGAGAATTCTGGTGGAAACTTTGTTTTTCAAAATTATGTAGTTTTTCAGCCACCAACCTGAAATTTGGGGGGTTTTCCTCTTCTCCCCTTGCCCCACATATTCCTTTCCTCCTTTTTCAGTGGCAACATGGAAAAAGGGAAAAGGGAGGGAAATAGAAAAAAGGGTGAGGAAGGAAGAAGAAAAAGGGGACCCAAAAATTGAAAGAAGAAAATTTTCCATTGAAAAACTTTTCATTATAATTTTTACAAAGTGAAAAAAAAAATTGGACAGCTCTCATCAGGATCAAGTTCCTATTTCTGCTAGTGCAACATATGAAGACATATCCAGCAGCCTGTACAATTCTGTCTTTAGGGGAGCTCCTAGGCAGCAAAATGAGAGCCCATGAGACATATCAGCATTCCCTCTGAGCATGCATATTTGAGCCCTCATATCAAGATTGTGAGCAACAAGAATTGCTAGCTTTGAGTGTGCCTATATCTGAAGTGAAAGGCCACACTACAGCGCAATTTTTGTAATTAGAATCAGGATTGGCCACAACACAAGTTAAGTTAAGGCATGCCCCACAAAAGCTTCACAGCCAAGCTTCTTTATTAAGAAATGAACCTGATGAAAGCAAGTTTATAATCAAAGCGATTTTTCCAAGTAAATCTGTGCACATTTACTCTTGGTTCGTAAAGGAAAGTATTCAAGAAGCAAAAATAGGAAAAGTGGAATAATCTGTATCATGTTATGTGTTTTCTTATTACATGTCCACAGACATGACCTTCATTAACAGGAGTGACTCTAGGAAAATGGCATTGGGGGCCAGCATACAATGTGAACCCAAAACAACCCCTGAGAAGATTTGTCTGCCAGCAAAGCCAGGAGTAACGTCAGCCAAAGAAGTCAACCACAAATCCAGAGGCGGCTGCTGGAAAAAATACATTCCAGGTCCTATAGTCAGCTGCCAAGTACACCCCATGATTATAGCTATGGACTTTGGAGAACACAGAGGAAGAAGGTGAAAAGGAATAGGCTTAACATTGCCTCCATCAGGAGCAGGCAGTGCCAAGACAGCATTGATATTACCAGTAAATTCCATTTTGCTTTGTACATGCATTATTTTTATGCAGATACTAGCTATATATTTTCAAGAGGAGACAGGAGATTTTATCTTTTTTGGCAGCAAACATAGCTCTCAGCACAAGTGATAATGGCCTTACATTACATGGCCTTTTGCCCCAAAGGATCCCAAAGAATTTTGCAGACTTAAACTGATATACAGCCAATGTAAGCAGGGATATATTCATCTACCAGTGAAATGTAGCCATTTCTGGAATGACCTGTGACAACTGCTAAGCAGCGCTACAGAAGTAGCACATCATAGTTTAGACTGGGAAATGAAGAATACTTTGCCCAATTGAAATTAGATGCAGAAGGCAGAATATAAATTCCCAAACTGAAATTCAGCCAGCACACCAAGGTCAAAACTGCTATTCTAAAATAAATAGACAAAAGATCATAAAATCTTTAATTATTACAACTAGTTACAACCTTTGTTTTACAGCACCTCCAGCAACACTGTCCTCAGCAAGATGCTGGAACACTGATTCACTATTGATTGACATTAATGCCACCTACTGAATCAACACCTCACTGTATTCTGCAACTAGGTGTCCTTTAAAAGTTTCCCATCCAAGGACCTCCCAGGCTGATCCTCCTTCAAATTGACAGGATCACAGTGAAAATGAATATGGGGGGCTGCCATGGCAAAAGCTCACTGCTTGAGCAAAATCTTGAATTTAACCCAGGGAAAATTTCGCCACTTTCACAGTGAAAGCAATTATTTGTCATTGAAACTGAAGAGTTTTGTTGCCAAAAATGGCATTGTAGTGTGTACGCCTCCACTGTTTTGCCATCAAAAGCTGCCTTTTAGCGACAAAACTCTGCAGTGTAGAGAAGGTCTAACAAACCACTTATTCTCATGAAGATGCTGCCAAAAATTTTAAACCATTATGCTTGCCTTAGGAAACATCTCTTCGTTAGGTCTGTGCAAGTCTTAAAAAACTTGTCAAACGTTCATAAACCTCAGGAGAGCTTAAACAATATTTTTTGTCACTGCTTTTAAATACATCATCTCTCTTATTCAGTTTCAAAAGCGATGAGCCTGATTAAGTCAAGGTGGGCAGAATTTTAAGGTTTTTTTCCCCGCAAAATTAAAACACTTTAATCTGGTGTGGAATTCTATAAACTCCTTTAAAAAAAAAAAGTTTAAACCAGAAAAAATTGCCTAACCTCCCAAAAATTTCACAAGAAGTTCAAGGAAAGTGCACTAAAAAGTCCTGGAAATATTGAAAATTAACAAATGTGAAGCAAATACTAGGTTTGGTGCTTCCTGACATGCTTATCCAATATATGCAACCCTAACTTATTTATCTTATAGACTGGTCCCTACATACTTGTGAGCCTTGACCTGTAAGTTACAAGTCTGAATAGAGAAGATAACACAAATGAAGTCTGTTTTTCTCAATTAAGGAGATCAGGGACATAACAGAAAGATACCTAAAAAGGCACATCATTAACAGCTAGATTTTCAAAGATAGGCACACCCAGTTGCACATAATCATATGCCTATTCCTAATTTATATACACAAACACCTACTCTGCATATATAAATCAAGTTTTTGCTCACACAGTGAGTATTGGAATGCTTAAATTAAACACATACAAGTGTACACACACACTTAATTTTGACAATCTAGCCCGGTCTTCTTCCTGTTTCCACAGGAAGGTGAACAGATAGGACCACATCCAATAGAGTATCTACAGTTTGTCAAACTGGGAAAAGCTCTGCTGGAGAAGATTGATGTGCTGACTGAGACAAATATTAAACCAAGAAAAAGCCGAGTGTTTTTTGCAAAAGTAAATTGGCAGCTTTAGAGAGATGTGCAATTTCTCACATTGTGATACCAAAAAAATTTTCTCTTTAACTTCCCAGTAAAAGTGGGCAAAAAGGATGTTTTGGTTCACTGGCAATTCCAAAATATCAAAAAAAAATCAAATAAAAATGAAAAAAAATTTTGAAAATTTTTAGAGAATCGAAAAATAAAAAAAATTAGTCAAAACAAAGTGAAATGTTTTGGTAATGTCAAACATTTCATTTTGACTTGAACATTTTTTTATTTAGATTGTCAGGAATTTTGACAAAAGAAAGGAAAGAATTCACAAAATGGCTGGAGGAGGAAGATCCTCCTTTATAATCCTTAACCCAGTGGTTCAGTTGAATGATATGGAGAACAGATTTGAATTTGGGTCTCCTCCAATGCAAGAGACTTCCCCAGCCACTGGGCTATTCTGATAAGGGGCTTCCTCAGTCTTGCCTATTCAAGCTATTTCACTTTTTACAAATAATTAAGTAGTAATCAGAGGGATCTCAACAAGGATTTGAACATGGGTCTCTCGCCTTTCAAGTAAGTGCCCTAACTGTCAGGCTATAGACTCATCTTCACTCTTTTTCTCTTGGTACGTCTACACTATGGGATTATTCCGATTTTACATAAACCGGTTTTGTAAAACAGATTGTAAAAAGTCGAGTGCACGCGGCCACACTAAGCACATTAATTCAGTGGTGTGCGTCCATGGTCTGAGGCTAGTGTCGATTTCTGGAGCGTTGCACTGTGGGTAGCTATTCCATAGCTATCCCATAGTTCCCTCAGTCTACCCCACCCCTTGGAATTCTGGGTTGAGATCCCAATGCCTGATGGGGCAAAAATCATTGTCACGGGTAGTTCTGGGTAAATGTTGTCAGTCATTCCTTCCTTCGGGAAAGCAACGGCAGACAATCATTTTGCGCCCTTTTTCCCTGGATTGCCCTGGCAGACGCCATAGCACAGCAACCATGGAGCCCGTTCAGCTTTTTTTTTACTCTCATTGTATGTGTACTGGATGCCGCTGACAGAGGCGATACTGCAGCGCTACACAGCAGCATTCATTTGCCTTTGCATGACAGCAGAGATGGTTATCAGTTGTTCTGTACCATCTGCTGCGCCATTGTAAATTGGCAATGAGATGACAGTTATCTGTTGTTCTGTACCATCTGCTGCTGTCATGGGTGCCCCTGGCTGAGGTCAGCTGGGGGCACAAAGACAAAAATAGGAATGACTCCTTGAGTCAATTTCTCCTTTATGGTAACTAAAAATAGAGTCAGTCCTGCCTAGAATATGGGGCAAGTGTACTAGAGAACCAGTGTATCAGAGAGCACACCCACTCCATGTCAGATCCTGCAGAAATGATGAGCTGCATGCCATTCTAGGGGATGCCCCTGCAACAACCCCACTCATCGCTTCCCTTCTCCTCAAACCTTCCTGGGCTACCGTGGCAGTGTCCCCCCCATTTGTGTGATGAAGTAATAAAGAATGCAGGAATAAGAAACACTGACTTGTTACTGAGATAAAATGAGGGGGAAGCAGCCTTCAGCTGCTATGATAGTCCAGGTAGTACAGAATCTTTTCTTTACACATGAAAGGGAGGGGTCTGATGGAGCTCAGCCCCCAGTTGCTATGATGAGGACAGTTACCAGCCATTCTGTACCATCTACTGGGAATGACCAGGAATCATTCCTATTTTTACCCAGGCGCCCCCAGCCAACCTCACCTGAGGCCAGCCAGGAGCACTCACGGGCTCATGACCAGGACAGCTATCAGTCCTACTGCACTGTATTGTCTGCCACCGGGGAGGGGAGGAGAGAGGATGCTACTATTTACTGCTGCAGCACCATATCTACCAGCAGCATGCAGTATACATAGGGTGACATATAAAAAAGTCAAGAAACGATTTTTCCCCTTTTCTATCACTGAGGGGGAGGGGTGGTAAATTAACAAGGTAGACCCTGAACCACCCCGGACAATGTGTTTGACCCTACAGGCATTGGGAGTTCAGCCAAGAATGCAAATGATTTTCGGAGACTGTTGGGGACTGTGGGATAGATGGAGTCCTCGGTACCCCCTCCCTCCCTCCATGAGCATCCATTTGATTCTTTGGCTTTCCATTACGTATGTCACGCAGCATTGTGCTGTGGACTCTGTATCATAGTTTGGAGATTTTTTTCAAATGCTTTGGCATTTCATCTTCTGTAACAGAGCTCCGATAGAACAGATTTGTCTCCCCATACAGCAATTAGATCCAGTATCTCCCATATGCTCCATGCTGGAGCTCTTTTTGGATTTGGGACTGCATTGCAACCCGTGCTGATCAGAGCTCCATGCTGGACAAACAGGAAATGAAATTCAAAAGTTCACGGGGCTTTTCCTGTCTACCTGGCCACTGCATCCGAGTTCAGATTGCTGTCCAGAGCGGTCACAGTGGAGCACTGTGATACCGCCCGGAGGCCAATACCATCAATTTGCGGCCACATTAACCCTAATCCGATATGGTAATACCGATTTTGCACTACTCCTCTCGTTGGGGAGGAGTACAGAAACCAATTTAAAGAGCCCTTTATATCGATATAAAGGGCCTCATTGTGTGGACGGGTACAGCGTTAAATCGGTTTAACGCTGCTAAATTCGGTTTAAACGCGTAGTGTAGATCAGGCCTCTGAGGCACTTCATAAAGTATGTCTTCACTTCAAGCTGTCTGGGTAAAGTCCATACCCCCTGATGGAAATAGCATGCTAAGAATAGAATGTAGCTGTCATGCGAGGGGCTAGCCACCCAAGTACATACTCATCCAAGATGCTAAGGATGTACTCAGGGTAACTAGCCCCTCCCACCATGGTGATTATACACAGTCAGAACTAGCCCAGGTATCTCTCCTTGAGCTGAGATTTCCATCCACAGCTCAAAGCACAGACATATCTAAAGTCATCCATGAGGACAATTAACAGTCATTGGTCCAGGGGCAGAAAGTGAGAATGACTCTTAGCATGGTAGTTAGGGAAGCAGTATCACCACATCCTCCTCCAGCCATTTTTGTGAATCCTTTTCCTTGCTTTTGTCAAAACCCCTTAAAAATCTAAACAAAATTTTACGGGTCAAAATGAAACATTTTGTTTCAACATTACCAAAATCTGTTGACTTTTCAGTCTGAATGAAACTACTGTGGGAACTGGACATAAATTTGCAAATTGTTTCAGTCAACCCAAAACTTTCTTTTTCAGTTAACTATTCACCCCCCAAAAAATTCTCCTGGCTCTACTTCCCAGAAGCACTTCCCTGATGAAGAATCCCTCTGATGAGGATGCCTGACGAAAGACACTGATAGATCTTCCCTGATCTTCCCTGATGAAGAATCCCTCTGATGAAGATCCCTGATGGTCATTGTGCCCTGATTTTCCATGACTGCACAAAATGACATTGCAGTTCTCAATGATGCAGTTTGGAAAGTTAAAAGGATCTTTCCCATTAGCACTTTAATTTCATGTGAAGAGTAAGGTGCAGTTTTAGCCTTTGCTACTTATGGATAAATGTATTTTTTCAGAATGTGGCCAAGTCCTCCTTCAAGATCCTCCAGGAGCAGAGCCAACAAGCAATTATGAAAGGCAACAAAAGAACATTTGACACTGTTTTCTGCCTATGCTTAACAAGAACCTCATAGTTGGGACTCCAGTTTGCATAATTTTGGATTTTAGAAAATATGAAACACCTTAGGAGATGGAATTTACCATGAGGTGATTCCATCTCAGGCACTGAACCCACCCAATTTTATTACTTACGCTTTCAATAGACTGGGAAAAGCTTCAACATTGCATCTGAAAAATTCATGAACTTTTCCTAAAAAAATACCTGAAGCTCTGGCATCTACACACTTTTCAAACATCAACACAGACAAAAAGCTGAGACTTCAAATAAATCTTACCAGACCTACATTTAAGTAAAAATCAATGTATATTACTCATTTTCTGGTATTTCATTTAAATAAACAACCCTTTGTCTAGTCTTTCCTTAGGTACCCTTGCAACATACCATATGTACAACCCTGCCTTTATATAATTCAGACTCCTGCTTCTGACTAAGGTGAAAGAATCAAGGGAATGCTGGGGAAGTAGGGGTCAAACAAAAGCAAAAAGAGGGAGCTGAAGATAGGCTGGGCAATGTCTTTTCAATAGCTGCACAAAGTAACAGGAAAGGTGTGGCATTCCTGGCTGCAAGCTGGAGTCAATGTCAGGAACCCCCTTCCTCATTGGCAGCATTGACTGCATGCCCTCCTCACTCATGGTGCAGTAGAATACAATTTTAATTAAGGAACTTAGTTCCAACCTCAGTTTCTGCTGTCTCTGACTGTATCATCTATCTATATATTGCACCCATCACTGTGGTATCTGTGGGTATGTCTACACCGCATCTGCAAACAAACTTGCCAGCTTGGATCCACAGACTCACACTAGCGTGGCTTTGCTAGCACTCTAAAAATTGCTATGTAGAAGATGCATCTTGGGCTGGAACTCAGCCGCTGAAGCCTATATCACAACAGCTTCTACACAGCTATTTTTAGAGAGCCAGCACAACCCTCATTAGCATGAGTGCATTGACCCAAGCTAGGAGGCTCTCTCTCAGATGCAGCGTAGAGGTTGTGCTAAACCTTCTTTGTTGGTGTGCTAATAGGAGTCCACTTACTGACTGCACTCTTTCCTGTGGCAATCAGTGAAGTGTGCTTTCTAAGGCAGTGAATGTCCTCAGCCTAGCCTTGTGGCACAGGGGCACTGGCTCTGCCAAAGCATCAAAGTAATAAAGAAGTTTCTACAACATCATTCCTTAGAGCCTTGGCTGAAAGAGGAGAATAAGAGAAATAGTGGAGTAAGGAAAAGGAAGGAAAGAGAAACAAAGAGGAAGATAAAAGAAGAGGAGAAACAGGGAAATTGGTTCTAATTCTCCTCTCACTTACATCAGTTTTACACCAGTGTAATTCCGGTCAACTTCAGTCAATGTAGTCCTGATTTACACTGATATTATATTGTATATGTAAGAGGAGAATCAGGTTCATTGTTGCAACAGCACCATTATCCCTTGCTAGTTATTATTTATTATTATTATTATTATTCAACTAAGCTGGCAATTCCAGCACTTACTGTTTCTCTCAGGTTGCCAATCAGCCCTACCACCATAGATTTTAAGGATTTTTTCCTATTAGACTTACTTCCTAGGCTGCTGCTACACCATAACATGCTCCCCCCAAGTTACCAGTTCTCATGATCTCTTGAAATCCTGTAGTAGTCTCTTGAATATTTATGTTTAGTTAATATTAAAGATGGTCAGAAAATGGGTTTTCCCACACCCCAGTGGAAAATTTCAATACTGTGCTCAAACACAGGTGTAACTAGAAAAGAAACAATAATCAAGTCTCAAAATAACAACTCTTCTCTCTAGAGAACTAAAGTGTTATTTAACTATTTGATATTTGTATTTCTTTGGCCTTGCTCAGGAAGGAGGTGAACCAGAGCCTGTAATGGAAGCCTTTACACATACGTACACCGAAATGCAGCCCTAGTTTAACTCCATTGACTTCAATAAACCTCAACTAGGGATGAATTTGGCCACAAAATCTTTTCCACATTTTTCCATAAATTCTATTTTCAAAACCGCCCTCAGAAAACTCATTCAACGTTCATTCCGTGATTTGATTTTGAACTTTCACCCACCTCTATGGTCTCCTTGGACATGTTGCTGAACTTTGTATAATTGGAAGTAAATTAAAACTGCTGCTGGGATATGCTAGTGAAATCAAGTAAACTGAAAGTATCTTTCAAAGTCAAAGCAAGGGCAAAAATTTACTGAGCAGGCTAAGTTAAGCATGCTTGATGGCTCACAGTTGGCATGCTGAGACCATTACTTATTGTGCTCTCCATGACTGATTCAGAGCCACACTGTTTGGCCACACTTCCTCTGCTCCAGCTTGCTGTCAGATAAGTTATTCCCAAACTGTAAAACTTGCATAACATCATTATTCACAAATATTCCAGAGATAACAAAATCATAGAAGATTAGGGTTGGAAGAGATCTCATGGGGTCATCTAGTCCAATCCGCTGCTCAAAGCAAGATCAACCCCAAATAAATCATCCCAGCCAGGGCTTTGTCAAACTGGGCCTTAAAAACCTCTAAGGATGGTGATTCTACCACCTCCTTAGGTAACCCATTCCTGTGCTTCACCACCTTCCTGGTGAAATAGTTTTTCCTAACATCCAACCTAGACCTTCCCCACTGCAACTTGAGACCATTACTGCTTGTTCTGTCAGCTGCTACCACTGAGATGTGACTGCACTGCCTTTTATGTATAATGCATGTGTATGTTTTCACTGCCTTTGTCCTTAGTTATCTTTTGTAGTTACCAGACATTAAGTAGAAACAGTTTTCGTATCCTGAGACAATTTAGGATTTTGACATTTGCCCATTCTGAAACAAGACAAAAAGTTGAAATCTCAAAATTTTTCAAGAACCAAACATTTGAAAAAAAAATTGGATCTGAGCACTCAGTGCATTTCAATTTGATAACTTCAACATGTTTCATTCTGATTTTAGCCTTATTTTAAACAAATGAACCTTTTTCTTGGGTGTAAATTAATTACAATTTTAAAATGAAGTGTCATTTTGAATACAAAAAATGAAACTTCTTTATGAAAAGGTAAAAACGGCACATTTGAACATTTTCAAACCATTTAAAACAAAAGTTTGAAAAAGGAGTTCACCAAATATGACTTTTTCTCCCAAACAACTTTGGTTTTGACAAGAGTACATTTTCCAACACATTTCACTGAAAAAATTCCATAGCAGTTCTAACATTGCGTAGCATTATAACAGCAAGATGCAGAAGGCTAATTGCTTTTAAAGTCTGTGGTACAGAGCCTCTGCTGCAGTGCAATCACCTGGCACTGCACTGCCAATAGATTTTGGTCCTAAGCTCCACATAGCTAGTCAGCTCCATAACCATTCTTTGGTGGCAAAGGGCTGGTACACCAGCTTCAACACTTCCCCTCTTCCCTACTGCTGTGATAGGAGCATGCCCAGTGCTTCTCTAGGCTGATCTCGAGCTGCCTAAATCAACCCCTTGAATCCATTGGCAGCTAGCATAACTTAGAGCAGCCTTAAGTCTGTTCTTAAATTCTTGCAGGGGGACTGGGCTTTCACACAATCATCCAAGAATAGGGAGAATCCCAGAAAGGTAGTTCTACACTCCCTCTTCTGATGTGTGCTCCTCAACTAAAGCAGAGCATCTTAACAGTTTTATTATGGTGCTCTCATCTCTTTTCTTTAATCCTAACACAGTTTCTCTTTCTGTGGAATCTGGTGACTTTGCTTTTGACTTTGCCTTGTTTCTCGTTCTGTGAAATCAGGTGACTTTGCCTTCAAGCTTGGATTTTTTCTTTCTTTGCTGCAATAACTGTCTTCCATCTAATTTTTGTAAGACAACTAACTGTTACTCCTTCTCTTCAAGGAATCACAACGTGTGACCTCTTATGCCTCTCCTAATTTTTGCTTTTTGTTCTTACATAGTGATACCAATATTAGTTGGGTTCTCTATGGAGTGAAATATCTTATTCCTTTTTCTGTGAGCTGGTTTTTTCTTGCTCTAATGTGCCTCCAAATATTCCATGCCTCAAGAGAATCATTTGTCATCAGATAGTCTTTTTTCCCCCTATACTCTGCCCATTCATCCAGATTATAACATTTTTTACTGAATTTGGCAATCCAAGAAGATGATCATTATAGATCTTGGTGGAAAGACTGGATCTTTTTGGTTTTGGTGTTAATGCTTTAGGACCCCTTTCTAAAATACTATAAAATCATAGATTTCAGACTTCTTTAAGTAACAGAGGCCAAATTTCCGGCACTGTTATTTTCTGCATCCTCAGGAACACCATAAATTCTATTATTGTTCCTCATGGTGTATTCCTCATGGGGAAATCAGCACATTCCACTCTTTAAAGCCTTTTTGTTTTAATAGGAAAATGAGAGTTGTGTCTCTTGCACAACTGTCTTCCTCACTTAATTAAAATCTCTCTCTCTTCTTGCCTGCCCAAGCTCTCTTTAATTTCAGAAATAGTGCTAGTTAACTCACCAAAAGAGGCAGATGATTCTTTTCTGAAGTCTTTCAGCTCACTGTTGCTAAATCTTGTGATTTTATCATGAGGCTTTTAACATCTGGTATTCTTCCGAGCTGCTATTTTGTGAGAATCTCAGCTTTCATTTGTTTTTAAAAGTACATTTCTAGCTCTCATGGTTGTAGAAGAAAACTTGAGTGTGTCATGAACATTGAGTAAAGGCTAACATCACAGAAGGCAAATAAAACCAAAAATATATTTTAAGATAACCTCATGATTTCTGGGAACCTGGTTCATGATTTTTGAATGCTCAAGGTTGGCAACACTGCAAGTCTGACATCCAATCGCTGTGCCTAACTGTGTCTTTTCTTTTGTTGACTCATTGCACATCCTTCCTTTCCTGGTTCTGAATGATATAGGAAACTCTTATACAACTTTCCCAGTACTTTCAGAAAGACTTCTCTGCACGTAAATATGGATGTGGATGAATGGTGGCAGGCACTCTGCTATTTAGATAGCCCTATCACTCTAATATCTGAGGGCCCAAGGCTCTATCAGTGTGGCACCCATCCTTTGCCTAAGGAGTTTTCTCACTTACAATGAATTTCCAGCAACTTCACCCCCTTGGTTGAAGGATACCTCATTTTGCGATCTCAGGAGCTCTGGCTTCTTTAGTCCCACAAGTGATGGATGCCAAAATGGCTTCTCCTCTCTTCTTATATCTCCCCAAACTTACTGTTTTATCTCCAGACTCAGGATGACCTCATGATGTTCTTCCTTTCCTGTGGACTTCCCATTCCCCTGCTGATTCACATGCAAATGGAACTTTTACTGGGTTTGGTCACACCTTGCTTATTTTCACTGGAGACAGATATATAGCTGCCTTTCCTTTTGTCTGGGAGAAAACCTGTTTCTCCGTGTGTTTGGTCACAGACTTCAAAGCAGAATATCATTAACTATCCATATTTTCTCATATAGTGTTAATACATGCATTTCACAAATATATTAATCACCAGTGTGTCATTAGCATTCAGAAAAGACCTTACCTTTTATAATATGGTAATACACCTCTACCTCAATTTAACTCTGTCCTCGGGAGCCAAAAAATCTTACCACGTTATAGGTGAAACCGCGTTATATCGAACTTGCTTTGATCCACCGGAGTGCGCAGCCCCACCCCCTGGAGCACTGCTTTACCACGTTATATCCAAATTGGTGTTATATTGGGTCGCGTTGTATCGAGGTAGAGGTGTATTGTATACAATTACTTGATTTAATTACTTATCATTTGAGGTTCAGAGCCCTACAAGAGGCTATCTTGCCTACTTGCTAAGTTGATGGATTTGTTTACCTTTTATTTAAGTGTGCATTCATTGTCTGTGCCTGACAACAAGCAAATACACATTCCTTTGTCTAAGGCAGTCTGGGCTTATGCATTGCTTGCCAAACACATTTTAGGAACATAATTCTAGCACATATTTAAAACTCTTTGTACACACCTTGTACATACATCGTGCTAGAATAGATTTAGAATCTGGCAGATTGCCAGGGAGAGTGGATTCAAAATGAGAATGTCCTATCCACAGATATGAGGTGTTGAAACTCAGGTTCTGAAAAGAACCTCACCCCGTAGTTTATCCAAAGTACTATGGCAAGCACAGGGTGGGAAATGATCTGTCTCTGACAACAGTATAACTAACTCCTTGAACTGTATTCAGAAGTCAACTGAGCATCACTGCAGAGACTTGAACACAGCTGTTTTGTATTCACACCAAACAAGTGGAAGGTGGCAGCATTCATCACTAGCTGGCGCTCTCATGTGAACAGCAGTTCACACTGAAGGTTAAAAAAAAAGTGTATTTCATTGACACTTGGCTTGTAACTTTAATTAATGTGTCTCAGATTTTAGCCAGGTTGGTGTACTGTACCTAGTTTTTGATCAAAGGATGTTTTGTATAATAAGTTCATAGATGAAGAGTCCAACTTAAACCTGTCAAAACTCTATCACTTCAAAAAGGATCCATTTATCACATGTTTTAAATTCTTGGAAATAAAATTTCCCTCTTTAAGTAGAAAGAATTTGATTGTTTTCTTCCTGACTGTACTACTGTGATGTAAGAGGACATTACTTAAAAAACTGCATTACTGAACTTATGCCATTAGCAGCTGCATTATCATTTGAATGTTTCAAAACAATTGGATCAATAAATAAATCTTAGAATACAATGTTCAGTTTATTTTTCTATCTACTTTTAAATGACATTCTAAGTAGAAAT
This sequence comes from Gopherus evgoodei, assembly GCF_007399415.2. Taxonomy (NCBI): domain Eukaryota; kingdom Metazoa; phylum Chordata; order Testudines; family Testudinidae; genus Gopherus; species Gopherus evgoodei. The sequence goes on from NC_044324.1 coordinate 76,061,466, forward strand.
ACTGTGGGGTTTTATTCAAACAGCAGCAAGCCCTGCAGCTGTAGTCATGAGCATTATAGTCATATACAATAAGAAATGAGTTCAATTCATTAAGGAGACTATGTGGTCCAGTGATTACAACAAAGGACTGAGAGACAGGCAATTCCTATGTTCTCATACAAGCTAAGATTCATTCCTTCTGTGACCTTGAGGAAGTCAATTGACCTTCTTGTGCCTTTGTCAAATCAGTTATAAAAACTGGACCTCACTGAAAGACCTGTGTTACTGTACTGTAGAGAGTCCTAAGGTAAAAACATTACCAAAATCATGGTAATGAAGTGATGCAGGGCCAAACTTCTTTCACGCTTTGTGATTTGTATTTCATAATTTGAACTGCAGTCACTCAGAGAGCCATTCAGTCCATGAGCCCATTTGTTTCTCAGTGAATTAAATTGGAATACTTCTCAATCATTTAGATAATCAGATGGGAAGGAGGGAGGATTAAGTCCTCATTTTTCTCACACTGGTCTATAAGAACATTGGAATTGCACATATTTGTTAAAAGTTCATACAAAGCTAAAGAGTTCCAAATGTTTCCTTTTCTTAAATGCATGTTTCTTCCAAATCATGTGTATTTAATCTTTGCCCAAATTTGAGTTATGTCAATCCTACATAATCCAAGTGATGCTATAACCTACAGAATTTATGCATGTGCTTTTTAATGGCCTATGGCAGGGATAGGCAACCTATGGCACATGTGCCAAAAGCGGCACATGAGCTGATTTTCAGTGGCACTCACACTGCCCGGGTCCTGGCCACTGGTCCAGGGGGGTACTGTATTTTAATTTAATTTTAAATGAAGCTTCTTAAACATTTTAAAAACCTTATTTACTTTACGTACAACAATAGTTTAGTTATATATTATAGGCTTATAGAAAGAGACCTAAAAACGTTAAAATGTATTACTGTCATGCGAAACCTTACATTAGAGTGAATAAATGAAGACTCGGCACACCACTTCTGAAAGGTTGCCGACCCCTGGCCTATGGTTTGTCAATACAGGAAGATATTAACAAGACCTCTCTACAAACGAATTGAAAAAAACTATAGTATTAATAGATGCAAAGTCATTCCATTCTAAAATATCTTTACAACAATAGTGATTATTAAAAACAGCATTTCTGCCACTGAAACTAAATGCTCACATCATAGGAATTGCCTTTATATGTTCCCTAATATTTTGGGGATAAAATGGGAGTTATAATTTTATTTACACAAAGACAACAGTGATTGTACAGTCAGGGGCGGCTCTAGACATTTTGCCGCCCCAAGCGGGACGGCATGCCACAGGGGGCGCTCTGCCGGTCGCTGGTGCCGCGGCTCCAGTGGACCTCCCGCAGGCGTGCCTGCGGAGGGTCTGCTGGTCCCACGGTTCCACCAAAGCTGCGGGACCAGTGGACCTTCCACAGGCACACCTGCGGGAGGTCCACTGGAGTCATGGGACCAGCAACTGGCAGAGCGCCCTCCATGGCATACCGCTCTAAGCACGGGCTTGGCATGCTGGGGCCTGGAGCCGCCTCTGTGTACAGTACAGGGCAAACATAGGGTAACAATGAACCAAAGATAACAAATATGTCTGTAACCAAGATACTTCTGAATCTGCTTTCTTTAGGGGCACTGCTTCTTCACTGTTTGCATGGAAGGAATGCATTAGCATCATCGAAATTCACTTAGAGAGAAATAATACCTCAAGCACCTAACTGTTACACTGCAAAATAGAAAGTGCTGTTAGAGACTGTGGATTTATACTAATCCTGCACTTTTTATAATTGAGTTCCCTTGTCTTAGATGAAGATTGAGACTATGTATACTGGAGGTTTTGTTCCCCTAGCATGAGATGCTGTGCTGCCCCTCTAAGAGTATGTCTACACTGCAATAAAACACGGGCGGCTGGTCCATGTCAACTAACTTAGGCTCACAGGGCTCAGGCTGCCGGGCTATAAAATTGCAGTGTAGATATTTAGCCTGGGCTTTGAGGCCCCAGGACTGGGGAGGGTCCCAGAACCCAGGCTCCAGGCCAAGCCTGAACATCTACACTGCAATTTTATAGCCTGGAGCCCATGCCCATGAGCCCAAGTCAGCCGACACAGGCCAAATGCAGGTGTTTTATTGCAGTGTACATGTACCCTAAGTGCCCTTTCAATCCTGAGCTCCTCTGGAGGCATCCACTGAAATGTAGTCAGCCCCAGGAGACCTGTCTAAGTTAAGGCTATCTCCCTGGGCTGCCCTGTGGGCCACATTGCCACCCAGAATCTCTCCAGCACTGCAGTCCCACCCCCAGCACACTCCCCACAGTCCTCGCAAGGCAGCCTTAGGTCAGTCTTCCTCAGTGCCTGCACCAGGGGAATCCTCCTCCAGCTGGAACAGAGGCTTTTATGGTCCCTTTATGACATGCTGGCCCTTTTACTAGGTGTAAAGGGTCCCTTGCGGAAGGGAGGATCTCACCACTGGTATCTTCTATTGAGTATTAAATATATCTGCCCCTTATTTTTAAGGACTTAAATTTTCTTGCGCTTTCAACATTAACTTCTAAACTCCCTGAAGTACTCTTTAATGTATGCTATAAAAGCTGTTATTGCATACACCATGTTAAATATTGACTAGTACTGCAGCATTATGTTTTGGCATCATTTTAGTCTTATTTTGTAAGTTATGACAAAGGCACCTAGAGTGTATGGATACCTTTTCAGGGTGCACAAGTCTAATTAGACAAGGAGTTAATAATAGCACATTGAAATACATTTTCATTTGCTTTTATCATCTAACACATAACTGTTAATAGCAAAGGGATATAGCTAGTAAATTTCAAAACTGTCATTTTAAATAATAAAATTAATTAATTATAAGTGCAGTAAGACACACTGTGGTAAATGTTGTGTACTAACTAGAGATTGGCAACCATCACAGCTAACCAAATAAAAACAAACCAGAGCCTTTCTGGTCCCTCAGACTGACCAGCCAAACTTTTAAAGGTCCACTCATCAATAGCATTTATGCATTTTCTTGTTCATTATATGTCCAGTATTACACCACATTCCAGCAATGCACTATGTAACATCAAGTGGAACATGACCACTTTTAAAGTGAAAAAACAAAAGACGAGATCCACAGCTGACGCAAGTTGGCATAGTTTCATTGAAATCAATTATTTCAATGGATTTGTGCCAATTTACACCAGCTGGGGGTCTAGGAAAGAAAGAAAAAAGGACAATTGCAAAACACCTTTGAGCAACATTGTTGGAATTATGTTTCACCCTTTGAATATACAGTGAAAGCTAATGATGCTAATAACGGGAGATGGAGCATCATCTCTTTTTCATCCTTCTTAAAACACTTTGAGCAATTCTGTATTATGTAATTGCTATAGTGACTTGATTCTCTGGCTTCCTATCTGCCTACTGGTGATGTTAAAATCCTAATAATGTGACTGCTTGAAAGATGGTTTTACAAGTGAAATTCTAGCAGGTGACATAGTAAACTTCATTTCTCTCATCATTTCTATGCTGTGAATGAAATGATGTCATCATAGAGTGAGAAATCATTAATTAAAAAAAATTTTTTTTCACTTCTGGGTCTAGAAAAATATCTAGACAAATCATGTTGTACCTCAGGATCTCACATATGACTTTCAATATACCCTATGCTATCCAGTATAATTATCATGATCATGCCTTGATATGAACCCTGAGGCTCTTTGATACAGCACAAATGAAAAAAAAAAACAGCCTGCCTCACATTTCTCATGGATACTAATGTTACTCATCAGGTTTCTAATTAACTGTATTTATAATTAATCAGTTCTCACAGAGGCAAAGCAAGGAAATAACTGGAAGGTTTGTTCACCGGAACAGGATCACAATATTGACTGAAAGGAGAAATGTTCTTCCCAGTTTTATTTAAGGTCGTAAAGATAAACTGTGGCATTAAGTTTTTAATGAATTAAGTAACTTACTTTTTAATTTAATTCAGTTACAGGGAGCATGGGGGAAGAGACAGTTTTGTAATTTACTCAAGTAAAATGAAACAATCATACTTTGTTATTGAATACTCTTATTCTTGAATTTCCAATAAAGCAATATACAAATTATGCCTAATCGTATAAAATAAATACATGTACAGAACAATAATTTTTGCCAGGTTTTGAACAGAATTTGCTGAAGAAGTCAATGGTGCTTCAGTTATGTAATTGTCAAGTTTAAATGCAAGACACGCACATGAAATCATATAATTTGACTTTTTAAATGGCTGATGGGCTTCTTTAAATAATGTACCCCAGAATCTTTAGCTGCAGTCAAAGAGTGCAAAGTCTCAGGAGGCAGGAGAGCAAAGATGGCTTTAAGACTGTGTGCTGAACTAGTTCCCCACCATAATTCAGCTGCCAATGGCTCCAGCCAGGGATCACCAGGGCATGGAACAGCCATAGCCACATTGCCTCTCCAATAGTGAGTTAGGTTATCATCATAGAGTTCTTTGTTTCACTTCTTCCTAGAGAGTTCTTAAGAAAGTGAGGAAGTCATTCTCTAGCCCTTTGCTGAAACAACATGATGTATGTTCTGTCTGCTCATCCAGCACCAAACAAATCCTCTTTCCCCCAACCATGCAGTTGGCCACAGGGAAAGGGTCATTTTGGAGTGGTTATCTTGGCTGCATGCCATCAAAGGATCTCTTTAGGCTGGAGGGCTAGTCTACACTGGAAATGCTACAGCACCACAGTTGTGCTGCAGCAGCTGCACCACTGTAGCACATCAGAGAAGATACTACCTATGCTGATGGCATGCGTAGGTAATCCACCTCCCCGAGAGGCAGTAGCTAGGTCAACAAAATAATTCTTCCATTAACCTAGTGCTGTCTACACTGGGGGTTAAATCAGTTTCACTATGCCACTCTTCCATTAATACATTTTTTTTTAGTTGTTTACTAAAAGCATTTATGGGAAATATGTTTTGGCCCAAGGATGATGATAGTAGATAGTGGCAATTAGAGGGAATACAAACTATATGCAGTAATACAGCTTAACTTTTTTTTAATGGAAGTTACACAGGAATGTGCAAATGAAAGCTCAGTAAACTCCATGGGTGAAATCCTGACCCTACTGAAGTCAACAGGAATTTTGCCACTGACTTCCACAGAGCCCAGATTTAACCCATAGCTAGTAGCATCATATTTCTACACTCATAATTTGCCATAATTGAGAGAAAGGTAGCTGCCCAAGAAAGGCTTAATGAAGCACTTTCAACTGTTTCTTGTGGAGCACATATTATTTTTGCCTATATAGTACCACTCCCCACTTAAACGGTTAATGTTGTAGGGGTAGTAATGAGTTGGCTGGTTTCTGATGTGAACAAAATCTGATTGATTATATGCACAATGCACTTAACTCTCTGCAGATGATGGCTGCCTGTGTATCATGCATTCAGCAATCAGAAACATCTTTAATACAGATGTAAACTTTTGTATTTATGCCAGTTAAGCTACAATGATGTGAACAGGAATGTCAGCTAGTGAACGTTCATTCTATTTCAAAGGGTCACTCACAGCCCTGCAGCATGCAAAACTACACATTGCACTGTGCTGTCACCATTTACCGGTGCTATACTTTCTGCTGAATGCAATGTTTCTCGTTTCAGAGGCAGGAGTGCTATAAATGGAGGATATTGATTTGATTAACCCATAGAAAATACAACAGAGCCTAGCTCTCAACCTTCAAACCTACCAGCATGTCACAAGCCATCAAAATGAGTTAAAGGACTAAACTGTACAACACACTGGCTGTCCACCACACCACAAGTGACATAATAGTTTAAACATAAAACTTATTTTAATTAGGTTCTCTTATAGTCACTCATATAAGTCACCATCGCAATCTGTAGCATGTTGAGGGGCTGGGAGAGAACCCCTGCTCAAGCTACTGAGTATGCAGTACAATTTACCATGTCAAATGTACTACATAATGTGGTACAAGTGAGAACTTTGCACTATGGTCTTTAATGTCTTCATAATTCCACTTACCATGCTGAAGGTGGTCATTGTTTAAAAATCCATATTTACAATACTTTCCATATACTTACAACAGGAAATAACTGTGGTCTCTCAGATACTGTGCTGGGAGTCAGGTCATTGGGTGGCCATTGTTTAAAAATCCATATTTACCATACTTTCCATATACTTACAACAGGAAATAACTGTGGTCTCTCATACTGTGCTGGGAGTCAGGCAAAATAGATTAAATTCTTGGTTCTACCATGCATTAGCTCTATGCCCATGAACAAAACACTTTACTTCTCTCTGCCTCAATCAGTAAAACAGGGATAAATAATGCTTATTACAAAACTCTGAGATGTTTTAATGCAAAGCATTGCATTAGTATAAAGTGCTGATGGACTTTAAAGCCAGAAAGTACCAATATGATCATCTAGACTGATCTCCTGCATAACACAGAACACAATTTTTCACTCAGTAATTCCTACATCAAGTCCGTCATTATTATTAATTCTTTATTTTACCATAGCACTTAGAAACTGTAGTCATGGGCCAGGACCCCAGAGACTGAGACAAGAGACAGACAGACAGCAGACACATAACTTCTCGTTGAGCTAGAACTGATCTTTTAGACAGACATCCAGTTACTACTGGCCAAAATTTTCAAACGTGGGTGCTTAAAATTAGATTCTTAAAATCATATTTAGATACCTAAATAAAATAGTCTGTTTTTTCAAAGATGCTAAGCAACCTCTGAACCTATTCGAGCCAATGGGTACTACTGAAAAGACTCAAAGAAGAAGAATATTTTAGAAAGAAATTTTAAACAAGGAGAAGGAAATCAATTGGTGAACAAATGTGTAAAAAGGAAACAAATGGGGTATCCCAGTGTGAGCGCTGAGGAGGAACTGTGAGACACCGCACACTGATAACAGGGAGATTCAGGTATTTCACAGGAGTATGCACAGTAGAAGTGGAGTGTAGAAGTAAATGGGAGCAGAGATACAGCAGAGAGATAGTTGCACAGATTCTTGAAGATAACAATAAGGAGCTAGAGCTTAATATGAAAAGAAGGAGAGCCACAGAAGGGATCCCACTCATAGCTAACGACAGCAATGCTTGGTGCGGGCAGGGATTAAGCAAGCTCCCTTAATAGGCGTTCCCCATTTCTCTGTTTTAATATAAAACATCTATATTCTTGGAATCACAGGACTCCTTTGATTAGAGAGAGAGATGCCAAATACTAATCATGCCAAAGCATTTAGGGATTTTATGTCATGGCCAAGAAACTATTGTTATTTATGACCTGAGGCATAATTTGAACATAGATCAAGGAGGGAGGCGCAAAGGAGGAGATGGAGATTTTTACATAATTGCTTTCAAGATGTAATAATGGAAAAGATGCAGAATTAAGGCCTTGTCTACACTACAGAGTTTTGTCTACAAAAAGTTATGTCAACACTCAAAAAGCGCTATAATAAAAATCAGTATTGCATGTTCACATTCACTCCCTCTGTCAGCAGAGCGCATTCACACTTGGGGTCCTACCATTGACAGTGTGAGCAGTGCACTGTGGGTACCTATCCAATAGTCCAGCTCGACACCTTCTGCGCTAGGTCTTATGAGAAGGTGGAGCAGATTGCAGCACATCTTGGAACCGGGCTCAATATCCCATGATGCATTGTTTTCCCTGCATTCCATGGGCTTCCGGATTTCTTTTGCAGCATTTTAAAATGACCCTTCTTTGTTGCACATCCCAGCATCTTTGCTCTCCTATGCTCTGATAACTGTAATGAAGACATCGTGGGTGGCAGTGCATTTAATCGCAAAGTTCCTAACTGAAGAAGATGCCCAGTTGCCTGACATGTTGTGTGATATGGATAGGAGCAACTTTAGATTGCTTTTGGCATTCACAGAACAGCTGCAGAGGGTGGACCATTGCTTTTGGGCTTGGGAAACAAGCACTGAATGGTGGGATTATATCGTCATGCAGGTGTGGGATGACAAGTGGTGGCTACAGAACTTTCGGCTGTGAAAAGCCATCTTCCTGGAACTGTGTGCGGGAGCTCACCTCAGCACTACAGCACAAGGACACCAGAATGAGAGCCGGCCTATTGGTAGAGAAGCGTGTGGCAATCACTTTGTGGAAGATGGTGACTCCAGACTGCTACTGGTCGGTCGCAAATCAATTTGCAATTGGGAAGTTGTCCATTGGGACTGGGTTAATGCAAGTGTGCAGGGCAATTAATTGCATCCTGCTACAAAGGACCATGACTCTTGGAAATGTGCATGAAATAGTGGACGGCTTTGCAGACATAGGTTTCCTTAACTGTGAAGAGGTAATAGATGGCACACATATTCCAAGTTTGGCACCAGACCATCTTGTGATAGAGTACATCAATAGGAAGGGGTACTTTTCCATGGTGTTGCAGGCTCTTGTGGATCACTGTGGGCGTTTCTTGACATCAGCACAGGGTGGTCCAGGAAGGTGCATGACATGCACCTTCAGGAACACTGGCCTGTACAGAAAGCTACAAGCAGGGACTTTCTTTCCAGACCAGAGGATTACAGTGGGAAATGTTGAAATGCTCATAGTGATCCTGGGAGACCTAGTGTACCCCTTAGAGCCATGGCTCATGAAACCTTACATGGGAAACCTGGATAGCAGTAAGGAGCGGTTCAACAACAGGCTGAGTAGGTGCTAGATGACAGTTGAATGTACCTTTGGCAGATTAAAGGCTCGCTGGCAATGCCTTTATGGCAGGTTAGACTTCAATAAGGATAATATTCCATGGTCATAGCAGCGTGTTGTACATTGCATAATCTTTGTGATGCTAAAGGTGAAAGGTTTGCATAGAGGTGGAGTGTTGAGGCAGACTTCTTGGCTGTTGATTTTGAGCAGCCAGATGCCAGGGCTATTAGAGGAGCCCAGATGGCAGCAATTCGAATCAGTGAGGCATTGAGGCACCACTTTGAAATGAGACCCAGTAATGTATATCTCTGTGATAGATGCTGCAATGTTACATTACATGTAGTTTTCCTAGGAAGCAATGGTGGCATTTGGGGCCTTATATTCCAGTAAGCAAATGATTAAACTGCCTGCATATGTATTGGTAGTGCCTTCTATCTCAATTTGTAGGAAACAAATAAAGATGAGAAAGCAGCAAAGAATCCTGTGGCACCTTATAGACTAACAGACGTTTTGGAGCTTGAGGTTTCGTGGGTGAATACCCACTTCGTCAGATGCATGTAGTGGAAATTTCCAGGGGCTGGTATATATATGCAAGCAAGAAGCAAGCTAGAGATAACAAGGTTAGTTCAATCAGGGAGGCTAAGGCCCTGTTCTAGAAGGTGAGGTGTGAAAACCAAGGGAGGAGAAACTGGTTTTGTAGTTGGCAAGCCATTCACAGTCTTTGTTTAATCCTGAGCTAATGGTGTCAAATTTGCAGATGAACTGAAGCTCAGCAGTTTCTCTTTGAAGTCTGGTCCTGAAGTTTTTTTGCTGCAGGATGGCCACCTTAAGATCTGCTATTGTGTGGCCAGGGAGGTTGAAGTTTTCTCCTACAGGTTTTTTTATATTGCCATTCCTAATATCTGATTTGTGTCCATTTATCCTTTTCCGTAGAGACTGTCCAGTTTGGCCGACGTACAGAGCAGAGGGGCATTGCTGGCATATGATGGCAAATATTACATTGGTGGACGTGCAGGTGAATGAACCGGTGATGGTGTGGCTGATCTGGTTAGGTCCTGTGATGGTGTCGCTGGTGTAGATATGTGGGCAGAGTTGGCATTGAGGTTTGTTGCATGGATTGGTTCCTGAGCTAGAGTTACTATGGTGCGGTGTGCAGTTACAGGTGAGAATATGCTTCAGGTTGGCAGGTTGTCTGTGGGTGAGGACTGACATGCCACCCAAGGCCTGTGAAAGTGTGGGATCATTGTCCAGGATGGGTTGTAGATCCCTGATGATGCGTTGGAGGGGTTTTAGCTGCGGACTGTATGTGATGGCCAGTGGAGTCCTGTTGGTTTCTTTCTTGGTGAAAGATAGTTACCATTCAAAAACATTGCTTTTATTGTATAAGAAACAACACACACAAAGTTGCTTGGTGTGAAAGGAGGAACCAGGGAAGGGCAGACTTTCAGAGCTGTGTGTAGGTCCAGCTATCATTCTGAAAGTTGTCCAAGGGTGTGGAGTGAAGGGGAAACCGGGAAGTCCTGGAAAGTGGAAAGGACTGTGCAGGCGGCGTTTGGGGGGACATGGAGAAGAGTTCTGAATGTGCTGCAAGGGAGGGCAAACATGCATCTGCTCAATCTGCAGCATTATTAAGGACTTCAGCATCTGCATTTGCTCCTCCATGACTTTAATCATCCGCTCTGTAGGGTCCTTAACAAACTTCTGATTCTCTTTTCTGTCCTGCCTTTCGGCTTCCCTCCACTTCTTGCATTCCCTTTTGTCTGCACTGGAGGAGTGCAGTACCTCCCAAAACATGTCTTCTTTGCTCCATCTTGGGTGCTTTCTTATCTGGCAGAGATTCCTGGATGGTGTGTGTGGGAGGGGTGTTCCTGAAGGCCATATCTGCTGAAGCAGAAGGAACAATGTACAGAAGCATGATTGTAAGATTCACGCACAGCATTGAAACATTTCAGTAAAATATACCTTTTGTAACAATCACTTTCTCACTAACCCTTGGCAAGCACACATTTCTGAGAACACCTAAAGCATGGGAGTGTTGGCTGGGTGTGGGGGCAAGGGTTGTGGTGCAGCCAACTAGAGGAAAAAATTTAAAATTCTCCCACATTTTTCATTGTTGCAGATATTTCACTGCTGCGGGTAAGCAGGGAAACGAGGGTACATTGTGGGTGTGGCCTCCGCCTGTGTGCCACTTTGATCCCTGCACAAGTGATTGCTGAATGGCGAGGGAAATTTTCCTACAATGAGAGAAGGAACAAAACTGCTCTGCCATGGAATCTTTGGCAGAGGATTAACGAGTACCTCCGGGAAACTTTCCTGGAGATCTCTCTGGAGGACTCCCATGAGATATCGGTGTGCATCAACATCCTGTTCCACCATACTGATTAGCTACACAAAAACCAGCCAGCTTCCCACATTTCTATACCTGAACCCACCTCTGCACTACACGAGCCACAGCCATTTACCAGGCATCTCCTCTCCTGCTTCTTGCTCGCTGAAGATCAACTGCTGAGTCTGGCTAGACACCTCTGGAGTGGTGAACAGTTCCTGGCTGCCTGCCCCACCAGGCGACCCCGGCGGCAGCTCCACATCATCGTCTAACTCCACCTCTTCATCAGTGACTTCGTCCTCCGGGTTAGGTCCTCTTTCCACCACCTCCAGGCCCGCCAAAGTATCCACAGGGCTCTTGGTGGTGGATGTGGGGTCGCCACTGAGGATAGCATCCAGCTCCTTATAGAACTGGTAGGTCTTAGGTGTAGGACTAGAAGGATAATTTGCCTCCTTCACCTTATGGTACGCCTGCTTCAGCTCTTTTACCTTCACCCTGCACTGCAGTGTGTCCCAATCACAGCCCTTTTCGCATAAGCCTCGAGAAATCTGCCCATAGGTATCAAGATTCCTATGGCTCAAGCACTGCTGGGACTCCCCACATACTGAGCAGATCCAACAGCTCAGCAGTGGTCCAAGCGGGAGAGCGCTTGCTGCAATAACCTGCCATGGTTGCCTGGGAAGATGAGATGAGACCTCTCAACGCCGAGCAAACAGGAAATGGAATTTCAAAAATTCCCGGGGCTTCTAAGAGGGAGAGTGGATGATTGTTTACCTGGCTGCTGGGTAGTTGTGTTCAAACTGCTGACCAAAGGAGTCATGATGGGCACTGTGGAACACCTCTTGGAGGCCAATTAAAGTGATAAAATCAAATGTGGTGTCTACACTGGCACTTTGTCAACAAAAATTTTACACCCAAGGCCTCATGTCTCTCATTGGGGTGGCCTTATTTTGTCACCAAAACAGGGCATTTTTGCCTCCAAAAGTCGCATCGCAGTGTTTACGCATTCACTGTTTTGTCGACGAAAACTGCCTTTGGTCAACAAAACTTTGCAGTGTAGACAAGGGCTAAGAGCCAGAGCAAAACCAGCTTGATTTTATAACTAGAACTGTCATTTTGTACAAGTCAAAGTTACCTCAGTCTTCAGAAACTCAGAGGAGAAGCAATGAGCCAAGTTCAGTAGTGGCAATAGTTAAATGTCAGGTATTGGGTTGGTCAGAAAACAGGTGTAAGTAGCGAAATAATGTAACTTGTTGAATGCCAAATCAATGCATTGATTTGCTCTGAAAAAGAAGCAACTTACCCCATTTAGCATTCTGTAGGGAATCATTTCATCCCAGTATAAATGAAATAAATCATTGAAATCAACAGTAGTAGCACCCACTTATATCAGGGCTGAATCTGGCCGCAATAGAGCTGAGTATGTTTAACCTAATGTCAAACCAAAGGCCCGCTTTATCGTCACAGGCCTGTTTACTTTTCCAGCTAAGCCCCCTCCCCCCCCCCCCCGCTCCTCCTCCCAACCTAATATGCAAGTTACACTCATTTTTCCCATCTACAATGCCCAGGGGCTCTCAGTTAGACTACTATCACACATTCATTTTCTGACCCACTAATGCCTGGTGTGTAACTCACACCACCATTTAGTGCCATTGCTCAATTAGGCCAAAAGACTTCTAAGGAAGTTGCACTTGCCTATTATGGGCTGAATTTGGCCAACTTCAGCTCAAGATGCTCACTTACGTTTGAGGCTAGATGCCATTCAGAGGGTCTCAAACTCTCAGTCCTAATTAAAAGAGGAAACTGAGTGGGGTCTAGAAAATATTTATGTAGTGTCTTTCTCTCAAATTTACGTCAGGATAATTAACATCTATGCAGCAAGATAATAGACAGATGTGCCATGGCAAACTTCCACTTATGGTTTCCTGTCTTCTTCGAATTCAACCTTACTGAGCTAAAAATGTCAAGAAGAAAGATAAACAGAACTTAAAATTTGAAGGAAAATGGCCATCACATACTCTAGGAATTACTAAGGAAGCCATGCTGAGGATGTTAAGAGTGATACATTGGTGGTTTGTAGAAAGAACTCCCTCCTATAAAACTCAAATGTTTCAAAAATCTAAGAACTTAACTGACAGAATTATCAAGAAATTTCAGCCCTTCAACATACATAAATCAGAAACTAAATATACTTTAGCACATTTGGCTTTGCCAGTTCTATCACATCCTGTAAATGGCTGTGTGCATTAGAATCTCTGAAGCAGAAAAATTGCAAATAAGACCGAAGTTGTCAAAGAAAAATTGAAATTTTATGTATACATTTATTGGAATTACTGATGAAAGTAAAGATCCAGAGATGGTTAAATATAAGTAACTTCTTACAAACACTATTGTGACCAAAAATTTAGTGCATATACATACATGGATCAAAATCAAGCAACCTTTCTCCTCTTCTGAAGAAGCAGCTCCAAAAATAGTAACCAAAAAGCCTTTGGGCTGGTCATCTGAAGCATTTAAAATATTTGTATTTGTTTAAGTTTATTTTAAAAGTATACATGAAAATGCATTCTCTTGAAATTCCTGTTAAATATAATTTATCCAACAGCTACAAGTAATTCAAACCCTTGTGATTATCTTCATTAAAGTGCCTCATTTTTAAATGGCCCTGTGATGGGACCTCCCCTCTTAGTAGTTTGATCCAAACTCTCACCCCTTGCCTTGGAATGGATTTCCTACAACCAGAAATCACTCCAACCCCATTATTAGTAGCAATCAATCAACTTTACCAGCAACAGTTCATTTTATCCTTAAACAGGCAGCACCAGTGCCCCACAGCACCAGTCAGGACACCTCTTTTCCTTCAGGATCTGACTGATTTTCACATGTGGTCCACACAGACTCTTGGAACTCAGACTCCTTTTGTACAACTTTAGTTATTGCTTCTCTAAACCCAGGGCCCCAAGGTGGCATCAGAGTACCAGTCGATAACATGTGTAGATGGTAACCTACCTGACAACCACAAGCTTCTTGGTAGCATGTAAGGAGCAAAGAGACTATAAAAGTGCTCCTCCTCTATTTCCCCCAATCATATCCTTATCTCTTTGTCCTGGTCTACACTACGAGTTTAGGTCGAATTTAGCAGCGTTAGGTCGATTTAACCCTGCACCCGTCCACATGACCAAGCCTGTTTTGTTGACTTAAAAGGCTTAAAGGGCTCTTAAAATTGATTTCTGTACTCCCTTCCCTAAATCCCTTCTCCCTGGCAGCCAGGAACTGTTCATCACCCTGGAGCCAATACCCTTCCAACCCTCCAAAGCAGGCTCCCAGACCATGAAGACAGAGAAGGCACCTCTTGTGAGTGTACCTTTGTAAATATAATACAGGGTTTAAAAGCAAGCGTGTTTAATGATTAATTTGCCCTGAAGACTTGGGATGCATTCGCAGCCAGTATAGCAACTGGAAAAGTCTGTTAATATGTCTGGGGATGGAGCGTAAATCCTCCAGGGACATCTCCATGAAGCTCTCCTGAAGGTACTCTAAAAGCCTTTGCAGAAGGTTTCTGGGGATAGCAGCCTTATTCCATCCTCCATGGTAGGACACTTTACCACGCCAAGCCAGTAGCAAGTAGTCTGGAATTATTGCAAAACAAAGCATTACAGCGAATGGGCCTGGGATTTGGTGGCATTCAAGCAACATCCATTCTTTATCTCTCTGTGTTAGACTCAGGAAAGTGATATCATTCACTGTCACCTGGTTGAAATACGGGAAATTTGTTTAAGGTGACATTCAGAGATGCCCGTTCCTGCTGGGCTGTTTGCCTTTGGCTGAAAAAAAAGCATTCCCGCTGTAAGCCACACAGTTGGGAGAGGCCCATTCATGCTGAGCTGTTTGCGTTTGGCAGACAGGGATCTTCCCTGATACTAGCCACATGTGTGTGTGTGTGTGTGTGTGTGTGTGTGTGTGTGTGTGTGTTTCAACATCCCCAATTGTAATTTTTTGGTCTGGGAAGTAAGTTCCTTCCTGCAGCTGTTCAAACAGACCAGAGTTCCTGAAGATGCGAGCGTTGATGTAGGTGAAACGTCCCTTGTGATCTACCAGTGCTTGAAGCACCACTGAAAAGTACCCCTTGCGGTTTACGAACTGGCTGCCAAGGTGGTCCGGTCCCAAGATAGGGATATGCGTTCTGCCTATTGCCCCACCACAGTTAGGGAACCCCATTGCAGCAAAGCCATCCACTATTACCCACACATTTCCCAGAGTCACTATCCTTGATAGCAGCAGCTCAGTGATTGCGTTGGCTACTTGGATCACAGCAGCCCCCACAGTAGATTTACCCACTCTAAATGGATTCCCAACTGACAGGCAGCTATCTAGCTTTCAGAGGGCTATAGCCACTCGCTTCTCAACTGTGAGGGCTGATCTCATCTTAGTATTCTTGAGCTTCAGGGCAGGGGAAAGCAAGTCACAAAGTTCCATAGAAGTGCCCGTATGCATGCGAAAGTTTCGCAGCCACTGGGAATCATCCCAGACCTGCAACACTATGCGGTCTCACCAGTCTGTGCTTATTTTCCAGGCCCAGAATCTGCATTCCACAGTAGGAACCTGCCCCATTACCACCATGATGTCCAAATTGCCAGGGGCCGTGCTTTGAGAGAAGTCTGTGTCCATATCCTCATCACTATTGTGATCGCACTGTTGTCGCCTCCTCGCCTGCTTTTGCAGGTTCTGCACATATTGCAGGATAATACGCGAGGTGTTTACAATGCTCACAGCAGCAGCGGTGAGCTGAGCGGGCTCCATGCTTGCCGTGATATGGCATCTGCAGGAAAGCAGGAGAGCAGAGTTTCAGCGGAAGCGGTGGATGATGACGGATGCCATGAGAATAGATATTTATACAGAATGACAAGAGGACCTGCAAGGTGGATTCATGGCACCAGGACGGCAGAGTTGCAGTGGAAGTGGTGGATGACAACGGATGCCACGAGAATAGATATTTACACAGAACAATGAGAGGACCTGCAAGGTGGATTCATGGCACCAGAACAGCAGAGTTGCAGCAGAAGTGGTGGATGACGACAGTTGCCACGAGAATAGATTTTTATACAGAACGACGAGAGGACCTGCGAGGTGGATTCATGGCACCAGCAGAGCGGTGGATGATGATGGTTAGCTGTCCTACTGCACCATCTGCTGACAGCAGCTCCCAGGACAGAACAGCAGCAGTGACAGTGAGCTGAGCTGAGCAGGCTCCATGCTTGCCGTGGTATAGTGTCTACACAGAAAAAAGGCATGAAATGATTGTATGCCATTGCTTTCACAGAGAGAGGGACAACTGACGACATGTACCCAAAACCACCTGTGACAATGTTTTTGCCCCATCAGGCATTGGGATCTTAATCCAAAATTCCAATGGGTGGCAGAGACTGCGGGAACTGTGGGATAACTACCCATAGTGCACCACTCCGTAAGTCGATGCTAGCCACGGTAGCAAGGACACGCTCCGCTGACTTAATGTGCTCAGTGGGGACATATGCAATTGACTGTATAAAATCAATTGTAAAAATTGACTTCTATAAAATCAACCTAATTTTGTAGTGTAGACATGCCCTCAGTCTCAGCACCATTTAAGGAAAGGAGGCATTTAGGGGCTAGCTATAGTTCTCATGGAAGGGCTGGTGGTCTTTCCCTCAAAAGACAGGCTGGTTCCTCACTTGGAGCAATGGTCTCCAAGAAGGGAGACATCTACTTAAAGTCAGATTTCCCCTGAACACCATAAATAAACCATTTGAAATAGTTACTTGGGAATGAAACAGTTTTACCTAGACACAGGTCCACTGTTATTTTGTTCAGCTTGTGTCTCCACAGAAGGAGTAAGGTCTGAATTTGTGAGACAGAGAGAGCATAAATCTTCCTTTCCTCCCTGCCCTCAAAATAGGGACCAAGCCAAAAATTAGTGAGCAGTAAAGTGATCAGTTAGACTGGAAAGCTCTAGACAAAGAAAAGGACAATAAAGGAACAAAAAAATTCTTACCTATAATTTCCTTTCTACTAGCAGCATCTCCCACAATTCTGGACATCTGGGCTGCTTTCCTCTCTCTGCAGCTCAAAGAGGATGGTCTGCATTTTGGCACTGCACTGTCTGGCCACACCTTCTCTGCTCCATCTTGCTGTCAGATAAGCTATTCCCAAACTGTAAAACTTGCATAACATCATTATTCACAAATATTCCAGAGACAAAATAACAGAATAATAGATTAGGGTTGGAAGGGACCCCAGGGGATCATCTAGTCCAGGGGCGGGCAAACATTTTGGCCTGAGGGCCGCATCGGGTTTCCGAAATTGAACGGAGGGCCAGTTAGGGGAGGCTGTGCCTCCCCAAACAGCCAGGTGTGGCCTGGCCCCTGCTCTCTATCTGAACTCCCCTGCTTCTTGCTCCCTGACAGCCCCTCCATTCCCTGATGGCTCCCCAGGACCCTTTGCCCCATCCATCCCCACCCTGCTCCCTGTACCCTGACCACCCCAGGAACCCCACCCCGACTGCCCCTCACCAGCCCATCCAATCCCCCTTCTCCTTCATGACTGCCCCCCCCGGGACCCATTCAACCCCCTGTTCCCCGGCTTCTGACTGCCCCGATCCCTATCCACACCCCTGCCTCTCAACCACCACCCCAAACTCCCCTGCCCTCTATCCAACCCCACATACACACACTTTCCCAGCCCCTTTACCATGTTGCCTGGATCACCGGTGGCTGGTGGTGCTACAGCCGCGCGGCCCAGAGCACCAGGACAGGCAGCCGCGCCACCCGGCTGGAGCCAGCCACGCCACTGCGCAGCACAGAGCACTGAGTCAGACCCTGGCTCTGCAGCTGCACTGCCCCAGGAGCTCACAACCCCACTGCCCAGAGCATTGCACTAGCAGCACAGTGAGCTGAGGCTGCAGGGGAGGAGGGACAGCGTGGCAGGGGCCAGGGACTAGCTTCCCAGGTCAGGAGCTCAGAGGCTGGGCAGGAGGGTCTGGAAGGCTGGATATGGCCCACAGGCCATAGTTTGCCCACCTCTGATCTAGTCCAATCCTCTGCTCAAAGCAGGACCAACCCCAACTAAATCATCTCAGCCGGGGCTTTGTCAAGCTGCGCCTTAAAAACCTCTAAAGATGGAGAGTCCACCACTTCCCTAGGTAACCCATTCCAGTGCATCACCACCTCTTAGCGAAATAATTTTTCCTAATATCCAGCCTAGACCTCCCCCACTGCAACTTGAGACCATTGCTCCTTGTTCTGTCATCTGCCACCACTGAGAACAGCCTAACTCCATCCTCTTTGGAACCGCCCTTCAGGTAGTTGAAGGATGCTATCAAATTATATACTTCAGACCAAGCAAGACAGTCATGTGGTAACGATTCCACTTAATATCTGATCCTTGACTCACGAGCCATCCAGGGTGGGTAGAATTGTGAGAGATCCTGCTATCTTAAAGGAAACTATTACTAAGAATTTTTCCATTCTGAAACCCAGTGTCTCCCACAATTCTGGATGTCTGGAAAGTAGCAAGAAGTGAACAGGTGTAGGGAGGTGATGAAACAAAAAAGACTGGTAAGAAAGAAGTCCCCCCTTTTTGTGAGCTTACTCAAAAGTTTGTATTATTCGCCCCTCCCAGCCAATGGGAGCTGTGGGAAGCGGTGGCCTAGCCCGCACTGCTTCCTGCAGCTCCCATTGGCCAGGAATGGTGAACTATGGGCCACTGGAAGCTGCAAGTGTGCATACCTGTGGACACTCCAGGTAAACAAAGCGTCTCATGGCCTGCCAGGGGCTTATCATGAACAAGCCACAAATCAAGTCTGGGAACCACTGACCTAGTCTAATCCACCTAGCAATGGAGGATTTAGAAGCTCTGAGCCCATTGCACATCAGGTAGAAGGACAATAATAGGGAGCCCGATCTTCTTGTGTATTCTATATGCTTGAGATAGACTTTAAATGCTCTTCTGACATCTAAGGTGTGACATGCCTTTTCAGTTGGATGTTATGGTTTTGGACAGAATGAAGGAAGCACAGAATGAGAGAAGCGTGGAAGGAGAAATTTACCATAAGAAGAAAGCATTCTGGTATCTTGAGCACCACCTTTTCCTCATGTAACATGCAGAAAGACTCCTGTATAGATAAGGCTGCCAGCTCTGGCAGTTGCCTGACCAATGCAATGGCTACTAAGAAACAAGTCTTAATGGAAAAATAATTTGTTGACATTGAAGTCAGAGGCTCAAGGAGTCTATATCCTTTTGGATAAAGTCTAGAATGGTTGGATTTCTGGGATTTGCATTGTGTTCTTGGCACCAGCTGTTGAATCTGGACCAGAGAGAGGAGTATGCTTTTAGAGTCAATACTCTCCAAATTTTTTCCTTGTGGAATCTGTTGTTTCTTCGCTGGTACCTATGTGATGACAAGGAGTCACAGGAATCCATCTATCTGAAGGCCAGTCTATATCCTCTCTTACTGGGGAAGGGAGAGACTGTTTGAATTTTTCTGCATTGTCAGCCACCAGCTTATCCAGCTTTTCTCCAAAACAAAAGGAGGCTGTAAACTTGTCTAACCGTAGGACCTGCTTAGAGTATCTGCCTTCCAGGGTTACAGCCATAGGTGGCACTTGGCTATTGAGCTGGAAACCATGGCTGAGAACCTCATTGCATCCATCCAGCTACAAATACTGTTGCTAGGGAGTTTTCCTTTAAAGTGGAGCCAAAGTCAGGTTGATCTCTGTCCTTGAGGGCTTTGAGATCTTCCAGCTAGGAAATAGGTACTCCTGTAAAACAGGTAGCTGTTAGGGACGCTCAGAGGTTGGCAGAAGAAACTCAAAGCCCTTTTTAAGAGTAGCTTCCACAGAGTATAACTCCCCTTCTGAGGGAATAGAATATCTGATGTTACAGCAACGTCAATATTTGGTATCTCAGCAATTGAGCCCTTTGATTCTTGAATGCTATCAAGCCTGAGGTGACTCTTGCTTACTCTGAGGCGTGCTCACCAGCGCCTGCTCAGGGTTCAGAGCTGGACAACTCACCTTCCTCAGTGGAAGAGGAGTCAGAGGACTCATACTTCCTGTGTTTTTTGTGATTCCTCTTCCCCCCTCTTTTTAGCCTTTTTGGGTTTTTTTCATCTTTTTAGTGCACTTTGGGAGAGTAAAAGCTTTGCTGTGGCTTCAGTGAGGCCTTTTGCAGCTTGCCCTCCTTGCCCGGAGTCCTCTTGAGAAATCTGTCTCAGAATCCTTCCCACTGAGTCCCATTCCCTCTGGGAAAGTGGGTGGGGAACTCATTGTCAGAGCTTTCCTGGTTAGCTTGGGAGGGGGGCTGATTAGAAGCCTGGCTTTTTTCCCCAGGGCACTCAGGACCCACTTTAAGACTGGCAGGATTCAGGGAGGGGAGTGTTGACCCTGCAAACATGCCCTCTTTGGTGTACAGGAGGGTCCCTTGGGATCTGCTGAGTCAAGTGGTCAGGGTCTTCCTTGCTTTTCGAACCTCTCTCTCCTCTGCACTAGGGTTCCTGGACCATTTTCCCCCTCTTGGAATCCCAGCTGTCTTGGTGGGTAGAGGATCCCACCTGCCTATCCGACTCACAGCCCTGGGACCTCACAGCGTTAGGGACAGAAGAAGGCTGGGAACAAGCTGGGCACAACTCACCATCTGCCAAGCCTGGAAAGGCTGCATAACACATAGAGGACAACGTGGATTGGGTGCAGCGTTCTTTGCTTTGCCATGCCTGTAAGGGCCCCAAGGCAGCATAGCCAGTGAGCCCAGCACCAAGCTGCTGATCTGCTTCCATGAGCTGCAGAGAGAGGAGATGAGCAGCCAAGACATCCAGAATTCTGGGAGATGCTGGGTTGCGGAAAGCTATTTTTAATCTAGCCCAGTTATGGAGAGGCCAAGCCCTGAAGAAACCAGAGAGGAAAAGTCAGACAGGACTAGGCCTGCTCAGAGGGGTCCTTTGAGATCAGCTATGAGTTAGCTAGGGGGGAAGGAGGAGGGATGGGTAAAGCCATCACCAGTGTAATTTAAGCGGACTCACTTTGTTCCTGTGTGAATGGATGGGAGCCCTCGCAACATTAGTGACTTTCTCAAAAGGGAAACTATAGCAGTTCATATTGCTGAAAAATAAAGGCAAAGGAGGAGGTGTCTTTCAAGAAGAAAATTAATGATCATGTAAGATATATGGAATCAAGCAAAAAGGAAAGCAAAGTTTTACCATAATAAAACATGAACACTTGCGATGTTTTCTGGACAGCATAGAAAACTGGGAAACAGAGCTGGAAATTTGGAAAGACAAAGAAAGTAAATAGTCCATCAGAAAGGAGAACCTGCCCCCATGTTAAGTCTATGTATGGATATAATTGACCACATTTCATCTGAAGGAAAAAGAAAAAGTTGTGGCCAACTTCAAAAGGAAACTGAAGAAAAGTATCTGTAATGATTAATGAATTAACATCACTGAGTAAATGAGCTATTCTGAATGTTTGCCCAGAGGCAGTCATGGGAGAGTTTCCGGAACCATTGTCATTTTTCCTGGAACTCTGTTGCCTTTAAGGACTCCACAGCTGCAAGAATTGCAAGAGCACTTCAGCACTGTCAGTTTCACAACTGATTTTCTGAAGAATTCCTCCTGAATTGGATTTTATTGGTTTCAGCTGGAGAATCTATTCCACCCAGCTAAGAAATGCCACATGCCTACTAAGCTACTGCTCAATATATTTTGCATTGATACTGCTGGAGATTAAAATTTGCTGTAAAAGAATCACTTGGGGCCAGATGTTGACCTCAGAGGCATGCACATAGCTTCCACAGAGCCAATGCAGAATTATTTAGCCTTTGAAGCTTCTTACAGAATGCAGTTTAAGGAGCCTAGAAGTCTTACATTAGAATAGGGAGTTCACATTAGTGGTGGTCCCCATTATCATTAACACTGTTTCAGTACCATTCCAGTAGGAAACACAGAATAAATCTCTGCCATTTTATGCTGAAACAAAAGCATTCAGCTTTATTATTGCTATAACTCTAATATATTCTGTATCAACTGTTAGGAGTCAAAAATTCTGTCCTGTCAACAATGTGTTAACTACATATAACACTCCCTTCATTCAAAACTAAACAGGAGAAGATGTAGCTTCGAGTGGAACAGATATCTACTCCTGATCACTGAATTCTGCTGACCTCAAAGTTACCCACATGCCTCTGCTGTGATGCTTTACAGAAGCGGCTCAATCCTGCCTTAAGATAATAAGCTTCAGTAAAGGCAGAAGCTGCATTTGTGTTTCCTTCTGTCATAAACAGATAGCTAAGGGTTAATGTCTCTTTCACCTATAAAGGGTTAACAAACAGTGACCTGCAAACACCTGACCAGAGGACCAATCAGGAGACAAAATACTTTCAAATCTCATGGAGGGAAGCCTTTGTTTGTGGGTTTTGGGTTTGGCTTTGTTCTCTCTGGGTCCTGGACGGGACTAGAGGTGCAACCAGGTTTCTGCCAATCTCCCTGCTACAGTCTCTTATCTATTCAGAATTGTAAGTAAGAAAAGGCGGTCATAGTCTTTTAATTTGTTTTTTTTTTCCATTTGCATATATGTACTTGCTGGAAGTAGCTTAAATTGTGTTTCTGCTGGAGAAAGTTTCTTTCTATTGTTTATAGTTGAAAGACCCTATAACTTTTTACCATCTAAAGTGCAGAGATAAACCTTTTACTTTTTTCTTTCTTTTTTATTAAAAGTTTTGCTTTTAAGACCTGTTTAACTTTTTTTCTCCTAGTTAAGGTTCAAGGGAATTGGTGGGGAGAAGGGAAGGATAAATTTCCTCTTTGTGTTAGATCCACGCAGCTTGAATCTGTATTGCCTCTGGGTGAGGGGGAAGGTAACACTCCTCTCGGTGTGGTGATTCAAAAAGTTGAATCAGGCGATCTCCTAGTGTTCCCAGGGTGGGAAGGAGCTGGGAGGAAGAAGGGAGGGGGAAGGGAATGGTTTATTTCCCTTTGTTGTGAGACTCAAGGAATTTGGGTCTTGGGACCCCCAGGGAAGGTTTTGGGGGGAGACCAGAGTCTATCAGGCGCTCTACTCTAAGTCCTGATTGGTGGCAGCCTATCAGATCTAAGCTGGTAATTAAGCTTAGGGGAATTCATGCTAGTACCCATATTTTGGACGTTAAGGTCCAGAATTGGGAATTATACTTGACACCTTCTTTCTCAAGACAGAAATTCCAAGTGTTGAAGAAGCTACATGAAGGCCCTTGCTACAGGCAAGTACTGAGAATGGAAATAGAAATTCATTCAGTTTGACATCCCAAGATTTTCCTTGAGACAAGAACTCAGTGAGGAGTGCAGCACATGCATAAGGCCCTGCTGCAGTAATGTCAGTGCTAGCATCCAGGGGTAATGGTGTAGGTATTTTTGTTATATGTATTGCCACCTGCTGGTCAATGTATGAATAGTTATTTACTGTTAGAAGCCCTAAGGTTGTACAGTAACTCCTCACTTAATGTTGTAGTTATGTTCCTGAAAAATGCAACTTTAAGTGAAACAATGTTAAGTGAATCCAATTTCCCCATAAGAATTAAAGTAAATGGGGGGTTAGATTCCAGGGAATTTTTTTTCACCAGAGAAAAGACTATATCTCTCTCTCTCTATATATATACACACACACACACACACACACACACACACACACGAGTTTTAAACAAACAATTTAATACTGGTACACAGTGATGATGAGTGTGAAGCTTGGTTGAGGTGGAGGAGTCAGAGTGCGGGGTATTTCCCTTACTGCTGAATGATGAACTAGCAATTGCCTGAGCCCTCAAGGGTTAACTCTCTCTCTATACAAGGCAGCAGGAATGGAGGGAGATATGCACATTTCCCTTAAGTACACTGCCTTGTTAATTAGATCAGCTTGCTGAGAGGAAGCTGCTGCAAGCTCCTGTCCTGAGTCCTGGTCTGTCCCCCCTGCTCTGTGGAAGATGGGGTAAGCGGGGTGCAGGAACAGGAGGAAGGGGGACACCCTGACTTTAGCCCCCCTCTTCCTGCCCTCCCCCCCCCCGCTCCCCCAGTAAGCAGGAGTCTCAGGGAGCAGCTCCAAGGCACAGGGCAGGAGCAGCACATGGCAGTGGGGGGAGGGACACAGCTGAACTGCAGGCAGCTGCTGCACAGGGAACTTAGGCGAGGAGGGAGCTAATAGGGGGCTGCCAGTTCACCCTGGTTCCAAGCCCCCACTAGCTAGCTGCAAGGGGCTGCTCTTCCTGCAAGCAGTAGACACAGCAGGCGGCTGCCGAAGGACGTTAGAAGGGAGAATTATACAACTTGAAATGAGCATGTTCCCTAACTGATCAGCAACATTGAGCATGTTCTGTAATTGATCGGCAATGAAACAACATTAACGGGGAGGACTTTAAGTGAGGAGTTACAGTATAGAGCATGCTCCTGCTGGTTGTTGGGGCAGCATATGGGAGTGGAAGGTTTTTCCAAGGAGGTTCAGTAGTTGTCTAGGTGTGCCAGAATAAAAGATCTATTTCAGTTCAAATCTGTTTTGGGTCTCCATATACTACACTGGTGACAAACTGAAAACCACCAGCAGCAAGTTCTACACACTGTGTTAGAAAGTAACATTTTTACTGCAAAGAAAAATGCCTGCATATGGAAAGATGAAAAAGTATGATGTAGAGCAGGAGGACAGGATTCAGCACTCAGAGAGAGACTCTTCACTGTAAAAGCTACAGAGGATGATAAGAAACATAACATTTTATTGAGCATTTGTGAAGCAAAAACATATAATTTAATTAGACGTTTGGTGGCATTGGAACAGCCCGGAGCCAAATCCATTGAGGAGCTGGTTAAAGATGTCACACCATTATAACCCCATCAAGGATTGTTCAGTGTGGTAAATTTAATAGTTTCTCCTGCCAACCTGGAATGCCTGTGTCAGTTTTTTGTAGCAGAACTGCATTGTTTAACAGAGCACTGTGGGTTTGGAAATACCACAGACAAGTCTATCCCAAATCACAGCATTTAATGTATCAGTGATGAAAGAATACAGAGATGTTCGTTGACAGAGTCCACCTTAGATTTTAAAAAAGCTATGGAAACAGCACAAGGCATGGAAGTAGCTGCGCAGCATGCTTTGGATTTACAGAGAAGTGCTATGCGGCACATAGATAGCTAAAAAGCCATGCACAAATTGTCCAACATTCCACACAAAGGAAATGAATCTTTAAATAAACAGAGGTATCCCCTTAAGAACCTGCTTTAAATGTGGGGAGAAACATGACCATATCTCCTGCTCATACAGAGATATGGAGAGCTGGGTTTGCTGGAAGTGAGGTCATCCTGCAAAAACATGCTGTTAAAAACAGACACATGGAAGGGAAAATGTGGACCGCAAGAAGGAGGCTCCCCATATTTTAGAAGAGGAAGAGGAGCCAGCAGCTGAGGTCTCTGAGTGAATCATAGATAAGGCTTTCACCTTATTAGTTTATGGCTACAAATTTGATTATAAACTTGGAAAAGCACTGGGTAATGTGAATGCTGTAAGTAGCATTTACCAGATAGCCCCCATGCAAGGTACCTCAGCCTACAGAAACCATCCTTCTTATTGAACTATGGTCCATTTCTCTAACCAACACAGCACAGATAAAAAGAGAGACAGAGAGAGATCCATTATTGTCTCATGTGCAGAGAATGGTTACAAATGGCTAGACAGAGAGGGTAAGCACAGAATTCCAACCTTGTTACTCCCAAAAGGAGTATCTAAGCGTACAGGATGGATATTTGGTGATCATACCTCCAGTAAGTAGACATAAAGCATATCCTGGCTTTATGCGCATGAAGTGATGTGTGGTGACCAGGAATGGATCAGGAAATTGAGGCTAGATCACAGAATATCTGGGTTGGAAGGGATCTTGGGGGGGTCATCTAGGCCAATCCCCTGCTTAA
Organism: Gopherus evgoodei; assembly: GCF_007399415.2. Taxonomy (NCBI): domain Eukaryota; kingdom Metazoa; phylum Chordata; order Testudines; family Testudinidae; genus Gopherus; species Gopherus evgoodei. The sequence continues at coordinate 76,087,452 of NC_044324.1, forward strand.
AGCAGGACTAATCCCCAGACAGATTTTTGCCCCAGATCCCTAAATGGCCCCCTCAAGGATTGAATGCACAACCCTGGGTTTAACAGGCCAATGCTCAAACCACTGAGCTATCCCTCCCCTGCAACATTGTGTGGCTTGCAAATCTAGCCATGATGCTCCACTAAAAGTTCTTTTGAACCCATGGGAATGCCCTCAGCAACCCTGAACGAGGTTTCATGTAGATTGGGTTGGTCCACTTATGGGGAAAATGTTTTTAAAAATAATTGATGCTCATTCAAAATGGACTGAGACACATATAATGCCCTCCTCTACAGCCAGGGTTAAAATTGATTAACTTTGACTTACCTTTTCCATTCTTAGATTGCCTGAGACAGTGGTGAGTGATAATGGTCCCAGTTCACTGGTTGTGTGTTTCAGGAAATTATGGAAAAAAGCCAGCATCAGACACATTAAAACTGCACTAGACCACCCTTTTTCAAATGGCCTAGTGGAGCAGTCTGTGCAAATCTTAAAAGAGAAAATGAAGAAGATGGCATATGCTAGCATAGAAGCCAAACTGGTTGGACTTCTTTTCCAGTATTGCATGACCCACGCTAGAAAGTCACCTGCAGAACTCTTAATGAGAAGGAAACTAAGAACTCTCTACATCCTAATGAAGCTGTTAAAGTGAGGGAAAAGAAGGCAGCACAAAAGTTATATTACAATGTACTAGCATCACCAAGAACATTAGGTGCAGGTAACGAAGCATATGCTCTTAATTTTTGCAATGGCCCTTGCTGATTATCAGGTTGCATCACAGCACAGGAGGTACTACTTTCTTGGATGATTGATTTACCAGATGGGAAGCATAGTTGTAGACATCACAATCAGGTGTTAGAGGCATTATGTTAGACTAGCAGCACGGGCCTCCCTACAGGATGGGGGAGCAGGCAGATACCAGACACAGTGTTGGTATATAATACTCTAAGTACTCTTTATTGCTTAAAAAATAAAACCTAATTCACTCCACATTCGTACCCCGAACATACTACACCAGAGTCCCCAGATCAGAATGAAGTCCTGATGGCCAGGTGAGGTTCAGTCGGATCAGATCAGATGTGAGGAGCCAGCAGAAAAACCACATCTATATCCAAACAGGGCTCTGGGTTGTTGAAAGACTCCAAATTGCAAATGTGTGAAGCCTCCATTTATAATCCACTTCATGGCATCATTAGTCTTTTGTCGCTGTTGTCTGGGCCTTTCACCCACAACTCCAAGGAGGCAGTTCCAGGCAGGCCGCCATGATCCAAGGCATGCCATTTCCTCCAATTCTCATACATTTTTGATATCAGTCCAGCTGGTGTTATTTCCTTATCTGCTGATTCTTTATATATTTCCCAGGGACATAAAGTTGTTTTGTGCAATTAGTTCTTGACCACTTGAAATCTTAAGTTCTCACTTCAGTTGCCAACACGCAACGCACATACTTATGTCAAGCATACTCCATCCACATTAGGCCTTGATGGCCTATAGCATATTACATGGATATATATGTAGATATATCCCTACAATTAGACGATCCAGTTGCTACATCCAGAAATAGTGAGATTCCTGAGGACCCCATACCAACCCATACAGCAGACTTGGAAGTTAAGCCTGAAGAAATGGTTTTATTATCAGAAATCCCTTCTGCACTCGTTGCTGATCAAGGACCACAGGTATCTCCACTGCACTGTTCCAGAAGATCTCCCAAACCTAGAGTCAGACAGGGCTTGTAGTAGTAAGGCAATTATGCTTGAGGGGCCAGAATAATCCCTTGTAATGGCCTGAGGATCAGGAAAGTCTATGCCAACCTCTTAGTTAAGATTTTTTTTGTTATGTTAATATTTTAAGTTGATAATTACTAATGGGGAGGTGTGTATTGTTGCAAGTATTTTCATTATGCTATTGCCACCTGGTGCCCAATGTGAGATTAGCTATTTACTATTAGAAGCCCTAAGGCTGTACTGAGCATGCTCCAAGCGGCTGTGGAGAATGTTGGGGAGTGAGGTAATTTTGACAAGATGGAGGCTGATTAGTTGTCTAGGTGGTGAACCGAGAGTTGCCAACTTTCTAATCACACAACACCAAACACCCCTGCCCTACCCCTTTTCTAAGGCCCCTCCCCACCCCATGCCTTCTCTGAGGCCCCACCCCATGCTCACTCCATTACCCCTTCCTCTGTTGCTCAATCTCCCCCAATCTCATTCATTCACTCATTTTCACCAGGCTAGGGCAGGGGGTTGGGATGCAGGATGGAGTGAGGGCTCCATCTGGGGGTGTGGGCTCCAGGGTGGGGCCAGAAATGAGGGGATCAGGGTGCAGGAGGTGGCTCTGGGATGGGGCAGAGGGTTGGAGTGCAGGCTGTGGGGTGGGGCTGGGTACGATGGGTTTGGGATGCAGGAGGGGTCTCTGGGCTGAGGGGTGGAGATGAGGAGTTTTGAGTGTGGGAGGGGGCTCCAGGCTGAGGCAGGGGTTGGGGTGCAGGAGGGAGTATGGGCCCTGGGCTGGGAGTGCAGATTCTAGGGTGGGGCCATAAATGAGGGGTTCATGGTGTGGGGGGGCTCAGGGCTGGGGCAGGGGTGCGGGAGGGCATGCGGGGTATAGGCTTCAGGAGGGAGTTTGGGTGTGAGAGGGGGCTCAGGGTTAGGGTAAAGGATTGGGAGGGGTTCAGGCTCCAGGAGGGAGTTTGGGTGCTGGAGTGGACTCAGGGCTGGGGCAGGGGGTTGAGGTGTGGGAGGGGGTGCAGGTTCCAGGAGGGAGTTTGGACACAGGAGAGCACTCCATGCTGGGGCAGGGGGTTAGGGTGCAGGAGAGGGTGAGGGCTCCAGGCGGCACTTACCTCAGGGGGCTCCCCGGAAGTGGCGACTTGTCCTTCGGTTCCTAGACAGAGGGGCTTCCAGGTGGCTTTGCTCCGTGCACACTGCCTCCACCCACAGGCGCCGCCCCCACAGCTCCCATTTGCTGCAGTTCCTGGCCAATAGGAGGTCCGGAGCCAGTGCACAGGTGGGACAGTTGGCTCCAACCCTTTCCCTCCCTCACAGTTTCTTCACCTTAGCTTCACTCCACACCTGCACCTCTTACCCTCTTCTCTCCTTCCCTTCATTATCCCCCCTTCCCTTTACTTTTCTGTCTAACCTCCACACACACCCAAAAAGGAAGTGGCGACATGTCCTTCGGTTCCTAGGCAAAGGGGCAGCCAGGTAGCTTTGCGCAGAGCACACTGCCTCTGCCCACAGACGCCACCCCCACAACTCCCATTGGCTGCAGTTCCTGGCCAATGGGAGGTTTGGACCTGGAGCACAGGTGGGAGCAGCGTGCATATCACCGCATGTCACTGCTTCCGGGAGCTGCACAGAGCCAAGTAGGGAGCCTGACAGCCCTGCCAACTGGACTTTTAATGGCCCGGTCAGCAGCACTGACCAGATCACCCAGGGTACCTTTTTGAACCAGACATCTGGCAAACCCTAAGTGAACCTGTACCGGAATAACAGATCCCCTTTTGAATCAGTTTGGGGCCTTCATATACTACACAAGGTCACTCAATGAACATCTGCCTCTGCCCAGGTATGGTCTCTGGTCTGACAAAAATATATACTGGATTCAGGTGGTGTCTCACCTTATCCCCCACCACCATATGGCCTTGCAGAAAAATTGCAGAGAAATCAGCCAGACTCCAGTTAGAGCAGCTACAGAAGCTGCTAAAGAAGGGACTGCTGTGTTGAGTGGGATGGGATAAAATGGGGTGCAACCAGGACCACCCATCCCTTCTGGATCCAGAATTGTGCTAAAAAGATGCCCGTATGCACATGGGGGAAACTGGGACCCTGGTGGTGCCTCCTCTCTGCCTATATGGCATTGAGGAAAAACTGCAGAGAGGAGCAGCTGGAGCAGACCAGCCACAGCAGGGACCTTTGACCATTCAGAGAACTTCTTACAGTTCTGACTGGACTTTCTCTGCCCTACTACTGTGTGTTGGTACAATGTGCCTACCACAATGGGGCCCTGTTCTTGGTTGGTCCTTAGGCACTACCATAACACACTTGATTATTAAATGTTAAACAGCATCAATAAGTAAATAGCATGGGCCGGATCCTCAACAAATGTCAGGTGTTCTCAAACTTCATTGCACCGCGACTCCCTTCTGACAACAAAAATTACTACATGACCCCAGGAGGGGGGAACTGAAGCCTGAACCCCGCTGGCCTGGGTGAAGAGGCCAAAGCCAAAGCCTGAGCCCCGTGGCCCCAGTGGGGGGGGCCCAAAGCCAAAGGGCTTCAGCCTCAGGCAGCTTAGGAGCCCCACCACACAGGGTTGAATTCCTCAGGCTTTGGCCCCAGGTAGTTGGGCTTGCACTTCAGCCCCAGAACCCAGCAAGTCTAAACCAGCCCTGGTGACCCCATTAAAATGGGCTTATGTCCCACTTTGGGGTCCTGACCCATAGTTTGAGAACCGCTAGTCTAAGTTAATGAGGAAAAGAATAGTGGCACAGCTGAATGCAATCAGGATCTAAAAGTCACTTAGCAGATTCAAATAGATCCAACTGAAAAGGATGGTGCCCTATACATGGAATTCACTGACAAAAAGCTTCGTTAGCATGGAGTTAAGATTGCATGGTGGTTTCTCAGACCTTTTGTTGAGTTCAGCAAAATTGAAGCCTTTGAAAATCAGGAAATGCAGAGTTCAGGTTTGTGCCAACACAATCTTAATTCTATCCCCTCAGAGCTGGAAACAGTCACTAGGAATTATTTGGATGCTCTTCAGCATCATTCACTAAGTTAGGTGTAGCTGTATTGTATTACAGCATCTCAGCAAAGCTGTGATTGTGTTGTGAGGAGATCGGGGAGGGGGGGAGGGAAGCTGCCCTTCTGTAGGGGAGATCTAAACCCATTTCCTGCCCCCTTAAAGGATCAAAGGAAAAAGGTGCATGTGTAACTTGAGGGATCCAGTATGCATAATTTCAGTGCTGAGTTCTGTAGGTTGTTTTAATGGCAGAGTATAAGCATCTCCTTGCCATAGGGATTCTCACTGGTGAGATGGGAGATGAAAGTAGTCTCTTGGTTTAAATGATACGCCCATAGAAGTATAGTGTTAGATGGCATCCTGTGCACAAGGGTGAAGGGGTTGTAAAATCTAGCAAGTGGAGTGTTGTTTCTATGGAGTAGGGTATGTCTACACTTGGAGTTGGGAGTCTGGTTCAAGGAGCTATACCAGCACTAGTTTTGATCAAGCTAGCATGGTAAAATACAGTGTAGCCATGGGGGCACAAGTGGTGGGAAGGGACAGCCACCCCGAGGACTCGTACATACTCAGGGAAACTAGCCCTTCCCATCACTCATGCTGCTGAGATTACACTCTATTTTTAACATGGTAACTTCATCAGAGCTAGCTCAGGTATGTTTCCTCGACTTGAGAGTCAGACCTCCAGCTCTAAGTGTTAACATGCTCCTGCTTCTGGGAGCAGCATAGGACCAGAGCAGGCTGGGAGCCTGCCTTAGCCCCGCTGTGCCACCAACCTAAACACAAAGCAAAGGTGTTAAGACTGTATAAAATTTCTTCCCAAATGCAAGTAGTGCATAGTAAGCACTTGTGTGATTCTCTTTGAAGACAAGTTAGCAACTTTATACAGGGTCTAATGCTTACTTGCTAACAAGATGGGTCAACAGAAGAGCCCTGCCACCCTGTTAACAATGCGTTCAGTACAATTAACACTGTCATTTATAATTTTCTTTCCAATGTAAACCTTTAATAAACAAGAAAATAATTCTCAGAAAAAGGGGTTACATTATTTCTAGTATACTTCTTTTGAATATATAGCACGTCTGCTTTAGTTCTAGGGGTGTGTTTTTTTGCTTGTCTTTGTTTTTGTTTTTTAAAGACCATGAAAACCATTATTAAATGTAGCTCCAAATACAAGCACCAGAACCTGTGCATAGTAGAATGCTTTTAACTGAAGGGCAAATCCTGCCTCTTTCTATGTTTGAGAGGGCTGCAATGAGTTCCATGTTGGTTAGTTTTGCCAGAAAGCCACATACAACTCTTCTGAGTATATAGACACGTTCTAATCCAGCTGCAAATAACTGGCTGAGTCAGGGTCTGGCCTATCCTCAAAGCCTAATATGCATATGAGATACCTTTTTCCTAGAAGCTCACAGCCATGATCTTGCAAGCCTTTCACTGGTGCTCACAAGTAGACATCTGCACTGAAGACAATGGGGCCCTTTGTAAGCACAGGAGTCCACCTGCATGAAACAACTTGAAGGTAGTACTTAAAGTGGAGGGATGTGGAGTTGCAAGGGGTTGTAGACCCTGCAAAATACAAAATAAAACATTGAGCAAGGTCACTGAGGAGTGCACTTTAGTAATGTCTTATCGAAGCTGCTGCTCCCTGATTATGATACACTCCCCGCACCTCACCCAAATACACACACTTTTTTTCAGGCCACTTTAAGCATTACTTGCAGGATCAGGGTCTCGGACAGTAACGGCAGTGAAAATATGGCTACATCAGAACCAATATGCTTACATAAAACATATTTCTCTTGCCCCTTATCTGAAAGGGGTGTGACATTTATTATTATATTAGCAAAATGCAGTGACTGAAGCAAACCACAAGATTTGCAGTATTAGCAAATTCAAATGCAAAGAAAATCAAAGTGTGAGAGAACATTTTCTGGTTATTTTGAGATTATCTGAAGTCAATTAAGCATGAAATTAACAGTTTATTTGAATTTGGTGTAACTGTAAACCACAGAAGCTTGAATTAAAATTTGGTGATTGGTGGGTTTTGTGGATTCATCCAAGAATTTATGGAAACAGTTTATATCCAGATTTACATTGTGCAGTGGAAATAACTCAGCAGCCACCATTAGAGTACACAGGCTAGCAGCATACAGGTCTGGGGAGCTTTGGGATACGAGCAGTAGTGGTGCTCTCTCTATCTTTGTTACGCTCAGGAGTAAGATATTAGCTAAACATGGTATCAGTATTCAGTGTCAATCCTCTATGCTACTAGATTTATGCAACCAAGCAATTTCCTCCTCATATTCCCAATCCCCACTATTTATTCTCACTACGTCTGGTGTTGTGTAGTGTTGCCAGCCCTCCTGGTTTCACTGGGAGTCTCCCAGAATCAGGATTTATCTCCCAGAGGCTACTGAAGCCAAACCGGGAGATTTTAGGCCACAAAAAGTCTGGTGGTGCAGCAGGGTAAGGCAGCTCCCTGCCTGCCCCTGCTCCATGCTGCTCCCGGAAGCAGCTAGCACATCTCTGCAGCCCCTGTGGTGGAAGCCCAGGCGATCTCTGCATGCTGCCCCTGTCCCAAACGCTAACTCTGCAGTTCCTGTTGGCCGGGAACTGCGGCCAATGGGAGCTCCAGGGGCGGTGCCTGTAGGCAGAGGCAGCACACGTAGCCCCCTGGCCTGCCCCCAGGGGCTGCAGGGATGTGCCGGCCACTTCTGGGAGTAGCATGGGACCAGAGCAGGCTGGAGCCTGCCTTAGCCCCCCTGTGCCATCAGCTGGAGTCCACACCCCTTGCCCCCTCCCACACTCCAACCCCCTGCCCCTGCCCTGAGGCAGCACCCCAAACTCCCTCCTGAATCCCAACCCCCTGCCCCAGCGCTGAGCCCTCTCCCAGAGCCAGCACCCCAACCCCCTTCCTGAACCCCAACCCTCTGCCCCAGCCCTGAGCCCCCTCCCAGAGCCAGCACCCCAAACCCCCTCCTGCACCCCAAACCGCTCCCCCAGCAGTGAGTCCTCTTCTGGAGCCAGCACCCCAACCTCCTCTCCCAGCCCTCCCAGAGCCAGCACCCCAAACTCCCTCCTGCACCCCAACCCCCTGCCCCAGGCCTGAGCCCCCTCCCAGAGCTTGCATCCCACACCCCCTCCTGCACCCCAACCCCCTGCCCCAGACTCAGCCCGGAGCCCCCTCCCACACTCCTAACCCCTTGGTCCCAGCCCAGCAACCATATTCCCTCCCACACCCCAATCCCCTGCCCCAGCCCAGTGAAAGTGAGTGAGGGTGGTGGAGAGTGAGCGACAGAGGAAGCTGGGATGGAGTGAACAGGGCAGGGCTTTGGGGAAGGGGCAGGGCAGTGGGTGAGGCAAGGGTGTTTGGGTTTGTGTGATTAGACAGTTGGCAACCCTAGAGCTGTGACTGGAGCCGTGCACAAGCAATCCAAGTAGAAGTGAGAGTGTAGTGCCTAAAACTTTAGGGGAGCAAGTATGGCATCTTAAATTTCACTTTCCACAGTGAATACACTGACAATGGTACCTTTGTATGTTTTAGCTGCAGCTGCTGCCATTGTGGTCTTCAGAATCCCCTCCCTCCTCACCCACAGAATGCCTGAACCAGATAAGGAGGAGAAAAAAAGAGGACTCAGGCTGACATGTTCTATAAGATCCTGCAAACCAATGCTGCATCAGACCATGAACACAGAGCCTGGAGGATGGACATTGCTGACAACCTGGAGAAGGAAAGAGCGGAGAGGAGAAAGGTCCAGGAGTCCTAGCAGGAAAAGGAGAGGAAGATGCACTGGGACATAATGGGGCTTCTCAGGCAGCTAACAGAGATGCTGCAGACACTGGCGGACCTGCAGGTTTCAACAACCCCAGGTTTGCTTCCCTCTGCAGTCCAGAGAACTCAATATTGGGAACTCCTTATATCCCTTGCAACACATGGCATCAGGACTCACTGCACTACCCTTACCACTCTGCCCTGGGGGACATTATAGACAATCACAGCTTCACAAACACTGACCTGTGAAAGCCACAGTTGGTGTATGGGTAGCTGAAATGGATATGAATGTTCTTTCCCCTTCCTAAGCTCTGTTCTATTAATTTATTAATTTTTAATGTTTTTGTTTTAAAATTGCATGACTTTTTGCACTGATTTTGTTGCACAATAAAATCTTATTATTTGGAACATAATTTCTCTTTATTAGTTCACAACATATGTTGCTGAGTGCTCAGCTGTTCTGAAAGCAACCAAATACCTGTTACTGCATAGTGTCACACAACTCATAGGATCAGTCACAAACTAAATAATAGATGTATGACAATGTTATATTCCTACATGTACGGCAATCACCACAAATTCCTACCAGGCCGGAAAACAGCAGAGCCAGACAGAGCACACTACAACACCACACATTACTCTGGCTCACTGTTAAAGTGGTCTTTCAACACCTCCCTGAGCTGTATAGCTCCATGCTGAGGTCTTCTAATAGTCATTGTATCTGGCTGTTCCAACTCGGCAGACAGCTGCTCCACCTTTGCCCTCCACCCTGGCAGAAACTTTCCCCCCTTTGCTTCACAGATATTATGCTGGACACAGCAGACAGCTATAATCATTGGGATATTTTTCTCACTGAGGTCCAATCTTGTGAGCAAACAAGGCTAGCAACCCTTCAAATGACCAAAGCACATTCAATTATCATTCTGCACCTGCTGAGCTGGTAGTTGAATCATTCCTTCATACTGTTCAGGTGGTCAGTGTATGGCTTCATGAGCCAAGGGATCAAGGAGTAGGCTGGGTCCCCCAGAATCACTACTGGCATTTCAGCACTCCCCATGCTAATCCACCGATCAGGAAAGAAAGTTCCTGCTTGTAGTTTTCTGAACAGTCCTGTGTTCTTAAAGATGTAAGCATCATCCACCTCTCCTGACCAGCCCACACTGATATCAGTGAAGAGTCCATGGTGATCCATCAGTGCTTACATGTCCATAGAAAAGTAGCTCTTTCTGTTGACCTACTCAGTGGCAAAGTAGTCTGGTGAATATAGGGATATGCATGCCATCTATTGATCCACTGCAATTCGGGAACCCCATAGCTGCAGAGCCAACCACTATGTCCTGCATATTGCTAAAAGTCAGTCCTCTATAGCAGGAAATGATTAATGGTCCTGCACAGTTGCATGACAACAGACTCCGCAGTGAATTTCAGATTCAGACTAGAAATAAGTTGAAATTTTTTAAGTGAAGGTACTTAGCCATTTGAATAATTTTACAAGGGTCATGGTGGAATCTCTATCACTTGAAGCCTTTACACTGGGACTTGACGTCCTTGTAAAAATATGTCATAGCTCAAGCAGAAGTTCTACGCTTGATGCAGAGATTATTGGGTGAGGCTTGATGACCTGTGTTGTTATGCAGGAAATCAGGTTAGAGGATCATAATGGTCCCTCCTGGCCTTAAAAATCTTTGAATACCTCAATATAACAAAACACATCAAGAATGATTTAACAGTCTGTTGCAATTTGGCTAAAGAATGAGGTAAACAGACAACGTTATGTTTCAGTCTTAACTGGTAAGTTCCTTGCTTTTCATTATATGTTTAAAATGATTTCAATTGGGCAAAGAGAGATTCTCTTTTCTTTTTCTTTTCATTAGACACAATAAAGTTAAGGAAAAAATTTTAACCCTAAGAATAAAGGGATTGGGTCCAAACTTCAATAAAATATTGAGGAGAAAAAGTTCTACTGTCATTTGTAAATATTTTGTGGCTGTATTAAAATAGCTTTAGGAAATAAAGGCAAACTTCCACTCTCAGAATGACAAACAGAGCTCCCACTTAAGTCACTGGGAACTGATCATGTACATCCAAGGGCAGAATTTGGCTATGAGTAATTGTCAGTTGTTTTAAAAGAAGCAGTGCAGTTTGCACTAAAGGAGCAAAAAACATTGAAACCAGAAAAGAAAAATTTCCTCCTCCATCAAAATGAAAACAACTAAACTGATTCCCATCTCAATTTAAGATACAAACATATTCCAAGGTTGAAGGCTTGTGTGCTAGATTTAATATTGGAATGATTTTTTCCCCCACTGTTGAATTCCAAATTCTAAAATAGAGTTTTATAATGGAAAAGCTGATCATTAGTAGTATCATTTGGAAAGGTTCACTGCATAATATCGTAATAATGCTGCAAAAGTACATGCAACCAATATGACAGAGGCATTGTGAAAGTACTGAATCTCAAAATAATATGAACTGTGAACAGAATCTTGAGCATTTGTTTTACTGGCATCACTTTCCCAATAAGTGGACTCCAAAGTTGCAGAAAACAATAAATAGATAAGCACTTTCATTGAAAGCATTAAATTAACCAACCGGGTATTAGACTTTGTAATGTGGAGCAATGAAGTGCTAATGAAGACCATGTGTGAGTGCTAATGGGGACCATGTGATAGATCTGGCTAGCAGAATGAAAAGGAAATGCTATGGAGGAAGAAACCAGAATTTCATGCCAATATGAGTGACAGAGTAGTGAGTGAAGTTTTGCAATTGGAGCAGGCCAGTGGGACAAAAGAGAGCTCAGGCCCCAGTTCAGCCAGGCATTTAAGTAGGCACTTAATACCATCCCCATTCAGCAAAACACTTAAGTATGCGCTTAAAGTAAAGACGGTCTAGAATCTGATAATACTTAGTCCCGCCTTGAGTGCAAGGGACTGGACTAGAAGACCTCTTGAGGTCCCTTCCCGTCATACACTTCTATGCTTCTATCTACTTAAGTCCCACTGATGTCAATGGAACTTAACACATCCCTAGAGATCAATATGTGCTTAAGTGCTTTGTTAAATAAGGATGGCCTGCTGGATCAGGCCTTGATATTTGATGCCAAGCTAACCCTGCAACCTCTTAGCTTTCCAGATCCTTCCAAATGGATCTCAGTTATACAAGGGCCAGACCTAAGCTTCTATGATCTTACTGTAATATACATAGATACCATTGGCCCTTTGCTACTGAAATTTATATCTAACCATTTTGTTTATATTTTGTTCAGACAATTCTCTTAAGGAAAAAGGAAAAGAAGAAAAATATGAATACAAAACAAAAAAGAAGATACAACATGTAGGAGAGCATGAGCAACCTAAGTATCTTTCTATTTACTGAAGTCTTCAAGTGGAAATACAAGAATCAATTCAAACCAGCTAATAAATATTTATCTTTGAAAACAGTTTGTTATATTTATAAAAAAGCACATATTACATATTACAAAATCATTCAAAAGTTTTCAACCAATGATTATGCATGTTGTTATAAACATCAAGTTCCTCTATGCCTGAATACTCCCATCTTATCATAAATATGAGCTGGTAGAAAATCATTTTAACAGTAGAAAATACATTTCTTCTAGTCACCAAATCATCTTAATTTAGCTAGGAATAATACCAAAATGTTAATTTTAACTGGTTCAAATACAGAATACAACAACATTACTATTGCTATGATCTTGAGCTCCTAGATCAACAGGACAAACGGGTTTGTTTTTTCCATTTTTAAATTAAGATATTTCAGTTTTACATGCAACTTTTACAATTTGCTCCTAATTTACAGTGAATGAAAAAAAACCAATATACCATAGAAGTAGCACTGGCAGTTGCAGCTATAAAGTCACTAATGACTTTGACTATTTCTTCCATTTAAAGATGCTGTTCTCATGCAGCTAAATGACAGATTTGGAGCTTACAGTAAAAATGTCTCCAATTTTATTGCTTTGTTGTCTATGTATTTCAGTGAACTTGAACCATCAGTTAGGCACTACTTTCCATAATTACCTGATAAACATCTGGTGGAGCGGAGGGGTCGTAAAGATGCCCTAATGGGGCAGCTGAGGCCTTCTCCAGAGCAGTGGAACCCCTGGTTCGCATAGTCAGCTTTATGCAACCCCATGTGCATGAGCAGAGGGCACACCACCAAAGTGCTGTGCTCCAGTGACGCCTTGGGGCTATCAGCCAGAAAAAATTGTACATCAAAAAGTGGTCTCGAAGAAAAACAAAACAAAGTTCTTTATTCAAATGTATTAAAAGAGGGAAAGAAGAAAAACAGTAGCTTAAAAAAATAGTTAGCCTTACACATGCTGCTTCTTTTGCCATGAGACGCTTTTATGTTTTAGACTGCAGACCATTACTGGTCGACATTTCCTGCAAATGCACTGAGGAAAAGGCACAGCAATACAGTATTTCTCCAATAGATGTGTTAACATCTAAGAGACTCACAAGCAGCTAAAGTTCAGTTTCCAGTTAAAATGTTCTCAATGTTTGTTACAGATTTTGGATGGAATCAAATCTTCCAAAGTGCTTTTGCATTTCCATTTGCACCTTTACTATGGCAAACCGCATCTGAGATAGGTAAATAACTTAAACTTAAATAACTTAAACATCGGAAGGATTTTGTGTTTTAGTTTAATCTGCTTATTAATTATGAAAAGCCTTGTCTTCTCTCTTTCCCCAGCAAGCTGCTAGTCATCATTACCATCCCTCTAATCAGCTGGCCTAGCACAAATACAAAACAGGTTCTTATGGAATCTCAGACACTACTTGTATGTCCTGCCACTGACCACAGAGGAACAATAGCAGGCCAGTGATGGGGGTGGGGGGGAGAGAAGGAGGGGAAATGACTCTATTTTCTCTCTCCTTCTGTGCCTGTATCTGAAATATACCTAGCCCCAAAGCTATTATTTATAGTTATGAGGTGACAGCTGAGAGCTAGCAGTCTGGTGAGTGGAAAAATGTTTGCCATTATTCTTTCTAGAGATATCCAATCCACATATGGATGATCAACAGCTATTCATACTGGACAAAGGGATGTAGCTAATAAACTACAGTACTCGGTGGTGAGAAAAGAAAAGATACTTCCTTTTGCGCAAATTAAGACTCATTTACACAAGCTCCATTTTCAGGATTATTCCAAATAGAAGTGAACTAACTTAAAAAAAATACTATTGACTCAGAACTCAATAAAATAATATAGAAACATTTTCAAAAACATTTTGCAAACATTTTTGTCTACATTTCAAAGATTTTAAAAAAATTGACCACGGGACTATCTGATTGAAAGACAGCAAATGGTTATCATGACACATCCGACAAGATTTCAAAAATTTTCAACTAGATTTAAGCCACAGTCATTTGATATTGGGGACTTAGAAAATCCAAACCTCAACAGCTTAAATCTGCCTACAAGTGGACTTCTTTCATTAAGCTAACCCTGTGGTCTTTGTCATAGAATTTCAAAGAATCCAATTGCCTGGATCATTCTCATACACTGAACAGGATTTTCCCAGGAGATGAGTGAAGAAAGTGGTCCTATGATCTGATGTGGTGGCAGTCTCATGAGTCACTACTCAAGCCCTTGACTCGAGCACAGCAGAAATCTCTGCAGAACTTCTCTCAGCAGGCAGGCATTCGAGGAATCTTGTGAAGGTGTCATGGAGTGTGAAGAGGGTATGAAAAGAAGGAAAACAGATAAGAGAAGTTCTTTTAAAGTGTACAGTCAACACCAGACCTTGCTGAAGTGAGATTAAAATAACTTCCAAGCCAAGCAATAATATTCACTCTGAACCACAACTTTCTCGTACGCAAAAAAAAAGTGCAGAAAAAAACTAATACAAAACAATCTGCTATCTTGAGTCACAGAAAACTGATTGCACTATCTATTGTAGGGAGGTATTAGAGGTGATGCCTAAGGGGCAGAACTATGCTCTTCTAATCACACACAGCTTGATGATCCACAGTGAGTCCTGGCCCTAACCTCATGGATCTTGAGACATGTGCATATTCGCCCTCAGATAAACATGTCCAAGGACCCATAGGGCCTTTCTAGTAGCTGGTAAGCAGCTGGAGACTGTTCACACTCCCAACACCCTGAGAGGCCAGGAAAGGGATGGCACAGGAGCAGCTACATCAGCCATACCCCACATGGGGATTCTCCTACCAAAGTGGGAGTCTTCTGACAGTCAGTTAAGATGGATTTCCAACTGCTTTGCACCACCAGAGCAGCACAAAGCAGACAGAGCTGGGACCAGAATCTGGCCCTATATGTATTAGAAATGATATCCCCATCCCATGTGCAATATTACATATGCCATAGCAGAAGGAAAATCCTGGAAATATTTTCCTTCAAGTGACTTTCCCCATTTCTCTGAAGCTGTTTCACAGTGACATCAAAGCTGAAGCACATGGCAAAACTCTGAAACTGAACTGAATGGCAAAGCAAAGGAACCATGAACAAACAGCCCATAAATCATTAAGGTGAAATTGGGTCCATACTTCAACATGGAAGTCAGAAACTCTTCCAGTGCTAAGAGGAAACCACAAGCAGAGAATCAGGGTCATGCACACACAGAGCAAGAAGCTCTTCCCTGAGCACTGCAGATTAGATGGGAACATTTGGAAGAAACACAAAGCCCAGCCCAAAGGTTCACCGGCATTTCCATCCCTAAGATCCTGGGGTATCCATGCAGAAAGCCTGCTACTCCCCTGACTTGGATACCTTCCTTCTTCTCACATATCTTGCTATGCCAATCTTCACAGTGTTCCAGCCAGAAGGTGTGGACTGTCCTCAAGAGTTCCTGGTCTGGTTTAACCTGTTTCTCTCCACTGTTCAAAGAAAGAGCTAAATAGGATTCATAAAGAACCTCTTTGTTATTTTAAATGCTCAATCGGAGCTGAAATCAGTTGCGGTGGGACTATGTTTCTGCCCTGCCCGCAAAGAGCTGAAAATTACTAAGAGACTGAGGTGCAGGGGTCACAGAAGAGAGGCAGGTGGCAGCAGAAAGTAGCTGATAGCCGCAAACCAGTGGCTGGTGAGTTGGTGAGCAGAATGAGTGGCTGGTGAGGCAATGAGTGACTGGCAGGGTGGCCAGGCATCGAGGTGCAGTGGCTGGCGAGGCAGCCAGCCAAAGCAAGTGCTCACATAGCAGAACAAGCAAGGTGCCTTCTTCCCCAGGTGGGAGGTGAACTTACACAGATGTGCCCCTGAACTCCGGATTCTCTCTGACCAAGGACAACCACTGTGAGTGGGGTATGATGAGGGATCAGAGAGGAGCATAGAAAATGAACTGTTAGTTGCAGAACTCAAGAACATGAGACAGAAGGCTCTGACCCACTGGGTGGGTGTCCTGCTCACAGTTTTATGATTATGAATCCTGCTTGTGGCATTTTCCCTAATTAATGTCGGGTGACTTCCCTCCTTTCATTAAAAGTTTCTTTTCTACACTCAGACTCTGTGCTTGTGAGTGGGGAAGTATTGCCCTTCAGATGCACCCGGGGTGATGTGTAATTTTCCCAGATTACTGGGTGGAGGCTCAAGCTGGTTCTATGTTGTACCAATGGAAAGGAACCTCTAGTTATTGAGCCCAGCCCTGGTTGCTGCCAGCTCCACCTGGCAGAAGGGTAGAGTCAAGGCTGGAAGAGAGAGGCAGCCCAGCCCAGATTTGGCCAGACCCAGAGCCTGGCCATTAGAGGTTTGGCAATTATTTGCAAACAACATGCAAAGCTGGTCAAAAATCCTGGTGGGTTTTTTTTTGTTTGTTTGTTTGGAGATGGGTTTTTTTCAGCATTTTGTTAAAACTCAAAAATGGGATAATTTTTGTGACAATTTTTTCTATGACAAAACAGTCCCTTTTCAAATGAAGATAGAGCAAAAAAATATAATGTAAAAATATGTAATTCATGCTTTTAAATGAAAAAAATAACTGGTTTATTGAAAAGTTGCATAAGGCAAAAAAATTGTGAGGGATGCAAGATATTGTGAAAGGAAATGGCAAAGCTTTTCTCGCAGCTCTACAGAGCACTCATGAACACCATCAGCTGCCTCTCCTGCCACTTATAGCCAAATAAGCTGCTCCTAGGCCTTCATTAGTAACAACATAATATACTAAACCAGAAATAGCATCTTGACCTGGGACTAACACTCCGTGGACACTGAGGACATTGCTACAGAAACACAGACCCCATTGTTAATTATTTCTTTTAGCAAACTCCCTTCACAGCCTGAGTTTAGCAGTGTGTTCTATTGTGAAGAAACCACTAGCGCTAGTATTCTGAAAGTGACTTTTAAATCAAATGCATCAGTTATAAGGTCTTTAGCACTGTTCCGCAAAGGGTGGTAAATGGAGGTGTCATAAATATCTGACTTTATCATCTGTTGACTCATAATCCAGATGCCAATGGGATATAAATCATGTAAAGCATGTTTCCAGATTAGGCAGGTCTGATTATATCACTATTGTTCTAGTGAACCACATTATTTTTATTTAGGATTAGGAGTGCCCTCTGCTGGTGAAATCCACAGGTGAAATCCTGGCTTCACTGAAGTCAATGGCAAAACTCCTATTGACTTCAATGGGGCTAGGTTTTCATCCTAGTTATCCTACAGAATTTGAGCACTGTCTTGTTCATTAACAGCTATAGTTGTCAAATTGCTTCAAGACAATTGCCCTTATCCCTGATTTTTTATTTCTCTGCCTCCTGCTGAGGGAGAAACTGCTGCTTGTTTTCCCACTTCTATTACAGCTGCACTAAATCAGGCTGACACCAAGTGACTGTGCATTCCTCCCCCAGACCCACTGTCACGTTATGAGAGTGGGGGGGTCTGCTGCTATTTGGGTACTGACTCTGCTGAGTAGTGTGCAGTGACAGTCAGTTTCTCTACGTCACCCTCCTCCTTTCCTTGCACATGCTAAAGTTGTTTCACAGAATTTGGAATGAAAAGGAAACAAAAACATTAAGCTAAGGACTCTCCAGAGAGAGAGAAGAAAAAAGGGAAAATGTGAAACTATTCACTCGTATTGTAAAGTTTTCAGAGGGGGAAAGGATGGGAAAATTCATTTTTATTTCCCGGTTTGGAAATGTGCCTATCATAGTTATGTAATTTACTAGGTGTTGGAATGAATTATTACAGGGTATCATCACGACACCAATTTAACCGTAAATTCCTTTATTAAATCCAAAGGCTAAATGGTCTTTATTCAGCTGCTCCAAACGTGCCTTCAGTGTCTATACAATAATCACACACATATAATCGCATGTAGTCATAAGTAGTGATCAGATACTTACAACAGAACTAGACTCAGTTTGCTTAATTCCATGTTGGCTGGCTCCAACTTGGTCAGGCAGGTGCTAGTAATGAACCCTCTTAGACAGTGATACTCAATTAGATCTACCTGTGGACCGATTTGAGAATTTTATGATAAAAGGAAGGTCATTTGTGCAGAAGGGTGACAAAATACAATAAAATAAAAACTTCAGCTGCCTATAAATAAAGACCTTGATTGCAACGTTAAGTGTTAGTGTTTCTATCTTTTAACAAAGTTTATAAATCAACATTATTATCTGTGTTTGTGGCAATCTCTAATGGGAGAGGTGACATTGACGATCTCTGGCAAACTTTGTGAAGAGTGGTTTGTAGAAGGTCTGGGAAAGGCACATACATGGTTGAAGATGCTCATCTTCAGGCAATTTTGGTGTTGGTGTTTTATAATGTCCATAGCAGAAAAAGCAGATTTGCAGAGATACGTTGATCCAAACATCGTTAAAAGATAGACTACTAGATTCTAGCTATTCTGAAACTGCTCAGTATATTGAATCCAGAAATCACGAAGTCCTGCTTCTCTGAATTTTGACTTCAAAACATCTGAGTTCTGGAGCCTTACAATTTCTAACTGAAAGGCACCTTCATCAATTGAATCAAGAATGTTCTTTGCTTCAGAAGGCTAAGGTCCATTGGCAAAGACAACAAATGATTACAAAACCAAACAAATCCAAATCCTTTGGAATTTTAAAATTCTCAAATTGCATTTTAAATTTTTCAATCAGATTGTTTAAGAATTCTTGCACTGTTTTCATCTAACTTTCCCCTGTAGCAACAACACGCAATGTGGGAAAGTGCAACATCTTTCCTGTTACATGTCTGAAAGATTTCAGGTTTCCTTTGAAAGGCACACACTTTTTTAGACAGATCCCCAACACTGCTTGCATGGCCTGAGAGCTGCAAGTTGAGGGAATTCAAGTGGCTAGTAATATCACACAGAAAAGCTACCTGTGACATAGAGGGGACATCATTCATAAATTCCAGAAACTCATAAGCCTTTTTGGTCATGTGGTTTGCAAAAAATTCTATTATTTCTTTTTGAAGCACACAAAACCTCTCTAATACATGCTCCCTACTTAACCAGTAAATGTTGTTGTGCTGCAACAGGTTATTGTATTCGGCTGAAATGTCTTGTAAAAGAGCTTTAAAAAGATTATGTTGCAAGATAGAAGTTGACCATACTAGTTCACTAATCTCATCACAATACCCACTGTTTTTTTTTCAAGTCCCCAGACAAGTTACTGCACAGGACACTGGTGAATGATGCAGTGAAGTGTATTTAATGAAGGGAGTATCACAGCTAAATATGAAGCAAAGACCTTCTCTTTCCCTGTCATGGAGGGTCCTCTCTATGTAACAAGCAAGTTTACTTTTGCAGATCTAAACTATTTATTTTCCCTAAAAGCTTTTTACCTTTTCAAAAATGATTTCTCCTCTGGTGTAGGTTTTGAATGGTATTAAGCACAAAAAAATTTTCCTTGAAAATTTCACCATCATAAAATGTAACAAAATAGCTGGGCAGTGTTGTAACAAGAGATTTTGCTTTTAACTGTTTTGAAAAACCTTGCAGCATTTGATAAAAACTGGCAAAGAAAAACTGAAAGGGGGTTTAAATATTGCCAATACTTGATATAATTAAGGTGGTGACAGTATCGGGACACTTTGATTTGCATAAAACAGTAATTAGTTCTAAGATTTAGGCTTTAAATAAGTAGAAATTAATGATAATTTAAAATTAGAGAATCCAGCAAGGGGGAATCAAAATGGCAAGACAGAGATGATGTCATTTAAATTTAGAGTGGAAATTCCAGAAGGTTCCAGAAACTCATAGGGAGGAGCTTTGCTATCTAAGAATAGGATGAGGAGGAGCTCTTTATCTAAAAATAGGTATGACATAATGGGGAGGAGCTAGAAAAGCTAGAAGCTGATTGGCTGAGACGAGCTGATCTTGAGAGAGCAACCAGTATATAAGGCCAACAGCTAGCAGGCTAGAGGTGTGAGGTATTGGGAGGAGCAGGGGTTGTGAAGATCAGAAGCCTCAAGAAGAAGCAGCAGCAACAGCAGCAGATTTCTAAAAGTCTCCATGGCAATGGCTTCCATAGCAACTCAAACAGCCACCTGCAGGAGCAATAGCCGTAGACCCTTCCAGAGGGTGGCTGCTTATAAGGCAGCTATGAAGCAGCTAACCATCTCTACTGCAGTAGCTCTGGCAGATAACTGCCCTGACCTGTCAGCAACAACCACCTTCTCTAGGCGCAGACATCTTAATCTTTTATATTGACAGAGCAAAAGGATTTAAGACGAGTCAGAAAGCTTTTGGTGTGAGAGTGTAAGTCTAATTTTATAAATTATTTTCTTTCAGAGTGCCTGGTGTGTTGGTTAATAAAGTTGGATACTTGCTTCTGAATGAGATCTCCCCTGCCCATCCTGCAGTCGCTTATCCTGTGAGCACTGGCAGTTAAATATTAAATGTTAAATATTAAATGCTAAATTTTTAGTGTTAAATGTTAAGGTTAGTGTTTGTTTTAATCTGTGGCATGATAATGGGTTCTCATGTGTTTATAGAGGCTGTATACTACATTGTATTAAGTATGGTGTTAGACTAACACTAAGACTAAAGCCTTTGTGTACACAGGATCTTTATATGCTTATTAGGTTGGAACTACTGTATTCTCCGTATGTGTTAGATATTTTATGCAGCCTGTGTCTTTTATTTTGTTGCATCACTTTATTGCACAATTCTATTATATTTTATTAAATACTGTGCATTTTTCCCTCACTTTATTAAACTCACTGTAATTTTTTTTATTTCTGTAAAATAAATAGTTCGTTTTCAAAGAATTTCTGCTTGTGTGTGTCAATCCTTGAGCGGAAGATTGTATCTGTGTCCTTTCAGGGGTTAGCAAGACTAGCTTGCTCTTGGGAGCCCCCTGCAGGTAGGAGACTAGCCCCCAGTAACAGCCTGGCAATTCCTTTAGGGCGGGACACAACCTTGTTACCCTCTTGTTAAATTAGAAGTGCTATTGTAGGCTAATTTAATTGGCACCTAAAAATATGGTAACAGTGCCACTTAAATTGCTTGATTTGTCAACTGCAAGAGACAAGTATTTTGCGTTTTTGAAACCGGAAAGCAGTTCTGACAAAAAATCCTTGTAAATAACCTCCAATCTTCACACTGCAATGGAATCAGACAGGGGAACTTGCTTCACACGGTTCACAATGTCATCTTTGTTTTTATCTCCAGCAAAAAGCTCCTCCACCATTTCCAGCGTGCACTCCTTCACAAGCTCAGCATCCAGGAAAGGCTTCTTCTTTTTAGCGAGTAACCACGTTCTCCAAAGAAAAGCAGCTATTGATTTTTCCTGTACGATCACTGATGTGAGAATGACATTTGAAGTGTGATATGAAGACTTCAGTTTTTCAATTTTGTCACATATTGCAACACTGCCAGAAGGATAGGCTGCATTGAAGTTACTGTGCTTTGATTCAAAGTGGTACCTCATGTTGATGACCTTACAGTTGAATACCGTGCTTTGGCATACTAAACACAAAGGTTTTGCATTTAAATGAGATGGCATAATGAGGTGTCCAGTTTGGGTTAAAAGCTCAGTTTTTGCTGTCGACTCTGCGACATTAACTCCCACTTGCATTCATTTTTTGCTCCATTTCCATCACTAAGGAAAAAGTAGGTCCTCGCCCCTTGAACACCCTGCACAAGGCTGCTTACAATTGTAGTTCCTGCACTTGGGCAAGCACAAAAATTGCTCAAGCCACGCACCCCAGAGGTGCACATTGTCTCAGTTGGGGCAGGAAGAAACAGACTTGTCTCACTAAAAAGAGCAGGCCTGCAAATCCCCCTGTGCTCTGAGCTATTCAGACAGGTACTCTGCCTCTTTGACAAATAATCCTTTGGTAAACTCACCTGGGGCAATGCAGTTTCACACAGGCTTCCACAGTGGACCACTGGCTTTATAAATTCATTCAGCTGAAACACTTTAAAGAGAAAACCTAGTACATACTTCCAAGACCTCCTTTAGAAATAGGGCATGAAAAGGCTCACAGTATGAATGCATCCTCTACTCTAGGGTGTCTTACAGGTAGCAACAGCCATTTCCCATATACATAGCAAAGTTCCCACCTTTCTACAGTGACAAAAACATGGTGTCCAGCATCTCAGTCAGTGCTGCACTGAAAGTAAATAATGATAAATATCCATCTAAACAGCTTACTGATCAGCACAGAACCTAACATCAAGTCCCACAATATTTGACTGAATGAATTGTAGCATAAAAAGTTGTAGCACTACCCTTGGTAGACACAGCAAAAATAATTGGTTATGAGAACATTGCAAAACTCTCCTTGTCCTCTTATCATCTCCTTAACTGGTTCCACTTATTAGTTAAATGAAGATGAATTAACTTTCTCTGGAGGTTTCCCCTGGCACCTTTTAAAATCCTAATCTACACAAAGGAAGATTTGACCAATGTTTGCAGGCATATAAGGCTGCAAAAAACAGTAGTGAGAATTGAAGAGAGCCTTACAGCTCATTTGATTCAAGTATGAGCACTCACTAATCAGCCTGTAAGAGGAGCTATTGCCCCACCTTATGGAGATTAAGAAGAAAACACTTCAGATTTCAGAATCTCCTGCCACCTAAATGACTGCCAGGTGTTATCTATATCAGGTATTTCTAGGTGTCCCATCACCAGATGATAGTATCCAGGCATCACCCTGGAATAAAAGACTTCATTTCCAGCCAAAGCAATGTAGTAATTGCATAGCAGGTCATGGTCAACAGCTTATTATTTATTATTTGATAGCACACAAAGGTTTTGCTTCACAGCAGATAAAGAAAGAGATGGTTCCTGTCCATTGTAATAACTTACAGTATAAACTCCTACAGCTAATATTTATTTTTAGGATACAAAACTGAGAAGACTGTATGTTTACTGATCGGAGCAGGGAGAGAATGGACTGAGGATTTCAGTTTGCACTAGGCAGTTTCTCAAGAACTAACAAGTTACATACGTATAGATAGGATATCTTATTAAAATAATAAATTGTCATTTATATAGGTTCAATCTACCAGCCTTACTCACAGTGAGTAATATCTTTGGTACTTGTTCTGTGAGTATCAACTGATACTCATTGTGAGAAGATACTACTCATTATGAGTAAGGCTGGTAGAACTGGGCTATATGTCTTCTTAAAGTATTCTAGCTGTTTTCCAGTATTTACGAATTAAGACCTAATTTTTTACAAGGGCTGTCATAAACAGATAAGTAAGAGTTAATAGAGCAGAAGTACTTCATATCTCTTTTGCCTGTAAAGGGTTAACAAGATCAGTAAGCCTGGCTGTCACCTGACCAGGGGACCAATCAGGGGACAGGATACTTTCAAATCTTGAGGGAGGGAAGTTTTTGTGTGTGCTGTTAGTTTTTGGTTGTTGTTCTCTCTGGGTTCTGAGAATGACCAGACGTGCAATCAGGTTTCTCTCCAATCTCTCTGATACAGTCTCTTATATGTCCAGAATAGTAAGTACTAGGTAGATAAAGTGAGTTAGGCTTATGTTTGTTTTCTTTATTTGCAAATGTGTATTTGGCTGGAAGGAGTTCAAATTTGTATTTTGCTGAAAGGATTTTACTTTGTACTTGTATACTTAGGCTGGGAAGGTATTCCCAGTGTCTATAGCTGAAAGGCTGGGAAGGTATTCCCAGTGTCTATAGCTGAAAGACCTGTAACATATTCCACCTTAAATTTACAAAGATAATTTTTACTGTTTTTTCTTTCTTTTAAAAGCTTTTCTTGTTTAAGAACCTGATTGTCTTTTTTATTCTGGTGAGACCTCAGGGGACTGGGTCTGGATCCACCAGGGAATGCGCGGGGAGAAAGGAGGAAAGGGGGAGAGAAAGGTTAATTTCTCTCTGTGTTAGGATTACTTTCTCTCTCAGGGAGAGTCTGGGAGGGGGAGAGAGAAGGAGGGGGGAAAGTGAATTTCCTCTCTGTTTTAAGATTCAAGGAGTTTGAATCACAGCGATCTTCCAGGGTAACCCAGGGAGGGGAAGCCTGGGAGAGGCAACGGTGAGGGAAAGGGTTTACTTTCCTTGTGTTAAGATCCAGGGGGACTAGGTCTTGGGGGTCCCCGGGCAAGGTTTTGGGGGGACCAGAGTGTACCAGGCACTGGAATTCCTGGTTGGTGGCAGCGCTACAAGTACAAAGCTGTTAATTGAGCTTAGAGGAATTCATGCTGGTACCCCATCTTTTGGACACTAAGGTTCAGAGTGGGGAATTATACCATGACAAGGGCAAAGCTGCATCCACTGTCAGATAGTCAGTGGACAGAATATGAGGGTGTGGTGTTTGCTCCTGAATTCTCAAAAGGAAACAAGAGAAACCAAAACCTTTGAAGAAGTGGAATTGTTCCACTGGGGAAAATGGCCATATGCCATTATTCCTCATTCATAGAGATGGGAGCAAAATAAATCCACAAATCCAATCAATTCCACCTTTTAGAGAAGTTCAGATGCAGAGCCAAATTTAATGGCTGAGCCTTATCACCACATCATAATAAACTGTGGAAGAAATGAACTCCACTCACAGGTTAAAGCAACAAAATCAGAGACAGCTTTATACAGAACATGCAATTGCAAGGGAAAGACACAACTGACACAGAGCATCTCTGCCTCAGTTTCTCCAAAGTACAATCAAAATCACACAAGCATTTATACCTCTTTGTGACGTGCATTAATTAAAAACATCTGCATTTTATTTAGGTGGTTTGCTATCTATTCTAGTATTTTCTAACTTTCTCTTCTCAAATATCGTTATTTCAAGGCTAGGTCACACTGACTATTCTGCTGTTTTCCACTCACTTCTGATGTGAGCCCTGCTTCTACAGGTCTCACAATATTAGTCTAAGGCCTCGTTTACACTACGCGTTTAAGCCGATTTTAGCAGCGTTAAACCAATTTAACATTGCACCTGTCCACACAACGAGGCCCTTAATATCGATATAAAGGGCTCTTTAAACCGGTTTCTGTACTCCTCCCCAACGAGAGGAGTAGCGCTGAAATCGATATTACCATATCGGATTAGGGTTAGAGTGGCCGCAAATTGACGGTATTAGCCTCTGGGCAGTATCCCACAGTGCACCATTGTGACCGCTCTGGACAGCAATCTGAACTTGGATGCAGAGGCCAGGTAGACAGGAAAAGCCCCGTGAACTTTTGAATTTCATTTCCTGTTTGCCCAGCATGGAGCTTTGATCAGCACGGGTGGCGATGCAGTCCCAAATCCAAAAAGAGCTCCAGCATGGACCATACGGGAGATACTGGATCTGACTGCTGTATGGGGAGACAAATCTGTTCTATCAGAGCTCCATTACAGAAGACGAAATGCCAAAGCATTTGAAAAAAATCTCCAGGCTATGATATACAGTCCACAGCACAGTGCTGCGTGACAAGCGTAACGGAAAGCCAAAGAATCAAATGGATGCTCGTGGAGGGAGGGAGGGGGTACTGAGGACTCCAGCTGTCCCACTGTCCCCAGCAGTCTCCGAAAATTATTTGCATTCTTGGCTGAGCTCCCAATGCCTGTAGGCTCAAACACATTGTCCGGGGTGGTTCAGGGTATAGCTTGTTAATTCACCCCCTTCCCCCCATGAAAGAAATGGGAAAAAAATCGTTTCTTGACTTTTTTCAATGTCACCCTATGTCTACTACATGCTGCTGGTAGACGCAATGCTGCGGCAGTGAACAGCAGTATCCTCTCCCCTCCCCTCCCCGGTGGCAGATGGTACAATATGACTGCTATCCGTCGTATCATCAGCCCGTGAGTGCTCCTGGCTGGCCTCAGGTGATGTCAGCTGGGGGCACCTGGGTAAAAAAGGGAATGACTCTCGGTCAGTCCCAGTCGAAGGTACAGAACGGCTGATAACCGTCTTCAACATAGCAACTGGGGGCTGAGCTCCATCAGTCCCCTCCCTTACTTCTGTAAGGAAAAGATTCTGTACTGCCTGGACTATCATAGCTGCGGGATGCTGGGCTCCTCTCCCCCGCACCGTTCAATGTCCTGCCTGGACTATCATAGTAGTTGGAGGCTGCCTCCCCCTCATTTTATCTCACTAAAAAGTCAGTGTTTCTTATTCCCGTAGTGTAGACATACTATTGGATTATTCTGATTTTACAGAAACCAGTTTTGTAAAACAGATTGTATAAAGTCGAGTGCACGCGGCCACACTAAGCACATTAATTCGGTGGTGTGTGTCCATGGTCTGAGCCTAGCATCGATTTCTGGAGCGTTGCACTGTGGGTAGCTATCCCATAGCTATCCCATAGTTCCTGCAGTCTCCCCTGCCCATTGGAATTCTGGGTTGAGACCCCAATGCATGATGGTGCAAAAACAGTGTCGCGCGTGATTCTGGGTAAATGTCGTCACTAATTCCTTCCTCCATGAAAGCAACAGCAGACAATCATTTTGCGCCCTTTTTCCCTGGATTGCCCTGGCAGACACCATAGCACAGCAACCATGGAGCCCGTTCAGCTTTTTTTTAACTGTCACTTATGTCTACTGGGTGTTGCTAACAGAGGTGGTACTGCAGCGCTACACAGCAGCATTCATTTGCCTTTGCAAGATAGCAGAGATGGTTATCAGTTGTTCTGTACCATCTACCACGCCATTGTAAATTGGCAATGAGATGACAGTTATCAGTTCTGTACCGTCTGCTGCTGTCATGGGTGCCCCTGGCTGAGGTCGGACAGGGGTGCAAAGGCAAAACTGGGAATGACTCCCCGAGTCAATCCCTCCTTTATGGTATCTAAAAATAGAGTCAGTCCTGCCTAGAATATGGGGCAAGTGTACTAGAGAACCAGTGTACCAGAGAGCACAGCCGCTTCGTGTCAGATCCCCCAGAAATAATGAGCTACATGCCATTCTAGCGGATGCCCCTGCAACAACCCCACTCGTTGCTTCCCTGCTCCCCCAACTTTCCTGGGCTACCGTTGCAGTGTCCCCCCTTTTGTGTGATGAAGTTATAAAGAATGCAGGAATAAGAAACACTGACTTTTTAGTGAGATAAAATAAGGGGGAGGCAGCCTCCAGCTACTATGATAGTCCAGGCAGGACATTAAACAGTGGGGGGGAGAAGAGCCCAGCATCTCGCTGCTATGATAGTCCAGGTAGTACAGAATCTTTTCCTTACACATAAAAGGGAGGGGGCTGATGGAGCCCAGCCCCCAGTTGCTATGATGAGGACAGTTACCAGCCATTCTGAACCATCAACTGGGAATGACCAGGAGTCATTCCTATTTTTACCCAGGCACCCCCGGCCAACCTCACCTGAGGCCAGCCAGGAGCACTCATGGGCTGATGATGACAACAGATAGCAGTCATATTGTACCATCTGCTACCGGGAGGGGAGGGGAGAGGATTCTGCTGTTCATTGCCGCAGCATTGCGTCTACCAGCAGCATGCAGTAGACATAGGGTGACATTGAAAAAAGTCAAGAAATGATTTTTTTCCCTTTTCTTTCACGGGGAGGAGGGTGATAAATTAACAAGCTATACCCTGAACCACCCTGGACAATGTGTTTGAGCCTACAGGCACTGGGAGCTCAGCCAAGAATGCAAATAATTTTCGGAGACTGCTGGTGACTGTGGGATAGCTGGAGTCCTCAGTAACCCTCCCTCCCTCCACGAGCTGCTTCCCTCCCACAGCTTCAGACCTCCTGCAGGTAAGCTGCCGAAGCCAGACTGCCTGCCGTGCTTGGGGCAGCAAAATCCCTAGAGCAGCCCCTGTAACCAGGTTCTGCACTGTTACACTTGTACTATATATTACCAGTGGAGCTGGGCAGGAAATGTTTTTTCCATTCCATGAGAATTTTTGAGATTTTGAAAAAATTTCCTATCCGAAATCAGAATGAAAAGTCAAAATCTCACATTTTTTCGCTCACTGATAATCTTCATTTTTGTACTGAGTCAGTTGAAATGTTTCATTGTGATCATTTCAAATCATTGTGTTTCCATTTCAACCCTTAAATGTATTTTACTTTTTTAATATAAATTAACTAAAATTTCTAAAGAAAAAGTAATTTCAAGCCAAAAATGGATTTTTTCCTTTTCAAAACAGGATGTTTGGAAAATTTCAAAACTTTTTACTCACTCCTTCCCCAGAAATCTGGGCATTTGTTGAAACTGACCCTTTCCTGCAAATAGTTTTGGTTTTGATGAGTCAGCATTTTCCTACAAAAAACCCATGTAATTGGAAAATTCTCAACCAGCTTTAATTGGCACCATGGACACCAATGATCTCTTCTGAGGTCAACATAACCTTGGGATAATTGAATGTACCAACTGGCAACACCTGCCGTATTGTCTCAGTGTGTTGTGTAATACCCCAGCAATCAGAAAAGAAGCTTACTATCAGCTTCACAAATGGCCCCCTTAAAATATGCTGCTGAGCTGAGGGGAGATCTTCCTGATGTTCTAAGAGGGGACATTATGTCATGCAGGTTAGGCATTATAGTAACAGCTAGGAAACAGCAGTTGGTTTTACATGAGGAGAAGGAGGAGGTAAAGGAATAGGGTCAGTAATGTATGGCCTGTTTGGGATCAGGATATATTCTGTGGAAAACAAAGGAAACAAAGCAAACTGAAGATTTTTTTATTTGGCCCACCATGAACTCTATAGATTTCCAAAATGGCCAGGACATATGTAGAATTAAATATTGCCTTTTATTACTAGTTGTCAGCAGAATAGTGAAATGTGTCATGCACACTTTCAGTGAACTCTGGGAATTACCACTCGATCCACAAATAAAGTTCCTCTGTGGGTGTTTGGTTTAACTTATGTTTCTAAACCTGACTGGGCTTGCTACCTGTAGGAAGGGCTTGGTGATGTTCTCATCTTGTCTCAAGGGTTGTCTCATCTTGGCCCCTTTTCTCTTGGTTCTTTGTTAGGGTCTCCTGTCACTTTCTTGCCAGTGAGCTGGAGTACAATAGGCAGAATCAGGAAGCCAGTGGGTCATGTCTGGAAAATATACAATCACCAAAGAAACATGGATGAAACTAGGACGGAGCAGAGTAAATCAAGATTAGTCCTTACTCTCTCTGATAGATTGACTTTAGCCTGTCAATAATTAATTCTTAATATAGTATAGAAATACTGATAGTAGAAAACCATACAAAAATATAGATCCTGTTCCTTTATGGACAAACAGAGCTTGTCTCAGCCTAATCCAAGGCAGGTGAGATTGACAAGCAAACTAGGATCACTAGATCATCTTGACCCATTAGGCTGACTACAGTGCATACAGTATTAAAAGGGCTTTTGAAATGCTAGTTTCTGACAAAGGAAATTGAGAAATAATTCCAGTTAATTGGAAGTTGCAGGGTAAAGGGGTTGTGCTATAGGGGACAGCAACTCTTGAGAAGTGGGATGCCAAGTCTCCATTAATTTAAGATTTTGCATGCCAGTAAAAGGTTTTGCATGCCAGACCAACAGCGCGGGCAGCAGACAGAACCCCAGACTGGCAGCAGGCTGAGTCGCACAGCCCGCTGCTGTTCTGGGGTTCTGTCCACTAGCCCCTGCCACCCAAGGTCCCAGCTGCTGGCCCCACTCAGCCTTCTGGCGGCCTGGGTTCCATCCATCCAGGCCGGCAGTGGGCTGAGCAGAGCCAGATGTTGGGACCCTGGATGGCAAAGGGCCGGTGGCCGGAACCCCAGACCGGCAGTGGACTGAGCAGCTCATCTCGCTACTGGTCTGGGGTTCCATAATCCAGGCCAGCAGCAGGCTGAGTGGGGCCGGTGTCCAGGACTCAGCTGGCAGCAGCGTGCCACTAAAAATCAGCCCATGTGCTGCCTTTGGCACATGTGCCGCAGTTTGCTGACCCCCAGTATATATGAATCCTAAATTAGAACTGAACTTCAGAAAGCTTTAATATGTGCTAAAGTGTTATTTATATTGAAAATTATTTAAGACAAATGAATTACAGAAAAATAATACAGTAGAGGGTAGATTTTCATAATTAAACTAAAAACTGAAAATGAAGTTGAAAGTTCCATTCACATCCAGCAGAGTGAAGCATTACACAATAAAAATAGTAAGGAGTTCTGCACAGTTATCATTATACAGTAGATGTTATTTCTGAATAAAACTTGCAAAATATCCCATTACATCAAATACAAGGCATTTTACTCCCTGGGGTTTCTTTGGGGTTTCTTTCTTTCTTTGTATGTAGATACTATTTTGCATTCAAACATATATCTCACTGGAAATGTTTTTGGGAATATTTTTTCCTCAAAACTGCTTTAATTAAAAAAAATTGTTATAGCTAATTCATAAATATTAAACTACAAATATGTGACTATTTATGAGATATTGCAGGCAACTGAGGACACAAGGTGAAGGTTTGTGGCTAAGGCCCTAATTCCAAAAACACCTATGCACATAAAAATTTTATACATGAGCTGTACCAATGTGTGCATAAATGTTTATAGAATTGGAGATCCACAGCTGTATGTTTGTCAAAACCATCATTTCATAGATAGATAGATAGATAGATAGATAGATAGATAGATAGATAGATAGATAGATAGATAGATAGATAGATGTAGCAGAGTGAGGATGAGCTCAACTCTGACATCTCATGGTGAATTGTGCCAAGTTGTGGAAAAGAACTTCAGGGGCTGATCTTGTTTGCATAGGCACACCCACTCTCCATGAGCCCACAGCAGCTCAAATGGCACTTTGGCTGCTGGGGGATCCCCAGTTTCTCTGTTATTGGGGCAGGAAGAATAAAGTGTTGTTACCCTGATTATGTGACTCAAGTACAGTGGAACTGTTTTATGACAGAGAGACTCGCCATCAACTAAGTTGCACTCGCTAGACAAGGGTCATGGGAGAGCATTACCCAGTAACAGGCAGCTTGGAGGGCTAGGCAACCTAGTGGTTATAGCACATGACTCTCAGTCCCTTTTGACTGAGGAGCCTCACAGTCTTTAAGGCCAGGGGGGATTAGGTGGACTTGGACCCTCTCACTGCACCAGGTCCCAGCCCAGGGCCCTGTTTATGTCAACCCCTGAACAGGGGGGCCTCCTAGCAGGGAGTCAAAATCCACTGCCCTGGGCTATTTCTACCTGCCTGTTCAGTTTGGGGTATAGCCCCTCTAGTCCAATTTGCTAGGCGGCTTGCTTCCCATTGCTTCTCTTGTGTCACGGGTGGTGCATTGCCACAGTCTCAGGCTCCTTTGGGCAGGGCAGCTGCAAGTTGGGGGAAGGCAAGCCCCACAATGTCTATGGGTTTCGCTCACTCAGTTACCTCAAGTGCTGGAGACTCCTAGATCTCCTTTACAGTCTCCCTTGGCAGGGGAGACAGTTCTTACCCCAGGTGGCTGCCTTGGCTGGCAGGCTAGTGCTCTTTCTCCTCAGACAGGAGGCAGCCAGCTCCTGCCTCTTTGCCAGTCAGCCCTGAACTGGGCCGGGATCCCTCCTTTTCTCCCCACTCCAGGCCTGGCATTGGCTGCAGATATAACGGGGTGGAGTTAGCTGGGCCCAAAGCTTCTCTAACTCCTGCTGTGCTGGCTGGCAGTTTCTCTTCTTCATCACATATCCCCCTGTCATGACCCCATTTGGGGTCTGACCCCCACCCCCATCTACTGTCCTCCATCCTGCGAAAATAAGTTGGAATTCAGGTTGGCTCTTCAAGCCCAGTGTTGAAGGTGGAAGGAAAAGGGCTGGAGGGAGTGGTACTATCTCAGAATTTGGGGGTTAGTATCCTTCATGGCAGGTAGCCATCATAGGGGAGCATGGTCAGTGACTAATGTGAAGTGAGTGCCCAGAAGGTAGTAGCAGGGCAAGTCCATAGACCACTTTACTGCCAGCACCTCCTTTTCGATCACACAGTAGGTCTTCTTCCTTGGGAACAGCTTTCAACTAATGTACAAGATGGGGTGCTAGTCACCTCACACTACCTGGGACAAAATGGCTCTCAGCCCCGCGTCTGATGCATCGGTCAGTAGCAGGAACTCCTTGGTGAAGTCAGGACTGTACAAAATGGATTCTCTGCAGAGTTGGGCCTTCAGGACTCTAAGAGCCCCCTCACGAGTTTTGGTCCACTGGATTTTCTTTGAGCTATCATTCTTGAGAAGATCAGTAAAAGGTGTTGTGATGGTTGAGAAACTCAGAATAAATTGGTGGTAGTATCCAGCCAGTCCTAAAAACCAGCATACCTTTTTCCTTGAGGAAGGTGTGAAGGACATGTGGACGGCCTGGACCTTATTGACCCAAGGTCACACTGTGCCTTTTCTTAAAGTGTACCCAAATTAAGGTCAGAGGTGCCCTCTTTGGCAGCAGCAGGGAATTGGTGCTCACATGGGTTGATCCATCAGGCATCATGGCTTTCAGCCAAGCCCCTGATAGCTCAGGCCTTCTGGATGTGAGCCAAGCAGACAGTTAGTAGCTCAGGGCTCCTGTCTGAGATCTAAGCAAGTAGATAGTCAATGGCTCAGGCATTCTGGCCTAAGGGTTAGTGCTCATAAAGCACTAACATGCAGGGCCAGGGATAGGGTGGCCCACCCTGCTCCACTTCCGCCCTGGGTCTCTCCGGCTTATGGAGCAGCAGGTGGCCTTCTCACCAGGCTGGCTCAGGGAGCTGTCGTCCACCCCAGCTGGTTGAGGGCTCTACTGGCAGTTCAGCTACTGGGAAGGATGTCCGGCTCCTTCCCTGACTTGCCTCCAACTGAGCTGCAGGGCCTCGCTCATATACTTGATGCCCTGCCTCTCTCCTTCCTGTGAGGGAGTAGGAGTAGGGTGGGGTTAGCTGAGCCCAACAAGATGAATTAATCTCTCTGTAACGGAATGAGGCCACTCTGCCTCTTACATGGAGATTGGTTGTTTCATCCTTGCCCAGGTGAGATTTAGCGGGATTTGCTAGATCGGCTGGTAAGGAGGCAGGAACGAAGTCCCAAGTGGGAGAGAGAGGACTAGGGCTGGGTGATCCCAGTTACAGTGAAGCATCAAGGGACAGGGACCGCTGTTCCCCTCAGGTCCTAGGGACAGGGCCAAAAAGTGCTGTTGGTGCTGTAAATAGATTGCTGCATGGGGAGTTCCTGTGGAAATGGGAGGGGGAATTTAAAATAAAAAGGTACAGTGAAGGAACAATCATTGGAATTGTGAAAGTAGAATAAATTATATTGTAAAAATAAGAATGGATTAAAGAAATGTTGTATGTACCTTTAAACAGAAATAAGAAATGTTGAAGAAATACAGGTGTTAGGAAAAGAAA
Organism: Gopherus evgoodei; assembly: GCF_007399415.2. NCBI lineage: Eukaryota > Metazoa > Chordata > Testudines > Testudinidae > Gopherus > Gopherus evgoodei. The sequence continues at coordinate 76,120,621 of NC_044324.1, forward strand.
CATTAGGCATAAACAATGGTGCTAATGCAAAACATTAACAGAAGATCGGTAATAGTAAGGAAAAAAGATTTGCATGTATAGCCCAGGCAAACTTATCAGAATCTGCTTCCTTTGTTATCTTGTTACGTTCTTGCCCTTTTATCTGAATAAATAAGACAGTTTGTGTCTTGCATGGCGCTCACATTATCTGGGTGTTATTAGCAGAGCGCTGTGCTAATAAAACAGAGTGGTCTGACAAACTGTGAGTCCTGAGTTTAACTCTGACAATTTTGGAGGTTCCACTGAGATTGCAACCATCTTCACTGGGGCCGTGTGAATCCTGATCGTTTTTTGTAGGACGACCGTGGCAGCTGGCACCTGGGCATTTGGCCCGAGCGGTCCTCCACCTGAACGAAAGGACGCATGACCACAGTGAAGTCTACGCCATCGAACCTGTTGGTTCCCACTCTGTTCTGGTAGGGATCCCAGGATCTAACATCAGGAATCTGGTCAGGTAATTATTTCTGTGTTTTGTCCGGACTGAGGACTGTCCTGTCTATCTGTCCTCTCTGTGGAGTGTTTGAGCCTGGGTGCCGTCTCCGTCCAGGGATCAGCCAACCAGGGGGTTCCTGTCCCCGCGGACTGAGTGAGTGGAATCTGCACAATCGCAGCTGCACCGCACCTTGGGTAAAACCCTTGGTGTGAAAGCAAGGGCGATTGAGGCAGTAGCCTGTGGGCTCCTTTTGTGTGTTGCACCGGACATCGCTCTGACGAACCCGAATTTCCTTCTTGTGCAATTGGTGTGTGAAGTCCTCCTGTATGGGTAACCAGACGTCTAAGTCGGGACAGTTCCCTAAAGGAACGCCAGCTCATTTTATGCATTTTAGGAAGGGTTCGGACTCCTGTAAATTTCTGAAAAAATGGTCTAGGTTAACTCAGGAGAATCCCAAAACTCTGTGACCACTGTTTAAATCTTGGAACAAAGACCAAGTGGACTTCTTAAAAGACAAACTCGGACAACCTAAAACTAAATTGGCTAAAGGAGAGTTTAATTGTTTCATGCAGTGGTGGGAAGAGGCAAATTGTAGGTGGACAAAATCAAAACTCGCCTCTCTCAAATATTCAAACAATAAGTTAAAAGCTTTATTAAAAGCCTCCTCTCCCACCACCAGACTGAGTGCTCCCCTTTACCTTATTCTAAAAAAAAAAAAAAAAAAAAAAGGATGGATCCCAACCCCCTTCATACTCCCATCTCATTACCAGAAAAAAGCCCCTTGTTCTGTTCCCCTTCATTGTCTGCCTCAGAAATGGATTCTTTAGTGTTACACTACCAATTCAGCAAGAATGGTGGGCTCCTCAACTAGCCCCCACGCTTCCTGGTCCCTTTCCTTAAACACCGGTCTCAAAATTGTAAAATGACCACAATATCACTCACAAACAGTTCATTGAAAAAAGCAGGATTGGGCTCAGACAAGCAGGCAAGCAACAGATAAAAAAACTGAAAAACAGGTTGGAAGCCCTAAGGGCATAGCATCATTAGTAAGAAAAGCAGTAAGTGCAGGCATGAACCCCTGGAACAAAACTTAAAGTGGTAAAATCTGAGTTGATAAAGGTGTCATTTTGGAAAATAAACAAGTAATTTAAGAAAAGAGAGTAAAAAGTTAACTCTACAGAGGCTGGAGAGAATTAAGCAGTTATACTTTGTAAAAATGTTAAAAAGAACCATGTTAAAGAGAAAGAATTCTTGGTTTCTTTGCAGCCATTCTGAAGGAAAAATGGGCCTTTTTCCAAAAAAATGCCTGTAAATAATCCAAATAAAGAAACTATCTGATTGAAATCATTTAATTATGGAAAATTTAGTTAAATTCACTGAAAAAACATGAGGGGGTTTTACTGGAACTTAACTGCCCCAAATGTATAAAGGGAATGTAATCAACCCAAATGAATAAAGGAAATGTAATCTATGTACAGCTATGTAAAGGAATGTTAAGGAAAAGAAAATGTGTATGTATCTATTTGTCTGTGAAAATATGTAAAGTTCTAAGAATCTAAACCAGCACATCTAGTTTGTAAAACTCCTGTTTTGTAGGTGTAAGATAAATTGGTTATGTTCTTGTTTTTGTTTTTAATGCTACTAAAAATTCATTTGACTCTTTCATTCAAAGTTGCAAAACTGACAAGACATTTTTGCAAGACACGGATAATTGGTGTTGTTTGGCTTTGGAATTTAGCATTTAACACTTAAGGGGTAACTTGATTCTTCACAAAATTTAAAATGTTTTTAAATAAAGACCAGGTTATGGCTGCAATAGGGCAGCCAAAATCAGGAGAATAGGGAGAGATTCTGGAGTCTTTTTGTTTGTTTGTTTTTTGTAACAATACCAGATAAGAGCTGTAGTGAAAGAATAAAAAATTAACAGTGCCCCTCTGAAACAGCAGCACAAAACAAAAAGAAGCAATGTTAAAAACACTGAGCCTTAAAATGGCTCTGTGTAATCAGACTGTCACTTTGATAAGGGTACATGAAAACTCTGTAAGAACAAAAGAAACAGTTACACCTTATGTAAAAATTGATATGGCTAATGTTTTAAAAGTTATAGTATAGAAGAAATGTGCATTTTCCCTAGGACATGTGCAATGTATATTGTAGAAAGGGGTAAAAGAAATGCAAATGAAACATGCTATTGAATTAAAATCCTATTAGGGTTCCAAAAAGAGCCGCAATAGACTGTGTTTTCTTTTTCAGATCTCTGGGTGTTTTGTAAGCAGGAGTTGAAAGTGAAAAGAAATCAAAACTCTGGTGGAAGTTGATTGTGTCCCTTTTAAGACAGAGTCTCTGAACTCTGCTGATGGCTTTGAATCCAAAAGCCAAGCCTGTGTTGATGCAAATTACCTAACTGATAAAGGAAGGTGAAAACTGCCAGCACAAAAGAAGTTGCAAATAAAGGACATACTTGGTCAGCAAATAAATTGCCTACATAAAAGGCATGGTATAACAAGATACCTTTAATACATTTGACACTAATGTTATTGTTAATATTAAACATTGAAATAAATGTAATGTTAATAAGTACCCCTGTAACAATGTATAGTGTCTATGATTTTTGGAAAAATCCTTTAAGGTAATATGGTAACGATGCTTCTCAGCTATTACCTGTGAATAAACTTAAAGCTTAACACACAGCAGGAAAAACATTACAAACTTGGTCTGCTATATAAGAGGAAAAACTGAGGTACACCACCTCATGGATTTAATAATTAAACAGTGGGATAATTTCCCCATAACCCTTAAAAAATAAAAGCCATTAAAATCTGACCTGCCTTTAGAACAAAAAACACAGAAAAATATGGGGGTAATTCCTCTGTTTTGCCTGCAGTCAGCAAGGGTATTTGTAAAAGAAAGGAATCTTTTAAGCAATAATCAATGCCACCCCAAAAGGGGTAGGAAAATGTTATTTTTGTCTGTCTGAAAATCAGAAAAAGCTAATACCAACTACAGAACAACCTAATACAAAAACAAATGAAAGTAAAAAAAACATACTGCAATAGCTATGGAATGTACTGAAATGCAGATATTTAAAACATAAGATGTTTTGGGTACTATCAGAAAATATTACGGTTTTGATGCATCTGTTAAAGCAAAGGAAAAGATCATTGTTTGATATCTATCATTTCTCCAGTACAATGAGACCAAATTTGTTAAGTGAAAAAATTGTTGTTAAAAATCGCACACCAACAGGCTCTGGAAGCAAAGATATGAAAAGCTAGCCCACTGCCCAGATTGCACCTGGAATCCTTCTGGCTACCCTGGACCTCGAGCCAGTGGGATGGGGAGGGAGGGAAGCTATTGGGCACCAGAGGTTGTACCAAGTGGACTCCTCAAAAGTGGGTATGCTTATCCATGCCTGTTGTTTCAAAGCCCTGTAGTAAAGACATTTCACTAGAATCTTGTATGTGGAATAAAATAATAAAACCAAAGTACTGTATAATGGGCTATGTGTATGTGTTAATTCTTGGGGAAATGTGTTTTAAAAGAATAAAAGTGTTAGCAACCCACCAGAAGACAAATGTAAATGTAATGTAAGTACTGTGTTTACCAATAATCACATTTACTATTTGCCACAAAAAAAAAAGTCTCAGCTTACTGTAACCACTGATTTAGCTAAGTTCTCTATCAATCTTGGCATTAAATGGCAAACAGTTACCAATCAGCTGTTAAAAGGCAAAAAGGTAACATAGTTCCTAAAAAAAACAATGTGAAAAACAGAACTATTCATATTATACACGCAAATTGGGACATGTTAAAAATTGCCACCGCAGAAAGACATAACAGCTTACCATTGGTATAACATAGTTTCTGAATAGTCTCCCACAACTGCTGGCATACTAATAATACTACCCCTAATTGTTTTTGGTTTGGTTTGTATGTGTAACGAGGCGGTGTGGCTCCCCTCCTCCTTAGGGAGGGTCGAGTCCCGCAAGATGCTGGAAGGGGCGGGGCCACAGGGCTCTGGACCTGCCCCTCAGAGGGTCAGGAGGTGACCCGGAAGTATAAAGGCCGACCAGCAGCGCTCAGTTGAAGTGCAGCCGCCGTTGGGAGCAGACCTGCCAGAGGGTGCTCGTGACTGAGAGGCTGCTGAGACCCCGGGTGGTTGCCCAGACTGGCCGGAGCTTCCCCGCACCTGCTACAACGAGGAGCTACCGGAGCTTTCCCGCGCCTGCTAAGAGGAGAGACTGTCGGAGCCACCCCGTCCCTGCTGTTACCCTGAGGAACCCCTGGAGCAGGCCTGGCCGGACTTCCCAGAGGTACTGCCGGATCTAACATCCAGCCCCAGCCGGGAGGGGCCCATGCTACTGGACTTCCCATAGGCTGACGCCACCGATCAGGTAGGCTCAGAGGGGGAGACTGGAACTGGCCCAGGGGCAGCCGACCTTAGTCGGGCTGCAAGTGTACCTGAACCCATGTCAGTGTGTTTCGGTCAGGATCCCCACTGACCATCAGCGGTGTTAGTCGCTACTAGGGCACTGGGCTGGAACGCAGTGGAGCGGGAGGACCTGCGTTCCTCCTGACACCCTCTCAAGGTTGGCAGACTCCCCCTCCCCCTGGCCTGAGGAGGCCACTCAGATTAGAGTGTGTTTGGTGCCCCGCCCGACCCAAGGACTGGGCCCCCTTTAACTGTGCCACTGCTCGGTCCTGCCCCAAAAGGACTGGAGCAGCCTGAACTGTTGCATGCTCGGCCCTGAGCCAAGAGGGCCTGAGCCTCCATAACTGTGGGTTTGGTGCCCCGCCCGACCCAAGGGCTGGGCCCCCTTTAACTGTACCGCTGCTCGGTCCTGCCCCAAAGGACCTGAGCAGCCTGAACTATTGCTTGCTCAGCCCTGAACCAAGAGGGCCTGAGCGCCTCTATAACTGTGTGTTTGCCACCCTGCCCGACCCAAGGCCTGGGCCCCCCTCAAACTGTGCCAGTGCTCGGTCCTGGCCCAGAGGACATGAGCAGCCCGAGCTGTTGTGTACCCAGCCCCGAGCTGACTTTCTGTTCACTCCGTCCGGTACAGAAGGCCGGAGTCCCCGGGTGACTGTGCGGCGTTGCCTAGCCCTGACGAGAGGGGCAGACTCGGACAGCGTAGCGAGGCCGGTGTGGCTCTCCTCCTCCTCAGGGAGGGTCGAGCCCCAGCCGGGCACCTTTACAGCATGTGCTTAATTGAAATGTGCTATTGGATAAAACAAATGTATGCAAAGCTAGTGTCATAGGCCCAAATCACCTCCCAGTATTTTCTATTACGTGGACTAAATAAGAAGTGACACTGGCAATTAATAATCTTAGTGTCAAATGGGGGATATGTAGGAGCAGGATTTTATAATGTCCCATAAGAATTAATGGATGATTTGATTTCATGCTGCTAGCCACCCTTTTTCAATAGCAGAAAGAAATGACCCTCTGGGACTATAGGATTCTGTTTTCCCATATGCATTATAAATTGGGCCCTCTCTAACTCTTTGTTTTAAGATTTAGTTAGTAAGAGACAGGATTCTCTTTGTGTCTATGTTAAGTAAATTAGAGAAACATTGAAGGCCTGGGTCTCAATGTAAATTGTCTTGGTTATTAATTGTAAAACTTAGCAAGGTTTAATTTGCAATGCCTTTTTGCTTGATATAAAATACTACTGTTTGTATTCTCAATCTGTTTCTGTGAATGAGGAATATATGCATCAGGAAAAGAAAAGGTGTGATTTGTTATAGCCAGAGTCAAGGAAGAAGTAAAGAGATTTAAAGAACTTCAAAGAATCATCAGGTACTGCTTAGTACCCGGGCGGCTGTTAAACTGTCTGGCATCGCAGAGTAGATACATGATTTGCACTGTAAGAATGCACCACTCCCAGCCAACCAATCATCACCTCAGGACAATGCAGAGTCAATTTTGACTTCAGAAGAAGACGTAGAGGAACCGCCTGCAATACCTTACAACCTAGGTTCTCATAAGGGTTGCCAGAAGCAGACGACGACCTAAAGCAAGGCCCAAGAAGAAGCAGTAGCGAGCCTAGCGCATGCTGCCTGGTGGATGTAAAACCGTGACTGCGGTTCCCTCAGTTGAGGTTGTCAGAACCAGAAGGGCCCTGCCTCCAACATGTGCCTCTGGTGACGCCTGCTCCTCGGCTGCTGGTGTCTTAAGGTCTGGGGAGTCCACAAAGACAATTCTTTTATCCAGTGGCAAGTGTGAATAGCTCAGACCCTTAATATTTCTATATGCTGGGTCTGCACCACAACCCAGCCCACTCTCAAACTGGCATTCCTGTCCTGGCTATCCTACTCAATTCCCCAGACCTCACTGGAGGACCTCGTATGTTTAACACAATATGAAACAGCAATGACACCTGGAAGAGGCTATTGACTGTTCCTTTATCCCACTTGGGGAAGTAATACACCATGCAAAATGTCTCCTGACGTTACAAGCAGTAGTTAAAATAATGGCAAATGAAACTGAAGAAAGTTTAAAAGCCCTGGCCAAAGAAACAGGGGCAATCCAACAGATTGCCCTCCAAAACCATCAGGCACTGAACACAGTGCTGGCGGCCAAAGGAGGGACCTGTGCTCTCATTGGAAAAGAATGTAGTGTCTATATACCTGACAACACCAATAAGGTAATAAATCACGCTAGCCCCTTAGAACAAATCGCATATCTTCCCCATGAAGAGCTGAGTTCTTTACGGAAGTGGCTAAGTAATCTGTTCAATTTCTCTGGCATAGGAAACTGGTTGTTTCAGGAAGCCCTAACTATCCTGTTTGGAATCCTAATAATTTTTATGTAAGACATGCCACACAGATAGCTGCCCCAAACCAGAGTGATAATATGATGATTTTAAATATCATTGATGAAGAAATAAAGAATGATTGATTTGTGGAACCTAGTAATTGTTGGTCATTGCGTAAGCTTGACCAAAAGGAGGGACTGTGAAAGTAGAATGAATTATATTGTAAAAATAAGAATGGATTAAATAAATATTGTGTGTACTTTTAAGCAGAAATAAGAAATTTTGAAATACAGGTGTCAGGAAAAGAAGCATTAGGCATAAACAATGGTGCTAATGGAGAAATATTAACAGAAGATCGGTAACAGTTAGCAAGGAAAAAAGATATGCATGTCTAGCCCAGGTAAACTTATCAGATTCTGCTTCCTTTGTTATCTTGTTAAGTTCTCGCCCTTTTATCTACATAAATAAGATAGTTTGCCTCGCATGGTGCTCACGTTATCTGGGTGTTATTAGCAGAGCGCTGTGTTAATAAAACAGAGTGGTCTGACAAACTGTGAGTCCTGAGTCTAACTTTGACAGAATCTATGCTGTTTCTGTAGGGAGATGGTGGGAGAGGAGACACATCCCAGGATAATTAAGTTGTTCCACTGTATACAAAACACTTAAAAATTCATGGGACCAGGTATTGGAACCTTGATCTCCGAGCAGAGTGCCCTACCACTGGGCTATCAAGTCAGGCTCACATTCTTTCTGACTCAATGAATATTTCATACAACACCGAACACAAAAAAGTTATCATTTTCCATTAAATTCTAGAGGCAGTAATTCCAGGTAGAATGAACCTCAGTCAAGAAGAGAGGAGGGGTTTCAGGAAGGAAAAAGACAATGACTAACAGCAGAGTTGAAATGGCACCTTCATTTTAAGCAATTATGAAGTGGACAGACTTGCCCTACAGTACAAAATTAAGTCAACTTAAAGGGATGTACAGTCAGACCAGTAATTAAAACAGTGTTTCATGTACACACTATGCTTTTTCTGTCCAAGGGGCTTGTCCTCACCTTCCACTGCCTTACCTGTGTTAGACATTGTGGGGCACTAACAGTAGGAGCCCCCTGCCAGCTACCAGCTCCTTCACTACCCCAAGCTGTCAGCCCTGAGGGGCTCACAACTGGAGCCCACCCCCATGGGCAGCGAGTTATATACCCACGTGGTGCCCGGGCACTAGCAATATTCAGAGCCCAAGGGCCCAGCTCCACCAATGTTTGGGGCCGGGTCTCCCCCCGCCCCCGGTCCCACCTTCTTCCCCCCTGTGCCAATCCCAAGTATTCCCTGGCCCCCCTTGCTGGCCCTCCCTGCAGGGTCCTAGTGCCCCCCATATTGACTGCCAGGGCAGACTGACTCTGAGCCTACCCTTCCCCCTCAGACCCTTCCCTTTTCCGGCGGGACCCTCCACCAGCACAGCAACCCCTCCCACCCGCAGTCACTGCCCTTGCCCCGTCTTGGGCAAGGAGGCAGCTCCATCCCCCACCCCCAGTGAGGCTACAGTCAGGGGCAACAGCAGGGGAGGAGGTGAATGCAGCACCCCAGGCACCCACCACAGAGGAGGCAAGGGAAATTCCTGGACCTGAGATGGGCCCTAGGAGCACATGTAGTGACAGTGGTGGGAGTGAGTGTGCTGTTAGGAGGGAGGGAAAAGGGAGAGTTCTTCCCCCCGAGCTTGCTGCTGACAGCAGGTAAAGGGTTGGAGGGAGTCCTCCTCTCTGGCCCCTATCCTGGAGCAGCCTGCCTGCACCCCAAACTCATCCCCTAGCCCTGCCCCAACCCAGAGTCCATACCCCCAGCCAGAGCTTTCACCTCCCTACTGCACTCTCAACCCTCTACCCTAGCTCTGGGCCCGTCCAACACCCCAAACGCCTTATCTCCAGTCCCAGACAGAGCCCTGAACCCCCTGTATCCCAACCTTCTGCCCCAGCCCTGAGCTCCTCCCACATCCCAAACACCTTATCCCCATCCCAGAGCCCTCATTCCGCCACGCCCTAACCCTCTGCTCTAGCCCTGACCCCTCCAACACCCCAAACCCCTCATCCCCAGCTCCAGCCAGAGCCCTCATCCCCCCACACCCTGTCTGCGTCAACCCTGAGCCCCCTACTGCATCATGAACCCCTCATCCCCAGCCCCACCCCACAGCCCTCACCCCACCCCTCTACCCTAGCCCTGGGCCCCTCCAACACTCCCAATGCCTTATCCCCAGTCGCAGCCACAGCACTGAACCCTCTGCATCCCAACCCTCTGCCCTAGCCCTGAGGCCCTCCAACACCCCAAACCCCTCATCCCCAGCCTCAACCAGAGTCCTCACCCCTACACCCCTCCCTCGTGCTGAGCCCCTCCCACACTCCTCATCCCCAGCCCGAGCCCTCATCCCCCCACACCCTAACCATCTGCGCCAACCCTGAGCCCCTTCCTGCATCATAGAATCCTGTGGCACCTTATAGACTAACAGACGTTTGTTAGTCTATAAGGTGCCACAGGATTCTTTGCTGCTTTTACAGATCCAGACTAACACGGCTACCCCTCTGATACTTGACTTCCTGCATCATGAACCCCTCATCCCCAGCCTCACCCCACAGCCCTCACCCCGCCCCTCTGCCATAGCCCTGAACCCCCTCCCACACTCGAAACCTCTCATCACCAGCCCCACTCCAAACCCAGCCCCAACCCTGCACCCCCTCCCTCCCAGAGCCTGCACCCCAGACCTCCTCCACCACCACCATTTCTACAAACCTGCCGGTCATGCCCACCCCAGCCCCCGGGCCTGACAGCCCAAGTATTATGGGGTCATTGGTGGAAAATACCTTAAAACAGTTCTTGCGTGCTCTGCCTGCACATTAAAGATACACTGAGGCTTCTTGTGAGAACAGGACGGTGCCTGGTGGAGTTTTCCTCTCAGGGGATTGCTGAGGAGCAGTCCATCCCCACCCCAGCTGTGGCTGTATTTTCATGAGGGATTTAGGCAAACCGAGGCAGCTCCAGTGAAAACTCTTGCCCACGTGCTTACAAGTTAGACATACTGACAAAGTGGATGGTGATTACAGGTGTCCTAGGAGGAACAGCGAGCCAGTACAGTTCCTGCAAACAGCCCCTGATCTCCAACTCAAACACTCTGCGGGCCAAACCGCCCTGGCGCCTGAATCACGTCCTGTTGACAGGACTACACTATTGCCTAGCCCGGCCTCCTGCGGCGGCGGGGCGTGCAGAACACGCAGTATCTCAGCCGCCCTGACTCGCCCAGCGTGTGTAACTTTATCTGGGATAGGGCGCTCGTGGGACATCCTTGTCTCTCTCCCCACCCCGGCAGCTGCAGGAACACAAGGATTAGATTAGCCGCCCACACCCAAGCCCTGTGGGGGAACCGCCCAACCCTCCCACCGCCTGCCATGGATCTTCCTCGGTGCTCCCAGCCGCGTGGGGCCTCGCTTTAAGCTGCGGCAGCTACGCGCGGGGCCGGCATGCGGAGGCCGCGAGGGACGCTCAGCCCCTGGCTGGGGTTCACCGCGCTGCTCTGCCTGGCGCACGCCGCCCGGGCCGCCTTCCAGCTCACGCTCCTCCACACCAACGACGTCCACGCGCGCGTGGAGCAAACCAGCAGCGACTCCGGCAAGTGCCAGAGCCGCACTCGCGGCCGCCCCCTGGATTGCTATGGCGGGGTGGCCCGGAGATACACCAAGATCCAGGAGATCCGAGCCACCCACCCCAACGTGCTGCTCCTGGACGCCGGCGACCAGTACCAGGGCACCGTGTGGTTCAGCTACTTCAAGGGGCGGGAAGTGGTCCGCTTCATGAACCTCCTGGGCTACGACGCTATGGTAAGGCGCAGGCGCCTCGCAGCTCGCGGGGGGTCAGGCACGGGCGGCGGCTCTAGTGCAGCTTGGGGGCTGCGGGAGGAAAGGTGTGTGTGCATAGGTGGTGCATGGTCGGGGCGGCTGCCGGGCTGGGGTGCCGCTGGAGAGGCAGGATGTAGGGGGCTGGTGCAAGGGAAGGGCGCAAAGTGGTGGTGTAGCTGCAGGGAAATGGGGTCCGTGTGTTTGGAAAGTGACCCGCCAAGGCTTGCGCCGTCGCAGCGCTTCGCCAGATGCGCAGGTTGGGCAGTGGCTGGTGCTCAGGGGGCCCTGGGAGACAGGGGCAGAGCTCCCAGCTGAGCCCTGCGGCTGGCCTGGTGAAGCAGTGAAGGGTGTTGTGAACCTGCGGCAAAAGGTGAAGTAATACAGAAACTTATATGCTTAAACTCTGTACCGTTCACTTTTTCTTAACATCATCTTAATAACATTTTTAAATTTGCCTTGAGCCTAAAGCCTGGTCACTGAATGTTGGTGAGACAAGGTAGGGGAGGTAATGCTACCACAGTAGAACCTCTGAGTTATGAACACTTGGGAAATGGAGGTTGTTGGTAATTCTGAAATGTTCCTGACTCTGAACAAAACGCGATGGTGGTTCTTTCAAAAGTTTACAGGTGACCCTTGACTTAAGATAGCTTTGAAACTTTACTATGCAGAAAAAAAGATGCTGCTTTTAAACATCTTAATTTAAATGAAACAAGCACAGCAGCAGTTTCCTTACCTTGTTAAATCTTTTTTTAAACTTTCCCTTTATTTTTTAGTAGTTTACATTTAACGCAGCAGTGTGCTGTATTTGCATTTTAATTTTATATTTGGTCTGGGCTACACTGGGGGGATTGATCTAAATTACACAACTTCGGCTACATGAATAACATAGCTGAAGTTGATGTACCACGGTGTCTTCACTGCGGTGAGTCGACCACTGACGCGCCCCGTTGGACTCTGCCTGCACCTCTCACTCCGTTGGAGTACCAGAGTCAAGGAGAGAGCGCCTATACTAGAAATGCCCAGTATGTAATTTCTGAGAGAGCACATATAGTGGTTAGTTGGGGGTGTCTAATAATTGTCCTTTTTGTTTTTCATAGGCTTTGGGGAACCATGAGTTTGACAATGGTCTGGAGGGATTATTGGATCCGCTACTTAAAAATGTTAATTTTTCAATTCTAAGTGCAAACATTCAGGCAAGCAGATCAGTAGCATCCAGGATCGCTGGATATTTTCAGCCTTATAAAATACTACGTGTTGGTTCAGAAAAAATCGGAATTGTTGGCTATACCACTAAGGAAACATCTTTCCTTTCAAATCCAGGTATGCTTTTCTTTAGTATAGCAGGAACAAACAATATACATATAAACAATGTAAAGGAAGTCACACATGGTCCGGATAGGGACATCCCTCGAGAAGGCTCTATTAATGGAGATTCTCTATGTCAGTGGTTCTCAAATTGGGGGTCGGGAGCCCTCAGAAGGTCGCAAGGTTATTACATGGGGAGTCGCAAGCTGTCAGCCTCCACTCTAAACCCCGCTTTTCCTCCAGCATTTATAATGATGTTAAATATATAAAAAAGTATTTTGAATTTATTTGCAGGGGAGGGTCACACTCAGAGGCTTGGTATGTGAAAGGGGTCACGAGTACAAAAGTTTGAGAACCGCTGTTCTATGTCCTATTAAGGAGGAGAGGATGGAATATGATAAAATACAGGTAGGATCTGATGAGAATCAGTCAAATGAAAAAAATCTAATTAAATTACATCATGTAATGGGAGACAGCTAAAAAGTGACACTTTTTTAAAGTGCTTATATACCAATGTTAGAAGTCTAAATAATAAAATGGGTGAACTAGAGGATATTGATATAGGCGTCACAGAAACTTGGTGGAATGAGGATAATTAGTGGGACACAGTGATAACAAGGTACAAAACATATTGGAAGGACAGAACAGGTCGTACTGGGGGTGGGAGTGATATTAGATGTGAAAGAAAGCATAGAATCAAATGAAGTAAAAATCTTAAAGGAATCAAAGTGTACCGTAGATTCTCTATGAATAGTAATTCCATGCTTGAATAATAAGAATATACCGTTAGGGATATATTACTGACCACTTGACCAGGATGGTGATAGTGACTGTAAAATGCTCGGGGAGATTAAAGAGGCTATTAAAATAGAAAAAATCAATAAGAATGGGGGATTTCAACTATCGCCACATTGACTGGGTATATGTCACCTCAAGACAGGATGCAGAGATAAAGTTTCTTGACACCTTAAATGACTGCTGCTTGGAGTCCTGGAACCCACAAGATGAGAGGCAATTGTTGATTTAGTCCTAAGTGGAGCACAGGATCAGGTCCAAGAAGTGAATATACCTGGACCCGCTTGGTAATAGTGACCATAATATAATTAAATCTAACATCCTAGTGATGGGGAAAACATCACAGCGCCCCAACACTGTAGCATTTAGTTTCAAAAAGGGGAACTACACAAAAATGAGGAGGTTAGTTAAACAGAAATTGAAAGACAAAGCACCAAACATAAAATCCCAAGCTGCATGGAAACTTTTTAAAGACACCATAGTAGAGGCTCAACTTAAATGTACACCCTAAATTCAAAAACATAGTAAGAGAACCAAAAAAAGAGCCATAGTGGCTAAACAAAGTAAAAGAAGCAGTGAGAGGCAAAAAGGCATCCTTTAAAAAGTGGAAGTTGAATCCTACTGAGGAAAATAGAAAGGAGCCTAAACTCTGGCAAATGAAATGTAAAAATATAATTAGGAAGGCCAAAAAAGAATCTGAAGTACAGCTAGCCCAAGACTCAAAAAGTAATAGTGTAAAATTTTTTAAGTCCATCAGAACCAGGAAGCCTGCTAAACAACCAGTGGGGCCACTGGAAGATCGAGATGCTAAAGGAGCTCTCAAGGCCATTGTGGAGAAACTAAATGAGTTTTTGCATAGGTCTTCACAGTTGAGGAGGTGAGGGAGATTTCCAAATCTGAGCCATTCTTTTTAGATGACAAATCTGAGGAACTGTCCCAGATTGAAAATGTCATTAGAGGAGGTTTTGGAACAAATTGATAAATTGACCAGTAATAAGTCACCAGGACCAGATGGTATTCACCCAAGGGTTCTGAAGGAACTCAGATGTGACACTGCAGGACTACTAACTGTAGTCTGTAACCTACCATTTAAATCAGCTTCTGAACCAAACGACTGGAGGATAGCTAATGTGATGCCAATTTTTAAAAAGGGCTCCAGAGGTGATCCTGGCAATTAGAGTACACTAAGCCTGACTTCAGTACTGAGCAAACTGTTTGTTTGAAACTATAGAAAGAACAAAATTGTCAGACACATAGATGAACATATTTTGTTGGGGAGTAGTCAACATGGTTTTTCTAAAGGGAAGTCCTGCCTCACCAATCTACTAGAAATCTTTGAGAGGGTCAACCAGCATGTGGACAAGGGGGATCCAGTGGATAAAGTGTAATTAGATTTTCGGAAAGCCTTTGACAAAGTTACTTACCAAAGGCTGTTAAGGGATACGAGGGAAGGTTCTCTCATGGACTAGTAACTGGTTAAAAGGGTAGGAATAAATGGTCAGTTTTCAAAATGGAGAGAGTTAAATAGTGGTGTCCCCCACGGGTCTGTACTGGGCCCAGTTCTATTTAACATATTCATAAATGATTTGGAAAAGGGGTAAGCTGTGAGGTGGCATAATTTGCAGATGATACAAAACTACTCAAGATAGTTAAGTCACTGCAAAGAACTACAAAAGGCTGTCTGAAAACTAAGTGATTGGGCAACGAAATGGCTAATGAAATTCAATGTTGATAATTGCAAAGTAATGCATATTGGAAAACATAATCCCAACTACACATATAAAATGATGGGGTCTAAATTAGCTGTTCACACTCAAGAAAGAGATCTTGGAGTCATTGTGGATAGTTCTCTGAAAACATCCACTCAATGTACAGAGGCAGTCAAAAAATCGAACAGAATGTTGGGAATCATTAAGAAAGGGATGATAAGACAGAAAATATCATATTGCCTTTATATAAATCCATGGTACACCCACATTTTAAATACTGCATGCAGATGTGGTTGCCCCATCTCAAAAAAGATATATTGGGCTTGGAAAAGATTCAGAAAAGGGATGGATATATATAAATAAAAAGAGATGACTAAGGGGGGATATGACAGAGGTCTATAAAATCATGACTGGTGTGGAGAAAGTAAATAAGGAACTGTTATTTACTCCTTCTCATAACGCAAGAACTAGGGGCCACCAAATGGAATTAATAGGCTGCAGGTTTAAAAGAAACAAAAGGAAGTATTTATTCAAACAACGCACAGTCAACCTGTGGAACTCCTTGCCAGAGGATGATGTGAAGGCCAAGACTATAACAGAGTTCTAAAAAGAACTAGATAAATTCATGGAGGATAGGTCGATCAATGGATATTAGCCACAATGAGCAGGGATGGTGTCCCTAGCCTCTTTTTGCCAGAAGCTGGGAATCGGCGATGGGATGGATCACTTGATGATTACCTGTTCTGTTCATTCCCTCTGGAGACCTGGCATTGGCCACTGTCGAAAGGGCTAGCAGGGGCAGCTCTAGACATTTCGCTGCCCCAAGCATGACGGTATGCCGCGGGGGGCGCTCTGCCAGTCGCTGGTCCCACGGCTCCGGTGGACCTCCCGCAGGCGTGCCTACGGAGGGTCCGCTGGTCCCACGGCTTTGGTGGACCTCCCGCAGGCGTGCCTGTGGACGGTCCGCTGGTCCCGCGGCTCCACTGACGCCCGCGGGACCAGTGGACCCTCCGCAGGCACGCCTGCAGGAGGTCCGCCAGAGCCACAGGACCAGTGGACCCTCCGCAGGCAGGCTGCCTAAGGCGGCCTGCTTGCTGCCCTCCCGGCGACTGGCAAAGCACCCCGCAGCATGCCGCCCCAAGTACACGCTTGGACCTTTGGTCTGACACAGTATGGCCGTTCTTATGTTCTTAAGCAGTCAAATGCTAAAATTTTAACTATATATGTTTCCTAGTATGAATGAATGAATACTGATGAAGAGTTTTAGTTGCCTATAGAACTTTTGTATTATTCAGCTCTCTGGCCATCTGACTGTTTTTAAGTGCTGGATGTTCGAGCTATATGAAAAGATGTGTTCCATACGCAGATCCATTTAGAACACGCGAAGCGCTGCTCTAACGGGGTGTTAGTTTACAATTGTGTAAAACTTGTATATTTTTCTCCTTATTGGCCAACCCTTTACCTGCTGTCAGCAGCAAGCTCGGGGGGAAGAACTCGCCCTTTTCCCTCCCTCCTAACAGCACACTCACCCCCATCTTGTATAATTAAGGAGAACGTGTTTTTACAGAGTTTATTACAATCTGAAAATTTTGAATTCTGAGGAATTACCCTGAAATCTTGTGCTCTTACAGGACTTTCCAGCTCCTCAGAGACTACTGTTTAGAATAAAGTGTGGATTTTTGCACTGCCATTTTTGTCTGCAAGTTTATATAAATTTGTTTTGTATTATCACTAGATGTCTTTCACCGCTACTGCTACTATTGTCACCTTCACAGTCTGTTCACAGCTATTACCATATTATAATTATAAATCTTTTGAAACAGTGGGACCTCAATCCCAGTGTTCCCATAGTCCTCGCTGTCACGCTCTCTCTCCCCCTCAGTAAGGATTGCTAATAAATATCTGGAAACAGTGGGTGAAGTCTACTTTAATAATCCATAGTGTAAACGATGAAGCTATTAATTGGTAGTTTTTTTTAAAAGATGTCTTCCACTCACTCACTCACTCATGCCCGTTACCCCCGATGCACTACTAAATCCACTTGCCACATTTGAATCACCCTACTAGGTTTTTTCCTACAACAATTGCCCCAGTATTGGTAAATAAGCAAGACAGCATTTATTCTTCCGTTATATTGTAAGATCTTTAGAATAGGAACCATGTCTTTTTATTTGTACTATGAGGCGCTTAGCATGTATTTTGTGCTGCAAAGTAATAAATCACATTTTTGCGCATAACTTTTGACTTCAGTATCTTGATAACTTCTCCTGACTGTAGAACAGCAGAAATATTCATTGGAGAACACTTGTCAACAAATATCGCTCTGAGCTGTTTTCCAGAACAATACCACAACCATGTTCTTGGAATTGTGATCCTGCCTTTTTAATCATATCCTTATGGTAGCAGCCACTTATTTTATCCTTGGACATATGCCTAATACTTTTGGCACCCATCCCATTATCTTGTTGTCTTGTTAAAAAATAGTGCTGTTTAGTTGCCTTTTCTGTTTCTTTCTAAAGTCTGAAGAAATTAGAAAAATTATTTCCAGTTAGTTTAACACACTGGAAAAGAAATAATGGAATTGCTGAGCCACAAAGAAAAAGATGAATAACTGTTTAGGGGTTTTTTTAACTAAATTTAAACTTCTGAGAAGTGGGTGACCAAGTACTAAGCAATGAGTTGTGTGCTTTGTTTTGAATCCTGGGTTACACTTAGGCAACAACGAAACTGTTACAGTTTGACAATTTACATAACCCCCTAATATTGCTTTGTTAATGTTCCTCTTTTGCAATAACTCTTTATTTCTTGAAACATTTAGCATTGGACTCTGGACTAGTTCTTACTCTCCCCTTTGCTATGAAATAGCCCAGATCTGTTGATCTCTAGGGTATGCTGAAAGGCTCCTATATTCTCCCAAGATGCATGGGAATGGAGGAGAATTGTGAGGGATGGGAGGTGGAATTTGTGTGGTTTATTTTCTAGTTAGTCATTTTTAGTTGGAGAGTTTAATGAGAATTTGTTGATCAGTAATTTACAAGAACTGTATTTTAAAACTTTGTCAAAGGAACTTAGCACCTGGGATAGCTGCTTTTT
The DNA here is from genome assembly GCF_007399415.2 of Gopherus evgoodei. NCBI lineage: Eukaryota > Metazoa > Chordata > Testudines > Testudinidae > Gopherus > Gopherus evgoodei. The sequence goes on from NC_044324.1 coordinate 76,138,635, forward strand.
TATCCTTTTTGTAGAAATCAAGAGTGTGACTGAGACACAGCAAATTCAGTAGAGAGAGAGTACATGTTTGTATTATAAATGAAAGTATTCTGAAATGATAAAATAGAAATATTTCAGAGAAACCATAAGATTTTTTAATGCTGTGAGCTGGGTAAATATTACCCCTTTTAAATCTCTATCTGTTGGTTCCTCCCCCTTCAGGGAAGTAATTCCCCTTCAGGGTTTGCTATTGCTGTGTATCACTGACAGTCAAAAATCATATGATTCATCTCATTCAGTGAGATAATTTGCATATGGAAGGCCAGTAGGATTTGGCCCTGAGCCTTCAGATTTAGTGCAGGAGGAGTCTGAGGGAACTGCTGTGGAAATAGAAAGGAGACAGACAAAATAAGCCAGGATGGGGGGAGACTTTGTGGGAGAAGAATTAACATGGGGGAAGAAGAAAGATTCTAAGGAAAAATCAATAGGAAGTAATATGGCAAAAAAAGTTATATTTACACCCAAATGATGCATATGAGACAAACCTGAATGTAACTCTTTCTCCGTTCTAATTGCAGTCAAAAACCATTGGCGCTTTGATCTGTTGGCTCTTATCACTGGCATCTTTTCTTGGAATTACAGCTTTGTTATATATAGTTGAGTGTACATAATTCAATTCATAAATGTTGGTAGACTGAGCACAAATGTTCAGGTTGTGTATACAGTACTTGAAAACACTGGGCCAGATTAAAAGTCTGAGGCAACTCCCAATAAAGCTAATTAAGACTCCCATTTGCTTCATTCTGTAAAGAAATGTGGGACCCTGGGGCAACTAAAATTCAGAGATCATTTAAACCTCACAACCTAGAATCCCATGTTTGATGGCAGAAATGGGCATTTAAATAATGAGAGAGGCCAGAGCTCCCCACAGTTTGTGGGACTCTGGCCATAGTCCATCAGCTGTTTCAATAATCTGATCTTGTGAAAACACAAGTATTTTTAGACACCTCATAAATATTAATAATCTCCTTTCTCTTTTTTTTTTAAGGCAAGGATATATACTTTGAAGATGAAATTGAAGCATTGCAGCCACATGTGGATAAACTTACCACACTGGGAGTTAACAAAATTATTGCACTAGGACACTCTGGTTTCACTGTGGATCAAAAGATTGCTCAAAAAGTGAGAGGAGTGGATGTTGTAATTGGAGGACATACAAACACATTTCTTTATACAGGTATTACTTGTCTCAGTAAAATGTTGCTTTTAACCAAAACTGATCATTAATTGAAAGAAAATTCTCATTGAACTAAGATGACTTTGTAAAAATGTAACTTACTTGTAACTAAGTACTGTGGCCAGTTCCTCAACTGGTGAATATCAGCAATTTCAGTGGAGCTACCTTGATTGAGAGCAATTGAGGATCTGGCACCCTGTATAATTCAAACCAATCAACTTTATGTAGCACATATCACATTGAGACTAACCCACATGAGATGTAGTTCTTTTGCAATCCTTACTGTAAGCAAGACATATGAGACTGAGACTATGACATGACTCCATTCTCTGTTTTTACACCCTCTGTGAGTAAGAAGTGTCCTAACTCTTTGAACATATTCAGGATGACTGGTGAAACACAGACCCTCTCCAATGCAAATAGTAGTGTTGCTAAATTATTGTGCAGCTTGTTTAATAGTAGTCCCACATGAGATTCTCATTAGAGAGACTACATTTCCCTAGTTATGTGAAATTACTATAAAGTGGGTGGTAGTTGGTAGAAAGATTGTACTCAGAGTAGTTATCAATGGTTCACTGTGTGGACATATCTAGTGGAGTCCTGCAGTGGTCTGTTTTGGGTCTGGTACTTTTAAGATTTTCAGTAATGTCTTGGATAGTGGACTGGAAAGTATTCTTATAAAATTTGAGATGACACCAAGCTGGGAGGAGTTGCAAGCATTTTGGAGGTTAGGATTAGAATTCAAAACGACCTTGACAAATTGGATAATTGGTCTGAAATCAACAAGATGAAATTCAGTGAAGACAAATGCAAAGTACTAGATAATACTTAGTCCTGCAGATAATACTTGGGCTGCAGCTGTGTGCTAATTGGGCCGCGGGTTGAGAACCGCTTGGCTAAGTATACTTGGTCCTACCTCGCTTGGGGGGATGGAGGTGGCTGCACTAGATGGGCTAGAAGGGACCTTGATAGGCCTACATTTCTGAGATTCTATCATGTTTTACAAGTTTACTGTATAAGGGATTAAATAAAATATATTTTAATTTACCTTGTCTATGATACATGCATTAAAGGAATCAATGAAACAAATTAATCGATATAAAACAAGATATATTCCTTGATTATTTTTCCAAATATCCTGTATGTGACTGTTACCCTGTAGACTTGATTTTAACAAATAGGGAGGAACTTGTTGAGAATTTGAAAGTAGAAGGAAGCTTGGGTGAAAGTGATCATGAAATCATAGAATTTGCAATTCTAAGGAAGGGTAGAAGGGAGTACAGCAGAATAGAGACAATGGATTTCAGGTATAATGCGGATTTTGGTAAGCTCAGAGAGCTGATAGGTAAGGTCCCATGGGAATTAAGACTGAGGGGAAAAACAACTGAGGAAAGTTGGCAGTTTTTCAAAGGGACGCTATTAAGGGCCCAAAAGCAAGTTATTCCGATGGTTAGGAAAGATAGAAAATGTGGCAAAAGACCACCTTGGCTTACCCTTGAGATCTTGCGTGACCTACAAAATAAAAAGGCGTCATATAAAAAATGGAAACTAGGTCAGATCACGAAGGATGAATATAGGCAAATAACACAGGAATGCAGAGGCAAGATTAGAAAAGCAAAGGCACAAAATGAACTCAAACTAGCTATGGGAATAAAGGGAAACAAGAAGACTTTTTATCAATACATTAGAAGCAAGAGGAAGACTAAGGACAGGGTAGGCCCACTGCTCAATGAGGAGGGGGAAACAGTAACGGGAGACTTGGAAATGGCAGAGAGGCTTAATGACTTCTTTGTTTCAGTCTTCACTGAGAAGTCTGAAGGAATGTCTAGTATAGTGAATGCTTACGGGAAGAGGGTAGGTTTAGAAGAGAAAATAAGAAAAGAGCAAGTAAAAAATCACTTAGAAAAGTTAGATGCCTGCAAGTCACCAGGGCCTGATGAAATGCATCCTAGAATACTCAAGGAGTTAATAGAAGAGGTATCTGAGCGTCTAGCTATTATCTTTGGGAAATCATGGGAGACGGGGGAGATTCCAGAAGACTGGAAGGGGGCAAATATAGTGCCCATCTATAAAAAGGGAAATAAAAACAACCCAGGAAACTACAGACCAGTTAGTTTAACTTCTGTGCCAGGGAAGATAATGGAGCAGGTAATCAAAGAAATCATCTGCAAACACTTGGAAGGTGGTAAGGTGATAGGGAATAGCCAGCATGGATTTGTAAAGAACAAATCGTGTCAAACTAATCTGATAGCGTTCTTTGATAGGATAACGAGCCTTGTGGATAAGGAAGAAGCTGTGGATGTGATATACCTAGACTTTAGTAAGGCATTTGATACAGTCTCGCATGATATTCTTATAGATAAACTAGGAAAGTACAATTTAGATGGGGCTACTATAAGGTGGGTGCATAACTGGCTGGATAACCGTACTCAAAGAGTAGTTGTTAATGGCTCCCAATCCTGCTGGAAAGGTATAACAAGTGGGGTTCCGCAGGGCTCTGTTTTGGGACCGGTTCTGTTCAATATCTTCATCAACGATTTAGATGTTGGCATAGAAAGTACGCTTATTTAGTTTGCTGACGATACCAAACTGGGAGGGATTACAACTGCTTTGGAGGACAGGGTCAAAATTCAAAATGATCTGGACAAATTGGAGAAATGGTCTGAGGTAAATAGGATGAAGTTCAATAAAGATAAATGCAAAGTGCTCCACTTAGGAAGGAACAATCAGTTTCACACATACAGAATGGGAAGAGACTGTCTAGGAAGGAGTATGGCAGAAAGAGATCTAGGGGTCATAGTAGACCACAAGCTTAATATGAGTCAACATGATTCTGGGATGCATTAACAAGTGTGTTGTAAACAAGACACGAGAAGTCATTCTTCCGCTTTTTTCTGCGCTGGTTAGGCCTCAGCTGGAGTATTGTGTCCAGTTCTGGGCACCGCATTTCAAGAAAGATGTGGAGAAATTGGAGAGGGTCCAGAGAAGAGCAACAAGAATGATTAAAGGTCTTGAGAACATGACCTATGAAGGAAGGCTGAAGGAATTGGGTTTGTTTAGTTTGGAAAAGAGAAGACTGAGAGGGGACCTGATAGCAGTTTTCAGGTATCTAAAAGGGTGTCATCAGGAGGAGGGAGAAAACTTGTTCACCTTAGCCTCCAATGCTAGAACAAGAAGCAATGGGCTTAAACTGCAGCAAGGGAGATTTAGGTTGGACATTAGGAAAAAGTTCCTAACTGTCAGGGTAGTTAAACACCGGAATAGATTGCCTAGGGAGGTTGTGGAATCTCCATCTCTGGAGATATTTAAGAGTAGGTTAGATAAATGTCTATTAGGGATGGTCTAGACAGTATTTGGTCCTGCCATGAGGGCAGGGGACTGGACTCGATGACCTCTCGAGGTCCCTTCCAGTCCTAGAGTCTATGAGTCTATGAGAACCTGTTTTTGTATGTATAGGTTTTTAAAGCATGGTAAAACATGCTCCTGTCATACCTCAGAAGCAGGTAAAACATATGTACTTTGTAATATTTGGTGGCCTAGTGATGGTATTATTTAGTCCATGAGGGCAAACATTTATTTTTAAAAAAGAATCCCATTGATATTTTCATATTGAGTTTTAAGAGGAAGCAAATAAAATCTTAAACATTTCAGAACACATTTAGAAGTGGTTTGAGACGTGGATCTGTGTAGGGACTGATCCTGAATATACACCCAAAGTGACAAGAAAGTAGAAATTTTTATGTTGTTGCCTACCCAGCTACTGCCAAACATCGTGCTAGCATGAATGTTTCACACTGTGATAGAAAATTAAAAGTGCACAGACTGTCTTCCTATGCCTAAAAAAATTCCATCTTGAACGTTGTCTCAAATTGTAGCTGTTCTTTACAAAGTTCCAAATAGTCTATAGAAATTATACATGCATGCAAACAATGTGTGAGAAAATGCCTGGTGGTGTGGTATGCCACAAAGACTTAACAGTGTGAGTTTGGGATGGGCATAGTTAGTGAATGGTGACTCCACAAATGAGTTATGCAAGATCATCCCAAATGAGTACTAGTAGATCCCTCATCTCTCACTGTCACATTCTGTATATGCTTTAGGGACTTTTTTTTTTAATTGCTACTAGGATGTTTTTCCCCTTCATTTGTCTGCTTGCTAAGATAGGTGACTGTGTAAGTTACCATGAGGCCAAATGAAGCCTCAGAAGCAGTTTAAAAGAAAAAATCCACCTAAAATTTATTTTAAATAACCTTTTTAGATGACAATGTTAGTTTTAAAATCATAACATTATAGGACCTTTCGGGGCTAGAAACAAGTGCATAGTTCCATTGGAAATGGAGAAATCGCCCTTTGCAATAATCTAAATGTCTATTTCTAGTCTTGCAGATCTATGTGATATCAGACTTTTTTAAAGGAATGATATTTTTATACATAGGAAAGTATGTAGTAGATTACAGATTATTATGGATCTCCATCAAACAAACAGTGCAAAACTGTAGGTAATATACTTATCCTTGCATTTTGAAGGATGCTGTATGTATCTGTGCATGTATCCTGGAGAAAGGATCCTCATCAGTAGATTACATGGGTTAGGAGCAAGCCAGATGGCAGAGATAAGGATCATAGATGTTTGTTTGGCTGTACACTGCAGTAATACTTGGTGTGTGTGAAAAGACTCAGGCAGTATAGATCAGTTGTCAGTACCACTTAGCGAACCGTGTAACTTCAGAGTGCCGTATGAAGCTTCTCTGTTGTTTCATTGTTGTCTGAGCACAATGCTAGGAGCCAGAACTTCCTGAGTTCTTTTCCCATCTCTGAAATCTCTGTCTGTGTGTAACTTTGGGCAAGTCACAGACTCTCTGTTGCCCACTCTGAGTACTTCTACTTCGCTCCCTAAACTGGTCACACTTTTTTTCTAATTTCAAACAAAAAAGAAATTTCAATGAAAAATCCTAGAGGAATAAAATTGACAAAATATTTGAAGTTCTTTTCTAATCTTTCAGCCAACTATAGAACTGGTCAGAATGTTTTGAATTTTGATTATTTCAAAAATACAGGAAAAACACAGGTGAGGGAAAGCTAGTGATTTCCCCCCTCCCAAACACCCCTATATTAGAGGCGGGCCTAATTCTATAGGGTACTAATTGCCTTTAACTCCTGTTTGAAGACAACAGGATGTGAGGATGCACTGGAGGCGCTCAGGAGCCTTTTAGTATAAGGCAGGGGTATTTTGAGGATTAATTAATGTCTGCAAAGCGCTTTGGCAGTGGAGATATGTTACATATATAATGACTTCCTTTTATTATTAAGACAAGGTCATAGCAAGTCTATGAACTCCTCTTTGAGTCCCTACACTGCTACTGTTTTTCAGCTCAAAGTCAAGCTTCTTGACCTCATCTGTTAAAACCTCTCACCACTCTGCCCCTTCTTGCTCACCTGGTCTTGTCTCTTGTTGTATAATCTTCCCACTCTGGCTAACCCCACTGCCCCTGAATTAATCTGCAAGACCATTATACTCTTTCTTCATATCCCTCTAGCTTGTCCTCTTCTGTCTTGCAATATTGGCTAGGTTGTGGGAGAGTCTAAAATAGTTGCTGTTACTCTTTTAATAATTTATAGGTGGGGAAAAATTCCCAATAATTCAAAACCATCAAGGTTTGCGTATTCCTAATGTAACTGCGTGATCTTACTGCTGGTCCCCTTCCACTTCCCTTCTTCTCTTTTAGCGTTCCTTACCTTTGTTGAATCTTCTTTTGGGGTAATTGTAAGCTGAATAGTTTCAATCACCAGACATTAGGGAATAGCAGTCAGCTATGCGATTTCCCATCATGAGAAGACTCAGTCAGTTTCTCAATATGTATTAATTCAGAACAGCAAATAGCACCTATCTAAAACCAGAAAAGCTCTAATATATGGGTGTGGCAGTATGAAGCTATTCCATCCCACCAGAACAGATTCCCTCAAAGAGCAGTGAGCTTGCATTACATGCAGTAATGTATTTTTGTATGCAAAGGGGGAAAAGCTAGCATGTTGTTGGTTCCCTGAGCCACACATGTGGAACAAATTCCACCCTGAGCCTCACTTATGTTCAAACAGCAGCTTAACACGACATGTGGTATCTTTCTCTCTCCTTCTTGCTAGGTGCAACATGGTTACTTTGCTTCCAAAACCCCCATACAAGGGGATATGGGCCATTGTAATGTTATTGCCTCTCCTGTTTCCCCTTATTTCCCAAAACACCATTTGAAAATGTCTGGAACACTAAGCCGATTCAGATATAGGTGTTTTTATATTAAGGTGATTTTTTTTACAAGGTGAGATTTGTGCAATAAGGAGATACATTAATTGTATAAGGTTAATATCCAAGCTTAGTCACAAATACAGCACCTGAGAGGGGACAATTTCCACAGAAAACAGTGAAGAAAGATGGATTTTATCTGTGAAATCACAAGCAGCTTTCTAAGCTAAATGTCTTGCATTTCACAGATAAAAATGCAAAAATGTTCCTTTTACTCTTCCCTTTCTTCTTCTTCTTGCCCCTTCCTCCCCCATTATTTCTTTAGATCTTGCCACTTACCAGACTGGTGTGGAATGATGGCTTTTGTAGCTACTTTTTCCAGCTGTCTGTTTCATTTCTCTATAAATCTTTACCCTGTTTAAGCTACTCTATTTCTTTACAGTTCTTTAAAAATAAGTTCAGCTGCAGAGCAGAATCTGTCTATGGTTTGAATGAAGGGGTAAACGTATTTGTGCTCATGCTGATAGTGAGCATGCTCCGTAGTTTTTTCATGGATTTCCATAGGAAAGATAGTAGGAGTTGGGGACTTAAAGGAAGCACTGGGACCTTTGACTTTAATTAGCTATGGAATCTGGACCTAATCCTTACAGTGGTCCACGTGTCAGTACATTTCCTCCCCGCTCCTCTTGATTTCATTGAGAGTTAAATGCATGTAGGAGGTGCAAGACCAGGCCTTGGTAAAGACCTACCCTACTCTGACATCGCTAAGTGAACACTTGGTGAGTCGGGATATTATGAGTCCTCTGACCAGCTCTCTCTGGAATCAGGCCTGTATATTGCTGTGTTTCTCTAATTTTATTAACTAGACTTTCCCGTGAACATTGTGTCTGCTGTCTTAGGCCTGGTCTACACTGGGTGGGGTGAGCGAAGTCAGTCTAAGTTATGCAGCTTCAGCTACGAAAATAGCATAGCTGAAGTCGATGTACTTAGGGTTACTTACTGCGGTGTCTTCACTGCAGTAGGTCGACTGCTGATGCTCCCCCTTTGACTCCGCCTATGCTTCTCACTCCGGTGGAGTACCGGAGTTGACGGGAGAGTGCTCGGCTGTCAATTTATTGCACCTTCATTAGACACAATAAATCAACCCCACTGGATCAATCGCTCTGGAGGTAAGTGTAAACATACCTTTATTTACTAAACCTTTTTCTAAGGGGAAGTCCGCACTACAAAATTAAGTCAACCTAAGTTACGTTGACTTGCAGCCACCACAGTAATTAAACTGCATTTGCATGTCCACACTGTGCTTCTTGTGTCTGATGTGGGTCCTCACTAGGAATGCTTGTACCGATTTAACTAGCAGTGTGGGGCATTGTGGGAAAGCTTCTCAGAGGCAGAAACAGTCAACGTAAGCAATGTAATGTCTACACTAACACTTCGTCGACCTAACTACATTGACTTAAGCAGTACGCCACTCGTGGAGATCGAGTTAAGTTGGTGTAGTGGGTGAGTTACATTAATGAGAGCAAAAAGAACAGGAGTACTTGTGGCACCAATAAATAAATAAATTTTTGTTAGTCTCTAAGGTGCCACAAGTACTCCTGTTCTTTTTGCGGATACAGACTAACATGGCTGCTACTCTGAAATCTGTCATTAATGAGAGCTGCATTTTAGCATAGACACTTACTGAGTACAGTCAATGTAAGATGTCTTACATTGACATAACTCTGTAGTGTAGACCAGGGCTAAGGAAGTGGTTGTCCTTTGGCTTGCATTTTTTCACCGAGAATGTTGAACTCCTGTCAGCAACCTATAAAGTTTCCACAAAATTGTCACATAGAGTGTGACTTGACATCGCTCTTCCTTCTTGCCCCCTTTCCCTCGCTCTCCCTATTCCTTTGGCTTCTGATTTCCTTTCCCTGTCCCGGTCTTCTAGGGAGTCTTTTTTGGCAATTTCCTCTCATCTCAGTGGTTTTGGTTTATTTATTTATTTATTTATTATATACACACACATTCTCTCTCTCTCTCTCACACCTTATAATCTATTGAAAATAAGCACAACCCACATTTATTATTAATAAAAATAGCATATGCATAAAAGTGACAGTGACTAGTTTTAAAGCAATCAAAATTAGCTGTAAGTCTCTGCCAAATTTAATGTAGCCAGAACAGGCATGTTAAAAAAACCTGTTTTATGGGTTACAGTAAAAAAAATGGCCCACACGCCCAGCTATCACTGTGTAACTTGGGACCGACTTAACTGTGTGTATGGAAAGATAGTAACATACTGTCCCTTTCCTTCTCTTCCATCCCTGCTTGTTTCACCATACTGCTGTTCCATTTCCCTCTCTCTTCCCCTGCAATTTATTTTCTCCATCAGCCTCTGCCTCCTTTTTATTATTTTAGTTGTTTAGAAAGAATCACACCCTACAGTTCTGAATTAAGACAGAGGAACCCTTGTAAGCACAACATGAATAACTTTAAACACAAAAACTACTTTCACCAGCTACTTCATTGCTTTTGTTCACGTGTGAAGGCAAGAAATTCCCCTGATGTGGATATGAAATAAATGCTTGTGCGCTTCCAGAATATCTTGGTGGGTTCTAATTCGGAAAGACCTCACTTTTTCTGTAAACGTGGAAGAAGTAGATACCCTAAAATGACCTCTGAGAGCTGTCTATACCAAATGCACGCAGATGCATTCATCTGTTCAAACAAAAAAAAATGTACTTTGGCAGAGTCAAAGCTTCTGCTTTGATTTTTGGAAATGCACACTGGCAGACTAGCTACAAACCAGCAGCTGAGTCTTCTAGCAGCATTGCAATTACATCTGGGACATGTTCCAGGAGCCCCGTTTGCCGTGTCAACATTCACAAAAGTATTTATAGTTGGCAGAAGATAGCTGACTTAGGGAACCAAAATACAATTGCAGTTCTTCCCACATATTCACGAATTACGTGGCAATTGAAATCTCGGACTAGAATGCTTTTTGCAGTAGGGTGATTTTCAGTAGAACCTTCAGATAAAAGTTTAATTTAAAAGGAGTTTAAAAAAATAAAGTGGTGGTACTGTTTCTTACATTATCTTCTGTAAACATATTTTTAATGAAACAGAATCTAAGCCTTCAACTGAGAAGTGTGCATGGAGCTTTTATAAGCCTCTTCTCTTTTTTGGATGACTATCTTATGGTACGAAAGTACGAAGTCCATCTCATCAAGGAATAATGTGATAACATAGTAATTTGTTACATAGTCACTTCCTTAGATTTATGCTTTTTGGGCTTTGTGGTTCCAGAAAAATGTCACCTGAGAAGCCAAGTTATCAATAAAGCAGAAGGCAAAAAATCCAACAATTTATATATGATGGAAAAATCACTATTTTTTTTGTTTTAATTCTCAGTTAATTGCTATGAGTTAGAGATCTTACAGCAAAGTAAGAGGTTAAAATCAACTCAACTTTTCACTTCTGCAAGGAGAAAATACACCCTTGCATTCAAGTCCTGAAGAACTTTATTTTATTTCCAAATTATTACTTAATAGATATTCCATATATTCTTTTAAGGACAAAAAACCTATTTGAACGTCTTTACTGATAATTTTCTGAAGATAAAATACTCGTGTGGTTATTTTGTTTCAGGTCCCCCACCTTCCAGTGAAATGCCAGCTGGCAACTATCCATTCCTGGTGAAGTCAGATGATGGGAGGCAGGTGCCAGTGGTACAAGCCTATGCTTTTGGAAAATATCTTGGTTATTTAAATGTAACATTTGATGATCAAGGAAATGTAATTAGAACATCTGGAAACCCTATTCTGCTAAATAGCAGTATTCCTGAAGGTATGTGAAACAGAGATTTGAATTTCTATAGATCAACCAGCTAAATTTTTAGCTTTATTGCTTTTTTTAACAGTAAAGTACAATGCTACAGGAGAATTTAGCATTCCTCTTAATTCGGTCATCTGTGGCATCAAGTTGTGGCTATATTTTAAGGCTCTAACCTGCTTTCTTCACTGACTCCTCTCAGCAATCAAACAAGTTTCCAGTTTATCACATTTCAGGTGTTTGGGAGTTTTTTGGGTCTATGTAAAATCATTAACAGCTTCCTCATGACATTCAGGTGATCTATTTCCATGACATCTAGCATTTTTAGGCTACTTTATAGACATTTAAACTTAATATTGCTTAAATGAGCATGAAGAGTAAACTAACATCTTATCCCATGAGGATGGTTCCTTCAGAACAGAGTTTGGAGCAGGATGGGGAATTCTGGGCTCTTGGTATCTCTGTACTTGGTTTATGGACAAAGAAAGGGCTTTGATCTCTGAGGTTGTCAAGCCAGCACTTTTCTTAAGCATTTCAGTTCACTCTGATTGTAAAAACAACCAAGCAGTTTTATGTGGGTTGCTTATGACCTTTTAAATAGATTCAGGCAAAGAACATCCATGTGCAAATGTAATATATAAAAAACACATGTTTTTCATCAAACATTATAAAACTGTGAAGGAGGAAAATCCTTCCATGGTTTGTTTTGTAAGCCAGCCACCCTGTTTGTTTGTTTCATTACTGGATGCTTCCTGTCTGATGTACAGATTGAGATTCTCTGGGTGTGTATTCTGTTGCTTGTCTGTTGCCTCCCAGCTTGGGGCCCTGATCATGGGTTGGAGCTCTTAGGCACTACCAGCATATAAATAGAAGAATGGATCACTTCAAAACTGATACGGTGTTTCAGCTTTGCCAGGCACATGGTTTTCACAAGTTTAATGAGTTTAATTAAACCAGGTCTTGAACATTGGAGAATTACTATAATATCCATGACTGTTATAATTCAGAGTACTAGATATATACATGGTGAAGTACAGTATTCTTAATGCTTGTATGTTGCTTGCAAATTAATCTTGTAACGTGCCAGATGATATACACAATACAAAATCATCAGAGAAATTATATGATGGCTGTATCCAAGTTATGTTTGGTTTCTGAAAATAAACCATCAATTTCCTATTAATAGGATAGCTATGCATATACAATTAATTCTTAGTTGAGTAATCCTATATGGTTATTTGGATGATTATTGGTAAGACTGTTCCGTTTTAAAATATGCAAAAAGTGTTTTAAACAAATTTGTAAGGTATTGCTACTATAACTAGGAGTAACTGAGATGATAAGTAAGAGAAAATTTAGTTTGAATATTTAAAAAAAAAGCCCCTGCTGGACTGTGCAATGAGTCTATCAGTCTCCCAAAGGGCATGGTAGAAGTCCTATTGACTGGCATTTTAAAACAAGACTGAGCAAAAGTAATTGCAAATGTACTGCAGGGAATAAATCCTGATGTGGCAGGGGATCAATTCGCTCACCTAATTGTATTTTCCCCTATTTCTGGGTTTTATAATTATAATGAATATTGTAATCTTGTAACAAGTAGGATCCTCTATATGAAATCCAATTATGAGTGAAATTACAAAGTAAATTTTGATATTGTTCAAGGAGGTCTCATGGAAGAAAAAGTTAATATATTCTAGAATCACTAAGGAGCAAATTTTCCATAACATTTGTATGAAAGTAGAGTTCTTCGAGATGTCGCTCATGTCTGTTCCATGCTAGGTGTGTGTACACCAAGTGCACAGTTGCCAGAGATTTTTCCCTGAGTGGTGGCCGTTGGGTCGGCTGTAGTGCTCTCTGCAGTCACATGCACCAGTATAAGGGGTGCCCCCAGCCCCTCACTCTCTCAGTTCCTTCGTACCATCCAAGATGCTTGCCTGGAATGATCCTTCTTGGTCTCGCAAGGCTTCTTTCCCAGTGGTTTGGACTTTTCTGTTGTATATAGTTATTGTACTTAGTGTATTTAGTTTAGTTTCTGTAGTAGTGTTAATAGTTGTCCCTGTCATCGAGAGACTTCCGCCACAGGGGCTGGACATGCCCCAGTCTCCAGGCTTCAAGCTGTGTGCCTCCTGCAGCAAGCCGATGCCAGTGAGTGGCCCACACTCTAGCTGTCTAAAGTGCCTCAGGGAATCTCATGTTAAAGAGAAGTGCCAGATCTACAGGGGCTTCAAATTGTGCACACAAAAGGATGGGATATTAGTCTAAAGGCCTTATTCATGGAGGCAGCCCTCAGACCAGTCTTGCAGACGAGCCTCTCCAAATTGGCGCTAAGCACTTCAGCTTCCATGCGAAGCGCTCCGCCAGCACTGTGCTCTTCCCACTACTGTTCTCCATCCTCAGTGCTGAGGAAGAAGTATCAGAAACAGTGCACTGAGAGAGGGTGCTCTCCAGTGCTGAAGAGGGACAAGCAGGGAGTGACCAGCATAGTGAGACCCACGCCTGGCCACTCGTCCTCCCCAGAGCCACTGATGGCTTTGGCGACTGCTGCCTAGAGCACCAAGTCTGGTCTGGGATCTGCCTCCAACTCCTGGGAACAGTTGTGGGACAACACGTCTGTGGACGCCTTTGACCCCAGAGGCTTTCTAGGCAGCAAAGGACCTAATGTCCCTCCCAATCCCCCTGACCACTCCAGGCTCCCTGCCAGCCAAGGTGACTGGGGATGGGAAGGGCACAAGAGGCAATGAGCTCCACCGTGGCACCTATCACTGCGATACAATGGTTGCCAGCTCCCTGGCACCACCTGGAAGCAGAAGCGAGTACTGCCTCACTGTGGTCTCCAAGAGAAGAATCCTCTTCAGAGTTCGAAGAGGAATCTTTTGCTCCACCTAAGATCTATTGGTACCTAGGCTACACACCGGACTTCGGTACCAGCTCCCTACTTAGTGAATGGCACCAAGTCACTGGGGTGGCAGTATTGGAATCCATGGGGGTTCCCCTGGTACTGGGCCCCTCTTCCCACCATTCATACTTGGTGGTATCTGAGACACAAGCTACCGTTTTGTCCTGTTTGGCACTATACCCTGATTCTGGTACCCACCCTGGTGCCTATGTCCAAGAAATGGCCCCAGTGGATGTGGTGGAGGAAGCCCCTCCTTCAGTACAGGCCTCTTCCTCATCATCCCTGAGTGGGCCAGTTGCAGACTCTAGTTATCCGCTCCTGCCGGATGACTTCAGGGCCCACCAAGAGCTCCTGAAAAAGGTCGTCACAAACTTGGGACTAGAAATCGAGGAGCTCACGAAGTCTGCACACAGCCTAATTGACATCTTGGCTGCAGCAACTCCTTCCAGAGTGGCCCTGCCCATTATCAAGGTGGTGATGTGACCCATCAGGGCACTATGGCAGACTCCTTCTCTGCTCCCCACCTCAAAAAGGGCAGAGAAGAAATACCATGTCCAAACCAGTGAGTTTGAGTACTTTTACTCAACTCCCCCTTCCCTGGGGTCCCTGGCAGCATTGGCGGCACATAAGTGAAGTGCTATCCTCGGACATAAAGAGGCCAAGAGACCTGTTGGGACGTAAGGTTTATTTCATGGGCAGCTTCCAGTTGCGTATCTCCAACCAGTAGGCTCTATCGGAGAGGTACAATTTTAACCGGTGGGACTCATTGTCCAAATTTAAGAATTGCCTGCTGCAGGAGTTGAGGCAGGATTTCACAGGCATCCTAGAAAACGGCAAGGCAGTGGCCAGGATCTCCCTCGAGGAGGCTCACGATGTGGCTGACTCAGCAGCCAGGACTATGGCGTCAGCGGTCACTATGAGGTGCTGTTCATAGCTTCATTCATCAGGCTTCCCTCACGAAGTGGAGCAGTCCAACCAGGACCTCCCCTTTGAGGGGGACCTCACTGTTCTCTGAACAGATGGATTCCAAACTTCGTGGCCTCAAGGACTCAAGGGCCACCCTTTGCCCCTTGGGCCTTCACATGCTTCCTGCCTCCAGGAAGCATTTTATGCCCCAGCAGCCTCCCAGGTTCATGGCACCTCCAGGAGCCCTGCAAAAGAAAAGGGAAGGGTTATAAGCAACGCCAACCCCTACCTTCTACCTCTGTCGGGCTTGCATAGTTATCCCAGCAGGGCCAGGCAGGCTTTTTGAAGGCATGCCCGATGATGGTATACCAGTCTTGACACCAGATCCATCCCCCATTTTATTTTTGGATGCTGTTCACTCTTCAGCCTAGCATGGTCATATACAGTATCGGACCATTGGGTGCCCAGCACTATAACAATCAGTTTCACCCTCCAGTTTTCTTCCACTCCTCTCCCCATCCCTCTTCGGGGACCCTTTTCAGGAGCAGATTCTTGTCCAGGAGGTGCAAGCCTTTCTATGTGTAGGGGCCATAGAGGAGGTTCCTCAGTACTTGAAAAAGGAAGGGGTTTTACTCCTGATATTTCCTAATCCCGAAGGCCAACGGGGTCTATGGCCCATCCTGGACCTGTTTCGCCTCAACAAATATTTCAGAAACGGAGGCTCCGCATGGTCTCCCCAGCCTCCATCATTCCCTCCCTGGATCCAGGAGACTGGTACACTGCCCTTGATTTAAAGGACAATTATTTCCAAATCTAATTTTCTATGGTCACAGGAGATTTCTCAGGTTTGTAGTGGGTCAGTGCCACTACCAATACACTGTGCTTCCCTTTGGCCTGTTGGCAGCCCCATGAAGTGTATGGCAGTGGCGGCAGCCTTTCTCAGATGTTGAGACATGCAAGTCTACCGGTACCTTGACAACTGGCTGATCAAGAGTCACTCATAGGCTCAGGTCCAACACAGCATCAGTACAGTATATGCCACCTTCCAGGCCCTGGGTCTGGTGATGAACAAGTGGAAGTCAACTCTGGCCTGGTTCAGAGAAGAGAATTCGTCATGGCAGTGCTTGATTTGACACAGGCCAAGGCCTACCAGATTCTGAGCTATATCTGACCTGATCTCCGTCATGACCCACCTAGTAACAACAGCACATGTCTGCCTCAAACTATTGCGAAGCATGGCGGCATGTACCTGTGTGGTACAGTACCCAAGGATATGCCTCAGACCCCTCCAGATGTGGCTGGAATCAGTCTACTTGCCGAGAAGACATCACCTAGTCTCAATACTCACGATTCCACCTCCAGTCATCGCTTTGTTGACCTAGTGGAGAGACTCAGGATCAGTAATGGTAGGGATATCCTTTGCTGCTCCTCAATCATCCATTACCCTAGTCTGAGATACATCAGGCCTGGAGTGAGGAGCCCATCTGTGCAGTTTCAGGACTCAAGGCCTCTGGTCCCAGGAGAACCTTGCCCTGCATATAAAAGTTAGGTACGCTTGGCTTCCCCAGTTCTCAGGCAGAGTGGTGCAGATTCTGATAGAAAACATTGGTGCAGTGTTGTCCATCAACAAGCAGGGAGGAGCGCTGTGCCTTCAGCACTGTGCCAGGAGGCTCTCCAGCTATGGGACTTTTGCATGAAACACGCTATTCATCTTGAGGCATCACATCTCTCAGGAGCCCAAAATGCCCTGGCAGGCCACCTCAGCAGATCACTCATGGTGAGAAGAAAAGGGTCTCTTCACCTGGAGGTTGTCAGTGTCATCTTCCAGAGGTGGGGGCCTCCCCTGAAGGACCTGTTCTCCACAAGGCAGAACAGGAAATGCCATCAGTTCTGCTCACTGCATGGGCTATCTTTCCGATGCTTTCCAGCACTCAGGGGCAGACCACCTACTGTGTGCCTTCCCACTGATTCCATAGGTTCACACGGTCCTCCTGAAAATCAAACAGGAAAAGGCAAAGGTCATTCTCATAGCACTGGCATGGCCACACCAGCATTGGTTTGCCACGCTTTTGGACCTCTTTGTAGCAGGTCTACTCACACTCACACTCCGCCTGGACTTGATTTCACAAGACCATGGCCAGTTACTTCACCTGAACCTCGCCTCCCTGCACCTGACTGCATGGTTGCTTCGTGGCTGAACCCTGAAGAGAAGGCCTGCTCGCTTAGGGCTTGTCAGGTCTTGATAGGAGTAGGAAACCCTCCCCTAGGACTACCTACCTGGCCAAGTGGAAAAATTTCATTTGTTGGGCCTCTGAGCTGAACCTCTCTCCATTCTGATCTTCTCTGCAGTCAACTGTAGACTATCTGCTACACCTAAAGCATCAGGGTCTGTCTCTCCCATATATTAAGGTTCACCTGGCAGCCATCTCTACTTTCCACCCTCTGTGATGAATGGCAGATCTCCCGCAAGATGATGGCTTGATTTCTCATGGGGCTGGAAACACTCTACCCTCAAGTTCATGAGTGTCTTCCCCCTGTGGACCTAAACCTGGTCCTGTCGAGGCTTACAGGGCCACCTTTTGAATCGTTGGCATCATGCTCTCTACTACTTCTCTCCTCGTAATAGGTCATCTTCTTGGTGGCAATTACCTCTGCCAGAAAGGTCTCTGAGATCAAAACTGTGCCATCAGAACCCCCTTAAACAGTGTTCTCCAAGGACAAGGTCCAGCTGTGCCCCCATCTGCCATCATACGTTGGATATTAGGTGGACCCTCACCTTTTACATTGAGAAAACTAAGTCCTTCTTCAAGTCCACCCAACTCTTTGTAGCAATCGTGGAAGGAATGAGAGAGGTACCCGTGTCATTCCAAAGAATCTCATCCTGGATAACCAACTGTATCTGAACTTGCTACGAGCAGGCAAAAGTTCCACCTCCAGTCATAGTCATTGCTCATTCCTCAAGAGCCCAGACTTCGTTGGCAGCATTCCTTGCACAGATATCGATCCAAGACATTTGCAGAGATGCGACCTGGTTGTATGTTCAGACCTTCACTTCTTACTGCGCCATCACCCAGCAAGCCTGCAATGTGCCGGTTTCAGGAGAACAGTGTTGCAGTCAGCATGTCTATGAACTCCAAGCCCACCTCCGGGGATACTGCTTGTGAGTCAACTACCATGTAATGGACATGAACAAGCACTTGAAGAAAAAATGGTTACTAACCTTTTGTAACTGTTGTTCTTCAAGATGTTTCTCATTTCCATTCCATGACCTGTCCTTCTGTTGGAGTGAGCCGGCAAGAAAGAACTGAAAGGCATGGGGTCGGGGATGCCCCTTTTAGCAATGCATACACACATGACTCCAGAGGGCACTAATGCCAGCCCAACAGATTCCACAGAGGGGAAAAATCTCCAGCAACTGTGCACACACCTAGCATGGAATGGTCATGAGCAACGCATTTCGAAGAATAACAGTTACAAAAGGTTTGTAACCATTTTAACCTCATTCTATGCTTCTATTTTAGATAAAGTCTTGAAAGAAGAAGTTGACAAGTGGAGGATACAGCTAAATAATTTTTCTTCCCAAGTGATAGGAAAAACTATAGTTTACCTAAATGGTACAAGTCAGGCATGCCGTTTCCAAGAATGCAACTTGGGAAATTTGATTTGTGATGCCATGGTAAGAAACCACAGACTATAATTTAATCTGAATTAATATTTGAAGGCTTTGTGACAATTCAACTTTACTGGACTCTCTAGAGAGTTCTATGATTCTTGGGGTTTTGTGTTGCTTTCATGTTAAAGACTGGTAATAGTGAGATCCCTAGAGTCAATTTAATAGCTCTCAGGAACTCACTGCTATGCAAGTTTTGGGATGAAACTCCTTTTGTGGGGCCAGGGCTGTTCTCAATAGAACAAAAAAGAGAACGGATCAGAAATTTGTTCATTTATCCCTGTCACTTGTTGCACAGAGTTGTGTGGATACTACAAACCCTCTGGGAATAGTCATTTGAATTTTTAATGAAATTTGCTTTATTAGTATAATGGATGGTGCCCAATATTCACAGAAAGCCAATTTCTTATTCAAAAACAAGTTTTTATGCTGAAAATTTGCTGAAGAACTAAGGCTACCAATTAATTTTTAATTCACATGGCTGTTGTTCATGTCCACGGAGATTTGAATTAGAGTAAGATTTTTTTTTTCAAAACTGTCAAATGCTCCACTAAAATCCCAGGACAGTGATTGCTGCTATCTCTTCCCTTCAGCCACTATTTTTGTAATTTACCTGACACAGATACTAGATTAGTCTAATAGTGTCATAAACAGATAGCTAAGGGTTAATGTCTCTTTCACCTATAAAGGGTTAACAAACAGTGACCTGCAAACCCCTGACCAGAGGACCAATCAGGAGACAAGATACTTTCAAATCTCGTGGAGGGAGCCTTTGTTTGTGGGTTTTGGGTTTGGCTTTGTTCTCTCTGGGTCCAGGATGGGGCTAGAGGTGCAACCAGGTTTCTGCCAATCTCCCTGCTACAGTCTCTTATCTATTCAGAATTGTGAGTAAGAAAAGGCGGTCATAGTCTTTTAATTTGTTTTTTTTTTCATTTACATATGTGTACTTGCTGGAAATAGCTTAAATTGTATTTCTGCTGGAGAAAGTTTCTTTCTATTTTTTATAGTTAAAAGACCCTGTAACTTTTCACCATCTAAAGTACAGAGATAAACCTTTTACTTTTTTCTTTCTTTTTTTATTAAAAGTTTTGCTTTTAAGTCCTGTTTGATTTTTTTCTCCTAGTTAAGATTCAAGGGAATTGGTGGGGAGAAGGGAAGGATAAATTTTCTCTTTGTGTTATATTCACGCAGCTTGTATTGCCTCTGGGTGAGGGGGAAGGTAACAGTCCTCTCCGTGTGGTGATTCAAGAAGTTGAATCAGGCGATCTCCTAGTGTTCCCAGGGCGGGAAGGAGCTGGGAGGAAGAAGAGAGGGGGAAGGGAATGGTTTATTCCCCTTTGTTGTGAGACTCAGGGAATCTAGGTCTTGGGGTCCCCAGGGAAGGTTTTGGGGGGACCAGAGAGTATCAGGCCCTGGAAAATTCCTGATTGGTGGCAGCATATCAGATCTAAGCTGGTGATTAAGATTAGGGGAATTCATGCTAGTACCCATATTTTGGACGCTAAGGTCCAGATTTGGGAATTATACTACGACAAGTAGTGTTTATTCTTAAACCTGGCTGATTATTGCCCCATTATTCTATGGCAGTCTTTTGATTCTCTTGCTGTGTGTTTTCCATTTACTTTACTAGAGATAAATGCAGGAGGATCTCGTGCAACCAGTCTGACTTAAGTCAGGGTCTAATTTGGTCCTCTGAGCAACAGGTATATAGATTGCTCTTTACTCTTTGGAAAAATCTGCACTCCATTTGCTTTCCTCCAATCTTCTAGTTTTCTACCTTCCCAGGATTTTTAAGATGGTTTCAGATATTAAATGCTAGTGATACAGTAAGTTGCTCTGTCAGGTCCCTTAATCTTGAAGGCACATCGTTAGACTGGTTTATGTGTTTAAATTTTCTGATTCTTCCCCTTCAAGATTTTTATGAACAGCTATGTTTAAGATCTCTCACATTTCCTAATTTTTGAGATATGTTTAAATTATTGCTCTGTATTTCAACGTTTTCTGAAATAACACATCACCCTTTACTTTTCCTTTATGATGCTGTCTACAAATCATCCCTTCCCTCATTTAGCTTTGGCTTTAGAGGGTGCGGTTTAGCTTTCTACCTCCTATAATGTCACGCCCTTGTTTTCAAAAAATTCCAGAGATTGCAGGAAGAAAAGATAGAGAGAGGCTTATTTTTAAACTTGATTTGTTTCTAAAAATAATAAATAATAAAACTGTGGCTGCAGAATTTTTAAAAGTTCTTTAAAGATAGTTGTAAATGGCACAATTGATTGATTGGTTTTCTCCCTAACTCCTAGGGAGAAATACAGGCCTACTAACCTGGAAAAAGCTCCCAGAAACTCCGATTTTGTAACTTGTAAAATTCCTGCATATAGATTAAGCAAAGATTAAAAAGTGGTTAAAATATTTTATGCTAATGTTACAGATTTACAATAATCTCAAATATCGAGATGAAAATACATGGAATCATGTTTCAATGTGCATCATAAATGGCGGTGGGATACGGTCACCCATTGATGAACACAACAATAATGGTATGTTAGCTTGTTTAATGCTGCTTTTTATACTGTTGCCTGTACTTTTACATATTTTGCTATCATGCACTATACCAACTACAAAAGAAGAGTTTTTCTGGATTCAGGACTATGGCCTAATAGTGCCAATTCTTATAATTTGTAGTTCATGTCAGTAGTTTCTCTGGAACCACTAGCATGCATAAAAGTTAAGCACATTGTATACATAACTGATTCTGAAACACAATCAGAAACAACTAATATCTATATTTCAGTCCTTGAGGGTGCACAGTATAGTCTCAGAAGTAACAAATTAATTGAGCAAGCACCAATAGAATACTGGAATTTTAAGAATAATGAAGAATATTCTCTCAATAGAGCTTACCCATTTTAGTATTCTAGGCATTATCAAAATAGAGTTCCACTAACAGATAAAATTGGATCATATAAAAATCTGAACTGGCATACAGCCGTACTACCTCTTGTAAGCCTGGCCTAGATACCTAGGTTGCATCTGCACTGAGGCTATTCTCAACTTCTCCCACTGTTAGTCCAGTACTAATGCAGCTGCAACCATGCTGGCACTGTTGACAGAACTAGCAGGGTTTGGTCACTGATGTTTTTACCACTATGGCTTGTCATTATGCTCAGAAGAAGTGGAGATGGTATTCTTCACTTCCTGGTCTAAACTTTTATGTAGAGTGGCTATGTCTGTTAGGGTACATCTACACTACGGGATTTTTCCGATTTTACGTAAACGGGTTTTATAAAACGGGTTTGTATAAAGTCGAGTGCACACGGCCACACTAAGCACATTAATTCTGCGGTGTGCGTCCATGGTCCGAGGCTAGCGTCGATTTCCGGAGCGTTGCACTGTGGGTAGCTATTCCGTAGCTATTCCATAGTTCCCGCAGTCTCCCCTGCCCCTTAGAATTCTGGGTTGAGGGCCCAGTGGCTGATGGGGCAAAAATCATTGTCGCGGCTGGTTCTGGGTAAATGTCGTCAGTCACTCCTTCCTCCGGGAAAGCAACGGCAGACAATCATTTCGCGCCCTTTTTCTCTGGATTGCCCTGGCAGACGCCATAGCACGGCAACCATGGAGTCCGGTCAGCTTTTTTTTTCTTTTACAGTCACCGTATGTGTACTGGAAGCCGCGGACAGAGGCGATACTCCAGCACTACACAGCAGCATTCATTTGCTTTTGCATGATAGCAGAGACGGTTACCAGTCGTTCTGTACCGTCTGCTGCTGGTGTAAACTGGCAATGAGATAACGGTTATCTGTCCTTCTGTGCTGTCTGCTGCTATCATGGGTGCCCCTGGCTGAGATCGGCCAGGGGCGCAAAGGCAAAACTGGGAATGACTCCCCGAGTCAATCCCTCCTTTATGGTTTCTAAAAATAGAGTCAGTCTTGCCTAGAATATGGGGCAAGTGTACTAGAGAAGCAGTGTATCAGAGAGCACAGCTGCTCCACGTCGGATCCCACAGAAATGATGAGCTACATGCCATTCACGGAGGGTGCCTCTGCAACAACTCCACCCATTGCTTCGCTCCTCCCCCAACCTTCCTGGTCTACCGTGGCAGTGTCCTCCCCCATTTGTGTCATGAAGTCATAAAGAATGCAGGAATAAGAAACAATGACTTGTTAGTGATATAAAATGAGGGGGAGGCAGCCTTCCGGTGCTATGACAGTCCAGGCAGGACATTAAGTGGTGCGGGGGAGAGGAGCCCAGCATATCGCTGCTATGATAGGCCAGGCAGGACAGAATCTTTTCTTTACACAGGAAAGGGCCATCAGCCCCCAGTTGCTATGATGAGGACAGTTACCAGCCGTTCTGTACCATCTACTGGGAATGACCGAGAATCATTCCTATTTTCACCCAGGTGCCCCCGGCCAGCCTCACCTGAAGCCAGCCAGGAGCACTCACAGGTTGATAACAAGGACGGTTACCAGTCCTACTGCACCGTCTGCCACCAGGCAGGGGAGAGGAGTGGATACTGCTCTTCACTGCTGCAGTATCGCGTCTACCAGCAGCATTCAGTAGACATAGGATGACGTTGAAAGAAGTCAAGAAATGATTTCTTTCCCCTTTCTTTCACGTGGGGGTGGGGAGTAAATTGATGAGCTATTCCTTGAACCACGCCAGACAATGTGTTTGAACCTACAGGCACTGGGAATCAGCCAAGAATGCAAATACTTTTCGGAGACTGCTGGGGACTGTGGGATAGCTGAAGTCCTCAGTACCCCCTCCCTCCCTCCATGAGCGTCCATTTGAGTCTGGGTTCCCGTTATGCTTGTCACGCAGCACTGTGTAGCCTGGAGATTTTTTTTTCAAACGCTTTGGCATTTCGTCTTCTGTAACGGAGCTTTGATAGAACAGATTTGTTTCCCCATACAGCGATCAGATCCAGTATCTCCCGTACGGTCCATGCTGGAGCTCTTGTTGGATTTGGGACTGCATTGCCACCCATGCTGATCAGAGCTCCATGCTGGGCAAACAGGAAATGAAAATCAAAATTTCGCAGGGCTTTTCCTGTTTACCTGGCCACTGCATCTGAGTTGAGATTGCTGTCCAGAGTGGTCACAGTGGTGCACTGTGGGATACCGCCCGGAGGCCAATATCATCGATTTGCGGCCACACTAACCCTATTCTGATATGGTAATACCGATTTTAGCGCTACTCCTCTCGTCGGGGAGGAGTACAGAAACTGATTTAAAGAGCCCTTTATATCGATATAAAGGGCCTCGTTGTGTGGACGGGTACAGCGTTAAATTGGTTTAACGCTGCTAAAATCAGTTTAAACGCGTAGTGTAGACCAAACCTTAGAAACCTGTTATGTTCTGCCACATAGGTAAGTGAATTCTGTATCCTCTTATGGTGCCATAACGTCAATCTAATATTACAAAATCTAAGAACAATTTGTTTTAATTTTGAATAACTCATTTTATAGGACTGTTATAGCAATTGCAAGCAACTGGATAAGCTGGCTAAATTTTGTAAGAACTTCTGTTTTTCTTGTCCCAGGATTGACTGGTAGCTATTTTCCACTTATCTTTTTTCATATGGCAAGAGAGGTGATTAGCAACATTCAAATAACCAAATTCAGAGCAGCGAGGCAGCAGGTAGCTTGGAAAGTGGCTGCTTGTAAATTCTGAGATGTTGCTGGCAAACAATTGAAGCAAGTACTCATTTACAGTGTGGTCCATCATTTGCGACTGACTGGTGTCCAGAGTCATTTTGCGCTGTTTCCAGGGTAGGTTGAAGCCTGGAAGTACTTTTGTGGAGATGGCAGTAAGGTGATTGCTTGGGACATTGGCACTGTCCCAGAATTCTTTCCTGTGTGCCTCAGGATTGTATGACAATGCTTAAGAGCTTTAGCCTGATCCCAGAAAAGCTTGTGATATTTCAGGCATATCTTTGGGAAGTTCTGGAAGTCCTCAACAGTGTCCAGGTCCTTCTCCTTCAGAACTTTTGAAAGATAGTCATACATAGCATGGGACAGAGCTCCTACATTAAGTAGGTACACATGTAAAGCTGGTCCTATGGTTCTCTGATTCGGTCCCAGACATGGACTCTTGACACATTTTTGCAAACTGACATCTAGTAGCCTTTGACAATATCCATTGTGTTCATTATTAAGGTGTAGCAGAAGCATCACAATAAAAGTTGTCACCTTGCTCCCGTTTCCACTAGTGAAGCTGCAGTATTGGTGAGTTATGCATATCACAACATAAGCAGAGGTAGAAAATCCTTAGATATGTCTAGCTGGCCAGTTTGGAAAACTGAGATCAGAAGATGGAACCTCTATTCCTGTATTATTAAATTACATTGCTTCAAATGATACACGGCTTTATAGGTTATGTAACACACTATTAAGTGATCTGAAACAAGATATGTAAGGTGCTTTCATGTAAAACAAATGTTCTTCATAATAAATGTTGTTCTATCCAAGGTACTATTACGATGGAGGACCTGCTAGCTGTGCTGCCATTCGGAAGTACTTTTGATCTGGTTGAGTTAAAAGGCTCCACTCTCAAAGAAGCATTTGAGCACAGTGTGCACAGACATGGACAAGGAACTGGCGAGCTGCTGCAGGTCGGGGGTTAGTTACTCTTTTTTTTTCTTTGTAATTATTCTTCTTCTTCGAGTGATTGCTCATATCCATTCCAGTTAGGTGTGCGCGCCGCGCGTGCATGTTCGTCGGAAACTTTTTACCCTAGCAACTCCAGTGGTCCGGCAGGTCGCCCCCTAGAGTGGCGCTGCCATGGTGCTTGATATATACCCCTGCCGGCCCACCCGCTCCTCAGTTCCTTCTTACCGCCGTGTCGGTCATTGGAACTGTGGAACACAGCTTGGCTGCCTTCCACGTCCCTAGCTCTCCTTCGTTGTACAGTTCATAGTTGTAGTTAGTAGTAAATAGTTGTTAAGTATAGTTAGTTGAGTAGTATTTTGTAAATAGTTGTAAATATTTGTTAGCCGGTTTGGGCCATAGCCCTTCCCAGCACCCGGCACCGGGCCCATGCCTGGTTCGCTGTGCTTCAAACAATGCACTGCCTGTAAGAAGCCGATGCCGACCAACGATCCCCACGATGCGTGCCTAAAGTGCCTGGAGGAATCGCACATCTCGGACAAGTGCCGCATTTGTAAGGCTTTTAAGCCTAGAACAAAGAAGGAGAGAGACCAGAGATTGAGGACTCTCTTTATGGAAGCGGCACTCAACCCGGCAGCTTCACAGACCGTCGCCTCTCCACCGGCACCGGACCGCGCCGGCACCGGAAAGACTCCCCGGCACCGTCCTTCCCCGGCACCGGGTCCCGAAGCAAGGCCCTCGAAGTCTGCAACTCCATCCAGGCACACTCGAGTGGAGTGCCCGGCACCTATCTCGGCCGCGGCACCACCGACAGGGATCCCATCGACTCCGGGCCCGGAGGGTCCGTCGAGTCCGGTCCCTCCTAGCTCCCCCATAAGATCTGGGGTTGAGCTACTGGTCCCATCGACGCCTGAGACTTTTGCCTCGGCACGGGACCTAATCGCTCTGACAGAGCCAGCTCAGCCTCCACTCCCGGTACCTCCGGTGCGGGTTGTGTCCAGAGGCAAGCCGACAATGAGAGCGCCGTCTCGGGACTCACGTTCGCTGTCCAGGTCCCGTCACCGTGGACGCTCCCGATCCCGGCGCCGCTCGCAGTCCCGGCACTGCTCCCCTCGGCGGTTCCGGTCGCACTCGCGGCACCGGTCATCCTCCAAACAGTCCCGGTCTGGTTCCAGTCACCGATACCGGCACCGGGACTCTAGGAGCCATTCCTGCCTTAGATCAACTCCCCGGTCGACCTCCCGGCACCGAGCTGGTGGCAGGTCCCGGTCCCGGTCGACCTCCCGGCACCGTGTCAGTGGCAGGTCCCGGTCCTGATCCCGGCACCGAGTCGGCGGCAGGTACCGGTCCCGCTCCCGGCACCGAGTCCAAGACAGGCCCCAGTCCCGATCCCGGCACCGGTATGACTCCTGGTACCGGTCCCCGGCACCGAGAACATCTTCGGCGTCAGGATGAAGGGATGGCTACCAGCCGCGTTCGGCTCCTCCATGGCCCTCCAGGCAGCTGTCTGTATCGTCACAGGCGGACAGTGTTTATGCACTGGACACAGACAGGCACGCGGCCCTTTTTCAAGACCCTCCTCAACAGGACCAGGGACCGCAGCAGTGGGGATTTTGGATGCCCTGAGCATACCACCAAGCCCAGGGCCCCCAGCAGCTTCCTCCTAGGCCTGCGACGACGGAGCACAGGGCGCCGGAGGCATCGTTGTCTCGCCCCCCTCCCTCTCCGGACGCGGAGGACAGGTCCAAACAGCAGGACCCTGAGCTCCCTCCGGAGTCAGAGGCGCAGGCTCAGACAGACCCCCCTATGGACACTCTCTTGCCAAGGGTCTCCTCATCGTCTTCTCCCGATGAGGCTGTGGCAGGCACTTCTTCCACCAGCCCTCCCCCACTCGACCTCAGGGCACACCAGGACCTCCTCAGGCGCGTAGCGCAGAACTTAAACCTACAAGCAGAGGAGGTCTCCGAGATCGAAGATCCCGTGGTGAGCATCCTCTCCTTAGATGCTCCCACCAGGGTCGCCCTGCCCTTGATTCGGACTATCCAGGCCAACGCCAATACAATCTGGCAATCGCCGGCCTCCATCCCCCCTGCGGCGTGAGGCGTGGAGCGGAAGTACATGGCCCCCTCCAAGGGCTATGAGTACCTCCATGTTCACCCGACACCCTGCTCCCTCGTAGTGCAGTCAGTGAACGAGAGGGAGCATCATGGACAAGAAGCCCCAGCTCCCAAATCCAAAGAGGCCAGGCGTATGGACCTCCTCGGCTGCAAGGTCTATTCAGCGGGGGCCCTTCAGCTCAGGGTTTCCAACCAGCAAGCCCTCCTTAGCCGCTACGCCTTTAACTCTTGGGTGGCAGCGGATAAGTTTAAGGAGCTGTTGCCACAGGAGGCACGTCAAGAATTTGCGGCAATTCTTGACGAGGGCAAGAAGGTCGCAAGAACCTCGTTGCAGGCCTCCTTGGACGCAGCAGACTCGGCCGCTCGTACCCTCGCCTCAGGGGTTACAATGCGCCGCATCTCCTGGCTTCAGGTTTCTGGCCTTCCACCGGAGCTCCAATATACCATCCAGGACCTCCCGTTCGAAGGCCAGGGCCTGTTCTCGGAGAAGACAGACCCCAGACTAAAAAGTCTAAAGGACAATCGGGTCATCATGCGCTCCCTTGGGATGCTACGCCCGGGACACAACACAGACCCTTCCGGCCGCAGCAACAGCACCAGCGCCGGCCGTTCCCCCAGCTCCGCCAGCGCCAGGACCTCAATAGGCGCCGCGGCAGAAATGGCAGGCGCAGACAGTCGGGGAACCAAGGGGGACAGAATCAGAGCTCCTCCAAAGCCCCGCCTGGACCCAAACCTTCGTTTTGAAGGTGCACCCGAGGGCGCAGTACCAGTTTCCCCCACGGATCCTTCCCCCCGTTTTCCAACCGCCTTTCGTTTTTCCTCCAGGCGTGGACCCAAATAACATCCGACCGATGGGTCTTACGCATTGTGCAGACGGGATACCGTCTGCAGTTTACGTCTTTCCCTCTCTCCCGCCCCCCACCCTCGTCCCTCTTCAGGGACCCCTCTCACGAGCAAGTCCTCTGCCAGGAGGTGCAGACGCTTCTCGACAAAGGGGCCATAGAGGCGGTTCCGGAGAACGAGAAGGGCAAGGGGTTTTATTCCCGCTACTTTCTCATCCCCAAGGCCAAGGGAGGCCTCAGACCTATCCTCGACCTGCAGGAACTCAACAAACATCTGGTGAAGTTGAAGTTCCGCATGGTATCCCTGGGGACCATTATCCCATCCCTGGATCCTGGAGACTGGTACGCCGCCCTCGACATGCAGGACGCTTACTTTCATATCGCCATATTACCACATCACAGGCGTTTCCTTCGGTTCGTGGTCGACCGCCATCACTACCAATTCGCGGTCCTCCCGTTTGGCCTCTCTACGGCCCCGAGGGTATTCACCAAATGCATGGCTGTCGTCGTCGCATATCTTCGGCGCAGTCGCATTCACGTGTTCCCTTACCTCGATGACTGGCTGATCCGAGGCACATCGGAGCTGCAGGTCCACAACCATGTCCGCAGGATCAGCGGCCTCTTTACTACCTTGGGCCTCATTATCAACATGGACAAGTCCACTCTGCTCCCCACGCAGAGGATAGAGTTCATCGGGGCCGTTCTGGACTCCACCTTGGCCAGGGCCCTTCTGCCGTTGGCCAGGTTCCAGTCACTGTCGGCCATTATTCAACGCTTGCAGGCGGCCTCCCTGACCTCTATAAGGACATGCCTAACCCTCTTAGGCCACATGGCGGCCTGCACATTCGTGACAGGTTATGCGCGGCTCCGCGTGAGGCCCCTCCAATCTTGGCTCATCGCGCAGTACCGGCCGACCAGACATTCGCTGGACACTGTTGTCACCATCCCCCAGGGGGTGTTGGATTCCCTTCGGTGGTGGCTAGACCAGTCCGTCGTGTGTGCGGGTCTCCCGTTTCATCCGCCCCAACTCTCGGTGTCCCTAACAACGGATGCCTCAGATCTCGGCTGGGGGGCCCACCTGGGAACCCTGAGGACACAAGGCCTGTGGTCCCCGCAGGAGGTGGATTTACACATCAACATGCGGGAGTTAAGAGCGGTCCACCTTGCTTGTCAAACATTCTCTCATCAGCTCCTAGGTCGTTGTGTCGTGGTGTTCACCGACAACACAACGACCATGTACTATATCAACAAGCAGGGTGGCACCAGATCCTATGTCACGAGGCGATGCAACTCTGGGACTTTTGTATAGCCCACTCCATTCACCTCACGGCTTCCTTCCTCCCCGGAGTATGGAACACGCTGGCGGATCGCCTGAGCAGATCCTTCCTCATGCACGGGTGGTCCCTTCGCCCGGACGTCACCCTCTCGCTCTTCCAGAGGTGGGGTTGTCCCCGCGTGGACCTCTTTGCATCCAGGGGGAACAGGAAATGCCAGGCGTTCTGCTCCTTTCAGGGCCGGGAACCCGGGTCTATAGCAGACGCCTTCCTTATTCCGTGGACAACCCACTTGTTCTACGCGTTCCCTTTGTTCCCACTGGTCCACAAGGTCCTTCTGAAGGTGCGCAGGGACAGGGCCCGCGTGATTATGGTAGCTCCAGCGTGGCCCAGGCAACATTGGTACCCCATGTTGCTGGACCTGGCCATAGCCAACCCAGTCCCCCTGCCCCTTCACCCGGACCTGATCACCCAGGACCACAGTACTGTCTGTCACCCGGACCTCCAGTCGCTGCACCTAGCAGCGTGGCTCCTGCATGGCTGACCAGATCCGAATTATGCTGCTCTACCCCGGTACGTGAGGTACTCTTGGGCAGCAGGAAGCCTTCCACCAGAGCGACGTACTCGGCCAAGTGGAAGCGTTTCTCCTGTTGGTGCACGGAGAGGGGTTTCCTCCATATGGACGTTTCGGTCGCAGATATTTTGGACTATATTTGGTCCCTCAAGCAACAGGGCCTGGCAATATCGTCCCTTCGGATTCACCTGGCGGCTATCTCCACCTTTCATCCGGGTGGGGATGGCCGCTCCGTTTTCTCTCACCCGATGGTGACTAGATTCCTGAAGGGGATGGAACGTCTATACCCCAATGTCCGACCCCCTGCCCCTACCTGGGATCTCAACCTGGTTCTGACTCGGCTCATGGGGTCCCCCTTTGAGCCGTACGCGACTTGCTCCCTGCTCTATCTTTCTTGGAAGACTGCCTTTCTAGTAGCCATTACCTCAGCTAAACGGGTGTCGGAACTCCGGGCTCTCACGGTAGATCCCCCGTATACGGTCTTCCATAAAGATAAGGTGCAGCTGAGACCGCACCCGGCCTTTCTCCCCAAGGTGGTCTCAGCCTTTCACGTCAACCAGGAGATCTTTCTTCCCGTTTTTTTCCCAAAGCCTCATTCCTCACGCAGGGAGCAACAGCTCCACTCGCTTAATGTCCGTCGGGCTCTCGTGTTTTATGTGGAGAGGACCAAACCGTTCCGCAAATCCCCCCAGCTTTTCGTGGCAGTAGCGGACTGCATTAAGGGGCTTCCCATTTCCTCACAGAGGTTATCCTCGTGGGTAACGTCCTGTATCAGGACCTGCTATGACTTGGCTCACGTTCCTACGGGCCGTGTGACTGCGCACTCTACCAGGGCGAAGGCGTCGTCGCTGGCTTTCCTCGCCCATGTGCCCATCCAGGAGATCTGTCGGGCAGCGACCTGGTCATCGGTCCACACCTTTGCTTCCCATTACGCCCTGGTCCAGCAGTCCAGAGATGACGCGGCCTTCGGCTCGGCAGTGCTCCATGCCGCGACTTCTCACTCCGACCCCACCGCCTAGGTAGGCTTGGGATTCACCTAACTGGAATGGATATGAGCAATCACTCGAAGAAGAAAAGACGGTTACTCACCTTTGTAACTGTTGTTCTTCGAGATGTGTTGCTCATATCCATTCCATACCCGCCCTCCTTCCCCACTGTTGGAGTAGCCGGCAAGAAGGAACTGAGGAGCGGGTGGGCTGGCAGGGGTATATATCAAGCGCCATGGCGGCGCCACTCTAGGGGGGGACCTGCCGGCCCACTGGAGTTGCTAGGGTAAAAAGTTTCTGACGAACGTGCACGCACGGCGCGCACACCTAACTGGAATGGATATGAGCAACACATCTCGAAGAACAACAGTTACAAAGGTGAGTAACCGTCTTTTATTCTCTTTCCAATATAGCCATACTTCATGCTGCCCTTATTGGCATTTATACTTCTGGGGAACCAGCTGCACTGCCCCAAATGGAAATGAAATAAAATTGAAAATACATTTATCTTCATGGCAGTTCTATGCACCATTCTGTTGCACTGCTTTTCTCTTTTTTCATCACTAATGAAATCTAGAGGCAGGTCAGTGTTGTTGCTGGAGACTACAGAACTACTCCCTCTTTTGTTCAGGCTTCCAAATTTTTGCCTCTCGGGGTGGAACAAGTTAGTGGTTCAGTTTTCCCCACCATTTTGTTTTTAACTTTATTTTTATTCATTGTTGTGCGGCTGCGACATCAGTCTTCCCCCTCCTCCCTGGCTCAGGTAAATAGCATCGTGGTGGCTTCAGCCACCTTCACCTGTCATTCCAGTGCTTCTCTGCAGGACTCCTCTGCCCCTTCAGTCCCTGGCTAAAACTAAGTAATGTTCCCTGTGTAAGGCAGCACTTAGATGCTCTACTGAGGGCAAATTGTGTCCTGTCTGTTACCAACCAGCTGAGCCTCGCGCTGCCAGATACAGGGCTCAGAGTCAGACCAGCAGCTCAGGTCCCCACCCTGCTCCAAGGAGCCGTGACGCCAATGCAGAAAAGCCTGAGCGGGAGCTTCTGAGCGTCTGGGGGGAGAGAAGGACGCTACCCAGCTAGTTCAGAAGGTGGGTTGCTCATCAGACCTGGGCCAGAGAGAGAAACCCCCCTGAAAGGAGCCAGAGTCCCTCCCTGGCTACTGAAGTGGGACCTCTTCTCCCTGCAGGAAAGGAAAAAGGCTCCTATACAGCAACCCTGCCTCTCCCTGTGAATTGAGGAATTCTTATGATGTTCAAAGTAAGTCTGGCAAACTCCTCAGTGGTCCCCAAAAGGTAAAGCAAGCTTCACCTTTGCAGCACAGCAGTTAATATTGTCAGTGAACAATGTATGCAATTGTCAGTGGACAATGGATGCAAACAGGAGATAAACCCTTCCTTTGCCTTCCCCAAGGCAGTGTTTGCTGGGGCTTTTCTGCTACACAGAGGCTCTCGCAGTGCTCTGTATCATGCTTACCACCTCTTCTCCACCCTGCAGCATGTCTGGGCCAGCAGAGGAGCCTGTCGTTCCAGGGCAGTCCTGCCTTAGGCTGCAATATAAAGGGAATTGTGGTTCCACTCAGAACCATCACTGCCAGGGAAAAGGGCTCAGATTTCACACAGCAGCAGAATGGAATTGCCTTCTGATCATCAGCCATAATTTAAACCCTTGCACTGCCCAAAAATGGCTTAGAAGGTGGAAGGTAGGAAAGAGTCTCTTGTTCTCATACCCCTCCACCCCCCGCAAATGACTGTCTCCACATTAAAGCTTGAGAAGTACTTCCGGCAGTCTGACCAGAAGAGATGAAGAATCCACTCCCAACCACGCTGCACCATCATGGGGTTACAGAGGTGTAAATGTGAGATCCTTCCCCATGTTCAAAATGATCCTGACTGATTGCTTGACTGCATGGTGGGGGGATGGGATTTCCAATATGCACTAACGTGCTACATATTAACTAGTCCACGTACACCCTGTTAGTGCTCACGAAGAGTTCCCTAGTGTGTGTTAACAGCACTACGTTGAAACACGCTAGGAGACTTCTCGTATGCACCAGCAGGGTTCACACGGACCAACTAATGTGCAAAACATTAATGCATGTTAGAAATCCTAACCTCGTCATGTCTATATGGCGGTGTAATGGGCAAGACCTGGGTAAAGACCCGAGTGGTACTAGACTGCTCCTACTTACTTGGGTGCTAGCTAGGCTGAAGGATCAATGCAGGCAGCCTTTCAAACCCCCCCGGACACTTAGCAAGCTATTCCTACAGTCAAGATGTGTACCAGTAGCCCTCCTTGGTGGTATGATCCCCTAGACCAGGACAGATAGCAAGCTACCTCCCCCCTCTAACGTCCAGGGCAAATACCATACACACATCACCAAAGAACCCTCCCTCTCCCCCCGCCCCAAAAAAAAATACCCTGCAAGACTTTTTTAGTACAGGATGTTAGTGGCTAGCAAGGAACTTATTAATTTAGTAAAATACCATATTAGACACAGTTTCC
The DNA here is from genome assembly GCF_007399415.2 of Gopherus evgoodei. Lineage (NCBI taxonomy): Eukaryota > Metazoa > Chordata > Testudines > Testudinidae > Gopherus > Gopherus evgoodei. The sequence continues at coordinate 76,172,284 of NC_044324.1, forward strand.
CATGGATACCTCCTTAGGACATCATAAGAGCCAAAAGTAGACTTCTGATTAAAACCGAATGTTAAACTAAGTGTTTCCATAAAAACAAATTATATAAATGTTGGGAGTGTAAGATTGGCTTCAGAAGGTTTGTCACTTCCAAAAAAGGAAGAAAAAAATGAACAAATAAAAAGCCCCATAGCTCATAAGAGCGATGATGCACTGCTTCAGATATGCCCTTTCAGACCAAACACATTGCATACACTTTAGTAAGAAAAGCCTTCCTCAGCTAGGGGTATGATCCTTGCTTGGAGTGAGATGTCCCAGATTTTGTTCTGGCCAAACTCTTGATGTGATTTGTGATGAGCAATGGCTTCTAACTCTCTGGCTACAAGGAATCCATGTTATACCCATGAATAGCTATTACTTTTCCTAAAGAAGATATCTTGTGCATCCCAGTTTCCAGATGAGGAGCTGTTTGTGGAGGCAGAGAAATTAGTATCTGAGAGATCAGAGAGATTTCAATCCTCACTATCAAAACCAGCATAAAAATCCATCGGTTGTTACCACTACCAAGGGTATCCAAGAAGGGATTATTCTTCTAGCAGAAGAAAAATCTGGAGTAGTGCTGGAATTATGAATAATATTAGAAATTCATATTCATAATATGAGACCACCAGACACTAATTTAACCATAAAATCCTATGTTAAGTACAAAGGCCAAATGGTACTTTATACAATTGCTCTAAACATGCCTAGCAGCCTGAAAATAAAGTCACTACACCCAATACAGTAACAAAGTATTCATGGCCATGATCATTATACTTACAAGTAGGCCAGGCCTAGGGAAAGCTCTCTCATTTGGGCAGATCAGGTAGGGTCTGACAAAGAACCCTCAAATTCAAAATTATTTTTACACCCTTTAACAAACAAGTAATGTCATTGCCAATTACTGACTTCAGCTAAAAAAACAATTTGAGACAATTCCTTCTTAGGGTACGTCTACACTACAGGATTATTCTGATTTTACAGAAACCGGGTTTTGGAAACAGATTGTATGAAGTCGAGTGCACGTGGCAACACTAAGCCCATTAATTTGGCGGTGTGCGTCCATGTACTGAGGCTAGTGTATATTTCCGGAGGGTTGCACTGTGGGTGGCTATCCCATAGCTATCCCATAGTTCCTGCAGTCTCCCCCACCCATTGGAATTCTGAGTTGACATCACAATGCATGATGGGGCAAAAACAGTGTCGTGGGTGCCATAGCACGGCAACCATGGAGCCCGTTTAGCCTTTTTTCACTGTTCCTGTATGTCTACTGGATGCTGCTGACAGACGCGGTACTGCAGTGCTACGCAGTAGCATCCCCTTGCCTTTGCAAGTCAGCAGAGATGGTTACCAGTCATATTGTACCGTCTGTTGCTGTCATGGGTACTCCTGGCCGGCCTCGGTGAGGTCGGTCGGGGGAGCATGGACAAAAATGGGAATGATTCCCCAGGTCATTCCCTTCTTTAAGTTTTGTCTAATGGAGAGTCAGTCCTGCCTAGAATATCAGACAAGCCTACTAAAGAAACAGAGAGGCAAACAACTACTCCGGGTCAGAGCCCCAGACATCCCACAGAAATGATGAGCTGCATGCTATTCTAGCGGGTGCCCCTGCAACAATCCCACCACCTGTTGCTTCCCTCCTGGGCTACCGTGGCAGTTATCCCCCCCATTTGTGTGATGAAGTAATAAGGAATGCATGAATAAGAAACAACACTACTTTATTGTCTCTGCAAGCAGAGATAAAAGGTGGAGGGGAGAGGAGTGCAGCCTCCAGCTGCTATGATACTCCAGGCAGGAGTGAATCTCCAGGAGACAAAGCTTAAAGAAGGGAATGACTGGGCACCCCCGGCCAACCTCACTGAGGCCATCCTGGAGTACTCATGGGATGATGATGACGGATACCAGTCCTATTGTACCATCTGCTATCGGGAAGGGAAGGGAAGGGATGGGAATGCTGCTGTGTAGTGCTGCAGAACCGCATCTGCCAGCAGCATCCAGTAGACATACGGTGACACTGAAAAAAGGCGAGAAACGATTTTTTCCCCTTTTCTTTCACGGGAGAGGGGGGGCTGATGACGTATACCCTGAACCACCCGCAACAATGTTTTTGACCCTTCAGGCTTTGGGAGCTCAGCCAAGAATGCAAATGGTTTTCGGAGAGTGTGGGAACTGTGGGATAGCTGGAGTCCTCAGTCGTCCCTCCCACCCGCTCCGTGAGCATCCATTTGATTCTTTGGCTTTCCGTTATGCTTGTCTCAGCTCCTCCACGCTGCATTGTGTTGAGTCCCTGTTGTGGCCTCTGTCTATCGTAGCCTTGGAGATTTTTTCAAATGCTTTGGCATTTCATCTTTTGGAATGGAGTTCTGATAGAACAGATTCATCTCCCCATACAGAGATCAGCTTCAGTATCTCCCATATGGTCCATGCTGGAGCTCATTTTTGATTCTGGGACAGCATGGTCACCTGTGCTGATCGGCGCTCCACACTGGGCAAACAGAAAATAAAATTCAGAAGTTAGCGGGGCTTTTCCTGTCTACCTTGCCAGTGCATCCAAGTTCAGATTGCTGTCCAGAGCAGTCACAATGGTGCACTGTGGGATAGCACCCGGAGGCCAATACCGTCTAATTGTGGCCACACTAACCCTAATTCAAATGGCAATACCAATTTCAGTGCTACTCCTGTCGTCGGGGAGGAGTACAGATATCGACATTAAGAGCCCATTATATCGATATAAAGGGCTTTGTTGTGTAGATGGGTGCAGGGTTAATGCAATTTAACACTGCTAAGTTCGATATAAACTCGTCGTGTAGACCAGGCCTTAGTTCCAGTCTTAATTCAGATAAGATTTACAACCACCTTTCTTCCCAAGGCCTTTCTGGCCAACAGTTTTCCATTGCACCTGGCTTCAGATAGGCTCTACTTTTAAAATAATACTGGTCTCTGGGGTGGGAACATTTATGTTGGCTCCTTTCTAGACTGATTTCCTTTGTCTTATTTAAAACCATCTGCGTGCACCCTTATCAGCCAGAGGCCTTCTTTTTAGAAGCGTCCCCTTATCTCAGTTATTGTTTGAGCCAGATATCCTATCTGCTTCATTCCTTCTAGCCTTATAACTCACTGTTTTCAAGGCCTCCCTTCTGCTTGTGAGTCAGGGCCTTTCTTTGCAACATGCATCTTACTTCCTTGACCAAGCTTAAGCTGACACATTCTTTAATTTCATATTTATGCTACAAACAGAAATTTCCAAGGAAACCTAGGTAAGTTTTCTTTCAAACCAACCAAATCCTCAACATGATGGGGCGGGGGGAGGGAATTTGTGTACAAGAGCTTAGAGATCTGCCACAAGATTCTTCCTTCTGATTCACCCTCTGCATCCTGAGTCTTAAGTGGCAGGTAGCAGTCAGAGTAAAGCACAGGTTGCACATTAATCCTATATCCCTGCATAGATAGCATGCAATCAATACCCTGTGTAGGGAAATAGTCTGTCAGAAACCGGGATGGGGATGGTTATGCCTAGTCAGAGCTGTGGCAGGCTAGTGGCTGGAGCCTGTGGGACAGAGCCAGGATCAGGAGTCCAGAGCAAGGCTGGAACAAGGCCAGAGTAAGAGCAAGGCAGGGGCAGGATGAGGAACAAGGCTGGAGCAGGCTAAGGCTTGTGGATTCTGGTTCCGCTATCAGGTAGAGAAGAGTTCCAACTTATGAGTCACCAAACCAGCTCCAGACATGTGGCTTGGCTGGAACTTAGCACAGGAGTGACTCATCTATTCATGTGGTTCAATCAGGCTCTGGTTCAGGGATGACTCATAGAATATCAGGGTTGGAAGGGACCTCAGGAGATCATCTATTCCAACCACCTGCTCAAAGCAGAACCAATCCCCAGACAGATTTTTGCCCCATATTCCTAAATGGCCCCCTTAAGGGTTGAATTCACAACCCTGGGTTTAGCAGGCCAATGCTCAAACCACTGAGCTATCCCTCCCCTTACACAGACTCAGTCATAACTAGAAAGCTGCCGGAAAGGATTCATAGCCACAAGTCCTTCAAAATCAAGAAGAATTCTTGATCCCAATGCAGAGAATTGCTCACCCAGATTTCAAAACAGACATGGCTCTGGCTGTAATTTTACTGTAACGGTAAAGATTTGCAAAGATCCAAGACTTTGCATCAGTCACTTCCTGAGGGGGTCATCAGTAGCTAGTTGTCTCCAATGAGTAGGATTGCTGGTATTGTGCATCAGCTTTATCCCCTGAGCAGATTTCTGAAAATGTGCCTGAAGAAATTCTTTCTGAGAGCCTAGAAACATGCAATTGATGTAGTGGAAAATGAGGTGTCATTCTGAGATCACATCTGAAGGCCCCTTTGTGCACAGATTGGTGCAAACAACATGCTGAGAGTCAACCCAATTTTCACTCTAGACCTTGCATACTCACTCTGGAAGCAAGCCTGAGTGGGGAGCATATTTGGAAGACAGACTTCCAAAAGCACAAAGTACACATCCCTTTAGTTCACTCTGACAGCACTATCGGGATGTGTCTGCACAAAAAACTAAAAACCACAAACATGGTCACATGGAATTAGACCAATAGTCCATTAAGTCCGTTATTGTCTATGACAGTGTGACAGTGGCTAGTACCAGCTGCACCAGCAGACAGTGCAAGAGACCATCTAGCAGGCAATCACAGAGAAGTCTCCTACTACCTTCTATTCAAGGTTTTCTTATGATTGATTGTATCCCTTCCAAAACCAGGGAGTAATCAGAGCTCAAAGTTTCTCTGTGGGAATGGAAATAATGTCCTGGTTAGAAAACAATCTGCTGCCTTTCAAGACAGTTTATATAAAGACAAAGGGAGAGCTGAAGGTCTCCACTGGCCCAGAAGGCACTTTGGACTTGCGAGATAGTCAAGGACCCCACATTGTACCTGCTGAAGAGACCAAATCACTTGAAGCAGATATTCCTTCATTCAGACCAGGAACACCTACAGTTAACAGCCTGGACGTTGAAAGAAAAGTGTAGTTCAGCATGGATTCTCCATTACAGTTTAGTATCTTGACAGAACTCAATCAGGAAGTCTCATGTATTAATCTGGTCAAATGTACGTTTCTAGTGCAAGGGGAAGCAGCAGAAACTCTCTTTGTGCAGTGCCGAGCACATCAGGATCCTAACCTCTAGATGCTATTGTGATACAGGTTATAATAGTTACAAAGTCCTGGTGATCTGAGCTGCATTAGGGTTTCATCAGGATGATGGGTTGGAGTCCTACATCCCAAGCACCATAAAAACAAGTACCAGCCCTAGTGGCATTCTAGGTAGGCTCACCGGACAATCCATTTGAGTATCATCAGATGCCAAAATAAATCAACAGATTAGACAAGTCCTGTGGCTGGTTTTTCTAATTGTCATTACCTCTGAAAGGCAAGCTTTGGAATTAGTTCCTCAATCTATACAAGAACCACACTGATGTTGTCATGATGAAAAGGTTATTCTTATAACTCCAGAATCTTTTCTATTCAAGGTAAGTTCTTTCCACAATTTCTGGGAGATAGTGCCATCATTTTGGCCATCCAAAATGCCAGGGCATTAGGGCTTCAAGTTTCTCACAGGCAGGACATTACATTCTGCATCAGTTGGCATGCTGGGCATCTGGGAAACTATTCACAGAAGTCCCTGTGGGCACTGGGGAATATGTGTCTGAGCCTCATCTGAGGAAGACATTCAAAGTAAGTTACCATTCCTCTACCGCGGCATCCTTTGGTAGGAAGATGCTACTAGGTTGATTCCCATGTAATTTGTTAGCTTACAAATCTCTTGCTTTATATGGTAAGAGCATCCATTCCTGCCTATTATTCTATGTAATAAGGATGAGCAGAGGTTTTTTTAATTAATCCTAAAAATGGGGGTTAGACTAGATGACCCTTGTGGTCCCTTCTAACCCTATGATTCTCTCTCCCAACTTTTAGGATTTACTACTTGCTACTTAGTGATGAATGAGGACAGAAGCTGTGAAACAGAATAAGGAACTTCTTACCAGATAACTTTTTCTGTTAGCAGCTTTTCTCTGAATTCAACCTGCCTTGCTAGTCTGGTAAATAAGCAGAATATAAAATTGAACATTTTCTCTGAAGGGCAACTTGGACATATATTGTCTTAAAGTTAATTAATACGCTATATCAAGTTGTTCTCTTAATGCTAATAATAGGTTGTTGGAGCATTTCTCTAGCTTTGGAACAACTCTTCACGTGGCCTGAGCTGAAGGGCAGGGCTTAGTTCTAGGGCCTCCAGCAACAACACTGGACCACCTCCAAATACCATACGTGGGGGCCATTAACCCATTAGTAATAAATGAGGATAGAAACTACTAACAGAGAATGACCAGGTAAGAAACATCTCATTCACATCTGTTCATGTAAGAATGTTCTTAACTAGCCTGAGGAGACATGCAGGAGCAGCTGCACCAGATTCTGTAATACATCTTGTGCTGTAGCAGTTCCAGAGCAGTGGGTAGGGTATTCACCTTTATTTTAATAATCTGTTTGATATAGCAATGGCTTGACTGGAACTTTTGACTAATTAGGGTACCTGCCTGTAAGAAGGGTAAAATGGCATTCTGCTTAAAATTGATCTAGAGAGGTGTGTCTGGCTTCCCTGTAGACTCCTATTTCCTGGTTCTTGTTTTCAGTCCTTTGGTTAAAAAAACTGCACTAAATCAGTCCAGTGGATAACCTCAACTGTTCTTTCTCTCTTGTCAGTTTGTCACAGTGTCACTGTGCTATGATCTGACTGTGAGGTACCCTAATAACTATATTGATTGGATTACTAATCCTTTTGAAGGGAGTTGTTTCCTGTACTCGACTGCTGATCATCTTGACCTGTTTGTACTTCCTTTAATGGTAGCTCTACTGCAGGTTCATGCTGTTGCCCTCAAATTAAGAGACACCTTAATGTAATTGCATGGTTGATAGCTTTCATTGTCTGGCTCTGCATTTTAATACTGTATTAATGAGTTATGACCTGAGTTATACCATCACTACTTAAACCTCCATACGTAGTTTACAAGGAGGCCAAGAAGTCTATAGAGCCTAGATTGATTTGAGTTAGTAGCTACAGTATAAAAAAGAATGAAGAACATAACCACTATCTGTAATAACCATGTGTTTGCACATTCCTTCATACTATTATCTTACTGGTTGAAATGAGCATGTAAACAAAAGCATAATAAGGAGGCAGACTAGGAATATGGTGAAGAGGGGAGGTGTCTGACCTCCAATATCATAATCCCACCCACTCCCCCATGAACTGTTTGTGTGGGTCAGCAGCCAGGAGGGAACTGGGAAAAGGAAAAGGGTATAAAGCTTGAGATGGGTTGCTCCCTCTGTTCTCCCAGTTCCAGTAACCATGAATTTTCTGGAGTAAAGAGTAAGAGCTGATTTGTGTGTAAGAGGGGGACAGGGCAGGATGCTATTTACAGTAAGAATGTTCTCTTTCAAAAGACAGGCCTAATTCTCACATGCGGAAGTGTAGAGTGTCAGTTTAACAATTTTATGGATCTGAGGTGCTCAACTGGAGCTATTTAAAGTGATGTCTAAAAATGTGTTTTCTCCTAGGCATTCACGTGGTCTACGATCTTTCTAGACCACCAGGAAGCAGAGTTGTCAGCATAGAAGTTCTTTGCACAGCCTGTAGAGTACCAGCCTATGTACCACTCCAAATGGATGAAACGTACAAAGTGATTCTTCCTTCTTTTCTGCAGCAGGGAGGAGATGGATATTCTATGCTAAAAAATAAATCACTGAGTCACAATCAGGGTAAGCATAGACACTCCATATTGAATATATAGCAAGCTATTAGTTGTGTAGTGGATATCAAAGACTAACATCCCCCTAGTTTTAATAATGTTAAAGATGTTGCTATAATACGAGACCTCATGGTTTCATCTTAAATAGAATGGATATAATTTGGTTTGAATCACTGAACACTCAGGGCTAACCATCCAGATTTAACTCCGTATCTTTCAGTTAATTGTTAGGCCTGATCCTGAGAGAAACTAAGCACCTGCAACTTCCATTGAAATCAGCCTCTCTCAGAATCAGGTTCTCTGGCTGCAGGTAACAGCTTAGACCAGCACAGAGCAGGAAACTGTGTCACTAATATATCATTTTAAGGAAATGAGCAGAAGCGTGCCAGAGGGGCCACGGTGGTATCAGCACTAGATACACCATGCACAATAATAAATGAAGAGAGTGGCTGTTTTCATCTACACCTCAAACATGCTACCAACTAGAAATATATTTGTTCAAGTAGCATTTACCAAAAAGCTTAGTCCAAAATCTAAAGGAGAGTCAGTGTCACGTGAGGATCACCGAAGCTGTATTGCCAGATACTGAGGTATCCACTGGACAACATGGAAACAAGTTATAGAAGGGGGAAAAAATCCTTATTCTGTACAAAATAGAGCCAGCATTTCAAAAGCTAATGCTGCGTCTTTTGCTCCTATTGGAGACCTGTATCAGACTATGACTAGTCACATACGCGTATATAGCATCAACATGCAACTGATGGTACAAGAATAAAAGCCAAGCCAGCATCAGAGGGGAAGAAAACAAATGAATTTTTCTAACGCCATTTTAAGAATACTTAAAACAGCATTTAAGTGTTTAGCAAGTACAATACTCTGCCCTGTATAGCTGCCATCCAAATCTGTTAGGAAGAAAAACTTTTAAAAGATTTAATGTTTAACTCATATTGTTAACAGCCACTTGTTTATTCAATTTCATTTCTGAAGATACACAAAGGACAAAGCCTCCCATAAAACAGAGTACCCTGGAAAGCCATGCTTCTAGATCTAGCAAAAGTTTTTTCATTTGGTCTGTAGCGTTACCCGATTTTGATGGGTCTGCCATTTCCAGACTGGCTACTGTCCTGTTAGCTCAGCCCACCCCACAAAAATATAAAGAAAGTTCCCTTTTGGTCTTCAACAAAAGGTGATGCCATTTTAGATTTGGCGGGGGTGAGTAGTGAGGACCTCATGGAAGAACTGATCCTAGAGGACAACTTTGTTTTGAGTGATCTTGAGCTAATTCAATATAAACTAAGTGGAAGGATAAACAAAAATAGATCTGCAATAAGGGTCCTTGATTTTAAAAGAAGGGGATTGGTTAGGGAAGTCGACTGGACTGAAGAACTGAAAGATCCGAATGTGGAGGGGGCTTTGAATTACTTTAGTCCAAAGCTGCAGAAACTATCCAAAGCCTGCATTCCAAGCAAGGGAAAAATGTGTAGGGAAGGGTTGCAGAGTGAGTATTTCAAACAGGTGATTAAGAGAAAGCAGAAGGCCTACAAGGAATGGAAGCTATTTCTTGGAGGTCAGAAGGTGTAGGGATAAAGTAAACACTGCCCAGTGCCAAGCAGAGTTGGACTTTGCAAAGGAAATTAAAACCAATAGTAAAAGATTCTATAGCCATATAAATAAGGGAAGAAGAAGTGGGATTGCTGAGGATAGGGTGGAGATGAAAGATTATCTAGGCATGGTCTAACACTTAAACAAATACTTTGCCTCAATTTTGAATGAGGCTAATGAAGAGCTTGGGGTAGTGGCAGGGTGGCTAATGGCAATGAGGATACAGAGGTAGAAATTACACATCTGAGGTGGAAGTCAAACTCAAATAGCTTTATGGGGCTAAACTGGGGGGCCTGGATAATCTCCATCCAGGAATATTAAAGGAACTGGCACATGAAATTGCAAGTTCAATAGCAAGGATTTTAATGAATGTGTAAACTCAGTAGTCGTACCCTATGTCTGGAGAATTGCTAATGTAGATCCTATTTTTAAGAAAGGGGGGAAAGGTGATCTAGGAAACTACAGACCTGTTAGTTTGACCTCAATTGTATTCAAGATCTTGGAACAAATTTTGAAAGAGAAAGTAGTTAAGGACATAGAGGTGAACGATAATTGATTGGGATAAAATACAACATGGTTTTACAAAAAGTAAATCATGCCAGAGCAACCTGATCTCCTTCTTTAAGATACCTGTTCTTTTAGACAATAGAAATGCAACAGATTTATCTACCTGGATTTCACTAAGGCATTCGATACAGTTTCACATGAGAAATTATTAAATTGGAGAAGATGAGGATTAATATGAGACTTGAAAGGTGGATAAGGAACTGGCTAAAGGGGACACTACAATGGGTCATACTGAAAGGTGCACTGTCAGGCTGGATGGAGGTTACTAGTGGAGTTCCTCAGGGAGCGGTCTTGGGATCAATCTTATTTAACATTTTTTATTACTGACTTTGGCATAAAAAGTGAGCTAATAAAATTTGTGGATGACAAGGTGGGAGATATTGTCAATATGGGGGAGAACTGTAATATCATACAAGATCTGGATGAGCTTTTAAACTAGAGTAATAGAAATTAGATGAAATTTAATAGTACAAAGTGCAAGATCATGCATTTACAGACTAACAAAGAATTTTTGCTGTAAGATAAGGACTTATGTCAGTTGGAAATTATGGAGGAGGAGAAGGAGGTGGGTGTATTGGTTGATCACAGGATGACTATGAGCTATCAATTTGATGTGGCTGTGAAAAAGACTAATGCAATCCTATGATGCATCAGGTGAAGTATTTCCAGTAGAGACACAGAAGTGATACTTCATCTGGAATATTATTTGCAGTTCTGTTTGCCCATGTTTAAGAAAGATTAATTAAAATTGGAACAGGTGCAGAGAAGGGCTACTCAGATTATCCAACGAATGGAAAACCTACTTTGAGGAGACTCAAAGAGCTGGGCTTGTTTAGCCTACCAAAAGAAGCCTGAAGGGAGATATGATTGCTCTCTATAAATACATCAGAGAGATAAATAGCAGGGTGGGAGAGGACTTGTTTAAGTTAAGCACCACCATGAACACAAGAACAAATGGGTTATAAACTGGCCATCAACAAGGTTAAGCTTGAAATTAGGTGAAAGTTTCTAACCATCAGAGGGGTGATGTTCTAGAGCCAGGGCCGCCCAGAGGATTCAGGGGGCCTGGGCCAAAGCAGGGGAGCTGTGGCACTTGTACTCACCTGGCAGCGGTCTCTGGCGGCGGGGAGCCCTTCAGTCGCTCCGCATCTTTGGCATCACTGAAGGGCCCCCTGCCACCGAAGTGCTGCCAAAGACCCTGACCACCGCCAGGCCAGGGCTTGTGGGGCCTGGGGCAAATTGCTCCACTTGCCCCTCCCTCCCGCCCCCAGGCAGCCCTGTCTGGAGCCACCTCCCAAGGGGAGCAGGGGGCAAAAAACCTTGAAGACTGAGCTTGATAGGTTTATGGAGGGGCTGGTATGACAGTACTTCCTGCAATGGCATGTTGTCTATTGGCAACTGCCAGTAGCAAAAATTCCCAGTGGCTTGATCTGGGACAGTAGATGGGGAGCGCTCTGAGTTACTGCAGAGAATTCTTTCCCAGGTGTCTGGCTGGTGGGTCTTGATCACATACTCAGGGTTTAACTGATCACTGTATTTGGGTAGGGAATGAATTTTCCCTCAAGTCAGATTGGCAGAAACTGGGAGTTTTTCACCTTCCTCTTCAGCATAAGGCCTGGCTCACATGTAGGTTTAAACTAGTGGAGTTTCTGTAACCTGAAGTCTTTAAACCATGCTTTGAGGACTTCAGTAACTCAGCCAGAGGCTAGGGGTCTATTAGAGGGGGGGGGTGAGGTTCTGTAGCCTGCAATGTGCAAGAATTCAGTGGTGGTCCTTTCCGACCTTAGTCTGAGAGTCTATGGTTATCGCGTCCCTCACAGATGGGATCTTTTGAGCCATAACTATTTCAAAGTTAGTTAGTTAATCTATAGTGCCTTTATTTTCATTAGGTGAATATACTTTGCATAATTACTTTTGCAACGTTAAAACAACTCCCAGTAAAACCCTCTGCAGAAATAAATTAACATACTGATAGAAAATTCACATGGCATGTGTGCACAAGGAAGCACACAGTTCCTAAACACACTAAAGGTGTAACACTGGAAAGGTACAGTGCATAACCTGTCAGCTATGCATACCTGTTACCTGCATAACAATGCACAGTGTTATTGGAGCCTTTGGAAATAGGACTCAGAATCCCTGTTTGTGTAAGCATGCTAGATATGCACTAGTAACCCTACAAAGGTAAACCAAAGTAACTATGGCAAGGGCAATGCTCTTCCCAATAAACTTTCAGCTGCCCACCATGGATATTCTGGAAAAAACTTGTTACAATAGTTGAACTGTTCTAGCTGTCCATCCCTGTAGAAGACTCATTTATAATCCACTGTGATTTCTCCAGCCCCTAGATGTCATAAACCAGTGGTCTGCAACCTTAAAAAATTTCAAATGGAGGTGTGGAACCCTTTGGAAATCTTAGACATAGTTTGTGGCCCCCCAAGGGTCTGCAGACCACAGGTTGAAAACCACTGTCAAATAATTGTGCTCTCCTGAATATGAAAATGTAGCAGAAAGCAATTCCTCCTTCAAGGGGAATTAGTTAACAATGAGAAAACAAAGTTTGAGGGTGGTATTTAACATTACTATTGATTTCACAATATATATGTATAACTTCTGTTTATCTAGGTGATCTTGATGTTGAAGTAGTTTCCACTTACATCTCTAGAATGGGACGTGTTTTTCCAGCAGTTGAAGGACGAGTGAAGTTTTCTGCAGGAAATCTCATCCAAGGAAGTATTATGCTGATTGCTGGCTTATTCACTGTGATGTTCCTGCACTTCATTTTTTAAATTCTCATTTGCGATGCTTTTAGACTGCTGCTAGAATGCCTGCTCCCCTCCCCTTTGCCTGCACCTCTCAGCATGTGTTTAAACAGGTCTTAGGTCTTGGCATGCATTCAGTAATTACAGTGGAAGGCCAGCTGTATGACAGTCAAGATTGAGACCAGCTCTCTTTAAAACATGGCTCTTCTAAATGCTGTATTATGAGCTTGGTTAGCAAGGTTGCCTTGAAATTTGGTGTGCTTCGTAGGGGTTTGTGGTAGGAATATTGATCCAAATTTGGAGTCACTTGACAAGGGTTTCCTGAGATGTGTCTCTCTGGGGAACAAACAAAACAGCTTTGCTGAAGGTTAGAATGTGTTAACAGTTTTTTTGCCCAGATCTGGGTATCAAAACCTGGCTCTGAAAAAAAGCTGAGACACATACTGTACACAGGTTTAAGTGCACTTCCTTGATATTTCTACCCTCAAACTCAAGTTCCAAAGAGCAAAGCATTAAAGGAAAATATCTTATTCCATGGAGAAATATTGTATTCTGTAGAAATATTTACAAGCATATCAGTGAAAAATTCTCTCTCCAACTCTTCCCATGCACACTGAAACAGTGAAAACAACAAATCTTTTTTTTCAGCAGTGTAAGTAAATTCCTACTTATAGATGCATTACTACTTTCCTCTGTTCCCTATGCAGGGTTGAACACAAGTATGAAAACTGGATAAAGTTTTCAATCACACTTATTTTGGCTACATCAGTGGCTGAGATAATTTTCCCCCTCTAATAGAGATTGGTTTAAACACTGAAGCATAGTCAGACATAAGCTCCTCTTACACTAGGAGATTAAGACTGCCACATTATTAGAAAGGTGGGTTCCCAGGAAGTTGCAGAGTTTTTGGATTTCACATGCACGTATTCCTTGAACAGGTACTTTCTTTTTTATAGAGGCAGCAATTGACATTTTCTTATCTACAAATGGAAGAGACAAAGACTTCCAGCAGAATAAAAGTTAGTCTGATTAACAGATTGGTGTCATAGAATAGAATCTCAGGGTTAGAAGGGACCTCAGGAGATCCATCTAGTCCAACCCCCTGGTCAAAGCAGGACAAATCCCCAGTTTTTTTTAACCCCAGTTCCCTAAATGCCCTGCTCAAGGATTGAGCTCACAACCCTGGATTTAGCAGGCCAATGTGCAAACCACTGAGCTATTCCCTCCCCCCTTTTTAAGCAGACCTGAAAAAACAGCAAAAGGTTACCCCTATGGGCCAAGAAGCACTGGAATCTTGTAGATAGCTTCAGCTGTAATTCTGCTGTATCCTTCAAGTTATCCAGTAAGGTGGATTTGGCCAGCAGAATTAACATTTTAGCTATCTTTGTGCAAAAGGGAGGAGGGAGTAAATGGAAAGGGGGATATAAAAATTGTGACTCACAGGCTGATTACAAGTTTCAGATTTGTGTACTTGTTTTAAACTTCTTGTTAGCTTTGTATTCTATCTTATTTGGTGTGGACATTTTCTGAAAGTGCTGCCCAGGAGTATCTGTGAAAAGGTATAGCATGGACATGTTATATGTAACTACATAAGAAAGGACTTGTCAATGGGTTTTCTGATGGCTAGTTTGAAGGGGGGAGAAAAGCTTAAAATGCATGGGGGGAGGGAGGGAATCTCAACATGGAAATTTTCTTTAAACATATTCCATTAAGAACAGATTGGGGCTCCAACTCCAGTTTTTCAGTCCTCTAAGGAAGACTCTGGCAAGACTTTGTATGTGTGATATTTCTAAAATAAAAGAGCAAAAACAAGTGACTTAATTATTTCTGAAGTGCTTCATGTTTCAGCATCAGTTGCTAGATAAATTGAACACTTTAATGATCATTAGGTCCCTGTTCTCTACAATATGTAAGTACTTTTCATGCTAACAAAGCATGAAAGGCCAAAAACTAAATAAGCTCTGAGGTAATGCAACAGATTCATTTTCTTCACTTTCTATAAAAGAGACATGGAGATTTATTTTGGGGAACATTTTAGCAATATTTTACAACCTTACTTTAGCAAAGCTAAATTTATATCAAAGCCACTTCCCCACAAAAATCTTCCCAGAGTTTTTCAAAATATCCTTTCAGGAAGATGACCCCTTTGTTTTTATCAGTACACATTTAGGTTTGGTCCTCTACACGTCTGCTTTTCAGTGTACAAGAAACATTACCATATTCTCTCCTATGCTGACAATTTTTTGTAAAATGAGTATTTTGTCTATTAGCAAAAGTTACACTTTTGAGGAGAAGGGTAACGAGTTCAAATAGCAGACAAAGTTCTTTAATTTCAATCAGTATTAAATTTGAATTAATCTTTATTAAGCAAACAGATCTTCAGAAGTTAAATTTCACTGTTATTTACAAGAAAATATACAATTCAAGACTAAAATGTTTCACATCCATTAAATTAGTGCACTGCAGACATTTCATTTGGTGTTCATCCAAGCTCCTGCTTTTACATCCACGATGATCCGGAGGTAGTTTCCTTCTGAACCTATAAGTAGTAATTGAGAAAAATTTTCACTGTAATTTACTGAAGTATGGAAA
Organism: Gopherus evgoodei; assembly: GCF_007399415.2. Taxonomy (NCBI): domain Eukaryota; kingdom Metazoa; phylum Chordata; order Testudines; family Testudinidae; genus Gopherus; species Gopherus evgoodei. Next base: position 76,187,627 of record NC_044324.1, read on the forward strand.
TATATATTTACATAGAAACACAATGAACAAAATATTTTAAACACATTAGAAATCATCATAATAAATATGAAGGTCCAGAAATTAAAGAATAATGTTCATAATTTTTCCCCCTGCTGTACCTTAAATCAGGAAACGTCCTGTCTTTGTAACTCCTGCTGTTCCCAACCCTTAAATCAGCTTTTCTGAACACAAGCCTATGATCTAGAATCCCTCATTCTGAAATGAAATCTTTAGTCTTTACCTCTCATTTCTCTTCATCCCCTGCTGTGATTTCTTCCTCCCTCTATCATCCCAGCTCACCACACCAGAGTTTCCAAGAGATTAGATATACATTGGGTTTGAGACAGAGTTTATATAATGGCATTTTACTGCTCTTCTAAAAAGACAGCTCTTATATAATCTATTTATGAATGTTTCATTTGGGTGTTAGTCCAGTACATCTGAATTGATTAAATGTATACTGGTAATGACAAGTCTAATTAAATAAGAATCCAATATGTCAGAGATGAAGGTTAATGGCTGAAAATGAAACAGAAGGGCTGGAAAAAAACAAAGATAGCTATAAACTTGAAGACTGGGATTATTTCATAGCACCAGTTCAGAACTGGGTTATTTACCACATACTATATGTAAACAAGCTATGGCTTTACAGCATAATACCTCATTTTAAACTAGGTTCAAAAGGGGCAGGTGACAGAAGTCCTGAAAAGGCATTAAAAAAAGGCAACAAACAGAGCTAGATGTTGGGGGAGCAGGGATGGGGCAAAATGGAAAATTATAACCAGGTCAATAGGAGCAATAAGAGGAAAAAGAGCAGGGGAATGTGCTCAACATCTTAGGATGTCTATACACAAATGCAAGAACATGGGGAATAAATAGGAAGAACTGGAAGTAATAGTACACAAGATAGATTATGACTTAATTGGCATCACTGATCAGTCTTGGTGGGCTAAACCTCATGACTGGAATATTGGTATAGAAGAGTAAACCTTGTTCAGGAAGGACAGGCAGGGAAAAAAGGGAGAAGGTGTTGTATTATACATCAAGAACATATACACTTGTTCTCAAGTCCAGAAGGAGGTCAGATGCAGAGCAGCCGAAAGTTTCTAGGTGAAGATAAGCGGAGGTGAAGGGGAAAACAAGAGTGATGTCATGGTAGGGGTCACTATAGACCACCAAATCAGGCAGAGGTGGTGGATGAGGCATTTCTACAACAAGTAACAGCAATATCCAGATCCAAGACCCCTGGTAATAATGGAGAACTTTAACTACCCAGACAACTGTTACAAAAGTAATAGGGCAAAACACAATACCCAATAAATTCTTGGAATGTATTTGGGACAAGCTGTTTCAGAAGGTGGAGGAAGTAAGGAAGGGGACAGGGAGGAATTGGTTGCAAATCTGAAAGTAGAAAACAATCTGGGTGAAAGTGACCATGAAACAACAGATGATATCTAAGGAAAGGAAGGCGAGAGAACAGTAGAATAAGGATAATGGACATCAAAAAAAAACAACCCAGACAAAACTTGGAAACTGGCAGGTAAGGTCCCAGGAGAAGAAAACTAAGGAGAAAAGGAATTCAGGAGAGCTGGCAATTTCTCAGACACAATATTTAAGGCACAACAGCATGATGAGAATAGCTCAATGTGAAGGAAAGAGAGGAAGAACAGTAAGAAGCCAATATGGCACCATCGGGAGCTCTTTAATGACCCGAAAATCCAAAGGGCATTTGACAAAAAGCGGATGCAGATAAATAGTTAAGGACAAGTACCAAATACCACAAGAACGTAGAAACAAAATAAAAAATTAAGGCACAAAATGAATTACATCTAGCAAGGGTCATAAAAGGCATTAGTAAACTAAGGGAATGTGGTCTAAATGAAATTACTATAAGGTGGGTGCACAACTGGTTTAAGCCCATACTCAGTTATCCATGATTCATTGTCAAACTGGGAGGACATATCTCCTGGCATCCCACAGGAGTCTCTGGAGCTTATTGTTAAGTCATCCAAAACCAAAGAAGGACCTTCGAATGCAAGGTCGAGAATGGTCTGGGATGAAGGAGCCTAGAGGACTGAAATCATGAACATCTTAAACTAACAGCTGATGCCATGATTCGAGCTACCGAGTCCACACCATCCAAACTATCTTGAGGATCAGTTCTGGCAACCAACTTACTTTCTTCCATTATTACAGTGAAGTCTTGCCTGCAGCTCTCTGGTAACCTGTCCTTGAATTTAACGTCTTCCCAAAGCGTGAAGTCATAGTGACTCAAGAGTGCCTGCTGGTTTGCAATCCTAAATTGCAAACTTTGCAAGGATTAAAGTTTGCGACCCAGCAAGTCCAGTCTTTTTGAATCTTTCCCTTTACATGTTGATGCTTGGGTGTCCTTACCTCTCCTGCTGGTTAGAAGCTGCCATTACTAAGGAGCCTGGAGGAGGATGAGAATACAAGTGCTCATATCCTTTAGAATGGTCATAGTACCTCCTCTTGGGCCATTTTGTTGTGGGAGATGGGGTGGGGGGCTCTACTTAAGTGCCTTAACTGGCTCCATAATTGCTTCATTAATCAGCAAGCCATTTTAGAAAGTGCCATTGGTAACAATGTTCACTAACTTGTGAGAGCTCTCACAGACCTCCTCTGCCTGAATGTCAAGAACAGAGGCTACCCTTCTCAGTAGATCTGGATGAGCCTTATGGTCCTCTGGTGGTGGTGGTGGTGATGAATCACTTGCCACCTTCACAGCCTTGTCTAGTGATGAAGAAGAGAGGCAACAGGATGCTGAGGTAGTGGCTGCTGTGTGTCTTACGGTGGAGAAACCGCACAAGTGACTTCTGGCTGCTCTCAGTATTGGGTACTGGAGAATGTTGTCTGTGGTGCCATTTCTCTTGGTACACCCTTGAGGAAACCGAACAAGGCAGGTGAAGAGAAGTCAGGGGAATGCCCCACAGCATCCAGAATGGCCACAGGTATGGGCCTGGGACTCATGCTTGACTAGGCCATTGCCCCTGAGGAGGCAGCCAGTGCTGTGACTATTGTGACCCCCAAGGTCCTCAGTTCTCTGACAACTGGTTGGGACGCAGAAGAATGCACCCCCAAGTCTGACAAAGAAGAGTCTGAGCCCTCAGACAATGGAGGAGCAGAGCCAGTCAGAATTGGGGATAGATAGCCAGGATCCGGGGATGGCAGTACCGAGGATATCGTTGTTGGCTTGCCTCTTGACTACACTGGCTTTTGTGGAAGTGTGGGCTGTACTGGTACCGCATGCTTCCGATGCGGTGACTGGAAGCCTTCCTGTACCACTGGGGATATTGGCACTGAAAGGCTAAGAAGGTCTCCATATGCCTCTGGAGTGGTTGGTAGTGGTAATGATTCCTGACACAAGGATTTTTCACAGGTCAATCTTGATGGACCTGGCCAGGTTCCAGAGGCAGCGATCCCTTCTTTTAGTCAGTCAATGACTGCTCTAAGGAATCCCTTCCTCCACATCTTTTCTAGAGCTTTTGTCTCTAGCTGGCTATGGTACTGGTGAACTTGACTGAGGTACCCAGCTAGAGGAGGGTGTCTGCTTCTTCTGGTGCACCACAAAGATCAAAGAGCTGCAGAATCTCTGGTGGGCACTCTGCATCGAAGCTGCATTCCTAACACATTACTAATGCAACAACTCCAATGCAGTGGAGAGTATGTTTATAAAATCTGCAGATGACACAAAGGGATTGAGACAGCTGGGCCGCAGCTGTGTGCTAACTGGGCCACATGCGGCCCACCGCTTGAGAACCACTGGTCTAGGCTCCCCACATTCACATTTGGGGTCATTAATCAACTTCCACTTGGTCATAGTGTCACCAGGCTTTACTACCCTAGCTCTCACGTGATTTAGGGCAACCAGTTCAAGGTGTCTGGAGGAAGTTGTTCTCAAGGTTCTCTGGAATCACTGGCATTTCCTTCCTTCCACAATGGTATTTTGAAGTAAGGGATTTTCAGAGGCAAATATCTTTCTGGACTTCAGCCTCTTGGATAGTGGAATGTATCCACACAATGTGTGTCTTGGATCATGCATCTGTTTTAGTGTCTCCTTTTTACTGAAGGCATCCCACCTCACTGATGGTAGTGCAGTCCCCAAAAGTTTCAAAGTCCCTGTGATGATCCTACAGGATTGACTGAGGTCAGTATCAATTTTGTGTGCATAGACTGAGCATGACCATACAGGTGCACAAAGCTGCAACTGAGTAACACAAGAAGTGACTTGTTGCTTGTAGTGTTTGGGGGTGAACTCCCCATTTTGTACTGGTCAATTTCTGGAGTACACAATTCCCAGAGTTCATTTTCTTTTTCAACTGCTTGATAGGTTCTTTGTACATCCACATTCAGTCTAACATGACTAGAGATTATACAATTCAACTTGTCCTGTAAGATTTTTATTTAAGTGTTTACAGCAGTTAAACTTGAACCATTTTTTCTATACTTCATTTGGAAGTCTTCAGCTGAGTCTTCATTTCAGCTAAGTAAGTTAGGTCTCTCTTTCGTGAAAGTAAACAATATAGATGGCCTTAGTTTGTTTCAACCTCCATTACTAGCTTATATTTACCAAGAAAAACTGATATATTAATTTGGCTCCAACAACAAGGTACTTTTGTGTTAAGTGCTAAAACTGTGCTTGGCACTGTGCAAACTCTAAGATGCAGCTCCTGTGCTGTGGTGCTTACAATCTCAGTTAAGATGCAAGTTTTATATTTTAAATAAAATCAAAGTTGGCTAACAAAAAATTCATCATTCAATTCTCTTTCAAAAAGTTTGATATACATAGTAGATACAAACACGTCACACCTCTCTAAATTAATATGCACTATGTAAATAGTGTGTAGCCCTTATAGAGTACTTTTTATCCATGTGATTCCTCTCTCCTTTATCTGGACACTGGGAATTCCAGAAAGCAATAACCAAAGTTAGGTATAACAAAATACACATTCAATGGGAAAGATGCTGAACCTCAACCAGAATGCAACAAGCAGGATACATTTCCCAAAGACAGTATCTGCAGAAATTTGAGTCAGTCAGTCAATAAAGACAAGGCATACAGGGATACCTCACTGGCTGCCCTGCACAGTTCCACTGGGGAGGCACCTCTACTTCTAGCACAACTTATAGGCCTCATGAGAAATTTTAATCAGCAAAAATTAAAAAGTTTGGCCCTGAAATATCTGAAGGCATCTTTCAACCTAACAAAATACAGACTCCTCAGTATGATAACAGTAACTGTTGGGATTTCATGTCTATCTGCTTGTGATTAATAGAGTGGACAAGTCTAAAGTGACTAAGATTAGAGGAGATCTATTCTGCAGCATTTATATAGGTTTGTCATCACATACCTTATTGAGTTCTGGGAACAGTTCTTGTATCCCAATATCCAGCAGAACATAAGTCAACTAAAAAACAGAAAAAGTAGCTGTTGTAAAAGGGTCATGGTCAGTTTTTATGACAACCCTTTAAAACAACTATATTGGTCTTCATTTTTAATAATTAAAAGAGAATTTGCATTTACCTGGGATACACAAAAGATCACTGAAAGCCTTTATGAAACACTGCACCAAGCAGTAAGGTTTCTCATATAAAATTGTTTTCAGAATTAAAAGTACCTGCTTGTTAAGCACTGGCTGCTGCAGTCCATCAAACAGAAGTCTGATGCCTTCATACTTGGCGTCTTCTCCAATGCATTTGCCTATCAGATCTAGACCAGATACCAAAACACATACCAATCACAAAAAAGCCATTACAAATTAGTTATGTCCCATAGAAAAGCATGGCTAGACCAAAATACAGTTGGTCATATCCTCAGCACTTCCAAATGGCTCTAAACTTGTATGCTATAACTTTACCTTTCAAATGAATTTGTTTTTATAACCACAAAAGTCAAAAATCTTTCTGAACCCCTTTGATTATTCTATTTTAGCTAAGAATTAGCCACAGTGTCTACTAAATGAATTTAAAGACGTATAAGTAGAAGCCTATGTCTTCGAGTTCTCAATATGAGAAAAATTATTTCTTTGTTACCCAACTCACTGCAGCGATATACACATCTTTTTACTTGTAGTTTTACTTTCAATGGCACAGAACTAAGTCACTGCCAGATTTTAGGTGAAAAACATACAACCTGAGTTTACTGCTCTAATGCTTTGTGTAATAAAACATAGGTTCCTTATCTGTACATGGAGATTCTTTGAGATGTGTGGCCCCATCTGTATTGCACACATGGGTATTCATGCATTCCATGTACCTGAGACCAGAGATTTCTAGCAAGTAGCATCCATTAGTCCATGCCTGTGCAGCTACTCCCCTTCATGCTCCATAGTGAGGGTATAAGGAGAGGTGTTGTGATACATGAAGGGGAGGAGCTCCCTTTTTTGGACAGCCAGCCAGCCAGTTAGCTATAAAGTCCCAGAGGGTTAAAAAGTCCCTAGGTAAAGAAAAGGGAGTAGGCACCCGACCAGAAGAGCCAATGGGAAGGCTAGAACTTTTTAAAGGGGGGAGAAAAGTTTTCCCTTTGTGTCTCTGTTGGTCTCTCTGGGCTGGAGACGGGGACAGTTGGAATGCTGTGTAAAGGTTGGACCCAGGTATGAAAATTAATCGTCCATGCCTAGAAGAATTCATTGGGACAGGGAATGTTTAGATAGATGCAATTAGGGTTATATTTCTTTTATTTTCTGTAAGGCTTGTGGACTCGTTTGTGCTAACCCCAGATGGTTTTGTTTGCTTGAAACCTTTAAGCTGAACCCCCAAGAAAGCTATTTTGGGTGCTTAATTTTTGGAATTGCTCTCTTAAAATCTAGCAAAAGTCTAAGTTCCAGATATATTTTCTTTTTTTGTTTTTAATAAAATTTACCTTTTTAAGAACCTGATCAGTTTTGTGTCTTAAAAGATCTGTGCAATTAGCTGGTGGCAACAGCTGGGTTTCCCTTTTGTTTGGTTGCTTCTTGGCTTCCCCAAGGGAGGAGTGGAAAAGCTGAGGGGTTTCAGGGAAAACTTCCCAAGTGAGTTTTTCCAGAATTTGCAAGAGGCTGTTTTTCACATGGGTAGTGGAAGCATTTACCAAGCCAAGGTCAGAGAAAAGCTGTAACCTTGGGGGTTTAATACAAGCCTGGAGTGGCCAGTATTAATTTTTAAAATCCTTGTGGGCCCCCACCTTCTGCACTCAAATTGCCAGAGTGGGGAATCAGCCTTGACAGGTGTGGACCAATGTCTCTCCAGTTCTCTCTCTTATTGCAAATCAGATAGGATCCAAAACAGAAAGGAAGGAGGAAGGGGAGTGGAATACAGCTAGAGACCACACTTTTCGAAGAACCTCAGGCTACAGGTAAGTAACTTTCATTTCTTTGAGCGCTGGTCCGTACGTGCATTCGACATGTGGGCAATTGGTAAGCAGTATTCAAACAGGACAGGTGGTGTGAAGATGCAGTTAGTATAGATGTCTAGAATACCACTGTCCCAACAGCTGCATCTGCAAAATAGTCCTGGACTAAGGTGTAACGTAAAAGGTAGGAATGGAAGTAGCATTTCTCCAAATGCTTTGCAGCAGGCGGCACCAAAGCCAGCATGCTCCAAAAAGAAACTTCATAGTTTCCATGACTGTCTCATTAATAGGGAGGGCCATTCTCCCAGGAGCAGATGGCTGCAGGATATCCAACAATTTATGGATATTCTCCTGAGGGAGAATACCCAGGGAAGAAGCCACATATTGCAAAATGTCATGGTAGACCATAAAGTCCTCAGGCACCAAAGGAGAGGAAGAGCCAGGCACCGTTGAATCGTCTTGAGGATGAAGAAGAGGCAGTTAACTGCACCAGGGCAGATCCCATTTTTGGACTGGTGGGCCTCAATGGGACAACTCTGGAGGCTTCACAATGGGAAGGCTCACTGGTGCCTGAACCTGTGGGAAGTCAACATTCCCCACCACAGACATGCCTAGTGATCTCGCTTTGGAGTGAGATGAGTGCGACCACCATGATGGAGGAGCCTCCCACAAACTCTATGGAGGCCACTGGGCATAATGAGAGGACATTAGTGACTAGTAGGTGCTAGGACACAAGTGCCAATCCCAGTACCCACGATGCTCCATGAATGGTTCCCAATGTGGGCTACATGATGGAGAATGGAAGGAGGAAAATCCCAACCTTGATACCAAGTCATCTCGAGTTTCCAGGGATAAAAATAGAGCCAGCCCTGAGGATGTGATCTACTAGTCTGATTCATCTGTCTCTCAAAACCAGGGAGGGACTGGCACTGATGGTAGAAACTGTACCGCCAACACCAAGTACCCCTTTGTTGTTTCTGGTGCTCAGAGTGGCATCAGCCCTAAAGTCAGCAGCAGTACTGATATATCTGATGATGCCAAAGTGGACGGTGATGAGTGCTATCACGGTAACATCGGTGGTGCAAGATGGTGCATGTAACCTGGAGGGTCTTGATTGGTCTTATGCGACCTTTTCCTCAGTGTACTTGATGGGGAGCAGCCCTTCTCCAGGGGGGACTTACTGATGCCAGCATGACCATGTGGAATTTTGATTTGCAAATAAAGATATTCAACTGATATAGGTTGAGAATAAGTCTCCATTCTCCTTTTTTCTTGGGAGCTATGAAATATAGGGAGTAGAACCCTTTGTCTTGATGTTGAAGTGTAACTCATTCTAACAGAGTGTCTACCTCCCAAGAAATGATTTCCTTTGAGAGTAGTCCCTGAGGAGGGACCAGGAAGAGAAACTTGATAATGCAGCCAGAGTGGATGATCTCTAATACCCACTTGCACTCCAGCTGTGGGCGAAAGGGGCCTGGTGGCAGTTTGGAGCCGGGAGGTAAGTAGGAAATTACATCAACAAGGGTACGCGGTTCTCAAGCATCCTGTCAAAAGTAACTCCTGGTTGGTGGGTGAGATAGAGGAGCTGCAGCTGAGGTAGAGGAAGTGCAGAGCTGGATCTTTGTACTCTCTGCTCTTTCCATGGCAGTTTGTAAGGGAACTGGCGGTAGAACAGCTGAGGGAGAGTTTTTGGCTTATACACCTCTACCCCACTATAACGCGACCCGATATAACACAGGTTCGCATATGGTGCAGCAGCAGTGGGGCTCCAGCAGCGCTTTAAAGGTTCCAGGGCTCTGGCTGCTGCAGGGAGCCCTGGGCCCTTTAAATCACTGCCAGAGCCCTGCTGCCACTACCCCAGGGCTGCGGCAGCAGGGCTCAGCTGGCAATTTAAAGGCCCGCGGTTCCGGCTGTTTTGGGGAGCCCCGGGCCCTTTAAATCACTGCTGGAGCCCTGCTGCCACTACACTGGGCTCTTTAAATCACCGTTGCAGCCCTGCCACCGCTACCCCAGTATAACAGTGTTTCACATATAATGCGGTAGGGATTTTTGGCTCGCCACGACCACGCTATATCGGGGTAGACGTGTACTCCTGTTTGTGGTATTTCCTCTTTGGAGCTGGGATATAAATGCCCAAAGAGCGGAGGGTTGTCCTGGAGTCTTTTAGCAAGTAAAGACTTGTTAGTCTTTTCATTGAAGAGATCAGACTCAAAAGACAAGTCTTCAATACTATTCTGGACATCCTTGGGGAACCTCCAGAAGTGGAGCCAAGATTCACACCTCTCAACTACTGCTGCAGCTATAGCTCTAGATATGGTATCAGTTTCATGAGGGCTTGGAATTGAGCCATGTACTCTTGAGGGAGTTTGTCTTTGAGCTCCAAGAATTTGGAGTAATTTGTGAAATCTATTTTGGTAACAGGGTCTGGTAGTTAGCAATTCAAATACCCTCCTCCCTAGAAGGTCAAGACGTTTAGCACCTTTCTCTGCAGGGGGTGCCTTGGTGTCTTCTAGCCTGGATTTCACTGTAGCAACAGAGAAAAAAATGTGGCTACTATTAGAGAGTTGGGATCAGGGTGAGTAAACAAACACCTTTAGCAGGTATAAAATATCTCCTTTCAGACCCTTTTGGGGAGAGGGGGAGGGGGACGAATAGGAAACAAGAGTATGCCAGACTGCCTTGGATGATTCCATAATGGCCTCGTTCATTGGGAGAGCCATCCAGCTTGGGCCAGAGGGCTGCAAGATATCCAAGAGCCAATGCTGCAAAACATGGATTGCTTCAAGAGGAATCTGGCACTTAACTACCACCCTCTGCAAGACCTTTTGGTATTGCCTCTAATCATCAAGCAGAGATGGTGAATATGGGACAACTGCCTCATCAGGTGAGGAAGATGAAATACCTATTAGTACCTGTGGATCTGGATTGATTTCCTCCTCTGCATACTCGAAAAGAGCCAACTGGTGTCAGCTAGGAGGAGAGGGTGCAGTAGGATTCATGTTCAGATCTGGAGTACTTGGAAAGAGATCCCGTTGTGCCTAATAGGGCCAATATGAAGAGTCAACAAGCTGGGGGGGACTGCAAAGCATTGGGTCTCATCAGTCCCCTAGGCTGTCATATCCGGGTGGAGAATGGGTCCAAGACTCCTAGAGTCTGTGTCCAAGCTAGCCTCCCTATGTCAGGAACATCTCATCATCAGAATCTGAAGGTAGGTTCTGGTTCCACTAGTGATACCGGTGGATGAATGTGCCAACTTGTGAATGGGAGTATCCACTTCTCTTCAAAGGGGTTTCTTCCTCTGGTGTCAAGATGTCCCTCAGGAGAGCTAGACTCAAAAGGACAGGAGACTGAGGGTAAAGTAGGGTGAAAATATCCTCTGGAGAGGTATAGGTTTCAGTCCATCTCAGGGCATGAGGTGTCCGAGTGATCAGGACTGACTGCTCCAGTGCATCCAATGTTACGGTAGTCAACGGATCCTTCTGGGAGCAAGTTACTACTGCAGAGTTCCCAGTTGCTGTCAATAGGTGCTGATCTTTTGTATAGCTGTAGCCACAGTTGGTACCAATAGATCCTTTCTCCTAAACACCTTACCCTCGTGGCTGAAAGGTTTAGGTGGACCTAAGTCTTTAGGACCCACGCATTAGGACTCACTTGACTGGACAGAGTCAGGGAGGGATCCTTTTCTGTAGGAGCATATCTGTCTTTGAGTTTATGAGAGTGCCCCTTACTCGCATGAGAGGCCCAAGGCATTGAATCCTTGGGCTTACCAGCTCTGGCATCTGCTCCTAAACTCTTGCTTGGAGGAGAACCACTCTTAGACTGAGGCCAATGAACCAAGGGATCAGCTTGGCCTGGATCCTACTGGGTCTCATGGCCTTTTCCAAGGGGTACTTCCTCAGTCAAAGTTCTCATGCCACATGAGTCTGGAGAGAGAGAAGGAGGGTCACAGGCTGTAGTTGGCAGAAAGGTGAGCCTCCCCAAGGCAGTAAAGGGGGCAATGGTGTTCATTGTTGATTGAGAACAAGCAGGGTCAGAAGACTGTTCCTTAAACCTCAGGATTCTGTTCACAGTACTTCTCCCCAGGAAGATGATCCCTGAGGCAAGGGAAACTAAACTATACTAACTAAACTATAAACACACTAAGAATACTAAAACTATATACAATTATATGTCCAGGTTTTTGAGTGACGATGCAACCATAGCTTTGGACACAGAGGATTCCAACTCAGGCCATGCACCTGTGTAAGAAGGAACTGGCATCAGTTTGCACCACCCCATATATCCTTGATATGGAGCACAAGGGGAACAAGGATTCAGGCGCAGACCAATGAATTCTACTTGCTAGAAATCTCCAATATCAGGCATATGGAGCTCATGCATACCCATATGCCGAACACAGAGAGACCAGCACTCAGAGAAAAGATGGTTACTCACCTTTGTAACTGTTCTTCGAGATGTATTGCTCATATCCATTCCAATTAGGTGAGCACGCGCTGCGTGCATCTCCGTCGGAAGATTTTCTACCCTAGCAACACCTGGTGGGTTGGCTGGGCGCCCCCTGGCGTGGCGCCGCTATAGCACTGAATATATACCCCTGCCGACCCGTCCGCTCCTCAGTTCCTTCTTGCCGGCTACTCCGACAGTGGGGAAGGAGGGTGGGTTTTGGAATGGATATGAGCAACACATCTCGAAGAACAGCAGTTACAAAGGTGAGTAACCGTCTTTTCTTCTTCGAGTGCTTGCTCATATCCATTCCAATTAGGTGAATCCCAAGCCTTACCTAGGTGGTGGGGTCGGAGTGAGAAACTGCAGAATGCAAAACCGCTAAGCTGAAGGCTGCATCGTCTCTGGATTGTTGCACCACGGCATAATAGGAAGTAAAGGTGTGTACTGAAGACCACATAGCTGCTCGACATACCTCCTGAATAGGTACTTGAGCTAAGAAGGTGGCCAACGAGGCCTGGGCCCTGGTAGAATGTGCGGTAATATGACCCGGAGAGGTATGAGCTAGCTCGTAGCAAGTGCGGATGCACGCAGTTACCCAAGACAAAATCTTCTGAGAAGAGACGGGCTGACCTTTCATCCGGTCCGCCACTGCAACAAAAAGTTGGGATGTTTTGCGGAAGGGCCTCATACGGTCAATATAGAAGGCGAGCACCCTACGGACGTCGAGCGAATGTAACTGCTGCTCCCTACGAGATGTATGCGGTTTGGGAAAGAAGACCGGTAGGAATATGTCCTGGCTGAGATGAAAGGCCGAGACTACTTTAGGGAGGAACGCCGGATGTGGGTGTAGCTGTACCTTGTCCTTGTGGAACACCATGTATGGTGGGTCCACCATGAGAGCCCGAAGCTCAGAGACTCTCCTAGCCGATGTAATGGCTACAAGGAAGGCTGTTTTCCATGATAAATGTAGGAGTGAGCAGGTTGCCAATGACTCGAATGGGGGGAGTGTAAGTCTCGTCAGAACTAAACTGAGGTCCCAGGAAGGGGCGGGGCGTCGCGTCATACTAGGGGGTATAGATGCTCCAGGCCTTTGAGGAACCTCGAGACCATAGGGTGGGAGAAGACAGACTAAGTACCTTCTCCGGGGTGGAAATAGAAATAGCTGCCAAGTGCACTCGCAGAGATGAGATAGCGAGGCCTTGTTGTTTTAGATACCAGAGGTAGTCCAAAATAGTAGGGATAGGAACCTCCGCAGGTGCAACATTCTGCGTGTGACACCAGCAAGAAAACCGTTTCCACTTGGTTAAGTAAGTAGACTGCGTAGAAGGTTTCCTGCTACCCAGGAGTATCTCTTGCACTGGGGCAGAGCTGCGTAATTCCGATTGGGTTAACCATGCAGGAGCCACGCTGTTAGATGGAGGGATTGCAGGTCTGGGTGGAGAAGCCTGCTGTGGTCCTGCGTTATCAGATCCTGATGAAGGGGTAGGAGGATTGAGTTGGCTATCGAGTGGTCCAGCAACGTGGTGTACCAGTGTTGTTGGGGCCACGCAAGGGCGATCAGGATCAGTCGAGCCCTGTCCCTGCGAAGCTTTACGAGAACCCTGTGCACCATCGGGAAAGGTGGAAAGGCGTAAAGCAAGTGTTCGCCCAAGAGATTAGGAAGGCGTCCGATATTGAGCCCGGGGCAAGACCCTGGAAGGAGCAAAACCTCTGACACTTCCTGTTGTTGCGGGAAGCGAATAGGTCTATATGGGGAAAGCCCCACTTCTGGAAGATGGAATATACCAGGTCTGGATGGAGTGACCACTCGTGGGAGAGAAAGGATCTGCTGAGATGGTCTGCCAGAGTGTTCCGGACCCCTGGGAGGAAGGACGCTACAAGGTCTATAGAGTGGGCTATACAAAATTCCCACAGTTGGATCGCCTCCTGACAAAGGGGGGAAGATCGAGTCCCTCCCTGTTTGTTTATGTAGTGCATTGCTGTTGTGTTGTCCATGAGTACTAGAACACAACAGCCCTGCAGATGATGTTGGAATGTCTGGCATGTGAGGCGAACTGCTCTCAGATCCCGGACGTTTATGTGCAATGCTAGCTCTTGAGATGACCAGAGGCCTTGCGTGAGACGATGACCTAGGCATGCCCCCCAGCTGAGAGATGACACGTCCGTCGTTAGGGATACTGAGGGCTGTCTCGGTTGGAACGGCATCCCTGCACACACCAGGGAAGATGTTAGCCACCAGTTGAGGGAGCCTAAGATGCTCTGAGGAACAGTGACGATCATGTCCATGGGGTCCCTGCCCGGGCGGTAAACTGAGGCGAGCCAGGTTTGAAGGGGACGCAGGCGTAGTTTGGCGTGCTTGGTTACAAAAGTGCACGCGGCCATGTGACCAAGAAGGCTGAGGAAGGTGCAGGCCGAGGTCATCGGAAAAGTTTGGAGGCTTTCTATGACCGAAACTAGTGCCCGAAACCGGGGTAGTGGAAGGCAGGCTGTTGCAAGTGTGGAGTCTAGAATGGCCCCGATGAATTCTATTCTTTGAGTGGGCACTAGAGTAGTCTTCTCTAGATTGGTCATCAGGCTCAACTGTTCGAATAGGTCTGTGATGATAGCAACATGCCTGGTGACTTGAACCTCGGAGGTCCCGCGAATAAGCCAGTCGTCTAGGTAAGGAAAGATGTGTATATGCCGACGACGGAGGAAGGTGGCACTACAGCCATGCACTTCGTAAACACGCGCAGGGCGGTAGAGAGGCCAAATGGGAGGACCGCAAATTGAAAACGTTGGTTGTGCACCATAAACCGTAGGTACCGTCTGTGCAGAGGGTAAATGGCGATGTGAAAGTATGCGTCCTTCATGTCGAGAGCAGCGTACCAGTCTCCGGGATCCAAGGATGGGATGATGGTCCCCAGGGACACCATGTGGAACTTCAACTTCTTCAGAAAGACATTGAGACTGCGTAGGTCCAGGATGGGTCGGAGACCCCCTTTCGCCTTGGGGATTAGGAAATATCGGGAGTAAAATCCCTTGCCCCTGAACTCCTCTGGCACCTCTATAGCTCCGATGGAGAGGAACGTACAAACCTCTTGCCAGAGGAACTGCTCGTGAGAGGGGTCCCTGAAGAGGAAGGGTGGGAGGGAGGGGGCGAAATAAATTGGAGGTGGTATCCAAATTCCACCGTGCGAGGACCCAACGATCTGAGGTTAATTGGGCCCACCCAGGGAGGAAGGAGGAAAGGCGGTTGGAAAACTGAAGACGATCCTGGGGAAGGACCGGTGCTCTGCTCTCGGGCGCACCTTCAAAATTTCAGTTTTGCTCCCTCTGATGGTTTGGTGGGACCGTTATTCTGGCCCCTTTGGGAACCCGATTGCCATCTGTGGTTCCCGCGACCATGCCTCCTGCTAAAAAGTCTTGTCGTGGCCTGGGCAGGAGGTAAGGGCATTGAGGCTGGGTACGGAAGGACCTCCGTTGGGTTTGTGGAGTATGCATCCTGAGGGAACGCATGATGACGCAATTATCTTTGAGACTCTGGAGTCTAGGGCCCGTTTTCTGAGAGAAAAGGCCCTGTCCATCAAACGGAAGGTCCTGAATAGTGTGTTGCAGTTCAGAAGGTAGGCCTGATATCTGCAACCACGATATTCTCCGCATTGTAATCCCCGAGGCCACGGTTCTGGCCGCCGAATCAGCAGCGTCAAGTGAGGCCTGCAGAGAAGTCCGTGCCACTTTCTTCCCTTCCTCCAGAAGGGCTTGGAATTCCGGGCGGGAGTCCTGTGGGACCAGTTCAGCGAACTTACCCACTGATTGCCAAGTATTATAATTATACCTACTGAGCAGGGCCTGTTGGTTAGCCACTCACAGTTGGAGGCCTCTGGCGGAGTAAACTTTACGCCCCAATAGATCCATCCTTCTAGCCTCCCGCGATTCCGGGGCAGGGGCTTGCTGGCCATGGTGCTCTCTTCTCATTCACAGATTGAACGACCAGAGAGCATGGAGGAGGATGGGTATATAAGTATTCATACCCTTTAGAGGGTACCATGTACTTCCTTTCCACGTCTCTGGCCGTGGGAGGGATAGACGCCAGGGATTGCCAAATGGTGTCCGCTTTGGCCTGGATGGAATGGATGAATGGCAGAGCCACGCGAGTTGGGGCATCCGCCGACAGTATGTCTATGACCGGGTCTTCCACCTCCGGGACCTCCTCTACCTGAAGGTTGATGTTTAAGGCGACTCACCGGAGAAGGTCCTGGTGTGCTCGGAGGTCGATCGGGGGCAGGCCCGATGTAGAAGTACCGGCTACTGCCTCGTCTGGTGAAGAGGAGGACGGCAGACCCAGCACGGTTGGCTCATTTAGTGACTCCTGTTCCAGAGGAGCATTAGGGTCCGGGAACACCTGAGGATCCGGCGCAAGAGCCAAGTCATCCATACCCACTGGAGGAGGGCGGCTAACAGTGGCCTCTGGTGTCCGATGTTCCGACGGGGCGGAAGAAGATGAAACCGTGGGTTCGCCTTGGGCCTGATGATATGTCCAAGGCGTCCAGAAGGACCACTGAGGCGCTTGTTCCGTGCCCTGAGGCTCCTGGAGGACACGGCTCTGCGTTTCTGAATCTCCATATGCAGCGCTATCAGCGTGCGAAGACTCAGATGGGTGCCGTGATGGCCATGGCGGAGCAGAGTGCACATGAGGAGGAGCCCTATGCATAGGGTACCGTACGTCATGCCTCACAGGAGAGTGGTAACCGGGAGTCATACCGGTGCTGAGAGGTTGACCGGGACCTGTGACCGGTGCGGTGCCAGGAGGTCGACCGGGATCGTGAAGCTCTATGGTGGGAGTGACTGCGGTGTGAACCGTGCCGGGGGCTGGACCACCATCTGGAGTATCGGTCCGGAGAGCAGGATCTTGAACGGTACCACGAGTACGACCGGTGCCAAGAAGGAGATCGGGATCGGGACTGATGGCAAGATCAGGAGCGCTGGTGAGACCTCGATCTCAAGTGGTGCCTGCCTGCGGCGTTGATGGAAGGTGGCCTGACTAGGGCAGGCTTCCCTGCTGATGCAATAACCTGCACCAGCGGTGCCGGGGATTGGGGCAGGGTGGGCTCCATTAGGGCAATGAGTTCCCTCGCCGTCGAAAAGGTCTCTGGTGTGGTGGGAACAATAAGCTTGACCTCGGCGTGTGCCGGGGACCTGTCATGCACCGGACTCGACGGCTCTTGCCTGGCCGGAATCAACGGGGCCGAGATTGCCGGTGCCAGGGCAGTTGTTGGTGCCGGGCGACTCGGTTTCAGCTGCTGCTCAGACTGTGGTGTAGATATTGGAGCCGCAGGAGCTTTGACCTTTTTGGCACGTGGGGAGAGGGAGCGATGCCAGGCTGGTTTCTGGGCCGGAGCATCTTGGCGGTGCCAGCGCTCTCTGGTGCCGACGAGGAACCTCCCCCCGGCGCGGACTGTGCGGCACTCAGTGCCGAAGACGGAGGAGTGAGGGCTGCCTCCATTAGGAGCTGCTTAAGACAAAAGTCCCGCTCCTTTTTTGTCCGCGGCTTGAAGGACTTGCAAATCCAGCACTTATCTGTAAGATGGGATTCCCCTAGGCACTTTAGGCACGAGTCGTGGGAGTTTCCCATTGGCATCGGCCGCCGGCAGGCCGAACACGGTTTGAAGCCCAGTGAACCAGGCATGGGCCTGGGCACGGGGAGAGGGGAAGGGGCTAATCCTCAACCCTCTGAACTATATACACTAACTAGATTTACAAAAGGTTATTAAAACTATAAAACTATATACACAATAGTACTAGAACAAGTGAATAGCTAGGGAAGTGGAGATCAGCTAAGCCGCACTCCACTGTTCCAACGACCGAGATGGGCGGTAAGAAGGAACTGAGGAGTGGACAGGTCGGCAGGGGTATATATTCGGTGCCATAGCGGCACCACACCAGGGGGCACCCAGCCGACCCACCAGGTGTTGCTAGGGTAGAAAATCTTCCGACGAACGTGCACGCGGCGCGCGCACACCTAATTGGAATGGATATGAGCAAGCACTCAAAGAACTACTTAAAATTACACTTGCAATGAATTATTTTTCGATGACCTCTAATCACAGGATTTTTTTCCTAATTTATATAGGGAAAGTACAGCTGACATGAGATTCTTTTTCAGGTTTTCACTGCAGCCCTGCTTTTTACCCAATTTTCAGCTGGGTCGAATGATATACAAAGAAGTGGAGATCAGTGTCAGACTTCCAGGTGGTTCAGATCCCACACTCCTCCTGATCTGCACGGTGTCATTATTTAACCATTACACCAAAGGGCTAGGGGTGCAAGTAACCCTCGTTAAAACGAATGTTTGAAAATGAAAGTCTCATTAAGCAGCAGCATTTTAGGCAACTCTTTAAAATCTCAACCAGATAACTACTTTATGGATTGGAAAGTTAGCATGCATATTATATTTGGGCTAGGTGCCTGACTGAAGGATTAAAAAGCTTATATAAGTCATTTAAATGTGGAACCTGGAATGTATCTCATCATTTCTTCAAAAGTCTGCTTTGCTCGTTTCTGTTTATCTTGAAGAGAGCGAGGTTCAGTATTCTCACAAAACACAGCATCTGTTACAACCAAAAGAACAAAAATGGCATTTAGGAGTTGGCTTTCAGTAAAGTCGTACATTGTGTATGTGACTAAAAACTGATAATATGCTTTTGAATGATATCTTCAGAATTAGATTTCTCTTTTCCACATGATCTTAACTGGAAGTAAGTTCTAACCATGCCAGTTAATAGCCTGATGTCTTCTGGTCTTCTTGCTCTACTCATATCCAGAAATACCCTATATATCTGTTTGGAATACAATATAGTGTTTTCCCAACTCATTCCTTGTGTTAAGCCATTTTAAAAGAGCATCACAATGCTGCAGCAGCACACAATTCTGGCTAAATTCCACTGTAGGTTAATTATATGCTGCTTAACTATAATTCCCCTGTACTTATAATTGTATAAAGATATTCTTCATATTATGTCACACAGCCCTGCAGTTTGGGGCCTATTGCAATGGCCATAATTACTACAGAGGACTACAAATATTTACAGCATTCACAAGCAGCTACCACTTTTGGTTTCAGTCATTCAAAGCTTCCTCGCTTTATTTTCATTCATTCACAATACCTCTTTGGGAGCTGTAATTTTCATAACTGGCCTTCACCCAAGTTATTTTCCTAAATATGCCAAGTTTGTTCAGTCTATAGTCAATTGGTACTTGTTAGCTAGCAACTGTGGGCTTTATTTTCTCTATCTTCCCTCCACTCTTATAATAAACGGGAAACAATTAAAAAAACCTAGCATTTATTCTCCAAAATAAGATTAAGAAACAACACACACTTTAGGAATTTCCTACACTCAATATATCTACTGCATCTCTAGCTTCACCATGTTGATCATCAGTCTTTTAGTCTTCTTTTCCTTGCTCACTATAAGCGTTAGTGGATTATTGTTCACAATACATACTTAATTCTATAATAAAATATCAAGGATGTGCAACAAAACCAAATTAACACTGTGCAGAAACTGACTTTTGGAATCTCTTGACTCATTTATGTTGTGTAAGTGTTCTTTTTCATATGTTGCATTATATAGTTTGCAAAGCACTTTGGGTTGCTCACAAAAAAGGTACTCAAGTCTAAAACTAAAGTCATCAATATCTTATTACAGTACCACTGCAGTTTAAACATGTACAAGCAGCACATGATAAAATAAGTATTTGCATGACTTTTCACTAACCTCTCAGGAGTGTTATCAGTGATACCAAGCGGTGCTCCTGAAATAGCTGTTCTAATTTGTACTGTAGATAGTAGTCTGTGTACATCTCCAATGTGTTTTTGAAGAGAATTCTTCCCCCCATCAAGAGGTGATGCAGCCAGTCAGGAACATGGAAAACAACTCTACCTGCAAAGTTATTATTACACATATTAAAAAGGCTCCCATCATCGTGGTACCTTGCTTTATTTCTTAAAAAGTGTGCAAATTGATATTTCCAAAAAAGGGAGCGCTAACTTCATGCAACCTGACCCCATTCCCCCTACCCTATAGCAGATCCTTTAGCTTTTAAATCTTTTTGTGTTACATTTACTACAAAAATACCAAGTGTTGGTATTATTTATTTAAATTAGAGTGGCCACAGAAAGACATGGCCTGCACCTCAAGCAGCTTACACTCTAAATACAAAAACAAAGCGTGTGGGGGAGGAGAAGAAAGGGATACAACATGCAAGCAGAGTGATACTGCTACATTTGTGACACCCTAATAGTAGGAACTTTAAAAACAGGATAGTGTCTCTAACTGGCATCTTCCTTGTTATAACAAACTGTAAACCAGGGGTCGGCAACCTCTGGCACGTGGCTCGCCAGGGTAAGCATCCCTGACAGGCTGGACCAGTTTGTTTACCTGCTGCGTTGGCAGGTTCGGCCAACCGCGGCTCCCACTGGCCACGGTTCGCCGTCCCAGGGCAATGAGGGCAGCGGGAAGCTGCAGCCAGCACCTGCCGATACAGTAGGTAAACAAACTGGCCCGGCCTGCCAGAGTGCTTACCCTGGCGAGCCGCGTGCCAGAGGTTGCCGGCCCCTGCTATAAACTTTAGACAAACTTTTCAAACAGCACATTAATCACCCTGAACTTTTGCACCTCTGTTATACTTCATACCGAGTACAAAGAGAAATAATTTCTTACCAACATACATTAAGTAGTCATAGACTCCTTCTACTGTTATCATCTCTATAAAGTAGTTCTGATTTTGTCTTCTCTCTGTATTCTCAGAGCGATTTGCATTGTTCTTGAACAGATCATTGAAAAGCTAAAATAGAAACATTACATCTTGAAAAACAAAAAAACTAGAGTAAAAACCAGGGGTAGGCAACCTATGGCACACGTGCCGAAGGTGGCACATGAGCTGATTTTCAGTGGCAGTCAAGCTGCCCGGGTCCTGGCCACTGGTCCAGGGTCTCTGCATTTTAATTTAATTTTAAATGAAGTTCCTTAAACATTTTAAAAACCTTATTTACTTTACATATAACAATAGGTTAGTTATATATTATAGACTTATAGAAAGAGACCTTCTAAAAACGTTGAAATGTATTACTGGTACGCAAAACTTTAAAATTAGAGTGAATAAATGAAGACTCGGCACACCACTTGTGAAAGGTTGCCGACCCCTCGTAAAAAACAATCAGTACTACTAAGTTCAGAGTGGTCAAGATTTTCAATGGAAAAGAATTTAAACTGTTTTTCAGTGGAAAAATTAATTTCAACAAGGCAATTTTTAAGAGAAGATGTTTGTTTTCCAAAGAACATTTCAATATTTTGTTGACTGTTGTAATAGGGTATACTGGCCCTTTAAGAGTACAGGGGGCCAGAAGACTCCATTCCTGGGAGATGGAACAAACAAAGGCCCAGGAAATGGCCTGGTAATGGAGCAGAGGAAGCAGTCCTCGGAAATTAGGAGTTCTCCTGGGGTTTCCCCACCATCCACTGTTCCTTTACGGGCCTGAGGCTGTGCTCCCGTCTTCCAGCCAATCACGAGGAGCTCTTTGGAGGAGGGCAGTATATTTTCTCCATCAGAACTGAGAGACACTGGCAAGAGAAGGAAGCCAAAGCCAGAAAGCTAAACTCTAGGGAAAGCTATGAAAAGTGACCCTCTGAAGAGCAGGCTGTAGCAAATGAAGAGCTCTGCATGGATGGCAGAAGAGCCAGAGATAAGTGTGAACCTTTGGATTATAGTGATGGACTTTTTTTGGTGGGACTGTTTGTGGTTATTAAACCAGCCGAAAGTGGAGGACAGTAGGACTTCTAAAAACGGCTGTGGGGAGTCTGTAAGGGGCCCCAACAAGGGAGAACGGAGGAAGGCTGCTGCAAAGGGCACTGTGGCTACAAGAGATCACTCATTAAGCAGCAGCCCTGTTACAAATGCCTCCAAACCAATACATTCCAGCTAAAAAATAAAATATTTCAATTAAAAACGAGCACTGCAGCCATTTATGGGAATTGTATTTTGATTGCTTTATGCTCTCTCTCCCCCCTCTGGTCTGGGTTCACTGGAAAAACTACACTTCTCTTTTGTGGCCTAAGAGAGTCTCAGACAACTTTAAACAATTGTTTTGGATGTTTTAAACTAGCCCCTTTCAAATGAATCACTAGAAATAGCAGGGACCACATGTATAAGAGTGCCATAAGACAAAATGCAACTTTAGTCTTTGGAGAATTACTTGAAGAATGATAAATGTATTAGAAATACTGAAGAACCAACTTATGACTATAAATAAATATAGAAAAATCAGTAAGATGTCTTACTATGGTATAACTAGTAGGCCCCAATACAAATAATAATCATAACACTTATCCATGTCAATTGCTTGCAAGCCTGCAAGTGTACTTTGTGTTCATTACATTTGGTAAATATGAGCCTATAATGCAATGCATTGACAAAAAGAGCTACTATTCTGAGGTGTATTAACAGGAGTGCAATGCAGAAGACACAGGAGGTAATTGTCCCATTCTACTTGGCACTGATCAGTCCTCAGCTGAAGTACAGATGTGGACAAATTGGAAAGAGTCCAGAGGAGAGCATGAAAAATAAGAGGTTTAGAAAACCTGCCCTACGAGGAAAGACTGAAAAAAACCAGGCATGTTTAGTCCTGAGAAAACATGACTGAGGAGGAACCTCATAACATTCTTCAAATATGTTAAGGGCTGTTACAAAAAGGACAGTGATCAATTGTTCTCCATGTCAACTTTGTGTACTCCCTTCAGTGATCAGCTTAATCTGCAGCAGCAGAGATCTAGATTAGATTTTAGGGGAAAAAAAATATTTAATTATAAGTAAGGCTGTCAAGCGATTAAAAAAATTAATCATGATTAATTGCACTGTTAAACAATAATAGAATACCATTTATTTATATATTTTTGGATGTTTTCTACATTTTCAAATATATTGATTTCAATTACAACACAGAATACAAAATGTACAGTGCTCACTTTATATTTATTTTTTATTACAAAATATTTGCACTGTAAAAAAGTAGTTTTTTCAATTCACCTGATATAATTACTGTACAAAATGTTGAATTATGTACAAAAAAAACTGCATTCAAAAATAAAACAATGTAAACCTTTAGAGCCTATAAGTCCACTCAGTCCTACTTCCTGTTCAGCCAATCACTCAGACAAGCAAGTTTGGTTACATTTGCAAGAGATAATGCTTCCCACTTTTTGTTTACAATGTCATATGAAAGTGAAAACAGGCGTTTGCATGGCACTGTTGTAACCGGCGTCGCAAGATATTTACGTGCCAGATGTGCTAAAGATTCATATGTCTCTTCACGCTTCAGCAACCATTTCAGAGGATATGCATCCATGCTGATGACGGCTTCTGCTCGATAACGATCCAAAGCAGAGCAGACCAATTCATACGCATTTTCATCATCTGAGTCAGATGCCACCAGCAGAAGGTTGATTTTCTTTTTTGGTCATTTGGATTCTGTAGTTTCCACATCTGAGTGTTGCTCTTTTAAGACTTCTGAAAGCATGCTCCACACCTCGTCCCTCTCAGATTTTGGAAGGCACTTCAGATTTTTAAACCTTGGGTCAAGTGCTGTAGCTATTTTTAGAAATCTCACATTAGTACCTTCTCTGCATTTTGTCAAATCTACAGTGAGAGGATTCGTAAATCAAACACGTTCTGGGTCATCATCCAAGACTGCTATAACATGAAATATATGGCATAATGCGGGTAAAACAGAGCAGGGGACATACAGTTCTCCCCAAGGAGTTCAGTCACAAATTTAATTAACGCACTATTTTTTTTTAAAAACAATCATCATCAGCATGGAAGCATGTCCTCTGGAATGGTGGCTGAAGCATGAAGGGGAATGTGAATGTCTAGCATATCTGTCATGTAAATAACTTGCAACGCCAGCTACAAAAGTGCCATGCGAACGCCTGTTCTCACTTTCAGTTGACATTGTAAACAACAAGCAGGCAGCAGTATCTCCTATAAATGTAAACCAAC
Source organism: Gopherus evgoodei (assembly GCF_007399415.2). Taxonomy (NCBI): domain Eukaryota; kingdom Metazoa; phylum Chordata; order Testudines; family Testudinidae; genus Gopherus; species Gopherus evgoodei. Next base: position 76,211,457 of record NC_044324.1, read on the forward strand.
TTGTTTGTCTTAGCGATTGGCTGAACAAGTAGGAGGACTGAGTGGACTTGTAGGCTCTAAAGTTTTACATTGCACTCAAACAAAACAGTTATGTAACAAAAAAAAAATCTATATTTGCAAGTTACACTTTCACGATAGAGACTGCACTACAGTACTTGTATGAGGTGAAATTGAAAAATACTACTTCTTTTATCATTTTTGCAGTGCAAATATTTGTAATAAAAATAATATAAAGTGAGCGCTGTACAGTTTGTATTCTGTGTTGTAATAGAAATCAATATATTTGAAAATGTAGAAAAACATCCAAAAATATTTAATACATTTCAATTGGTATTCTATAGTTCAACAGTCGGATTAATCATGATTAATATTTTTAATCTCAGTTAATTTTTTTTTGAGTTAATTGTGTGCGTTAACTGCGATTAATCAACAGCCCTAATTATAAGGATAGCTAATTGCTGGAACAAGTGACCCAGGGAGGTGTGGAACCTGCATCACTGGAGGTTTTAAAGATTAGGTTAGACAAACACGTCAGGAATGGTCTAGATATACTTGGTCCTGCCTCAGTGCAGGGAGCTGGACTAGATGACCTCCGAGGTCCCTTCCAGCCCTATGTCTATAAAGACTCCAATACATCCAGGGATAAACATGGAGGCCAGCAGTATCAAGATGAGTGGACGCTGGAAAAAAGGAAGAACCTCCATCCACCAGCCATAAGAACAGACAATAAACACAGGCAGTCAAACTGTCATCTTTACAGCTTCTCCCCTTTACTCTTCACATTCTCAGGTAAGGGTCAGTATTTCCCCCTCTGTAAATGTACTGCACCTTCTTGTTGTTTTCAGAAGTGGGACTGAGAATTGTAAGCTCTGGTCTACTTGGTTTAGGCTTGGGAGATTCACAGGAGTTAATGAAATTCATGATGAATGGCTCCAAATGCTGACCTTTCTGAAATTAAATACAGAGTGAACAACAGTGATAGTTAAATAGTTTTTAAAAAGTGACAGTTTCCAAACTAAAATTTGTGCTGGACCAATATGTAGCAACCTGTCCGTGGACAGTTAAAAATACTAACTATAGTCACAGCATAGGCTACTGAGACACAGTATATACTCACCTCTTTCATTAGCTTTCCTGGAACAGATTTTATCATTTTCCCTACAATTAAGAACAAAAAAGTATACATTACCATATGCCCTTCTGAATATCATATCTGATAAGCTATTAGTATCCCTCTGTTCTCCTCTTCTATTCCACTTCCCCTTATCTGTTTTGTCTATTTAGATTTTAAGATCTCCACGGCAAGGCCTGTCTTTTACCATGGATATATTTGCTGGGGCATTTAAGAGCTACTGTAATACAACTGAATAATAAGCCATGATATATAATAAGCTATATTAAATTATAAATTTCACTGAAGTGAAGCAAGAAAAAATGAGACTGTGTGTAGGTTATCATGTGAGTCTGAAACAGATTAGCTGACACCACTGACATCTATTGCTTCATTTTAAGTATCATTGCACAATCTTTTGAAAAACATTTGAAAGAAACAAATTACTTTCAAATGATACAGAGTGCGTAGAAGAAAATTATGAAATTTTGGATGTATCGGACTGCTTCTATCAACATTAAAAAAACTCAAACAAACAGCTGCTTTCTTGGACTGATTCTTGAAAAATCAAATCTGGGCTAATGCCATTCATCATCTTAAATTACTTGAAGACAAAGGATCTGATCTCCATGAGCAATGGATTTTGGAAGTATTGGGCTTAGACATTCAGAAGGCATCCATATGCAGACTAGATTTTCCAAAGCTTCACAATACTTTCCCTCCCGGGAATGGAGAGGAATGTAAGCATCAAAAAATATCTGACTCTTGGAAAAATAACTGGATTGTAACAGCTGTATAGCAGAAGAGACACCTCACATTTCACATACCCAGAACTTATAAAAGTTCAGTCTCAGTACAGGCCCTCACTTAATTTGGTGCATTACAGTCTCTACAAGAGTGCTATTCACCAGAATAAAGAGCAACTATGTTACCTACCAAGATTTACATCAGGCAACATTTTATCAAGAAATTGCGTCTCTCCACCATTGGGAGACAGAAAGTCAGCCAAAAGCTGGCTATTACTCAGCTCTGGATGTTGCAGAAGTTTCTTTGGGGGACATAAAAGAAAGAGTAGATGAAAGAACATTCTTAAAAACTAGGTTCTCTATAGTAACAACAACAGATGTTTAAAACAGTGCTATGGTATCCCAGAAATTATACATTCATCCAAATACTTTTAAAATTTTTATTACATTTGGGAAAAAATTGGTGTGTGTTAATCTTTATAAGCTTCACAATTACACAATCTACTTAAAAAACTGAACGACCGTAGATCATCTTGTACCTGCAGGTACTCCTGAAATTCTTCCCTCTTTGTCTTTAAGAATTCATAGTTCTTTGGACCAATGATCCTTTTTGATGGAAGCTGAGCATCAGTAAAGGTACCTACAAATTAGTAAAAAGTCAAGCAGATTCATTTATTCTTAAAACCAAAAAGAAAAATTTTAGTATCTTAAAATTTCTGCTCAATTCTAAAAAGCAATCACGAAGTAGGAAGTGAAAACATACCATGAAATTCTGTTAACTTTGACTCAAGCACATAAAATTCAAGGTATCTTCTATAGACAGACCAGCGTTCAGGATCATGTCCAACTGAAAAAAATACACATACTGGAAGTAATATAGGTTTCTACACCCACCTGGGAGAGTAATAAGGTATGCAACAAAGAGTTAAGAACAGCAAATATACCACAGAGTAAAGAGGAAAAACCCTCAAATGTGTAAGTAAGCAGTACTGCCAGTATTATAAAACTACTCAAGCCACCCTTAGCTCTTTAAATAACTTAAGTACAGTAACTCCTCACTTAAAGATGGCCCGGTTAATGCTGTTTCGTTGCTGAAGAATTAGAGAACATACTCGTTTAAAGTTGTGCAATGCTCCCTTATAATCTTGTTTGGCAGCCACCTGCTTTGTCCACTGCTTGCAGGAAGAGCAGCCCGTTGGAGCTAGCTGGTGGGGGCTTGGAACCAGGGTGGACTGGCAGCCCCCCATCAGCTCCCTGCTCCCCTAAGTTCCCTGTGCGGCAGCCACCCAGCAGGCTATCAATTGCCAGCAGTTCAGCTGTGCCTCCTCCCACTGCCATGTTCTGCTCCTGCCTTCTGCCTTGGAGCTGCTCCCAGGAGCCTCCTGCTTGCTGTGCAGGTGAGGGAGAATAAGAGTGCTAATGTCAGGGTGTCCCTCTCCCCCCTGCTTACTTCATCTCCATAGAATGGGAGCAGTGACACAACAGGGCTCAGGATGGAGGGAGCTTACTAGCAGCAGCTGCTGTCTCAACTTGCTGATCTACTTAAAAAGGCAATGTACTTAGAGTGGAGTCAGCGTACTTAAAGGGGAAATACACATCTCACTCTCTCTCTCTCACACACACACACGGTGTCTCTCTCCATCTCTGTCTGTCATGCTGTCTCCCCTCCCTCCATTTGTGCTGCCTTGTAGAGTGTGAGGCTACATTAACAACGTGTTAACCCTTGAGGGCTCAGCCAAGTGCTAGTTCATCATTCAGCACTAAGGCATTCCCTGGGAAATATGCCACCCTCTGACTCAACACCTCAACCAAGCTTCACAATAATCATTGCTGTGTACAGTATTAAATTGTTTGTTTAAAACTTCTAGTGTGCGTGTGGGGTCTTTTGTCTGGTGAAAAAAGTATTTTCCTGGGACCTAAGCCCCCCATTTACATTAATTCTTACAGGGAAATTGGATTCCCTTAACATTGTTTTGCTTAAAGTCGCATTTTTCAGGAACATAACTAGAATGTTAAGCGAGGAGTTACTGTAGTGTTAAATCACATGAGCAGCCCAAGGCATGGCTGGTAAACAGGTATGTTACTATGAAGGAAACCTGTATCTAATTCAAGCTTGGGTCTTGCTAATAATCTTCTCTCAGTACAGGGCTCTTCCAGTCATCTCCACCAGCTGTTTGTCAAGTGCTACAAACATGAAGAAGCCTCATTAATGCCAATTTTCACTTCTCTAAAATGAGAGATTTTTTTCTCCCCAAATATGGATTTTTTTCTAAACAGATGCTGAAATCCTTGGTTGCAAATAGTTTAAATTTATTTCTGAGTTACCAAAAAATTTAATTTGCATAAGAAATCTACTTTAAAGTTTATAAGAAAAAGCCATGTTCCTGCTCTGGAATGTTTAACAGTAAATACCTATTAGTGCACTTGTAACGTGTCTATCTGAAAGATACCTAGGGACCAACAAATCTAGATTCAGACTTTAAAGTCAGAAGGGACCATTATGATCATCTAGTCTGACCTCCCGCACCACAGAGGCCACAGAATCTCACGCACCTACTCCTGTAACAAACTCCTAACCTACGTCTGAGTTACTGAAGTCCTCAAATTGGCGTTTAAAGACCTCAAGGTGCAGAGAATCTTCTAGCAAGTGACCCCATTCTGCAGAGGAAGGCGAAAAACCTTCAGGGCCTCTGCCAATCTGCCCTGGAGGAAAATTCCTTCCTGACCCCAAATATGGCAATCAGCTAAACCATGAGCATGTGGGCAAGACTCACTGCCACCCAGGAAAGAATTCTCTGTAGTAACTCAGATCCCACCCCATCTAAAATCCCATCACAGGCTATTGGGCATATTTACAGCTAATAATCAACGATCAATTAATTACCAAAATTAGGCTATCCCATCATACCATCCCCTCCATAAACTTATCAAGCTTAGTCTTGAAGCCAGCTATGTCTTTTGACCTCACTACTCCCCTTGGAAGGCTGTTCCAGAACTTCACTCCTCTAATGGTTAGAAACCTTCGTCTAATTTCAAGTCTAAACTTCCTAATGTCCAGTTTATATCCATTTGTTCTTGTGTCCACATTGGTACTGAGCTTACATAATTCCTCTCCCTCCCGGATATTTATCCCTCTGATACATTTATAAAGATCAATCATATCACCCCTCAGCCTTCTTTTGGTTAGGCTAAACAAGCCAAACTCTTTGAGTCTCCTTTCATAAGACGGGTTTTCCATTCCTTGGATCATCTTAGCAGCCCTTCTCTGTACCTGTTCCAATTTGAATTCATCCTTCTTAAACATGGGAAACCAGAACTGCACACAATATTCCAGATGAGGTGTCATAAACAGATGGTTAAGGGTTAATGTCTCTTTTTCCTGTAAAGGGTTAACTAGCAGTAAACCTGGAACACTTGACCAGAGGACCAATCAGGAGACAAGATACTTTCAAATCTCGGTGGAGGGAAGCCTTTGTTTGTGCTTTCTGGGTTTTTTGTTTGTTCTCTCTGGGTTCTGAGAAGGACCAGACATGTAAGCAGATATCTCCAAGTTTCTAAAACAGCCTCTTCTGTTCAATTTAGTAAGTACCAGTTAGAAAGGCGGTTTAGTCTTTTAATTGTTTTCTTATTTTGCAAATGTGTATTTTGCTGGAAGGGTTGTATCTCTGTTGCAGCAACTTTTATTTGTGCTAGGGGGAGGATTCTCTCTAGTGTCTATAAGCTGAAAGACCCTGTAACATTTTCCATCTTGATTTTACAGAGACAATTTTTACTTTTTTCTTTCTTTTATTAAAAGTTTTCCTTTTTAAGAACCTGATTGTTTTTTTATTCTTGTGTGAGACCCAAAGGGAGTCTGCACTCACCAGGGAATTGGTGGGAGAAAGGAAAAGCCTGATTTATCTCTGTGTTAGGATTACTGTCTCTCTCAGAGAGAGTCTGGGAGGGGGAGATGAATTTCCTCTCTGTTTTAAGATTCAAGGAGTTGAATCACAGGGATCTCCCAGTGTTACCTAGGGAGGGGAGAATCTGGGAGGAAGAAAGGAGGGGAATGGTTTATTTCCCTTTGTTTTGAGATCCAAGGGGTTTGGGTCTTGGGGTCCCCAGGGAAGGGTTTGGGGGCCAGAAAGTGCCCCAAAACACTATATTTTTGGGTGGGGGCAGCTCTACCATTTCTAAGCTAGTAATTAAACTTAGGGGGGTTCATGCAGGTACCCCATCTTTTGGACGCTAAGGTTCAGAGTGGGGGTTCATACCTTGACATGAGGTCTCACCAGTGCCTTGTATAAACAGTACTAACACCGCCTTATCTTTACTGGAAATATCTTGCCTGATGCATCCCAAGACCGCATTAGCTTTTTAACGGACACATCACATTGGCAGCTCACAGTTATCCTGTGACCAACTAATACTCTGAGGTCCTTCTCCTCTTGTTACTTCCAACTGATGCATCACCAGCTTATAACAAAAATTCTTATTATTAATCCACAAATGCATGACCTGCACTTTTCACTATTAAATTTCATCCTATTACTATTATTCCAGTTTACAAGGCCATCCAGATCTTCCTGTATGATATCCCGGTCCTTCTCTGTATTAGCAATACCTCCCGCTTTGTGTCATCCATAAACTTTATTAGCACGTTCCCACTTTTTGTGCTAAGGTTAGTAATAAAAAGATTAAAAAAGACTGGTCCCAAAACCGATTCCCGAGGAATTCCACTAGTAACCTCCTTCCAGCCTGACAGTTTCACCGTTCAGTATGACCCGTTGTAGTCTCCCCTTTAACCAGTTCCTTATCCACTTTTCAATTTTCATACTTATCCCCAATTTTTCCAATTTAGCTAATAATTCCCCATGCAGAACCATATCAAATGCCTTACTGAAATCAAAGTAAATTAGATCCACTGCGTTTAAACAAAGTACTATTCAAGAAATAGTGAGTGGAGTTTGAAATATATTGCTGGTACATTAAATGGAAAAAACATTCAACATTTACCAACATGAATCACAATGTTCACATTTTTGTGGGGAGGGAGCAATTCCTAAGCCTTGGTTTGAATTCTGAATAGACTGGACTCCTTTTAGAAGTAATTTGTCACAAGTTCCAGATAATAAGTGACCATTTTTCCTTTATGCCAACATTACCAAAGACTTAAAATTCATTAGTAATTACTTTGATGCTAAAGTGTGTGTGTGTGTGGTGTGTGTGTGTGTGGCACATCAGAACAGTCAGATAAATAAAACATACTAGAACAGACAGACATTTTGAGCTACATTTCTAAGTAGTTTTATTTAATCACAAGAAGTCCTACCTGCCCTTCTATCGTTTCTCTCCACATCAATACAAAACACAGGAATTCTCTCTTTTCTCTCCTTCCTTTCAAGGGAGGGATCATCAAAGAAGTCTACATATGGAATGCAAATTTTCCATGCAGCAAGGTTGCGTGGTGTATTGGGAGTGCTAGCAGTCTCCACAGGAGAATCATCTTCCATTACCATAATGCCTTCTTCAATCTGCAATGAAAGATTTAAGCATCAAGACCTCCCTGATCTGATTTTTAGTATAGGGCACAATTTTTAATTTTGCAGAACATACAGAAGATCAATCTTTGCATAAGAAGTATGTGTGATCAGGACCAAAGACAACATATAAAAAAAATTCTGGAAGGGGGCATGTTTGTAATAGCTGCTATTTTTAGATCTTCTGTACAAAAATCCCTAGACCTGTAGGTTTGGTTGAAGGTAAAAACAAAATTGTTAACAGTTTCTCAGGTGTCAATCTACTATATCACCAGCTGACTCATAGCATGTTAAAGTTTCTTCCTAGGTCTTGGGGAAGGATGAGGCATTTCAAGTATAATATGGTATAAAGGCACCATCAAGTTTGGTAGGTCCATCACCAGCAATAACAAAATAAAATAAATATTTTAAAGATTCTGAAACACTAAAGGCCTTACACCAAAGGTTACATCTTGTTACTGTTCCACTGATTGACTTCAAAAGCTACTTATGATTCTGTCAGCCGTGTTTGGGGCACTCTCTCAGCTGTCTGGCATTTGACATAGAAATTAAAAAGTGTGAGCAAAAAGAACAACATTTAGATACAGTATGGTATGTACACTGAGGAGAGGGGGAAAAGGCAGAAATAGCTTTCAAAAGTCAATTTGTGCTTCTAAAATCCTAACCCTGAATAACAGCAAAAATGAGAAAAGCTGAATTTTAGGGGAGACTATTAGGTAGAACTAGGCAACATTTTTCAGTTCAAATTTTTTTTTTTGCTAAAAAAAAATAATACAGATTTAGGTTGACAAACCTTGTGAATTCATGTCCATTTCAGTTAACTGTTTTGGTCAAAACAAATAAGAAAATTTTCAGAAATGTTGATACTTTGGGGATAGATTCACAGGGGGATTTAGGTGCCATTTGCAAAAATGTGGAGGTGCCCCCTTATGCCCAATTTCCCAGTAGTTACGGAAATCATCTGGATCGTGGGCGACCCAAGTTTGAATCCCTGTTCTGTAGCAGAGACTGGAACATGGTTGTCCCCCCTCCCAGGTGAGTGCCCTAAGCACTGAGCTATGGAATCACTCTCAGTCTGGCCCAATAATTCTTTAATTATGCTATACAAATTGGAACAGCTTCAACAAGGGAGACAGAGAGACTCAGCTAAGAATAACTAATAGCTTGGAGGTTAAGGCACTCACCTGGGATGTGGAAGACCTGGATTCAAATGCCTGCTCTAGAAGACCACCTCCTCCTCCTCCTGTTTTATGAATCTAGCTCTTCATTTCCTTCACTTTTACTTAAACAGTTAAAAATGCCCCAAACAAAACATTTTGGAGCATATAAAATGACACTTTTCTGACTTTTTCAATATGCAAAAGAAAAAAAAAATTAAAAATCGGCTTTGGTTTGATCAATTTTTTATTTTTATTTTTTAAGAAAGGCCCAACAATCCCCCCCAAAAAAGTTTTTGCACAGCTCTACTATTAAGCATGGCAGTTGATACATTCGGAAGAAACACATTTTTGCCAAGGGCATACAGCTTTTAGAAGTCAGTCACGTCTTCCTAAATTGTTCAACCTGACTGCTGCTGCCAGGAAGTAAACTGAACTGGATTGTTTTCTTGAATGGGTAGCCAAGTCCCTTCCCTGGTAGTAGGCAGGTCTGGTCCTGCCTCTTCAATTTCTGAACAGAAGATACACTCCTACAGGAATGGTAAACTTGGATATGAGAGAGAGCCTCCAGGCCCTTCATTACGGCTGAGATCATCAGCAAGGTTCATGAGCCTGCTTAAACTCCAATAGCTAGTAATTCTCACTATAAGTTAGTACAGATAGAACTGATCTACATCTTGAACCGTGGAGTAATAAGTGAACTAAAGGAATATCCCATTTTAAAAGTAAACTATAAATCCCCACTTTATAAAATTAAAGAAACTTCAATCTAAAAAAACACTTGTGTGTGAATACACATCAAACTAAAGTTATGGGGTTTTTTTCCTCCCCTTTGACTTAAGAAATTAGGGCTGAACCTCCTCACTTGCTCTAAATTCAAGTCCAGTTTTGCTTGAGGGAGTTCTGTAGAAATTGGGATAACTGAATCTATCCACAAATGCTACAGAGTATACCTGGAAGCAGCTCAGGGGCTGCTATCACAGCTCCTAATCCACTTCTATGGAAGGAAGGCAGAGTTGGCTACAGGAGTCACTTTGGCTTTGTTTATAGTACAGCATTCAAGTGCACAGGGTCCATCTAATTGTACTGCACTGAATGATGCACAAATAGGACCTGGGAATAGGTGACAGGGAATGGGTCACTTGATGATTAGCTGTTCTGTTCATTCACTCTGGGGCACCTGGCATTGGCCACTGTCGGAAGACAGGATACTGGGCTAGATGGACCTTTGGTCTGACCCAATATGGCCGTTCTTATGTAAATAACTGAGTACATCATTCCAGTCATCATTTGATTAGTTTAAGATTTTCCCTTGCACCTAGCTAGGGCTGCCCTGTCACCCTGATCATGTTCCTTCCCAGCAATATTGGCACATATATGTAACCTCCAGCTCTGCAACTCAGCCAGTGAACCACTCACTGTCTGCCAGTTACAAATCCTGCTCTGATGAACCATGTAGTTCACCAGCTAGAACTGCAGAGGTATTGATTACTGCATTCTTCATGACCCCATAGCTACCAACTTCCCCCTATCCCTAAGAGGAGACACCAATAAGGGAGCTGATAGCTGAAGGGCTGGGAGGAGCTCATTTACCAGTGATGCTCCTCCTGCTGCAGTTCCATCTGGTGAGTCAGAGGTGTCTTGCCAGCTGAGAGCCTTACTCTGATGTACCACCTACGTGCATCAGAGCAGGACTTATAGCTAGCAGACTTTCAATGGTTCACTGGCTGAGGTGGTGCAAAACTATAGGGCATTATGATGTGTCACCTAGTGGTGAGGAGCAAAGAAAAGTCTCAGCTGGCAATCCACAGCTAGATGACCTGTTGAGCTGAAGCAGTGGGAGCCCTCTCTCAATTGGTGAGCTTTGGAGGTTCATCTGAGGGACCATTTCGGCCAGCATGTTGCTTCTATCAAAGCACTCAATCATCTGAGCCTGAACTGAGTGGACCTCTAACAGTGTTTGCCCCCTACAAACTGTAGGGTAATCTGAACCAGTTGACGGCCCACCAGCAATCAACCATAGAACTTTTGAGTGAGTGTGATGCAAGGTGCATTTCAATCTTTTGAGAGGCAACAATTTTTAACCCCTACAAAAGGTCTCCAGTATGAAGCCTTAATCAGACCCTGCAGCTACCACTGGTGGTAGGCACTTAGTAAATGGAAAGCGATATTTCAAGCCCTGCCATGCACAGTAAGAGCACACTTGTTCCACTGTCTTTTAGTCCCTATGTGCCTGCAAAGCTTGTTTGTTTGTTTTACGTTTTGTTAGGGCTGGAAGGGGGTAGAGAAAGGATTTTGCACATTATACCTAGAATACCAAATTTCACCACTCTGTCGCACTTTTCCGCTGTTTAAAGTCATCATTTCAGATACCGATCTATTTTATTCCAGACCTATTACAAAAGTAATTCTGGTTATAAACAGGTAAGAGCTAAGTAAGAGTAATCTGAAAAAAACCCCAAAAACATGTTACTAATTTTTCTGTAACTGTTATTCTTTGAGATCACAGAACTGGAATGGACTTCAAGAGGTCATCTAGTCCAGTCCCATGAACTCATGGCAGGACTAAGTATAATCTAGACGATCCCTGACAGGTGTTTGTCTAACATGTTCTTAAAAATCTCCAGTGACGGAGATTCCACAACCTCCCTAGGCAATTTATTGCAGTGTTTAACCACCCTCACAGTTAGGAAGCTTTTCCTAATGTCCAGCCTAAACTGTCTTTGCTGCAATTTAAGACCATTGTTTCTTATCCTATCCTTGGAGGTTAAGGAGAACAATTTTTCCCACTGGTATCCTTCAGGGCAAGCTCTGGTGCCCACTCAAGCGCTAGTATAAGGGACCTGATTGGCCCCGTACCCTCTCAGTTCCCTCTTGGTGGCTCATTCCAACAGAAGTGCAGGAGGGTGGGTCATGGAATGAAAATGAGCAACACATATCGAAGAACAGTAGTTATGGAAAGGTTAGAAACTGTTTTTCCTTCGAGTGCTTGCTCATGTCCATTCCATGTTAGGTGACTCACAAGCGGTACCCAAGGAGGTGGGCTCAGAGTTCATGGACATGCAGATTAGCAGGAAAAAAAACCAACATCATATTGCTGAAGCAAGAGAAGCTGTTTCAACGACTATCACGGGTGGTAAGAAGGAACTGAGAGGGCACGGGGTTGTCCAGGCCCCTTATATTAGTGCATGGCACCAGAGGGTGCTAAAGCCAGCTCAACGATCCCACTGAGGGAAAAATCTCCAGCAATAGTGCATGCGGCTTACGCGCACCTAACATGGAATGGAAATGAGCACACACTCAAAGAGAAATACAAGTTATGCATTTCTGTTATCAGTAAAAATAATATTGCTTTGGCATAAGTGGCATCAGTCAACTATCCATAAAGATTTTACAAGCAAGCTTATCAAGTTTCACTAAAATTAGCTCCAGGTCATTTTGCCCACAAAAGCCCTGTAATTCACTCAAATTATTTTCCAACATGAACAGCCTTTTCTAAAGAGCATTATCCCTTACATCATCTCAATCATCCGTTTCTAGAATTCAATAACATAGCGAAGTAGTATATTAATTTTTTTTGTAACTTTGTCTTTAAATTAAAAATAGACTGAAGAGTAACATACATATGTGGAGCTATGTATTTCAATAAATATAAAGAACTTTAAACACAGTCATTATATATTTCTATTATGATCTCTCATTGTATCTAAGATGTTCAGCTCTCTAACAAATGTGTAGTTTTTCCAAAAATCAAACTTAAGAGTTGATTTACTGAGGAATGAAAAATGCAAATACAACTCCGTTTTTCGTGGATAGCTGAAAAATTAGAAGAGAAAAAATACACTCTTGCTTTATTTCAGCCTAGTAGCATAAGAATTAATGCTTTAAGAGCAGAATACTGGACAATCTGTTTTCTGCCCCTTCCCCGGGAGTATCAGACTACAGTCCAATGACGAGTGACATCACAAGACCAAAACTCTACAAGACAGCACAGCAACACAGCTCATTTGAAGATATGATAGTCTTAAGAGCTATCCTATACCTTGTGGATCCTTTAAGAAAAAGGGGAAACATAGAATTCTGAAATCAATTATCCTGTTTTTATCATTTTGGATACAAGTTGGGTGGGGAGGAGTTATCGGGGAAAAAACAGATGAAAGATTCAAATTCAGGTAAGCCTTTTATACTTTTATTTTCCAGTAGTGGAAAATGGACTAGCACAGCATTAAAGAACATAGCACAAATTTGCTTAAATGTAATGTGCTGTGAAACAGTTGCAAGTGCCATAGCAAGTCTCAAATTCACATGACTTAAAAAACAATGTATTTCCATAAATTCAGGAGAAATCACATCAGAAATAAATTTAAAAACACCTCTACCCTGATAGAATGTGACCGAACACAAATTTGAATATAACGCGGTAAAACAGCGGGGAGCCCCGGACTCCAGGCTCTTTAAAGTGCCACCTGAGCCCTGCTGCTTTACCTCATTATATCCGAATTTGTATGGCGCCCTGGGCCCTTTAAATGACCACCCGAGCCCTGCTGCCAGAGCTCCTGCAGTGATTTAAAGTGCCCAGGGCTCCCTGCAGTGGCTGGCACACCAGGCCCTTTAAATCCCCACTGGGGCTCTGGCAGCCAGGCTCAGGGGGTGATTTAAAGGGCCAGAGGCTCCAGCCGCTGCAGGGAGCCCCGGGCCCTTTAAATCCCCACCCAAGCCCTGCTGCCGGAGCTCCAATGGTGATTTAAAGGGCCCGGGGCTTCCCGCAGCGGCTGGAGCACCGAGCCCTTTAAATCACAACTGGGGAAGCCGGACCGGACCAAACCCGATATAACGCAGTCTCACCTATAAGGCGGTGAGATTTTTTGACTCCCGAGGACCACGTTATATCGGGGTAGAGGTGTAATTAAAAATTTACCACCATCAGGCAGTTCGTGACCAACTTAATTTCCCTCACTTCCCATACCATCCTCATATTTCCTTTGCCATGGATACCAGGGCATCAGCCTCCTGACAGCCAGTTTGCTATTCAGTTACTGCTGTTGCTGTTTGGTGTACAAGAAAAAAAATATATAGTTGCAAGAGAAGCTTGAAGACTGGCAAAATAGCTGTGGCAAGCATGAATTACTGACTCACATGGTTACTCCAGTGTAAACAGCTCATCTAGGATCAGGGAGATCAAGGCAGTGTGAATGCAGAATATACATATGAACACATTAGTTCAATTTATTTCCGTCTGCAAAACAGCTGCAGAGAGACCAGGGTTGAGAGATCTTTTAATGATGATTTCTCCTACTGTATCTTACGTGGCTTATTGTGTCACCATATCTGTGTTTTTAAGGAACTTGTGACAGATTTACAATTTCAGGCAGTGTCCTATCTGCTCCATATTAGCCATAATCACTAAACCAATTTTCCATCATCTAGCAGTATAAGTTTGAAAAATGTAATCAAATATAAAAACTATGGAAAATCCAATTAGCTCAGTTCCACCTAGAACTGGGATTTCTGCAATAAATCAAAACTTAGGTTTTTCTTTTAAAATACAAGAAAAATGAATTGTCTTCTAGTCAAGAAACAGCAGAGTAAGTGGTCCCACCATCTGAGCTGAAGTCAGACTAATACTGTATTTTGAATTTTTACATGATTTACTATAAGATGTCACCCCACAAAGCAGATGGTCCCACAAAAAGAAAAAAGTTGGAAGTAGTCTTAGTGCTCTTAAGCCTTACAGGCAATATTCCATTTTGCCCATGTGTACAGAGAAAACAGTGTGGTTCCCTCAAACTTCCATCCTTTAACCTCAAATCCTTGATCTCCTCTCTCCCGCATAGGGTCAGACGTACACCTGGCCTTCAGTAACATAGCTTAAAGGCAGCTAACCACTGCCAATTTTTCAGACATCCAGCTTCTATAGCTTTATCATAGGTTGCGTCTACCACTGCCTATCACCAAGAGCTGGAATGGAACACTATATATACACATACTAACTAACTCACCCCTCCAGCAATGGTTTCCTCTGAAATGCTACGAAAACATACTCTACTTCAAAAATCTTTGAGAATTAGACTTATGGAGCAAAACACAGTTTTGTATATTTTCAGGGATACTTGTTTATGTACCAATTATGCAACCGGAAAAATATTTTAGCCATTAGTATAAAAGCAGTATTGTGAGATATTATTCAAATAACTACTAAAAATCTGGCCCTGAATCATGATGGCCCTATGGATGCAGAAAGAACTGCGGTGTGAAACACCTCAGGACTTTACTGCAAATATTTACTAGATTGAAAAGTAACAGCTGCTCATAAGACTACTTGACAAAGATCACTTTTTAATACTTCTCTTTACCCCAGCAATTGACTTTTGGAACTACTTTAACTGAGGAGATACCCAAATCTTGTGCTCACTGAATAAAGAACGGAGTAGTACTAAGAGAACAAGGAAGCTGGAAAAATGCTGTGACCCCTAGGATGGCACAGTGGAATAGCCCACAATATACCAGGAGCAAAGGAAAGGAAAAGAAGGGACAGAAGCTGAAAGTATTTAAAGATTCTGGAAAACAAACAGCCCTGACATTTAGGACAAATGTAAAATTTCTACTCACAAAATCATCCTCTCCTTCAGTTAAACCATAGTTAGGTAGCACAGCTCCTTCCATTGTGTTGCTCTTGAATACTCCTCTAATTTTGCTGCCTAATCTGCTGATTGCAAACGATTCTCCTCTTTTCTGTGTGGCCCTAAGGATTATACAAAAACAAAATTCACAGTATAGGCAAATTGTAGTACTAGCCACTGTATATAATTTAGAGATAAGAGTGAGAATTGGATCAAGTATGGAACTGATGTGTAGGTTTACACCTTTTAGTATTATAGATTCACTGTCTGTATTGCTTATTACAGAACAATTTACAATTGATCAGTAAAATCCATCTGCTAGGGAGGAAGAAAATGATTTTAAAAAAGCATTTCCAGGACATGGATTAAAATTTCAGCTATAAACTAACACTGATGTTCTTATTACAGCATTACTTTGGAATGAAACACACAGAACAATCTATTTTCATAACACTAATTTCCTAAGACAACTTGTTTAATTAAAAGATTGCAAGGAATGACAACCTTTTCAGCAAATGATTATAGCAACACAGTCTGGGCATCAAAGCATTCATCCATATTTGTCAAGTACTGCATGTTTAAACACACTATTTTCTTTACAAACATCAAGGCATTTATACAGACACGTGATGCAAGATGGACTGTGACTTACTTCAAAGCAGCAGGGAAAGTAGGCAGAAAGCCAGGCGGGAGGGTCAGAACTTACAAAACATGAAGGAAAACAGAAGCAGATGAAGACTCCTAGCTAAAGAAGGCAATTGGCCCTAGAAATGAAGGCTTGATGCAAATTTAAGTCTTGTTCCAAGCTAGAACTACTTATGATAAAGAGTATCCAAAGGCAGAAAGTTCAAGTAAAAAGGGCAGAGGCGTTAGGCATGAAGTCTGCATTCTTCATTATAGACACGTTACAGCACATCAATGCATGCACGCCATATATACCGCCCTTATACCAGACCTGAAAAAGAAATCTTTTATTTCTTGTACTAGAAATGTACAAATTAATAGTCTAAACAAACCCTATTGAGACAGGAGGAGACATGTTCCTGATGAATATAGCTATCTGAGGTTTTCATAAAGCTTGTTACAAATCTGTAAGATGAACTGTAAAACTGAGAATTGTGAAAAAAGTGGATACCTCATTTGGGATTCAAAGAAGTAATGAACATTTTAACAAACTAAAAGCATTCCATGTTTATTTTCTAATTATATTTGCTTATAATTTTGCCAAAGTTTAACCATTTGTACTGAGTTTTTTCAGACAGGCATCTGCCTCAGGCTGAATTTTGTGGATGAAGTCAGCCAAAACCATTCTGCCATTTCCAAGAACGAGGCTAGAAGAAAATGTATGGTTTTGCCAATGTTAAAATAATTGAGAAAGTCTAGCGCCCCACGTTTTGGAACAGGAACTTGATGTTTGCCGTGGGGTTTATGTCAGGAACATGACTTTCGCTGTCCCTGACAAAATTTGGCCCAATTATAAGTCTTCACAATCATGGATTGAAGCTACTCAGCAGAGACTTGATAGAGTTTCATAGTTAGAATCTCTGAAGATTCCATCAGCACTGAGCATGATCTAGGCCCAGGGCTGCTGCAGGCCCAAGTGGAGCTGGGCACCATGACTGAGAGCATAGAGCCTCTCTCTCCTTTGCTCTCAATGACCCCGTGTTGGATGCAGGTAAAGCGGAGGAAGGAGATGCCTGATATTCTAATCCCCGCCCCTTTTTTTTTTTTTAAAGTGATAGGATCTGGAAGCATGTGACAAGGAGCAAGGAAAAAACTCTGAGTAAAGTCTACAAAATAACCAGCACACTATCAGCAATAAAGCTTTGAGACATACTACGCTAAGGTTAATATGAGAGAACAAAATAGGTAAAGGCCAAGAAGATTTTGTATATTTTAATATTTGAGTGTATAAGAAATAGTCATTAAACCAAGACCAATACACTCTTTGCTAAAAACTTAGAGAATGAACATGCAATTAATTTGCTGTTTCAAATGAATTTAACCCAAAAAGAGTTTACATGTATTTAAAAATGAAACAGTCAATGTCTGTGATAAAGGCAGTATGATGCAGTCATGATGGATGCAATTTAACACTAACAGGCAACAATTATGGCACATTATCTTGACTTACCGAAAGTCATCCAAACTCAGGCTACCTCTGCAACAACAGGTACAAGAAATTAACCCACAAGGAGAGAGAGTCCCAGAGACAGAGAGAGATTTATTTAAAGCAAAACCAAACAGCCAAGAACTTTCATTGCAATTAGCATGACTGCTGTTGTATTTATAAAGGTGTCTATCAATTTCCAGACAAATATTCTCAAAATATCATGTAAATGTCCAAAAGTTACCAGAGACCAATCAATACACATGTATTTGGTTGGGATAGTTGCACTTGATTTTTAGACCCCAATTCTTAAGTGTGTTTGTGACATTAAGCATTTAAATAATTCCAGGTCTTAAAAGGGACTATCCTCATTCCTAAAGTTAACTATGTACATAAATGCTTGAAAATTCAGAATCTTAGGCTGTAATTCAGGTTTGATTCATACAGGAATGTACCCTGCTTGATAGAGGCTTTAAAGAAAAAATGTTTTCTGGGAAAAATTTGTAGACATTTTATAAAAGAATTAAATAGTTTGTAAAGAACTTTAAAGATGCAAAGGGCTTTTTATGTTGATTCACAGATTTTAAGGACTGAAGGGACCATTTAATTATCTAGTCTGACTTTTTGCATAATATGGGCTGTAACATTTTCCCAGTAATTCCTGCATCAAGCACAATAACTTGTGGTTGAACTAAAGCAAATTCATGCTAAAACCAGTAATAACCAATAATTTCTCTTTAAGAACATTGTTTCTGATATGCGGGAGCCCTCACATACTGGATAGACAGAGTACAGGAAGAAGAAAAAAATACTACACTTATAACAGTGTTTTAAACATACCAACTCATTCTACAATGTCTCAGACTGTTCTTTAGTCATGTTACTTGCGAAACTTGAATTATGTTCAGCCAAATGGAACATGAGACTGAAGTATAAATAGTACACAACATAACTTGACAATGATATTGGCCACCTTTTTGGGCCTCCACTTGGCAAATTGGTACTGTATTTTGTTGTGTTTCTGATGCATTAAAAACCAGCATGTCTACATTTTTAATATACTTTTCTGTATACCTCTGCCACACAGAGATAAAGCAGGTACACCCAAAGGTTTGGGAATCTGGATATACTGTATGGTTTTTGTTTTTTTAAAGCTTAGCCATATTGGAAGCACTTAAAAAAATTCAGAATTGAAAAGATACTAATTTTTTCTTCCCAAACCCCAAGATCATAGGTATTTTAAAGTAATCAGATTCAGAGCTTAAATCTGTTATATCCATTAAATATTAGTGGGAGAAATTGTTACAGTTTGCACAGGATCCTATTAAGCTGAAATATCTCACATGGCTGGTTTCTACAGTTACTGGAAAAAATGATTCAACATGGAAGTGCTCAAACACTACAGAGTCAACTTTCTATTTTGCTTTCTCCAAAGCTTTCTGTGTAACTCACTATTGCCATGTTATCTTAATGTTATTGGGCATGTCCTTAGTTTGAGGGCTTTTTTCACTCTGACATATCAAAAATAAAGGATTGTATTTCTGAATCTCATACCATTTTTTAAAATAAAAGAGCAATAAAAACAAACACTTTAAGCGAAATATTCCTTCACGTATTACTTGCTGCTCTGTAAGTAATCTACAAATTTAAAACTAAGTTTAGAAATCTAAATAAGTTAACATTGAACAGTAGTGTATTGAGCAGAAGATTCAATCATATAAACCAGGGATCGGCAACCTTTGGCATGCGGCCCACTAGGCACATCCCTCGTCCCGTGCCGCTTCGCGCAGCCCCCATTGGCCTGGAGCGGCGAACTGCAGCCAGTGGAAGCCGCGATCAGCCGAACCTGCGGACACGGCAGGTAAACAAACAGGCCCAGACTGTCAAGGTGCTTACCCTGGTGGGCCATGTGCCAAAGGTTGCCGATCCCTGACATAAACAAACATTTTAAAACTTTCAACTACAGAAATGTATTAAAAGGTTTAACACACCTACCTGCTAAACCTTGAATTGCGTGTTGGGGATTCAGCTCCTCTTAAGAGCTGCCTGAAATACTAAAATAGAACAGTTAATATGCAAGTAAGTGCTGACTACGTTTTCTATTTTTTTCATTCTACTATCTCTTTACTAGTAGTTTACAGCTGTAAATATCAATAGCTAACTATGTTTCTTGCTTCTAACTTCACATCTCTGAGTATTTAATATTAGAAACACTATACAAGTCTCTGCAGTTGAGATGTTGTATTTCATATAAGACTACTTACAAGCATCAGTTCTAATGAACTTACAACATAATTTATGCTTTCCCAAGGGCACTCTGACAGGGCTTTCTACTAAAACTATGTCTTCACTATAAATATTGCAGCACCACAGTTGCACCATTGCAGCAGTGCCACTACAGGACTTCAGTGTAGACAATCACTGTAGTGATGGGAGGGGTTCTTCCATCACTGTAATTAAACCACTTCCCCAACAGGTGGGGGCTAGATCAATGGAAGACCTATATCGTAGGTTAACTCAACTTAACTACGTGGCTTGAGGGACTCTTCACACCCCTGAGCAATATAGCTAGGTCATCCTAACTTTTTAGTGTTGAATTGATACAAGTCCTGAAGTGCTATTATAGTCTGAAAAACAATAAGAAGAAAATTGTGTTCCACATGTATTATATTTCAACTAGTTCTAGATAGAAATTGCAACTATACAAGTAGAAGAAAAGCCTTTTTCTAAAAGAAAAGTTAGTGCTGCAAACGCAACTTAATATCTGAAAAGGAAGTTTTATTCTTTAAGGCTCTTGCATCATCAAAAATTCTGGAGCTGGAACTAATCAACAATTCTGTTGATGTGAAAGCTACTAAGAACCTAGCTCCCTTTAGGAGGCCATTTCTACTCCACAAACTTATGTCGATGCAAGTTATGTCATCATAAAGTTGTCACTGTTAGCACATCACTTGTGTGATTGCATACTTGGCTCCTTGCATTGGCACTACATGTACTCACAAGGAGTGTTTGCACTGATGCGTGCAGCAGAGCACCACGGGCAGGTATTCCCAGTGTGAAACCCACCACAGTGCAGCGCTCTGTCTTTTGGAAGGGCTTGGTGGGGCCAAAACAAGTTGCACAGAGGTAACGAGGAGCGTGAGGTCAATTTTGCAGTGCACAACTGTCTCCTCCCATATCATCATCTGTAAACCATAATTTTTGCACCTTTTCCAAAATTCCACAAACTCACACAGCCCTCCTTGCTGCCTACCATCTCTGACAGAAGCATGAAGCCTACACAGCTCTGCACTGCCATGAGTGTTCGAAAAACAGAGCACACAATCATGAATTATTTGCAGAGCTGCAAGAACCACCGAATTGGTGGGGAACATGATGATTTCTTGGATGCCAGATTGCTGTGGGACATAGTGAGAACCAATTCAAAGTTGCTGGCATTCATGAAGTAGCTACAGATGGGCCCAAGAAACGATCACTGACTGGTGGGACTGCATCACAATGCAGGCTTGGGGGGACACGCAGTGGTTGCAGAACTTTTGGGTGCACAAGGCAATATTCCTGAATCCATGTGTCGAGCTTACCCCAGCCCTCTACTGCACGGACATCAAAACGAGAGCTGCACTGACAGTGGTGAAGCAAGTGGCAATCACACTGTGGAAACTTGGAATGCCAGAATGCTACCAGTCAGTCAGAAATCAATTTGCAGTCAGGAAATACATTGCAGAGGCTGTTGTCATACAAGTGTGCAGAGCCATTAATTGCCTCCTACTGCACAGGATTGTGACTCTCAGCAATGTGCAGAATGTAGTGGATAAATTTGTACCAAAGGGGTTCCCAAACTGTGGAGGAGTGATAGATGGCATGCAGATCCCTATTTTGGCACCAGGACCACCTTGCCACAGACTACATCAACCGAATACGCTAATTTGCTATAGTTATGCAAGCACTGGTGGATCACTGGGGGTGCTTCGCTGACATCAATGTGGCTGGTCAGAGAAGGTGAATGATGCTTGCATCTTTAAGAACACAGAACTACTCAGACAACTACAAGCAGGGACTCTCTTTCCCAACAGCAATCCTGAGGGATCCAGCCAATCCGTTGTTCCTCTGGCTTGCGAAGCTGTACATCAGCCATCTCGACAGCATCAAGGAATGATTCAACTACTGGTTCAGCAGGTGCAGAATGACAATTCAATGTGCTTTTGATCAATTAAAGGGACACTGGTGTTGTTTATTCACAAGATTGGACCTCATGAGAAAAATATCCCAATGGTTGCAGCTGCCTACTCTGTCCTGCATAATATTTATGAAGCAAAGGGGGACACTTTTCTGCTGGTATGGAGGGCAGAGATGGAGTGCTCTCTGCTGAGTTTGAACAGCCAGACACAAGGGCTACTAGAAGAGCTCAACATGGAGCTATACTGCTTAGGGCGGCTTTGAAAGACCATTTTAACAGTGAGCCACAGAAATGTATTTAGTTGTACTGTGTTCTACGTCACCCTGCTCTTTTGTGGCCTGTTACGAACTGTGAGGTGATTGCTGTATGTTTAGGAATACAACATTGTCAATACATCTATTAATTTTGTTGGTGTTTTATCCTGTGAGTTCTGTCACACTGTTAGTAAGATGTAATTGATTGCTTAAGAGGTCTGAAAGTACTCGGTAGCAGATGTTGCAAACTAATAATACAACAGACATTTATTTTGTAACAGAATTCACTGTAAAGAAGAAATCATGACATTTTAAAACAAATACATTTAAAACTTACTAATACTTAAGAGAACAGAACTTATGAAGCAGACAGAACATTCATGTCCATTTCAGCTATTCCTACGCCAACTTTGGTTTTCACAGGTCAGCATACACAAAGCTGTGATTGTCTAATGTCCACGGGGTGGAGTAAAAGAAAAAAGTAACTACAAAGAGAGATTTTAAGTGAGCACAAGTAATGATGCATAAAAGTTAGAAATGGTTATAAGAAAAATAAAGATAAAATGCTCTCTAGTGCCTACCTTAAACTATACTTGATTCAAAGTGAAGTCCTTACTACATCCTTCTAGCAGCAATACTAACCAAAATTTTCAGGTCAGGCCCCTCCTCAAAGTCCAGCAGCTGTTTCCAGGTCTTAGAATCACAGAATATCAGGGCTGGAAGGGACCTCAGGATGTCATCTAGTCCAACCCCCTGCTCAAAGCAGGACCAATTCCCAACTAAATCATCCTAGTCAGGGCTTTGTCAAGCCTGACCTTAAAAATCTCTAAGGAAGGAGAGTCCACCACCTCCCTAGGTAACCCATTCCAGTGCTTCACCACTCTGAGTGAAAAAGTTTTTCCTAATATCCAACCTAAACCTCCCTCACTGCAACTTGAGACCATTACTCCTTGTTCTGTCATCAGGTACCACTGAGAACAGTCTAGATCCATCCTCTTTGGAATCCCCTTTCACGTAGTTGAAAGCAGCTATCAAATCCCCCCTCATTCTTCTCTTCTGCAGACTAAACAATCCCAGTTCCCTCAGCCTCTCCTCATAAGTCACGTGCTCCAGCCCCCTAATCATTTTTGTTCCCCTCCGCTGGACTCTTTCCAATTTTTCCACATCCCTCTCGTAGTGTGGGGCTCAAAACTGGACACAGTACTCCAGATGAGGCCTCACCAATGTTGAATGGAGGGGAATGATCACGTCCCTCGATCTGCTGGCAAGGCCCCTACTTATACAGCCCAAAATGCCGTTAGCCTTCTTGGAAACAACGGCACACTGTTGACTCATATTCAGCTTCTCGTCCACTGTAACCTCTAGGTCTTTTTCTGCAGAACTGCTTCCTAGCCATTCGGTCAAAAGTCTGTAACAGTGAATGGGATTCTTCCGTCCTAAGTGCAGGACTCTGAACTTCTTCTTGTTGAACCTCATCAGGTTTCTTTTGGCCCAGTCCTCTAATTTATCTAGGTTCCTCTGTATCCTATCCCTACCCTCCAGCGTATCTACCACTCCTCCACGTTTAGTGTCATCTGCAAACTTGCTCAGAGTGCAGTCCACACCATCCTCCAGATCATTAATGAAGATATTGAACAAAACCAGCCCCAGGAACGACACTGGGGGCACTCCGCTTGAAACCTGCTGCCAACTAGACATGGAGACGTTGATAACTACCCATTGAGCCCAACGATCTAGTAAGCTTTCTATCCACCTTATAGTTCAATCATCCAGCCCATACTACTTTAACTTGCTGGCAAGAATAGACTCATAGACTAGGACTGGAAGGGACCTCGAGAGGTCATCAAGTCCAGTCCCCTGCCCGCATGGCAGGACCAAATACTGTCTAGACCATCCCTAATAGACATTTATCTAACCTACTCTTAAATATCTCCAGAGATGGAGATTCCACAACTTCCCTAGGCAATCTATTCCAGTGTTTAATTACCATGACAGTTAGGAACTTTTTCCTAATGTCCAACCTAAATCTCCCTTGCTGCAGTTTAAGCCCATTGCTTCTTGTTCTATCATTGGAGGCTAAGGTGAACAAGTTTTCTCCCTCCTCCTGATGACACCCTTTTAGATACCTGAAAACTGCTATCATGTCCCCTCTCAGTCTTCTCTTTTCCAAACTAAACAAACCCAATTCTTTCAGCCTTCCTTCATAAGTCATGTTCTCAAGACCTTTAATCATTCTTGTTGCTCTTCTCTGGACCCTCTCCAATTTCTCCACATCTTTCTTGAAATGCGGTGCCCAGAACTGGACACAATACTCCAGTTGAGGCCTAACCAGCGCAGAGTAAAGCGGAAGAATGACTTCTCGTGTCTTGTTTACAACATACCTGTTAATGCATCCCAGAATCACGTTTGCTTTTTTTGCAACAGTATCACACTGTTGACTCATATTAAGCTTGTGGTCTACTATGACCCCTAGATCTCTTTCTGCCATACTCCTTCCTAGACAGTCTCTTCCCATTCTGTATGTGTGAAACTGATTGTTCCTTCCTAAGTGGAGCACTTTGCATTTATCTTTATTGAACTTCATCCTGTTTACCTCAGACCATTTCTCCAATTTGTCCAGATCATTTTGAATTTTGACCCTGTCCTCCAAAGCAGTTGCAATCCCTCCCAGTTTGGTATCGTCCGCAAACTTAATAAGCGTACTTTCTATGCCAACATCTAAATCGTTGATGAAGATATTGAACAGAGCCGGTCCCAAAAGAGACCCCTGCGGAATCCCACTTGTTATACCTTTCCAGCAGGATTGGGAGCCATCAATAACTACTCTCTGAGTACGGTTATCCAGCCAGTTATGCACCTACCTTATAGTAGCCCCATCTAAATTGTACTTTCCTAGTTTATCTATAAGAATATCATGCGAGACCGTATCAAATGCCTTACGAAAGTCTAGGTATATCACATCCACCACTTCTCCCTTATCCACAAGGCTCGTTATTCTATCAAAGAATGCTATCAGATTAGTTTGACACGATTTGTTCTTTACAAATCCATGCTGGCTATTCCCTATCACCTTACCACCTTCCAAGTGTTTGCAGATGATTTCTTTAATTACTTGCTCCATTATCTTCCCTGGCACAGAAGTTTCTGTAGTTTCCTGGGTTGTTTTAATTTCCCTTTTTATAGATGGGCACTATATTTGCCCTTTTCCAGTCTTCTGGAATCTCCCCCGTTTCCCATGATTTCCCAAAGATAATAGCTAGAGGCTCAGATACCTCCTCTATTAACTCCTTGAGTATTCTAGGATGCATTTCATCAGGCCCTGGTGACTTGCAGGCATCTAACTTTTCTAAGTGATTTTTTACTTGCTCTTTTTTTATTTTATCTTCTAAACCTACCCTCTTCCCGTAAGCATTCACTATATTAGACATTCCTTCAGACTTCTCAGTGAAGACCGAAACAAAGAAGTCATTAAGCATCTCTGCCATTTCCAAGTCTTCCGTTACTGTTTCCCCCTCCTCACTGAGCAGTGGGCCTACCTTGTCCTTGGTCTTCCTCTTGCTTCTAATGTATTGATAAAAAGTCTTCTTGTTTCCCTTTATTCCCATAGCTAGTTTGAGCTCATTTTGTGCCTTTGCCTTTCTAATCTTGCCTCTGCATTCCTGTGTTATTTGCCTATATTCGTCCTTTGTAATCTGACGTAGTTTCCATTTTTTATATGGCGCCTTTTTATTGTGTAGGTCACGCAAGATCTCGTGGTTAAGCCAAGGTGGTCTTTTGCAGGAGTGAAATCAGGAAGACCAAAGCACACTTGAAGTTGCAGCTAGCAAAAGATGTTAAGAGTAACAAGAGAGGTTTCTTCAGGTATGTTAGCAACAAGAAGAAAGTCAAGGAAAGAGTGAGTCCCTTACTGAACGAGGGAGGCAACCAAGACTCTATGGAAGACTCTATAAAAAGCTTTGCCAAAGTCAAGGAATAACACATTCACTGCTTTCCCCTCATCCACAGACCCAGTTATCTCCTCATAGAAGGCAATTAGGTTAGTCAGGCATGACTTGCTCTTGGTGAATCCATGCTGACTGTTCCTGATCACTTTCCTCTCCTTTAAGTGCTTCAGAATTGATTCCTTGAGGACCTGCTCTGCTCCATGATTTTTCCACGGACTGAGGTGAGGCTGACTGGCCTGTAGTTCCCCAGATCCTCCTCCTTCCCTTTTTTAAAGATGGGCACTACATTTGCCTTTGTCCAGTCATCTGGGACCTCCCCCATTCGCTATGAGTTTTCAAAGATAATGGCCAATGGCTCTACAATCACATCTGCCAACTCCTTTAGCACCCTTGGATGCAGCACATCCGGCCCCATGGACTTGTGCTGGTCCAGTTTTTCTAAATAGTCCTGAACCATTTCTTTCTCCACAGAGGGCTGGTCACCTTCTCCCCATACTGTGCTGCCCAGTGCTGCAGCCTGGGAGCTGACCTTGTTTGTGAAGACAGAGGCAAAAAAATCATTGAGTACATTAGCTTTTTCCACATCCTCTGTCACTTGGTTGCCTCCCTCGTTCAGTAAGGGACTCACTCTTTCCTTGACTTTCTTCTTGTTGCTAACATACCTGAAGAAACCTCTCTTGTTACTCTTAACATCTCTTGCTAGCTGCAACTTCAAGTGTGCTTTGGCCTTCCTGATTCCACTCCTGCATGCCTGAGCAACATTTTTATACTCCTCCCTGGTCATTTGTCCAATCTTCCACTTCTTGTAAGCTTCTTTTTTGCATTTAAGATCAGCAAGGATTTCACTGTTAAGCCAAGCTGGTCGCCTGCCATATTTACTATTCTTCCTACACATCGGGATGGTTTTCTCCTGCAACCTCAATAAGGATTCTTTAAAATACAGCCAGCTCTCCTGGACTCCTTTCACCATCATGTTATTTTCCAAGGGGATCCTGCCCATCAGCTCCCTGAGAGAGTCAAAGTCTGCTTTTCTGAAGTCCAGGGTCTGTATTCTGCTGCTCTCCTTTCTTCCTTGTGTCAGGATCCTGAACTCGACTATCTCATGGTCACTGCCTTCCAGGTTCCCATCCCATCTTCTCAAGTAGAAAGAGTGAAATCGCCAGGGAGAGAGAGGTCACCTGTGACGTTTGACTCTCTTTTTATAGTTTCAGTCCCCCTTTCGAAAAGCATTTCCAGCTGAGCATAAGGAGACAGCATGTCTGGTGTGGAAGGAGGCTTCCTGCTGGGTTCTTTAACCTGTGTATGTTCAGAAGTAGTTTTCCTCTTGTTTCCTCTCTTCCCCTCTTTCTGCTTGATGACTACATATACTGCTTAAATGCAAATTAAGGAAAACACTTTCCTTTGCTTAGGACATCCCTGTTTGATGACTTCTCCCTGGGGCTAAGATCATCAGACAGGGGAATTTTATAACTTCACGTACAAAGTTCCTACATATATTTTACCAAGATAAGACTGACCTGTGAGTTATTAGCTTTTAAATGATATCTTACAGGGCATGTTTTGCACAAAGATTATTACAGTGGTGTGTACGTTGTGAATACACCTGTGCATTCCATCATGCCACCCCCCAAGTCCTCTTCTTTCTCCTTCTTATTCTGATCAGACGTTCTGTAAGTATGGAGGTAGAGTACCGCAAGGCTGCAATAGCAGCAGCTGCAGAAAATAAACACACAGAGATACCACTGTCAATATATTTACTACAGAAAGCAAAACTGCAGAACTCACTCCCCCTGCTCCCCTGAAGTTTCAAGCACTACATGCTCATTCTCACTTTTGTTTGCAATTGCTTGTGCATGGCACCAGTCACAGCATCAGCCATTGTGAGTATGGCCAGCTGGGGATGAGGGAAATGAGGAGGGAATTGCTTGGTTGCATGAAACTAGTAGCATAGGGCACTAGCACTGAATGCTGGCAACATTTTCCACAGGAGTTGGTGATTTTAGCTGATATTTCATTCCTGAGGGTAACAAAGGGAGAAAGAGCACAGCTGCTGTTAGAGTCCTGAAGCTGCCCAGGCCCATATGCCACTAGCGTGTGTACTGCAATGGTGTACTGCAAAGTTATTGCTAACTGGCATGGGAAAGTGTCCTATGGCAGAAGAAGATATAAGGCAGTCCTCCCTAGAAACCTTCAGCAGAGGAGTACCTCCATGAAAGTTTCACTGAGACCTCTCAGGAGGATTCAAGGGACATCCTATGTATATAAACAAACTGCTCCACTTGGTCCCCCCTGCCTAACTCTAGAGAGGATTGAAAAGCAGATAGCAACTCTACCTCTCTTGATTGTTCCATTACCTCTTCTAGCATAAGTAAATTAATCAACAGTCAAAAGCTGTGTCCTCCTATTGTATGGGGGCGGGAGGGGAAGAGGATGGGAGTGTATCCCTGTAATGAAAAAAATACACACTTACCTGAGGTTTCTTCCCTTGCATCAGACTTGACCATGCTCAATTGGCAGGACTGTGGTAGATCCCCCAGTTGCCTGTCCCACCTCCTCCTCCTCCTCCTCATTGTTCATGACCGAGGCCTGGGACTCAGGCTCCTCGAAGGTATTGCGAGTGTTGTGCTAGGTGGTAGTGGGGTCTCCGCCAAATATGGCATGCAGTTCTTTGTAAAAGTAGCAGGTCTGTGGCTTGGCATCAGATCGATTGTTGGCTTCCTGGTATGTCTTCCACAGCTCCTTCGCTTTTAGATAGCATTGCTGCTGGTCCTTGTCATACCCGTCTCCTGCATCCCTCGAGCAATCTGTCCATGCTTTTATGGCTGGTTCAGAGCTGTGCCAGCACAACCTTTTGTCCCTACAGGCCCAAGAAAGCCAATATCTTCTGTCCATTCCAGGTAGGAGTGTGTCTGGAATGTGCAGCTGACACATCAGCTGGGCAGTTGCACTCAATAATGGAGAGTTGCTAGGTGTGATTACCAAGCTGGGCATTCAGGAAAAGGAATTTCAAAAATTCATGGGGTTTTTAACAAGGGGGGGTGGGGCTTTCAGTCCCTGTGACCCATAGGTAGTGGAGTTCACAGTGGTGACTACAGCAGTCAGCATGAGGCATTGTAGAACAGCTGCTGGAGGGCTGTTAGGATTGATCTAGGTAATGCAGCATCTACACGCGCACTGCATTGACCTCCATACATTGACCTTGGCTCAATTATGCTCAGGGAGGCAGTATTATTATGTTGGCCTAATGGGCAATTTACATCAGGGTGAGACAAATTTAAACACAGAAATGCAAAACTAGGCCAACACAAGGCAGCTTACATTGACATAACTTTGTAGCGTAGACCAGGCCTCGGTTATATTGGCTCTACCCTGATAATAGGAGTAAAAAATAATAATAAACCTATTTTTACCAATTAAATAGATAAAATTTGGAATACATACAAGGAGTAATGTTTAAGCTGTCACATTTACATTGCCATTTGAAAAAAACAACAACTGTGCTTAACAGCAAGACTTCAAGTCTTTCATGCTTACCTCATCACTGTGACAGAACATAGGGGTAAAAACATTCTCTAAGAGGGAAAGAACATGTTCATACGCTTCAAAAAGACATCGCATAGTTTGAAGTTTCACAACATCTACATATTCACCTTCAGCAACTGCAGAAAAAAAAATCTGGTTGTGAATATTAATTGGATGTGCCCTTGTTGTTCATAAAGTTTTTCTGACTTTTACAGGTCTCAGTCTCAAATTAGTCTGTATAAATTCAAGCAGGAAGCATCCAAAATTTTTCCAAGTGCTTGATAAAGCACGATTTAAATACATTATCATTCATAGAGAACAATATGCAGGGGACATCCAGTGATAGGAGCCAGGAGTATATGCATTTTTGAACACCACTGGTTTGTTAATGAGATTGCATGGTTATGATAAAATTAAAGTTATTTATTGTTTGGATTGACTAGGATTTTTTTTAGTCTGACAGAATGCTTTATAGATTCCAGTATAAATTCTTGATCATTCCTTTCAATCTCAAACTTACTTCTTTGAATCTCTTCCACGATAAAAGGATCAAATCTAATTTTGTCAATACTTTCATCCAAACAATAGGTTTTGTAGATTTTCTGCACATCTTCATGAAGAGACATTTTTTCAGTATCTGATAATTCCGGTTGCAAAATTCTGTCATTAAATTCCTCTGGAAGGTGGGGGAAAGAAAATGCATTTGTTGATCAAATTTAGCTAATATAAATGGTGGCACCTTAAAGTGGCACACAGGTCAGCCATCAGGGCATGTCTACACTGCATTCAGGATGTGTGATTGCAGCATACCTGAGCTACCTTTGATCTAGCTAGATCAAGAACAGCCGCAGTAACAACAGTAGTGAAGCCATGGTAGTGCAGGTGGCAGCACAGGATAGCTCTG
This sequence comes from Gopherus evgoodei, assembly GCF_007399415.2. NCBI lineage: Eukaryota > Metazoa > Chordata > Testudines > Testudinidae > Gopherus > Gopherus evgoodei. The sequence goes on from NC_044324.1 coordinate 76,241,521, forward strand.
TCTGTGCAAGAACCTGGGTACATACTCGAGTGGCTGCTAGCTGCCTTGGTTACATCTACACCTGCTGCAATCATGCCTTCCAACACCAGTGTATACCCTCAAATACCTTTCCAGCAGATATGGCTATACATAAAACCTTAAAATGTTTTAAAATTTATGACCAAGCTGATAAACTGCATTAAAGATTTTAGTGTTAAGTTGTATTAATACTTTGGTTTAAATCTAAAAGTTATATAAATTGATCCATAAAAATAAGAGCTGCAATAAAACTAATTATTCCCTTCCACAGTAAAATTCACAATGTTCCTTTGGAAGATTATGGGTTACAAACATTTTCATTATTTCCCTTCCGGAAAATAATCTCTACAAGAGAGACTTCTGGTTGTGCCTCCTTGTTGAAAATCTTGCTTACAAACCACAGCCATTGCTCATTCTCTACCATTTGATTCTCAAATGAGTGCTTAGAAAGCTGTGTAACAAAATTTGAATCAGTAATGGCAAAAGGGACACAGCTGCTGAACAAGTTTCAACCTCCTTTACATCCAGCAAAAAAGGAAAGCACACGCAGATGTCAGAACTTTCAGAAATGGTATAAGCTTGAACAGAGATTTTCACAGAATTTTCATAGTCTGCAGTACATCTTTTTAGACAGATTGTAGCAATGGTAAATACAATAGTTTTCTTTTAAAGGAAAATCAAGACATTGTATAATTGACAAGTGCATTTTATTCCTTGTGATGAACATTTTTTAAATAGTCTTCTCAACTAAATAGAAATCCAATTAAATGCAAAAAACCCACAATGAAGCAACATTGTTTCCAAGTTCAGCATTAAAATGTCCGGAAATATTTAAGTAAAAACTGAACACAGAACCTCAGCTCAGTCCTTTACTTCGAGATGCAGTCTTTGACTACAGAATCCACTAATGGACCAGTACCTAAATCACTGTTCAAGTTCAATGAGTACACCTAAGCATACTAGGATAATCTTACCTACAGTCAGACAAAACTGCAACACATGTACAGCCCCTTCCTGTTTCAGAAAGTTCATGAAGCGAAACAAAAGATCTTGCTGTTCTCTAATCTCCCTCAATTCCAGCTTCAGGACCTAAACATGAAGTGGAACATGCAGTTAGCTTGGAGGATATTTCTCAAGCTTTCATTAAAATAAACCTTTTCTAATAGAAGCAATGAAAAGAGCACTGGTAACATGTACAGCACATACAATACTTATTCAAAATCTGTATATAGTGAGTATTTTCTTCACTTACAGATGGTTTTTTATTGCGAGGGTCCGCAAATTTCTGCAAGAATGGAATCAAAGAAGCAGCCGGCTCAGTTGCTTTTTCAGGCTGTAGAAAGAGAGTGTTGACCTACTGAGTAAGATTGACACTGATACATGTGAATCAATTATAAATGTTCTCATTTTGTCAGTACTCACTGGGCTATCATCAATGAATTTGAGAAGCAAATGATTGACAGTATCCTAATGGAAAACACAAACAAATTACAACAAACCAATCTGTTTGAAAATCATTCCATTGCCATCCCAGTTTCTAGCAATACTGACAATTTTCATGTCTTAAAATTGCAAGCATAAGCAGAATAATTAAATAATGATTCTAGCAATTTCTATATGGACACTTGAATAATCTCTATATCTAGATTCTTAAATCAATGAACTTCCCAAATGAGACATGCACAGACAAGTTCTCCATCTTGCAAAGATAAGAGCTCTATTTGTCATTTTAATGCCAATGCAGGCCAGGTGAGTTACAGCAGACTACAGGCAGTTCCACAAGCTCAACTATTCTTTGCCTGCAACCAAGCAGTATTCAGACAGTTGTGATATTTTCTTCCAATTGAAAAGCAAAGATCAGACAAGTGACTTTCTATCTAATCTTTATAAATGCAGTGCCACTTATCTACATAAGCAAGAAGTAAACAAATTTGCATCTATGGGGAGTGGCTTTTAGAAAGGCCTGGTCCACACACAAACATTGTAACTGTACCAGTATAGTTAAAGTGGTACAGTCCCAGTGTGGATTAATGTATATAGTTATAAAAGGTACTTACAAGGGCACAGCTTATTCCTTACACAGCTATTGTAAGTATAACTATTCTGGTAATAAATCATACCTCTAACAAATACAAAAATCAATTTGTAGACCTAGCATAAGTGTTTTTTTTTTTAATTAACGTAGCCAAATAATCACTAAAACCAAATTAACACTGCATCACCAAAAAGATAAGAGAATTGGGTATGGGGTTATTTTTTTCTCTCTAAACCATTAAGCAGTTACCAATGTGAAGTACTTGTTTCACTATAAAGCACCTCGTCATCAGACAAAAAAGAAAACAATGATAGAGTAAACAAAAATTATTTCTACTGCTCCAAAATCTCACTGGGTCAGCTAAGAAGTCCATGGAGGGAAGGAAAACAGAACCAGACAGGATCTCTCTGATAAGCAACGCCAGGGATCTGAGAGGGAAAAAAATGGTATTACATTTTCATCGCAACTCACATTATTACATTACCTATCTCATCCCATTACAAATTATGAAAGTTAATATTTTTGTACTAAAATGTATTTCCTAGTTTAATAAAAACATGTTATTTTAAAGATATTTCAGCACTCCACACATTCAGAATCACAAGATGTCTAAACTGATTCAACACATGGAAACTAAGGGGTAAATACTTATCTTTTCACACAACACCTCATTGCTTAATTCTCAGCACTCTCTTTTTAAATGGTCATGCTTGTGTTTGGAAGCGGGTCCTTATCTCAACATGCACGTTGACTTATTTTCAATACTTAGACTCTGCTGACTACCCCATCCTCCTCCTTTAGTATTTAAACACAGGTTTTCTATTGTGCCAATGAAAGTAGTCTAGATAAGGATCATATAGATCAGGGATTGGCAACCTTTGGCACGCAGCCCACCAGGGCCAGTTTGTTCACCTGTCGCATCTGCAGGTTCAGCTGATCGTGGGTTCCCACTCCACGGAGCCACGGGTCACCACTCCAGGCCAGTGGGGGCTGTGGGAAGCGGTGTGGGCCGAGGGACGTGCTGGCTGCTGCTTCCCACAGCTCCCACTGGCCTGGAGCAGCAAACCACGGCCAGTGGGAGCCACAATCGGCCAAACATGCGGATGCAGCAGATGAACAAACCGGCCCGGCCTGCCAGGGTGCTTACCCTGGCGAGTCGCGTGCCAAAGGTTGCCAGTCCCTGACATAGATTCTTAACTCCTCCAGCTGGGATCTGATATACATTCTTCCTATAAATCCTTCCATAGTACACTTCGACAACCTAAAACAAATGTTGCTCTGAAGATGAGGTGCTTGTGAAGCAGGTGGTCCACTGTTCTATAATCGATGCATCCAAGCACTGCTTACAGAATAAAAGCCTATGTAGTATGAGTGAGTCTGGAGAAAGGGGGGTCAGATTTCAGGAGGGACCTAGTTTGATGCCACACATGGAGCTCAGAAATGCAAGTTAGTGGCCAGCCTGCTACCAGTTGAACATTTACCAAAACTTGCTATACTGATAAGCAATTTTATACTGTTATAACTGCACCACATTAAGGGGTTCCACTGATTTAAGTAAATCATTTTTTTCAATATATTCAGTTAAATTGGTGCAAAAACTGCATGTATAGACAATGTCTCAGACTTCAGTGCTGCCACCTATCTATGCGAGCACAGCTTCCGATGACTTGGGGTGGAGGGGACAGCTTGACAGGCACCAGCTTGCATTAACACCTCCCATACCTGGGGTCCAGTTTTCAAAAATCAACATTGTGTAGGAACTGGACATAAATTCACAATGCATGCATATCTCGCTAATGGGAGACTCATACAGAACAGCAAAAATCATATCTTTTAGCTTTAATAAAGACATTGGTGATTTCCAATTGTAAGAGTGGGTAAGTTGTTGAGAAGCAGCTACTTTTCATTGCTGTTTCCTGCATTATGATCACCATTAGTATACTGAAACAGCATTATCCAGTCCAAATACCTTATGATCTCAATAAGCTTCATCTACTTCAGTGCACCCAACAGAACTTTTCCAATATCTAGAACAAGCATACTAACATATCTCTGCAGTGGGTCCCAGGAAGCAACAATTTATTCTTTTTGTTTGTTTGTTTGTTTTGTATTTGGAGTTTCACTTAAGATCACTAATGTAGAAACAAGGAAACTGAGCAAGTGCTGCTACTCCATCTCCTTTCCCTTCCCCCTAGTTAACAGATACCACAGAAATATACAATCAACAAAAACATTAAGTAAGAATTCACTCTTTAAATTCTACATAATATGCTTGGTACTTACACAGAAAACAAATTCAAAGTTCAAGCTGACACTGTTCTTCACCCAATTTACTACCATTAAGAATTGCAGTGCTACACAACATACAACTGTTGTAAATAGTACAACTTCTAATACATTTGATACCTGCAGTCTGTTGCCTTTGGGGGAAGAATATAAGGGAAAAGAAGTTCAGTAAGTTTTCTTAAATAGTGAAGTTCATCTCTTCGACTCCTCAGAGCCACATGGAGTTCTGGTCCATATTCTTCTAAAGCAGCTTGCTGTAAAAATTCTGCATTTTTCACTGCAAGGAAAAAAAAATGTTTAGCATGTTCTACTCTTTTCCTTCTTACCCTTGTCAAATAATGAGTGAGGAGATTTCTTTTCACTTCAATATGTGACAGCAGTTTTTAACCATTCTTCATCTGCGAACCCCTAACAAATTTCAAATGGAGGTGTTGACTCCTTTGGAAAACTTAGACATAGCCTGCGGACCCGCAGGGGTCTGTGGACCACACACTGAAAACCACTGATACATGACATTATCAAGGTAATATTTTTAACATATGCCCAGGTGTCAAAGATATACAGTTATTACTTTGTGTAAGAAAAAGACACCTGGACATAGGCTTTGAAGTATGGCTCTACTGTGAAAAGACTACATAAAATGTCCACCTTTTTCTGTACAAAATAGTAACTTCTTCATTGTATCAATTCAATATTGTATAGTTTTCAGGATATTTTCGCTTACCATTTAGTGGACAACTTACACTTGGTTTGATTTTTAACTATACAAGAGCTTTTCTCCATTTGCTTTTACCTAAGTTTCACTCTCCAAGGCTAGGCTCTTATTTATTGGTCTGCTCTAAATATAATTTGGAAACATTTGAGACCAGAACTTTTAATTATGTGACGTGCTTCCTATTTAACTTATACTCCAAAGTTGCTTTGGAAGCACGACTGAAGCAATACATCTTTTGTGCTGCTTTTCACTATGTTTAAATTCAAGTTGACCAGGGACTATTTTGTCAAAAGTCTATCATAAATGTATTCACATATCAGTAGCTGTTCTGAAAAAAAAAGAATACTTTTTTCCACAGATAAAACTTCTGCACCTTAATTAGCAATAAACATTTTATAATCCCTTTAAATCACTTTAAGTGCCAGGACTGGGTTGTAATAAGTCAGCACAACAGGTATTAAATAATTCAACATCAGCTCTGTGTCAAGAAATACACTAAAAATGAATTAATTGCAGAACAGAACCTGTGAATTAGAGGGCTTCAGATAGGTGCATTTAGTTTACTAGAATCTGGGCACAAAACAAATCTCTGTTAACGTGTGACTTCACAATCACAAATTATGAAAGTGAGTCAATTACTATAGATCCTTATACAACCTGATGAGATGTAGCTAACTGGCACTGCTGAAAGCAGCAGGAAGAGACACTCTGGAAACTATAAATAAGGAGACAACATAGGAGATGGTAGGGAGCAGTCTGAAATAGAGGAGAGGAAAGAGGGAGAGAAAGAGACCTTGGAGATGAACAGTGTAGAAAGAGGAAAAAAGAAAACAACGGGAAGAGGCCAAAAGAGAACGGGAACCAAGGCAAGGCTTGAAATCCAGATCTCTGAACCATGGTGTTGTATGCAGTAACACTTCTGGGGAAGGGCTTAGGAAACCTTCACATTACAAGGAAGGAGTTATTTTCAGCTATTTACACATTTCCAGCTGAAATTGGATATATCTGTTCTCAGTCAGATAGCAATTTTTCCCCCCAAAATCTCAAAAAAACCCACCCAGAATACGCCATTAGCAAACACAGAAGTGAAAAAAATGCAACTCTTCCGGTAAGAAAAAATATTTGCAATTTTTTTTCTGAACAGCTTTAGCACCTTAGCAAGTGGCCCTGGAAGCTTTAAATTTACTATGATGCACCACAAGATGTACTTCTCATTGTTTGGTGAAAGTTAGATTTGATTTGTCTAAGTTATACTTCATGCAGGCTCCCAACATTCCACTGACACTCTGCAAAAAGAGTACACAACTCAAATGGAAATTTCCATTGAAGGGATCATCAGGATTCCAATGGATGTACAGTAACTCCTCGCTTAACATTGTTGTTATGTTCCTGAAAATGCGACTAAGTGAAACGATGTTAAGTGAATCCAATTTCCCCATAAGAATAAATGTAAATGGGGGTGGAAGGGGTTAAGTTCCAGGGAAATGTTTTTCAAATTCTGGAACACAGCGATGACGATTGTGAGGCTTGCTTGAGGTGGTGAAGTCAGAGGGTGGCATATTTCCCAGGAAATGCCTTATTGCTAAATGATGAACTAGTAATTGGCTGAGCCCTCAAGGGTTAACTTGGTGTTAATGTAGCCTCACACTCTACAAGGCAGCATGAATGGAGGGAGAGGAAACAGCATGGCAGACAAAGACAGACTCACAACGTGTGTGTGAGAGAGATGTGCATTACTCCTTTAAGTACGCTGACCCCATTCTAAGTACACTGCCTTTTTCAAGTAGATCAGCAAGCTGAGATGGCAGCTGCTGCCAGGAAGGTCCCTCCGTCCTGAGCCCTGTTGTGTGTCCCCCCTGCTCTGTGGAAGATGGGGTAAGCAAGGTGCAAGAGCAGAGGGGAGGGGGACACTCTGACATTAGCCCTCTGTTCTCCCCACCCCGCACAGCAAGCAGGAGGCTCCAGGGAGCAGCTCCAAGACAGAGGGCAGGAGCAGCACAAGGCAGTGGGGGGAGGGACAGCTGAACTGCCACACAGGGAACTTAGGGGAGCAGGGAGCTGATGGGGGGCTGCCAGTCCACCCTGGTTCCAAGCCCCCACCTGCCAGCTGCAACAGGCTGCTCTTCCTGCAAGCAGTGGACAAAGCAGGCAGCTGCCAAATGACATTATAAGGGAGCATTGCACAACTTTAAACAAGCATATTCCCTAACTGATCAGTAACATAACAATGTTAACTGGGACGACTTTAAGTGAGGAGTTACTGCACTCACTCATCCTTAAATGACGTGGAGTGAAATTGCAGCATTTAACAAAGAAAGGATTGTGGAATATAACCTGAGAATATGCATACGAAAGAAGGCAAGGCTCCATGGTCCTGCCTTCTTCCATAGGCTATGGACAGGTGCATAAAGAACGGGGCAAAGGTCTCCGTCACACAGATTACACCACTGCTGTACAGAGCATTTTGTTGCTTCCAAGCAAATAGCCAGACATGGCAGAGTTTTCATTTTTCTTTTCAAAGAGCACAGGAAGTTCCATACATAAAGACCACATTTAAGAGAACGTGAAGATTGCAAAGCGAAGCACTGAAAACTCAGGAATGGATGAAGTTAAGGTTGCCTGTGCCACCTTAACTCTATTCTCTTTTGATTATGCAATACAATAGTCTTTAGTAAAGTGATTACGTATTACTTTTTCTGCAGAACCTGTGCTTTATTCAGGCCCCAATTCAGCAAGTAGGCCTACCTAACTTCAAGCATGCAAGTAGTCACACCAGCTTCAACAGCACTACTCACATGCTTCAAGTTAAGCACATTCTTAAGTACCTTGCTGAATCAGAGCCTTAGTGCACACACTAGATGGTGATGTGGTAAATCTGCACAGTGAATGGGTCTGGGTCCAAAGCTTCCCTACCTCATTCACTCCAATAGTTATACAATCTGTGTAGAATGAGACAAGAACTTGGTGGAGATAAAGAATGGTGGTGCTGTTAAGACACGGGACTAGAACCCGGATTCTAGTTCTAGTCCTGCCTCTGCTATACATTTAGTGTGTGACCACGGGCAAGAAACAGCCTCTCTATCCTCATTTTACAGATGCAGAACAGAGGTACAACACTTGCTGACCTTGCAGGGGTGACAATAAATTCAGCAAAATCCTGAAGAATACGTTCCTTATTCAATGAGGGTGTTGGATGGCGTGTAGTGGCTAAGGTGTGGCGAGGCGGGGGGGAATGGGTAAGAAGGGAAGGAACATGCACGCCACATGTTGAATGAGGATATTAAAATAGATTTTAACCCCAAGAACTTCCCTGTTCATTCGCTAGGCACTGTCTAACCTGCACATTGAGGCCTGAAGTCCGGCAGAAAATGTGACTGTAAGTACACACTATTTCAATGCATACACTCACAGGGCAAAGTTAAGGATGCCAGTGCATTATAAGTTACAAACTTGAATTGGTTACATTTAATAAATTATGGCTGTGACTTCACACTAGTTAATAAATTAGCACTGTTTGCAGTTATTTAATTATAGTTTAGTTTTAGTTTAGTCAGTAAGTTATATAACATAGTTTAGTTCAGTTAAATAATATATTCACATATACATGCATCCTTTCATTTATTGTTGCTTACCAGGAATTCACCAGGAATGTCTTAAAAAAATATCTAAGTTTTGCTCTCAACTGGACAGAAAACACATCCCTGCTCCACAATCCAGGCAAGAGACCAGATTTCTAAATTAACTAACTGTCTACATGTTAACAGGCATAAATCAAACAAAAACTGTCTGTGTTCAGCCCTTGTCAACATTTGGCTCTCTGTCCCCAGATAAGCACCACAGCAGAAGGGGGGGGAGGGATGGATTTTTTTAAAAAGTGAAGGAAACAAGAGATTTGAGAATGAACAGATTCGCCAAAGTGCTGGCAAATGTGAAGCATCAAAAGTTTTAGGTTTAGCATTTTAAACTTACAAACCATTTTAAATTTACAAAACAATAAAGGTACATACAAATGTTTCACAATACCTTTCTGCCTGGCTTTAGCTATGACTTCTATATGTTTCATTGCAGCCTTTAGCATTTTCTTTGTTATAACAGATGGAATATCCACCTAAAAGGATAAATTTTAAGTTAAGAAAAAAACCAATTCTCCCTAAGTTATTAAAAGATTAATATGAAAAGTATAGTAATGCAATTTATTAGTAAAATTAAAATACCCATCAATTCAAAAAATAAGATTTGTTTTTAGCAAATGTAACCACAGTAATTGACATGCTCATTTTCATGGTTAATCAAGGTAATTACAATTACCAATTAATACAGTAGAATCTCTATTTTATGCACCATTTGGGGAATAAGAAGTTCATAACGTTAAAAAAAGCAAAATATTGAGCTTTTCAAATTTAGTTATAGTAGATAAGGTGCATGAGTTAATTTATTACTCGTTCAATGATAATGTACATAAATGGTAAAAAATGTATGCAGTGTGCATGTTATGCTCATACATAGGCTTGGCAGAATTCAAATTTTTTATAATTTCAATATCAAAGTTCAATTTTGAGCATTTTTTATTTTCATCTATTTAAATTTTCACAGTTGGAGGAACTTACGGGAAGTGTTCAGACAATGGGTAAAGATCAGACTATTATTTAACCACAGCAGATGTTGAGATTCAATTAGTTAAAGCATTTTCTCTGTTAAAAAACCATGAATTGTCAACATCACATGTCAAAATATATGAAGTAAATATCCTTAAATAAACTTTAATAAGTTTTCAAGGCCCATTTTCCTTACTTTACCCATCGGCAATTTTCTATTATCGATGGAAATACTTTTTTGGCAGTTTGTATATGGTGAAATCAATGTTTACCAACATTTATCGATAAAAATCTAATCCTTCCAAGTCTTGTCATACAGTACTGTATGTACATACTATGCTGTAGTGTCCTGCAGTAACTAGTGAAATAAATCACTGATTTTTATTTGGGGGATAAAAATGGTTCATATAACTGGTTGTTCATTATGATTGCTGTTTATAAATTTGGGGTTCTACTGCATTTAGGCCTGGTCTAAACTGGGGGAGGGGAGATCGATCTACGTTGCACAATTTCAGCTACTTGAATAACGTAGCTGAAGTCAACATACTTAGATCGACTTACTGTGGTGTGTTCACTACAGTGAATCGACTGCTGCTGCTCCCCCGTAGACTCTGTCTGCGCCTCTTGCCGAGCTGGAGTACAAGAGTTGACGGGAGAGTGCTCGGGGATCGATTTATCGTGTCTGGACTAGATGCAATAAATCGATCCCCACTGTATCGATCGCAGCCCACGGAGCCAGCCAGTAGTGAAGACATACCCTTAGAGTATCCAACAAAAGTCCTAAACATCTTTAGCATATTTACTATCAAAATGAAAATCTGTTGAAGTGTACACCTGCAGTAATAATAAATCTTAACTCAATCATTTCAGAATCAATTTAAATGAAACCTCAAGTTTATTCCACAAGGGCTGTTCTGGCCACTATCAAGGCAATACGCACTCTCCAGCTTTGGCTCCTGAGCATTAAGGCCAACAAGGACCAGGAGCAAAGTGAAGGCCAAATTCAGTCCACAGGCAGAGGGTATTCTGTGTCACTCATGCAAGTTCCTCAAGCCAACCAGCCACAGAGTTCCAGAGTGCCGAGTCCAGCCCTTCTCATGCATAAAAAGAGCATTTAGGAGAGCCAATAAAGGGGGGAGGGGGGAAATGTGAGCGCTACCTTTCTCCTGATATTTGAAACCAAGATGATTTTACACTACAAAATCTAAGCTAAATAAAAATTTAAAAACTGTAATGGGTGGGATTTGTCCTTATTGTCTCGTCTCCACTCATTTTAACTCTTGTGTTTAAATACATTTAATCTGAGATTTAGAAATATTTATTCCAAGCAATTAAAAACAAGCAAAGTCTTATCAACTAAGGCACAGCGCTTCAAAAAGTGACTGAGGATGTCTGCACTACAGAGTTAAGTCGACTTAAGTTTTGTCAATGATCATAAATCACTTTAACAACATCGGTGGAACACGCCCACACAATGCTCCTTGTGTCGGCTGAGCATGTCTGCAGTCGTTGCTCTTGCATCGATAGAGAAAGTGTTGAATTGTGCGTAGCTATCCCACTGCGCAACTCATTACCCTCTGTCACCCTCAGCTGCTGGAAGCTCTGCGAACAGATCACAGTGCAGCACTGGACTGTGCTCACTGCCCCATGATGCAGGTCTTTCCATCCCATCATTCCGTGGGCTTCCTTCGTTTTGTGCCGTGTTTCAATAGACCTCCATCTCTGCCCGACAGCATGGATCCTGAGCTGTTGACCATTGTGATGAGCATTATGAATACAATGTGGCTGGTCCTGCAGTATTTCACGAGCTGAGAAACAGAGGCCCACCCTGATGTCTGCCATGGAAATGAATCATTCATGATTGTTGCTGACATTCATGGACCAGCTTGCCATGGTGGACCTTCAGCACTGGACTCGAGAAACAAGCACCGAGTGGTGGCATCGCATCATGATGCATGTATGGGATGAGCAGCAGTGGCTGTAGACTTTCAGATGTGCAAAGTCACCTTCCTGGAACTGTGCGGTGCTTTCCCCAGCACTGCAGTGCAAGGACACCAGAATGAGAGCTGCCCTCACAGTGGAAACGCGAGTGATGATTGCTGTGAGGAAGCTGGCAACTCCAGTCTGCTACCAGTCAGTCACAAATCAGTTGTGAGTTAGAAAGTCCACCGCAGGGGCTGCAGTGATGCAAGTGTACATGGCCATTAATCGCCTCCTGCTACAAAAGACTGAGATTCAGTAATGTCCAGGAAATAATTGATTGCTTTGAGGCAATGGGATTCCCTACCTGCAGCAGGGCAATAGATGGAACACATCCCAATTTTGGCCCCCAACCATCCTGTACATCAACCAAAAGGGATACTTCTCCATGGTCTTGTAGGCACTCATGGATCACTGAGGCCGTTTCACTGATATTAATACCGGGTGATCAGGGAAGGTGCATGATACATGCATCTTTCAGAACACTGGACTGTATAGAAAGCTGCATGCTGGAACACTCTTTCCAGACCAAATGATTCCAATGGGAAACATGCAAATGCCCATAGTGATCCCTGGAGACTCCGCATATCCTTGCTCCCATGAAGCCTTACCACTGGGAACCTAGGCAGCAGCAAAAAGCACTTCAACAACAGGTTCAGCAGGTGCCAAATGATCACTGAATGTGCCTTTGGCCGATTAAAAGGCTGCTGGCACTGTCTTTTTGGCTGGTTAGACCTCAGTGAGGAAAATATTCCGATGGTCATTGTGGCCTGCTGTACTCTCCATAATATTTGCAAATCAAAAGGGGGAAAAGTTTCCCCAGAGGTGTGCTATAAGGCTGATCGGCTGGCCACTGATTTTAAGTAGCTAATACAAGGGCAATTAGGAGGGCATGGCGGGAGGCTATTCACATCAGGGGGGCCTTGAAGGAACATTTTGACAACAAATCCCAGTAACGTGCCCATATGAATGCATTCGGCCAGGCAATGTTTACTTGCCATCACGAATTACCTGGGTCATGCTTGCTTCTTCAGCATTAATTGCAAGGAGCAAATATTCTTGCCAATATGTTTCAATGTCAGCACTGAATGATTTACATATGTGTATCTGTTTTTCACAAATAAAGACATTTAATTTCAAAGACACAAGTTTAATAACAGGATCAAACAAATGTTTGGTCAAACAGGGGACATGACAAAGAACAGTCTCATGGTTAGGGCTCTCACAGCTGGGTGTAACTCCAGCTTTCATTGGGAAACCAGTCCCCAGACATGTAGTGCACAGGTACTGTGAGGGACTGGGAACACACGATGAATGCATTGGGGGAGTTTGTGGAAGGCATGGACAGGAGTTCTGTCATGGCTGAAGGGGGAGTCAGGCACAGATCTGTTGTGATTGCAGGCTAATGAAGGACTTCAACACCTCTGTCTGGTCATTGAGGTGCTTTATCATCCGCTCCTGCCCCTGTGTACTTTCCTGGCAATCCAGGCTCAGTCTTTCAGTGTCTCTCTCCATGCTCTTGTTTCACTCTGTGCTGCAACTGTTGACTGCAGCGCCTGGAGAAACATATACTCCTTTTGGGTCGGTGCCTTATCTGATGGAGGTGCTCTGCTGGTATAGAGGAGGGTTCTCAAGGGCACATCTGCAGAAAGCAAACAAACAATGAAAAGAGACAGTACTGTGAGTGCACTCACCGCTATGAATCACAAAAATTACACCTCTTTCTCACTGTCCCTCGGCTAGCACACAGGTCTCTGCAAGTCCCAATTATGGTTAGTTCGTGGGGAAGAGGGAAAATGGCAAGGGGGAAGCGACAAACGGTGGTTTGGGAAGGGGGTTACTTTAAATGGCTAGGGAGCCTCTTCTGAATACTGGTATCCTTTTCCACAGGCTAGGGAAGTGGTTCCCAAACTTGTTCCGCCGCTTGTGCAGGGAAAGCCCCTGGCAGGCCAGGCCAGTTTGTTTACCTGCTGCATCTGCAGGTCCGGCCGATCGTGGCTCCCACTGGCTGCGGTTCGCTGCTCCAGGCCAATGGGGGCTGCCGGAAGCAGCGGCTAGTATGTCCCTCAGCCCGCACCACTTCCAGCAGCTCCCATTGGCCTGGAGCAGCGAACCGCAGCCAGTGGGAGCCACGATTGGCCGAACCTGCAGACGCAACAGGTAAACAAACTGGCCTGGCCCACCAGGGGCTTTCCGTGCACAAGCAGTGGAACAAGTTAGGGAACCACTGGGCTAGGGTAATCAAACCCGATATCTCACTCCTAAGGGCCATGTAATATGTAAGGAAGCATCTCCTGCATGTGTGTGGCTTCAGACTGGCTCCATATACTTCTCACCTGTGTGCCGCTTTAGTCCCTGCAGAAATAATTGCTGGAGGGCTGGTCCACACTACAGGGGGGAAATCGATCTTAGATACGCAACTTCAGCTATGTGAATAACGTAGCTGAAGTCGAATATCTAAGATCGGATTACTCACCCGTCCACACAGTGCGGGATCGATGTTCACAGCTCTCCCTGTCGATTCCGGAACTCCGTTGGGGTTGATGGAGTTCCAGAATCGATATAAGCGCGCTCGGGGATTGATATATCGCGTCTAGATTAGACGCGATATATCGATCCCCGAGCAATCGATTTTAACCCGCCAATACGGCGGGTAGTCTGGACGTGGCCGGAGAGCGCGGCAAAGTTTCCTACAGTGGGGGCAGAAACAAGGCAGCTCTCCCAAGGGACCTTCAGCAGAGGATTGCCGAATACCTACAGGAAAGTTTCCTAGAGAGCACTATCGAGGATTCCTCAGACATCCCTGTGTACATTAACAAAATTTTCCACCATGGCTTCACTGCATAGACGGACAGCCTGTTATTAATTTCTGTCCCTTATCCCTCTTCTACCATATAACAAAGTACATGAGAGCTCAATCTCCTCTCGCTGTGCAATATCAAAGCAAAATGCATGCTTACCAAAGCTCCCCTCTCCTGCTTCCTGCACTCAAGAGCCAGAGTGCTGGGACTGGCTAGACCTCTCTGGAGTGGAAGAGGTCCTGACTCGCCACACCACCAGATGACCCTGCCGTGGGCTCCACATCATCCTCCGGCTCCACCTCCTCGTCCAACACTTCATCAGGGTTGAGTCCACTGGCTGCTGCCTCCAGTTCCTGTTAAGTATCCACGGGGCTCTTGGTGGTGAAGGTGGGGTCACTGCTGATGGTGTGCAGCTTCTTATAGAAGCAGTGTGTCTTCGGCACCTCACCAGAGCAACAGTTGGCCTCCCTTGCCTTCTGGTACGCCTGCCTCAGGGCCTTGATTTTAGTACAACACTGCTGAGCCTCCCTCTCGTGCCCTTTCCCTTGCATGTGTCATGGTATAAATCCCCAATCTGAACCTTAGAGTCCAAAAGATGGGGACCAGCATGAACTCCTCTAAGCTTAATTACCAGCTTAGATCTAATAGGCTGCCACCAACCAGGACTTACAGTGCCTGGTATACTCTGGTCCCCCCAAAACCTTCCCTGGAGACCCCAAGACCCAAATCCCCTGGATCTTGACACAAGAAAAGTAAACCCTTTCCCCCACCGTTGCCTCTCCCAGGCTTCCCCTCCCTGGGTTACCCTGGAAGATCACTGTGATTCAAACTCCTTGAATTTTAAATCACAGAGGAATTCCACCTCCGCCCCTCCTCTCTCCCACCAATTCCCTGGTGAGTACCGATTCAATTTCCTTTGAGCCTTAACAAGGGGAAAATCAATCAGGTCTTTTAAAAAGAAAACTTTTAATAAAAGAAAGAAAGAGTAAAGATCATCTCTGTAAATTCAAGATGGTATATTACAGGGTCTTTCAGCTTATAGACACTAAAGAGAAGCCTCCCCCCAGCAAAAATACAATTTAAAATACTTCCAGCAAAATACACATTTGCAAATACAGAAAACAATCAAAAGACTAAACTCGCCTTTTTCCTGGTACTTACTAAAATTAGAACAGAAGAGATTTTTTCAGAAAGATTGGAGAAATCTGCTTACATGTCTGGTCCCTCTCAGAACCCAGAGAGAACACGGACAAAAAAAGAACACACAAACAAAGACTTCCCTCCACTGAGATTTGAAAGTATCTTGTCTCCCGACTGGTCCTCTGGTCAGGTATTCCAGGTTCACTGTTTGTTAACCCTTTACAGGTGAAAGAGACATTAACCCTTAACTATCTGTTTATGACAGCATGCCACTAGCAATCAGCCCATAGGTATAGAAATTCCTACAGCTGGTGTGAAGCTGTTGACTGCATGGCCTCCTCTCTATATATACTCAGCAGATCAAACAGCTCCGGTGTGCTCCATGCAGGAGCACATCTGCTGGGTAAAGCTGATGTGGTCAGCTGAGAAGATGCTGTGTCAACTGTACCGAGCAAACAGGAAGAGGAATTTCAAAAATTCCCAAGCCTTTAAACATGGAGGGGCACATACCTATGTAACTTCAGGGCAGCAGAATTCAAACTGCTGACCAGAGCGGTCATGATGGGCATTGTGGGACACCTCCTGGAGGCCAATTAGGGCAACATAACCAAGTGAGGTGTCTACACTGACGCTACATCACAAAAAGCTCTATGCTGCTTCTCAAGGTGGTTTTATTATATTGGCATAGCAGGGGAGTTACATCAGCAGGAGGAGCATTTTAGTATGTACACATCCACTGTTTTGTTGATATAACTGTGTAGTGTAGACAAGGCTTTAGAAAAGCAATGTAAATCTTCTATCCTTCACAATGTATTGAATTCTCTCTCCTTCCTCACAAAATAAGTCTACAAGAAGCATTACAGTACACCTGAAACTTTCCGAGAAGAAAATGAGTTCTATGTCATTGATCATTTTCACCTGGCTTTTGAGGCATTCAAAATAGATTGCTACAGGAAGGAATTTTACAATTTTCTTTATAAGTTCCATACCAAGTCAGTTTCTAAACCCAGTACATTCAGGGATCTACACATCACAAAACCACCACTCTAGTCTGTCCGCTTCCATATATGTAAATTCTCACACTCTTAATTACATACAGTGAAGTTGTAGCCTTGTCACTTCCAGGAGATTAAAGAGACAAGGTGGATGAGGTAATATGTTTTATTGGACCAACTGTTGGAGAGAGAGACAAACTCTCGAGCTCTTCTTCAGGTCTGGGAAAGGTACTCCCAGCATCACAGCAAAATGCAAAGTGAAAAATTGTTTAGCGTTAAGTAGTTAACATATATTGTAACGGACCATTCCAGGTAGAATGTCCCATTAACACCTCCACAGTCATAGGACAAAGAGCAGGCTAGTGGGTTGCAGATTGTTGTAATAAACCATAAATCCATGGTTTAGTCCATGATTTTTAGTGTCTAGCATAACAACGAATCTAAGCTCCCAGGCTCATCTTTTGAAACTGTTGTGCAGGTTTCCTTTGAGGATGAAGACAGAGGTCAGATATTGAATGATCGCTCTGTGAAAAGCGTCCACCCACAGGTGAGAGGGTGTTTTTGTCCTTTATCATTTTCCTGAGTAAGTTAATTCAAAAGCATAGTGATTACTGTATCTGGTTTCACTCACATAGTTGTTATTAGGACACTGGATGAGGTACACCACATGTTGTGATAGGCCTGGATCCTGAAAGATGTGTTGTAGGGGATGTTGATCACTGTAGCAGAGGAGATATATCTGTAGGTTTCACATCCAATGTTGTGGCAGGGTCTGGTGCCACATTGAGTTGGTGTGTCCTGGTCTGTGCAGAGCTTGCTTTTGTTGATAAGCTTGGAGAAGTTGGGGGGTGGTTTGAAGGCCAACAGAGGGGGTTCAGGAAAAATTTCTTTAAGGATAGGGTCCCCATTGAGAATGGGTTGTTGTAGTCTGATGATACTCTGTATGAGTTCCAGTGTGGGATGGCACGTGACGGCTAGCGGTGAATTGTCACAGGGGGTTTTATTTCTGTACTGAAGCAGTTCTCTTTCGGTATTTCAGTGGCCTGTTCTATGATGCAATCTACTTCTCTGGTGGAGTGTCCTCATCTGGTGTAGGCAGTTTTAACTGTGTTAAGGTGTATAACCTGGACTTTCTCCTTGGAGCATATTCTGTGGTCTCTGAGTACCTGGCTGCAGATGAACAGTTTTCCTGCTGTTTAGGATGGTTATTAGATTTATGAAGGTAGGTATGGTGATCCATGGGGGGTTTCTTGGATATGGCTGTCTGTAGGGTTCTATTGCTGAAACTGATTGTTATGTTCAGAAAGTTGTGGGTGTGTTCTAGAGAGCTTTCAATGGACAGGCGGTGCTTGCTGAAGTTGTGGTGGAGATCTATGAGTGAGTTTAAGCTGTCTGTCCAGAGGATGAAAATATCATCAACATCTCTCAGGTATTTGTCCAGAAATTCTTCTTCAAGTTGACCCATGATGAGTCTGGCATATTGTGGAACCATCCTAGTACTCATAGCTGATCCCGGGGTTTTGACAAAATGTTTGTTGCTGAATGTAAAACTGTTATGGGCAAGGATGAAATGGATGAATCTGGTGACGTGTTTGGGGTGAATATCTGAGGGTTGTCCATTGTTTGGAAAGTATTTGAGGCAGGCAGCTATGCGTCATTGTGAGGGATGACGGTGTATAAGAAATTACATCCACAGTGGTGAGGATGATGTTCTGAGGAAGGTTGTTAATATTGCAGAGTTTATGGAGAAAAATCAGTTGTGTCCTGGAGAAAGCTGGCCCTTTGTGTGGTTTGAGGATAGTTTCCAAGAGTCTTAATATACTTTCAGAAAGAGTGCTGTGGTCCTATATGATGGGTCTGCCTGGGATCCCTTGTTTGTGTATCTTGGGAAGCATGTAGAAGGGCACTGGGGAGGTTTCATGGGGGAGGAGTTTCTCTGAGTTGTTTGAGGAAGGATTAGATATCATTCTTAAATTCCTGGATAAATTGTGGTTTGGGGTTATCTTTGAGTTCTTTATAGTAGGTGGTGTCAGAGTGCTGTCGGTTGGCCTCGTTAACTTAGTCATCACAGGTGAGGACTACAGTGGTGACTCTTACTACTGGTTTGATTTCAAGGACTATATGGCTCTTTTTGTCCAGATTGCAGAGATTTTTTAACAAGCCATTCTACCTTGAATGGTCTCTTACAATATTTGCTAACTAAACAATCTGTTCCATCTTTCATTTTGCTGTAATGCTGTGAGTACTTTTCCCAGACCTGAAGAAGAGCTGTGTGTGGCTCAAAAGCATGTCTCTCTCACCAACAGAAGTTGGTACAATAAAACATTACCTCACTCACCTTGTCACTCTGAGTTACACTTTTGTAAGCTCCAAGACCTACTATTCTGTCATCTCACTCACGTACACAAACCTTATCTCCCAGGCATAATTCATACAGCTCAATCTATCATGATGTCGTCTAAATTTGTGTTATTTACAGATATTCGCAAAACTCTGCACAATAAAACACAGAAAATAAGTTTAATGATATTACATCAGATACAAGCTTAATACAAAATTTATAAACTAAAAATGTATGAAGGGGAATGTGTTTTGATTAAACTCTGGTACCTACTAAGGCTATGTCTACACTACAGACCTTACAGTGGCACAGCTGTACTGCTGCAGCTGCACCACTGTAAGGTCTCCTGTTTAACCACTCTTTGCCAACAGGAGAGAGCGCTCCAACTGGCATAATTAAACCACTCCAACAAGTGGCAGTAGCTATGTCAACAGGAGACTATCTCTTGCCGACATAGCGCTGTCCACACCAGCACTTCTATCAGTGAAACTTATATTGGTTGGGGGTGGGGGGCAGTTCACAACCCAACTGACAAAAGTTTTATGGACAAAAGTGCTAGTGTAGACATACAATTCTCCACAGCATTTAACACTTACACAGCTTACATGCCACAAAAGATCAAATATATTTTTGCTCTCTGCCAAGCCTGACTGAAAATATTATAAATATTTTGTTCCTGACAAGAAAGGTGGGGGAATTTGGATGATCTTTATTATTCTAATTCACACAGGACATGTTTAAAAGAGGTTATATGCTAGATTATTTCAGTTCACATGCAACCTCCTTCAGCTACCTGTATAAAGTATTATCACTATCATATTTTATCTTTTCATGTATGACAGCAATAGATCAAGTCAACTAATAACTCAAGTATGCTCAAGTTACATGAATTAAAATTCTAAACATTTTTTTAAGACTTATGCTACATTTCCATTTTGACACATTTGCTTCATTTATATACCTTTATGCTTACAATACAAAGAGTATTTGCTGATTGTCTTTTAAACCATCTACAGTACCATAACCATGTTAACAAGCAAGACATCCAGATCTGATATTCAGCTAGGATTGAGTCAGGTTGTTCATCAGCTACGTAGCAGGTGTGTATATCAGGAAATAAAATGTATTAATAGTTGTTACTGAGGTGGAATAACACCCTTGTGTAGCTGTGTCAGCAGAGGGGCCAGCATTGAATGGGCATGGAAACGGAGCTAGCTTCTAACTCCTACTCTGCATACAACAACTAGAGGTACTTAGTGGTAGTTCTGGCAAAAGGCACTTGAGGCACATTACCAGAGAGCATCAGGAAGTTTCCATTGCACATACTGTACCTATTTAAAGGACACAGGGTGGTCAGTCCAAACTTTTCACAGGAACTAAATTCACATACAAGTTGCCACAACATGCCCCTTCCTGGACAAACATCTTGTTCAAAACTGGTGTCTGAGTTACTAGTACAGCCCTTTTACCCCAATAATCTTCCTCTCAGGACACTTGCCTGTGAACATTGGGAAATGCTGAATGTTTTTTATATTTCTATTTTAAGAGCCCTTCAGATCTCTTCAAAACCCCACTAATGTATTCCAACTCCAAAAATCTATTGGTTTTTTTTAAATCCACTAAAAATTTACAGTGGTTAAATACAAAAAAACCAATCGTATCTGTCGTATCTGGTAATACCTCCATTTCTTGTTCTCACAAGGAAAACCTGATCTTATAAAAGTCGAGCAATACTTCCTGATTGCAGACCAGCTCTCCCACCTGCTCTGTGATCCTGCTCCCTCTCCTCAGAAGCCAACTGAGGATCATTCAAATTAATAATGAAAAAAAAAGTTCTGAATGGACAGTTCAGGTGGAGCTTCCACATAGAAGTCCAAGCCTCTGTGTTTCTGTGCACTCATCAATATAGAGTAGGTGCTCATTGGTCTTTGTTCGGCAACATACCCCCATCACTCAATTTTACTTAACACTTATAACATATCATGACTCCAAGTTAGCATAGTCCCTTCTCCACACTAGTCACACCTACTGGGATTCTTAGAGTGAGTTATTTCAAGCAGTTATCCTCTTAACAAGTATAAAAATATCTTTAAAGAACTTAAGCACAGATGGAGAACCAGGTGGTAGCTACAAGGACTACAGCTTCCCAATATCTAGTAATTCTTTCTACTCCCTGAAAATGAATCACCTTAGAAATAGCCAATGCAACACAGAAGAAAGTCATGTGCCAACACAAAGCATTACCAAAACAGCGGGAACAAAGATTTTCATTTGCAAGGATTCTATAGGATTGGGCTGTGGCCAAGAGTACCATGGGAGAAAAGTTTCAGAGGAAGGAAGCAAGCATAAACAGGAAGAAACTGTCAAATGTAATTCTATATAGAAAATACAGTATGTTTCTTTTGGTAACATAATTAAAGAAAGAAGATTTACTTTGGCATTAGATACCACTTCTTATATATAAAATCATGTTCTCTCTCCAAGCCATTTTTACCTTGTGAATTCTGTGAATTAATACAGATGCAAAAAACCTCAATGTTACTCTCAGCTCATCTACGAAGGACTCATCATCAGTTACATCCCTGCAAAGTTTTAAAACAAATCATGATGAGTAAACTAAGAAAAATATTTAGTTTGAGCTTTAACCCATCCATGTCACATTTGACATTTATAAAAGAAAGAATAAAAACATTAAAAGGTGGCACTTGAAAGCATAAGAATTATCTCCAACCTAAATGAAAGCACAAAAACTGGGCATGGCCAGCTGGTGACTGGTCCTCTATTCAAGCATAAAAACATGTGGACACCCAAATACAGTAGATATATTTGCACTTCTAATTAGCTGTGACTTGAGAGGCATGGTCAGAGCATAAGACTAACAGCCAGGAATTATGTTCTAATTCCTGTCCTAATATTGACTAACTGCATGACTGAGCAAATAACCTCTAATTCACTTTCCCCGGGTGTTTAAAAAGATAGTTACCCCGTTAGGTGGGACGAAGTGAGCCTAAATTAATGTTTGCAAAGCTTTACAAAAGAAAATGCAGTAAGTCTTCAATATTATCAGTAGAGCTCATTGAAATTTTGCATATCTATACAATTAGAAAGTCTGAAATTTCAAAATCTTTTGTTTTGACAAAATGATCAAAATGTTTCTACTTTTATATATTATAGTATAGTTTTGATAATTTCCTGCAAAACATTAGATGAAATTGGTACATTTCGAGAAAACATTTTGATTGTGTGGAATCAGCATTTTCTAACAAAAAGTTTTCCAATCAGAAAGTTTTTGACTAGCTCTAATTAGAATACAATATGCATGTTACCTACAATACAGCATTTTTTTTAAATTTTCATTTGTTAAAAATTGACCAAAAGTAGATATTATTGCCCTCCCAAGTAGGCTCTAATATACAAAATATGTATGATGGTAAAAGGTGGCATCAGCTGGTGGGGTCAGGGAAAAAAATCCTGTTATGCCCAGTTCCAATTTTTCCTGCCTAAAAGGGCCTACCTGGTGTCAGGGAAGTCTGTGCTCCTTTCCCTGACAGGAAGATGTCATCCCAGCATCCTCTCCCACCCTAAACTCTTGTCCAGCTGCTCTAGTCTGGGAAAGAAAGAGATCCCAAACCTGTCCCATCATTGAAAGCTGCCCCTTCCTACAAAGCTGTATCTGCTGAGGGCCTCATTTTCCTGGTTGGGAGAAATGGATTTCCCCAAAGACGCAAACAGAGAGAAGGGATGGAAGAGTGGAACAGGAAGAGAAAAAAATCCTAGAACATTAGACAAATTCTGCACTAATGACAGTCAAACATACTAAGATGATTTGACCTTAAGTAAAAATAATTCTCCAATTTTGTATATTGCCCCAAGACTTTAGGCAATAAGCCATAACTTCAGAAAATGTCCTCCACCTCGAAGTGCTAGTTCACTGCTTTTTATTATCACTATGCTAAGGTGTTCAGAGGACCCAGTTATGACCAGGACCCACTGTATTAAGCACAACACATAAGAACTTTTTTTGAAACTTGTGATTCTTAAATGTAAATATCTTGAATCTAAGTTCTCTACGTCAGTCTGATGTGACGTAAATGATAGATTTTCCACCAATTTTAAATTATAAAATATTAAAAACAGCCACCTATATGGCCTCAAATTTTATTTAAAAAGAGCTCCACAAAATGTCCTCTGGATTTCATATACTTTAAAGTTTACTCAGCTAATAAGCACCCAAAGGTTATCAATTTTGAGGATGTACAACACAGCGCTCGGGCTCCCTCTGCTGTCCTGCAGATAAGTGTATAGCTTTGTTTAGTATATTCAAATAGATACTGACACATCCAAAGCAAAGGCATAACTAAACAGAGACATGTAGACGTCTGTCATATTTAAAAATAAACTGGATAAAGAGAATGCCTCTAAAAAAAATTCTGAACTTCTAGTGGATAAGACAGACAACCTAAAATAAAAGATGAGAGTAGTTGACTGATTCTTTTAACGAATATCACCTTTAAGAAAGGGTGAGTCAAATTCAGAGTTGAATTAGGTGAAAGCCAGTGTCTTATTTGTTTTAGAAATTAAAATGACCTTATATCATGGCATGAATATACACCAAGAATTGAAATACACCTCTACCCCAATATAACACTGTCCTTGGGAGCCAAAAAAAAAAAATCTTACTGTGTTATAGGTAAAACCATGTTTTATTGAAGTTGCTTTGATCCACCGGAGCACACAGCCCCACCTCATCGGAGCGCTGCTTTACCGCGTTATATCCGAATTAGTGTTACATTGGGTCACGTTATATTGGGGTAGAGGTGTATTTAAGTTATTTTCCTTCAAAGTGCTTTGAGTAATATGCCTTTAAGTTAAAAAAAAACAAAAACACAAGAAACCCATACAGGCCCCAGTCTTGCAAAGACTTATTCACATTAACTTTAAGCATGTGAATAGTCTCATCTGAGTTCAACAGAACTATTAAGGCTAAAAATTAAGCATGTGTAGAATCTTTGCAGGGTCAAAGCCTTAGCTCATGTCTTGAATGTATTTTCCTTATTTTATCCTTTAAAAAAAAACCAGTTTATTTTTATATTAAGACACTACATGAAATACAGGGTCAGAGGAATAGTTATAGTTTAGAGCAGGGGTGGCCAACCTGAGCCTGAGAAGGAGCCAGAATTTACCAATGTACATTGCCAAAGAGCCACAGTAATATGTCAGCAGCCCCACATCAGCTCCCATCACCTCCTGCCCACTGACAGCCCCACTGATCAGCGCCTCCCCCTCCTTCTCAATCAGCTGTTCCGTGGCATGCAGGAGGCTGGGGGGAAACAAGGGGACGGCAGGCTCAGGGGAGGGGCTGGGAAGGGTGGAGTGGGGGCAGGGCCTGTGGCAGAGCCAGGGATTGAGCAGTGAGCACACATACCCCGGCACATTGGGAAGTTGGCGCTTGTATTCCAGCCCCAGAGTCGGTACCTATACAAGGAGCAGCATATTAACTTCTGGAGAGCCGCATACGGCTCCGGAGCCACTGGTTGGCCACCCCGGTTTAGAATGAAAATCCTCTTTTATGAGAAATGAAAGTTCTTACAGTTTTTGAACCTCTTATCATGGTTGCAGCAAAAATGTGTCTTTTTCCAGGAAAGCCTCACTAAGATACAAAGGGTTTTTATAGTTTCAATACAAATTTCACAAAAATCTTTGTAATATTTTAAATTTAGAACAAATTGATCCACTCTACTTAACTAATAAGATATAAAACAAAGTAAGGTGATAACACTGTTAAACTGAGAAAGTAAAAAAATTTTGTATTTTATTATTTTTAACAAAAACTAAATATGTATTTTGCAAAAGACTGTTTCCACTAAACTGTTTTGAATGAGGGGTCATTATTAGAAGAAAAAGTAACTTTTGTAGAAAACTCATACCTGTACCATGGATAAACAAAATTTTCCAGCACCAGTTCAAGCACCTGTGTAGAACAAAGACAATCACATTATAAAATAAGAGATCTATTTATTCTGCATACTTGTTCGAAGAGCTGAAATAAAAAAAATACACAAACATCTTTTCTAATCTCACTAAATGTATACATTATAACTCTAAAACAACAAGAGATTAAAGGTGCAGAAACAAAATTCATTGGCTAGAAAAGAATATGTTAAAAAAAAGGGAAGGGGGAAGACATCTGGAGGAAAGAAGAGGAGGAACGTATTTCTAAGCAAACACTGTAAAGCTGAAAGCCATACAGTCAAATGCTCTACGTAGGACAAGCTTTCTGTGGGCCTTTAAAGAAGGGACCAAGGCTGCCAAGAAGAGGAACTATGAGAGTATAGGTCTAAGAATGAAGCATTCAATAGCAAGCAAGAGTAGTGACCTGGGGATCGACTGAAAGAAAGCGAGACCTTGGAAAGTTAATGTGCAATCAATAGGAGCAGAGAATTAGAAAGCAGTAATCGGATGGCCAAGATGATATTTGCCTCTGAGAAGAGCAACTGATCCCAGGTCTTGCCCACATGCTCAGGGTTTAGCTGATCGCCATATTTGGGGTCGGGAAGGAATTTTCCTCCAGGGCGGATTGGCAGGGGCCCTGGAGGTTTTTCGCCTTCCCCTGCAGCGTGGGGCACGGGTCGCTTGCTGGTGGTTTCTCTGCAGCTTGAGGTCTTCAAACCAGTTTTGAAGATTTCAATAACTCGATCCTGGGATAGGGGTTGTTATAAAATTGGATGGGTGGGGTTCTGTGGCCTGCCTTGTGCAGGAGGTCAGACTAGATGATCAGATTGGTCCCTTCTGACCTATGAGTCTATGAGTCTATGATAGAGAACATACCCAGCCATGCCGCTGCTGCATTCTGGATTGCCTCAGGGGCCCAGTCTGACCATGTTACATAATATGATGCCTTACAAAGTGTTTGTCAATCAAACTGATGGAGGGATGAATTGGACTGACAGGTGAAAGAACCATCCCTCCCCTCCTGCCCAAGTAAAACAAAACATTATCCCTTAGGTTTCTTCTTTAACAACATGGAACCAAGAATTTAAAAAAACAAAAAACTAATGATAAATTTGTAACGACAGGAGTTCTGAACCAGGAACAGCATTTTCTTTTGTGATGCTGGCTACAGACATCTCTGATCAGCTCTTTCACAATGACACATTGGCATGGTTTATGCCACAAAGTCTCACAAGTGCATTGATCAAGTGCTAAGTAAACCTACACTGTAAATATATTATTGGTAGATAATTCAATTACTCAAGTAAGTAATTTTTCAGTCAGATTCATTTTATGCAACTTGTAACATTTAAAACCATATTACATATCACATCTTGAACTCAGTCCAAGATGAATGGGACAGCGGATTTCATGCAATTTACATGAATTGCAGCATCATTCTATAACCCAGAGTTTACAGGAGAAACATGGAAAGTCATGCCCCCCACCACCAAGTCTTCTCCATTCTGTCTTCTTTCACACTTAACTGGAGTAGTGAGGGCTGTAATACAGTTTCATGATTCTCTAAGGCACGTGGATGAAGTACTGCCGTACAAACAGCAACTCTGAATATCAAACACCACCATCTTTCAGGATATTCTCACTGCATTTATTTTCAAAAAGATGTACTTCTTAAAAAAGGTTCTACATCTGTTAATCTCTTGATGGAATTGAACTACAAGTACTAATATGTTTGCTAATCAGAGCTCTTCAACTCATTCTGCTCTCAAGGTTCTCATTGTGCATTGTCAGGATGCTGTAAAAAAGTCAGCTATTGCATAAGGAAGTGTAATATATTGGTTTTTTTTAAATATGCACTCACATTTAGGAAGGAAATAATCTAGGCGATAGGTAATAAATAACTTCTTTGGGTAATCATGGTACATCTTAATTATTGGTACTATTTATTATTTCAAAGAACCCAAAAACATGCTGGCTCCTTCCCATAAACGTTTTAGAGAACTTAATCTAAATTTAGGTCACAATAGAGTGCACAACAGTACACTGGAAAGAACATTGGATAACAAAGGACGATATTTTATTTTTTAGTATTGGTGGAATTGTAATGACAGTCCTGGACCTACCTTGGAGCATCAGTTTCAGTATGCACTCATTTTCATAGATAAGACCCCAAGACACTACTGTGATAATCTAGTCTGACTTCCCGTTCCTATACAACACAGGCCATATGATTTCCCTGAATTAATTTCTGTTTGAAGTAGAGCATATCTCGATTTTATAAATGCCAGTGATGGAGAATCCACCACAATCCTTGGTAAATTGTTTCAGTAGTTAATTAAACTCATTTAAAAATCTGTACCCTATTTCAAGTCAATTTCTCTAGCTTCAACTTCCAGCCACTAGCTCTTATTATACCTCTGTCTGTTAGATTGAAGATCCTTTTGTAATAAAATTTCTGTTCTCCATTTAGGTACTTATAGTCTGTGATCAAGTCACACCTTCACCCTGTGACACTCTGTACCTCGGGGGAACACCCTGCACCCCCATGTTCATCCTTATAATATTATTGTGTGGTATCCAATGCAAAGTTTGTCATGTTGGGTGTCTTCGGAAGGCTCATGATACACTGAGCATTGTCGTTATAGTAATGTTATAGGTTGTAATTTCATGAATATAGTTACGAGGCTGAAAATGTGTCCTCGTGGCTTAAAACAAGCCCAGGCAAAACTCTCCAGGAGCAGAGGGGCATCATCAGGGCATGTATGGAACAAACCCAGCCCAACCTCACAGGAAAAAAGGACACTGGCCTAGATGACAACAAAGGATCTATTGGACTATAAAGCGAGTCACTCCCCTTCCCTTGGTCAATTTGGCACTATGATGAGATAATCCTCATCTGACTCTAAAAGGGAAGGGGACAAAGCTAAGAAGGAAGAAAGAACATGATAAAAGGGAGAGATGTTTGTCATGCTCTCTCTCTTCCACCTCCATCTACAGACACCCCGACCAAGCGATGGAGTGCTGATCAAAAGGGGGAGAACCTGGCTGAAGGGCAACCAGCCAGCCTGTGGTGAGAAACATCTAAGTTTGTAAGGGCAATGAAAGTGTTAAGATCAGCTTAGAATGCATTTTGCTTTTATTTCACTTGACCAAATCTGACTTCCTGTGCTTTGACTTATAATCACTTAAATTTATTAACTACAAAAGAGAGATTTTGTTTGTTTATTCTATCTGAAGCCATGTGCTTGGTTTGAAGTGTGTTCAAGACTCCCCTTGGGATAACAAGTCTGGTACATATTAATTTTTTTGTTAAACTGACGAACTCATATAAGCTTGCAGTGGGCAGTAGGCATAACTGGACAATGCTAGCCGGAGGGTCCTAGCGTTGTGTCTGGGATCAGAGATATTGGCGAGTGTCACTCGGTTGCACAATCCAAGGAGCAACTGGCCAAAAGTGCTCATTCACATAGCTGCGAGCAGTTTACATGCTAGAGGTTGTGTGTGAACAGCCCGGAAGTGGGGTTCTCACTGCAGAGCAGGGTAAGGATGCCTCCCCGAGTCGAGGATTGGGATGACCTAGCAGATCACTGGTCCAGATAACACCAGGGGAACATCACACACACTCTATCTGACAAGATAAGCTGATTGAGCTCCCTGAGGGTCTCATTATGCTTTCCAGTCTATTAATCATTCTCATGGTTTTTCTCTGAACTCTCCAATTTTTCAACATCCTTTTTGAATTTTGGACACCAAAATGGACCACAATATTCCAGAAGGAGTTGCACCTGTGCAAAATTCAGCAGTAGTATAATCTCTCTATTTCTCCTTGATTTCATATTTTTTACACCTACAAGAATTGTGATGGACTCACTTCTGATGTCCAAAAGTAATGACGAGTCTTAAGGAGGGATCTGAATGACAAAACGTTAGTTGTTTTGGATTTCAATGCACTGAAATCATGTCAAATAATTAACAATAATTGATGGTTAAATAACAGTTACCTCTGAGAGAGAGGCATCAACCTTGGAAGACACCTGTAGATCCAACCATGGCTGGTAGTTTTCCAGAAGCAATGCAGGTCTGTAAGAAACCAAGAAAGATTATACAACATTTAACAGAAGGTTCTCTCACCCCAAAGTACAAAATGTAACAACTGTTATAAGACATGCCAAATATTTAACTTACCTATGCCTTTTGCATTTGACATTACCACATACAGCACAGCTGTGACCTTGGGGAAATAGCTCCTGCAGTTCTAATCGCTAAAAAAGAGAAAGTATTTAACAAGTCTCAGTTTTTCAAAGTCCTCTCTCTCAATGCACTTATGCATTAGCCAATTTGTTTTTACTGTATGTGATTAAAGTAAAATTAAATTGCACAAAATATCACAGATTGCTCGATTTTTACTTCTTTCTTTTTGGGTGTGTGTGTGGGGTGAATACAAAGATAATTAAGTTAGTAAAGTACCAAATGGAAGCAATTGAATTTAAGAAAATAACTTACAGATTAAAATTAACCTATCAACACAAAACATTTTAAATTCATTAGAAAGGAGATTTAGAATTGATGTTTCATTCTTTGAAACTTTCAAATTCATGTAAAGGAGGCTGAGTATGGCCAGTAAGATATATTCTGAATTCATTTTGTCAAAGGAAATGCATCTCTTTTACAAGCATCACGTTATCATGCAGGTTTAGGATTAAAAAAAAATGCAACTACTACAGACACTCTAAAAACATTATACAGGCAGCAGTTGAACTGCCAACACTGATGATTGCATATTTCAAGCCCTTAAGTAATAAGGCCCTAATCCTGCAAACACACTTACTTAATTTAACACATGTAAATAGTTCCATTGGGTTCAACCCAAATATTTGCAAGATTAGGGCCTTCATTTGTACATGAAGACTGTACACTAAAGGAAGTTACAAGTTAATATCAACTGCATTCATCACAGTTACATTAACAGCATAAAATTTTCTAAAATTACTGTTTGTACATATTGCTACAAAATAAATGGAGAAAAATTAAACAAACACTACAAAGAAAAAATTAAATTTACCTTGGGTTTATATTTTATTGTAAAAAGAATATTTGGCAAGAGAGAATCTGGTCCTAATGAGCAGTAGAATGTGACAACGCCAGCAACAAATGACCAGAAGATCATTAAAATGTGAAGATACCTTGTAAACAAACAGAAAAAAAAAACCTGTATAACGAGGTAGACAATACCATATGGTATGTTTACAGCAGAATTTTTCAGAATGACATATAAACATAAGTATTTCTTTTAGTGACTACTCTACCAAAAATTACACATAACTATCTCAGGAGTTCTCAGACTGGGAGTCACAACAGGTCAGGAGGTCAAGAAGTGGTTACATGGGGGTCGTGAGCTGTCAGCCCGTAGGTGGCAGGGCTGCAGCTGTCAGCCCCAGGTGGGGTCGCAGACAGCCACTGGGAGAGGGGGGATGTTGCACTTGGAGGCTTGCTGTGTGAAAGAGGTCACCAATACAAAAAGCTTGAGGACCACTGCTTTGTGTGTTCATGAATAGCATTTTATCTCAATGACTGGGGCTGTTAGTTACGTAAATCTAAGGTGAACTCATTCACAGACAGGAATAATAAAACAGCAATGCTAATACAGTACATTATTTCAAAGCATATTACAAATATAACTAATCCCCACAACACCTCTGAAGTGGGTACTGGCCTGCAGATCTATGTTCAGACTAGATAACACTTAATCTCTTCTTGTTCTGATATTGACTGACAAGCCAATAAGATAATATATTTTACATTTACTTAATAGTAGCTTTTAAGCATTCAAATATGAATTTTTTAACCCTCCTATGACAGATGGCGAGTCTAAATACTAATTTTTTATAGGGACAGCACTCTCTGCCTTAGATGCTCTATGGGAATTGTTTATATTTTTTCCAAACAAGTAGTGAGTATAGTAATGGATGCTGAAATAAGTTTTTAGTCAGTATCATAATGACTTCTTGTAGAGCTGTGCTGGATGTAGCTGACAAATTTTTTTTTGTCCAGGAACTTTTTGTTAAATGTTAAAAAACCTAAACTAGCACTCTCCTCTAAGGGCACATCTTCACTAGCAATATTAAAGTGCGGCTACGGCAGTGCTTTAATGTGGCTGTGTAGTCACGGTACCAGCACTGGTGTACTGTCTACACTGCCACTTTACAGCGCTGAAATTTGCAGCGCTCGGGAGGAGGGGGGGTATTTTTTCTGAGTGAGAAAGTTGCAGTGCAGTAAAATAGCAGTGTAGATAAAACTAGACTTACTGGGAGACTTGGTCCTTATCAGGAAATCTCACGCTGAAAATGCCTCAGGGCAAAAAGTAAGCATGTGTGCCCTGCAGGGCTTTGGAGCGGACCCCAGAGCTGGAGCGCAGAGCAGCTCTGGAGCAGTGGAGCTGCAGGTTTTTGCCTGGAGCGGAGCCGGAGCACAGCTCCAAAGCCCTGCCCTGTATAGCACAGAATCAGCACCAGGACTTTATTAAGTCTGTACTCGTTACTTTATAAATAACTCTTCCTCATACCATATACAATTTATGTGTAATAATTTGGGGATGGGTATGTTGCTATTCTGGATTGTAATGCACACACTCTGGAGACTGAGATAAGAACGGAGACCGACCAAAAAGCGGAGTGAGACTATGCAATCACTCGCTGGGAGCACTATAACACCACACTGATATTGACACACACCCCCCCAAAGTTATTTATTCACAGGATAGGTCAAGAAGAAGGATGTTCCCTCTCCTGGCTGAGGAGAGTATAAATGGGGATGTGAAGCAAGCCTGGGGTCATGGAAGGGTAAAGGCAGAGGGTGTCGCTTTCTGGCTCCCTCTTCCCCACACAGTCTGGCCCCTGCCTACAAACGTTGCCTTGAATTGCTAGCCGCTAACACGTTGTCTCTAGGAGGGAAGAGGACGCTGTTTGCCACCTCTCCTCTAAAACTGGAAACCATCTGAACTAAGCCCTCATGTTCCCCGCTTCCCAACGTGCCCGGGCTGTGTCCGGGCAGCTGCGCCTGACCGCGGGTACCGGGGTAGGGCTGAGCAGTCACGGCCTCTCCCCGCCCCCGCCACAGCAGCCGGGCTGACAGCGCCACGCAGCTACCTCGGTGGGGCGCCTGTCGCTCTTCCCGGGCAAGCTCCCGCCAGCGCAGCCAGTTCCCCTCCCGCTCTCCCCAGCCGGGCATGGAGAGCTGCCCCCAGCGCCGCTCGTGGCCCAGCTGCAGGCAAACAGCCCCCACGGGCCCCGGCCAACAAGCAGGGGAGCGTCGGCCCTGCGGGACCCGGCCTCCCCCCGACACCCTTCCGCGTCATCCCCAGCAACGGCCGCTCGGAGGTCGCCGCCGCCGGCTGTTGGGAAGGGGGCGGGCAGCAGCAGGGAACCAGCGGGACGGACGCGGGCCCAGGCGGTGGCTGTTACCGGTTCAGCAGGAGGGTGGCCGCGCTGAGTCCCAGCAGGATACAGCAGAACAGCGGGTACTGGCGGCAGGTCTCCCGCAGCGCCTCCAGCCCCCGCGCGCGCTGCCTCAGCCTCTCGCCCGCCGCGCGCGCCCACCCCCACCCCATCGCCGCCAGCGGGGGAGGGGCGCGGCGCACCCAGCGCGGGGACCCTCGAACCCACGGAGTGGGAAGGGGAGCAGGGAGTCGCAGCGCCGCTTCCGCTCTTTGTCACGTGATTCCACCACCACGTGATTGCACTATCGTGCGCCGGCGCCATGGTGATGGGGGCGGGGCATTTGGACCCGGCCGCGCTGGAGGCGGATGGCAAAGCTCCGATAATAAGCGTCGAGCCGAGTAGCCCCGGCGTACCCCGAGGGGTGGATGGGTCTTGCCACCCCGGGGCCGCGTTGGCTGCGCGCCGCCGCCGCCGCCGCGAACACCTCGGCCCCACCGCGGCAGCCGGGGCGAGGCCTGGGCTGCCCTCAAGATGGCTGCGTGGGCGGGAGGTGCGGGCGCAGTCCGGCGCCGGGGAGCTGGTTAGCGCGGGAGAAGCGGCCTGCTCCCCTAGCCAGCCGAGCTCGGGCCGGGCCGGCCCTGTAGCGAGAAGCGTGGCGATCGTAGCGACGCCTGGGCAACGGGCCCGGCCCAGGGGGCAAATTCTGCGCTATGGCGCGAAGTAGCGGGAGTGAGGCCGTCGCGGTGGCGGATACTGTTGTGGCGTGTGCGGGGGTCCGGGAGGTGGCCCGGTGGAAACGGGGCTGGGGGACCCGCTTCCCTTTCTTAATCATCCCCCAGTCAGCAGCCTCGGACCTCGCGCGGCCAGCCCTGCGAGCCGGTACCGGATGTCGGCCTGTTGCTGGCTCCATGGACTCAGCCGCAGTTACTGTTTCCTGTGATTCTTTCCCCCTTCTTTGCATTTTGTTCCCGTTAGGAGCCATCTTGATTCTTGGCTTGAGAAATCCCCGTGGGGGGAGATTGGGGAGTCCCGTTAGTGCACACGTGGCTGCTTTGTCCTCTAGCTTCACTGGGGGTTGAATGGTTTTATTTTTCAAATTTGACATTTTCTTGAACCAGCTATTGAGGAAAAAAAGGCAGCAGTTTAGAACAGTTTTAAACTGTCTGATTTGGGGCAAGAACTACTCCCGTTGTACCTTATGCATGAAAAGATCCTTCCCAGGAAGTGGCCAGTGACCAACCTAGGTGACATTTCAAGCCCTACTGTGTAACATGCTGTCCCAAGCCCTGGAAATAGAAGATCCCTGATGGCAGAATGCTTACATAGAGTTATGATTACTCACGTTCTAATGCAGCAGGGATCTCTAGCCTGTGGCATTTGGAAACTGTATCTGCTATAATTTATTAAAGTGGTGTGTGCATATGGTGACTGAACTGAAGAAGCTGATTAATCAGGGGAGTAGTGAAATATTACAAATAGTGTATTCCAGCTTCTCAAACCCTTATTTGCAGAATAAGTACTGGGGGAACGGGGGCAAGGGTCGCTTGAAAAATATTTTGTAGGATGGAAATTAGCTGGTGAATGCATAGTTTGTGCTGTTGTCTCTAAGGCAAAATAACAGTCTGAAAAATAATTTTTAGGTCATAGTGGCTAAATTTTAAGGTCAATTTTAAGGTCAAGCTCACATTAATAACTACTGTTAGCTGCAAAGTAAGTCATAGACTTTCTAATATTAATTGAATGCACATCTGTACTTACTAAGTTACCATGAAATTGAGAGAGATGATGGTACAAATAATTGTTTAGGTGAAGATAAATCAAAGGTAAACTTCAACCAGAAAGTTATGGGGAAACAAACCAAAAAAGAGGTGAACTCCTAAACAAGTCTTCATCAAGGATGTACACAGGAACAGTTGGATTGTCTTGCAAAAGATCTGCTTCAGGAGGACTGGCTTCTTCTGCTCACTCCTTGACTGGCTAAGAAGCAGGTGCTATTTTTAATATTCCTATTGCCTTAGGGGCACACTTGGGTAAGAGACCAATAAGTGCACTGAGAACCCTCACATGCAATATAAGAGCCATGTTTTTAAATCTAGTGATAAAGTCAAGTCATTCATGAAAAATCCTGCTTATATCAACATGTAGG
Source organism: Gopherus evgoodei (assembly GCF_007399415.2). Lineage (NCBI taxonomy): Eukaryota > Metazoa > Chordata > Testudines > Testudinidae > Gopherus > Gopherus evgoodei. Next base: position 76,275,961 of record NC_044324.1, read on the forward strand.
TGACTGAAGATGAAGACGGCTTTAAATATTTCTCCAGCATGTCCATCTGCCATAAAATTCAAAGCTTTTATTGATCTCAACAGCAGGTGAAGTGTCACAATTTGGTATGTTGATCTTTTTCAGGTTTGGCAAAAATCCGAGTATGGGATTGAATTGCTGTAGGAGCTGCTGCTAAAAGATTACATGTCGCTATCCATGTTAGTAACGAGTGTGTTTTATTAAGAAAAACTATATGTCTAACTAGATATATGCAAAACAAATGGTATGTGATCTGCTACCCAGGGTCCCAGGAGAAGCATTTATTTCCCAGTGTCTTCCTACACCTTCCCTAATCCTACTGCTCTTGCACAGAGGAAAGGGGTTTTTTGTGCTCTTAGTTTTATTATAATGTGTTAAATTACTTAGCCCCTTACATTGGGCTTTTTAGCCATAGCTGTCAAAGTGCTTTATGAAGATAAGAAGTATCATCCTCATATTACAAAAGGGAATATTGAGGGACAGAAGGAAGTCACATGCCCAAAATCACATAGCAAACCAATATCAGAGGTAGGAACAGAAGTCAGTTCTTAACTTTACTTCAGTGTCTTAGTCATGGGTCTATGCTGCTTCCTTAATTAAAATGCATTAAGAATTGTGTTTGTGTACCTATAAATTTCTGGGATTACAAATAACTTGTCATCTAAGAGGCAAAAGTTTGATTTCTTCAAGCTCACACAGAAGAGTCAGTCCTAGAATATTAAGTATGATTTAGAAACTTTCCTTAAAGTTTGCAAGTTCACTAATCCCACTTGTGAATAACTGAAATCTTTGTCAGCCACACAAAATCAAGTAAACAGATTGTGTATGTAACCTAGCTGGCGGTGAGGAGATGCTGAGTATTTATAGCCCATACGTCTCAGAAGTAGAGTATGTTTTTCTTACACATTTTTGTCCAATTACATATAGCGATCACGTGCACCTCAGCAAGCTGCTTCTCTTCCACTTCTTCCCATCCCTCATTGCTGCAGACAGCCATGCATGCCCCTCTAATCCTGCCCTCCGCAATAATTCAACAAAATAAGTAGTTCTGCTAGATTTCAGCCCTTACACTATCACACAAAGGGGTACACAGAATTTGCTTTCTACAAGAATTTAAGAGCAAATAAGATACTGACATCCCAAGACAACTGTATTTTAAAATGTTTCCTTAGAGTAATGTCCTAGAATGCAGGAGCACTACCTGTTTACCAGTAAACAAGGGGACAGCTTTAGTAAATCTTTTTACACAGGTGCTTAAGGAGCACCTATATGCTGGCAGCTTGGGAGACAGAGTGGGGAAATCAGGTCATAGGACTCCTTAAAGTCAGCCAGATGTGGAATTTTCTCTTTTTTTTTTTTTTCTTGTTAAATTTTTTAAGAACCCTTTGCTGTCCTTTCAGGTTGAAACTAGTAATCAAAATAATTTGTGGGATTTTTGGTTTTTGGTGGGTTCTTTTTTTTGGTGGGGAGTTAAAAAAAAAATTCACTTTAATTATTTGAGTTAACGATTAATGGGGAGAGCAATTATATGTATTAGTACATTTTTTGCGTTATAGTTTTGGCCTTCACAACATCCCCTGGCAACAAGTTACACAAGTTGACTGTGACACTTTGAGTCCAAGAGATGAGAAAAGTACCTTGTAAGAATTGTGGGCTCATTCCCACCCCGGAACAAAACATGGGGCATTTTGTGTTCTCTTGTGGCAAATAGATCCATGACGGGTAACACACTGGTGGAATATTAGTCTGATGGAACCCTCCAAAGATCATGCATGAATGATGAGAAAATCTGCTAAATTGTTGAGTTCCAGGAAATGAAGGTCTATTGGACTTATCCAGTGGACTTGATACCATTTCTAAAATGTGATTGCCTCTTCGCATACAAACAATGAACAAGCACCTCCTTACTTGTTTGCACAAACACTGTTGTCTCAATACCATGCCAATGTGCTGTCTGTGAGGACTAATATGGCAAAATTCTTTAAGGCTGAATGGAAAGTTTTGCATACTAGCCTGATTGTCCTGAGACCACATATAAATGTCTTATCTGTTCCTGAGACCATGTATCTGACATTGGTCCAGGTGAGCGCACATGCTGTACTGGAAGCATCTGTGATCAATGACTTTATACATGGAGAAGGTGAGGTCCCATTTGAAGGTATTTTGACAGTCTGTCCACAAGTTGAGTGCTAGATTAACTGAAACTACAACATGCATGAATATCTGATGTCTTGAAGGGCAATACCCCACAACCCTCAGCTATCCCTATAATAGTCTGGCTAGCAGCATCATATAAATGCAATCTGTCATGTGGCCTAAAAGTTTGAGGCAAGTTCTTAATGTAGTAGATGGAATTAGTTTGATGGTGTTATTGTCCGGATAGATTGAAATATCTCCTGAGAAAGGTATGCATTTGCTGGTTTGGAATCGTTAAAGCTCTTATGAATTCTGATTTGTGATGGATAATTTGCTATAGTTTCTCTTTGAATAGAAAGAATCAAGGGACATGGAGAATTCCTATTGGGGGAATGCCTTTGATTAGCCAGTGGTCTAGGTATGGGTACACATGAACACTCTATGTCCAGATGTGTTGCTAGCAGGGCTGCCAAGAGCGGGTTCAGGCCCTGGTGAAAAAAAATTTCGGGCCTTCCAGCAAAGGCGGACCGGCTAAACAGGGCCGACGAAGCTGGGCCCTGGACCCCCTTCCGGACTGCCGGCCCCAGTAATTTGTACCGGCTTCCTCCCTCTTTAGTCAGCCCTGGTTGCTAGCACTGGTAGGCACTTTGTGAAAACTCTTGGTGTTGTGGAGAGACCAAATGGAAGAGGAGGGACAAGAATTGAAGAGCATACTCTTGGGAGGTGACTTCTTGTGCCCATTTGTCATTAATACTTCCAGTCTAAGATGGAGAAAATAAAGAGAGGCAGCATCTGAAGGGTTTGCAAGGGGGGTGAGAGAGAGAGGGTCTGGTTATGTACTGGCTGAGTTGCGACTTCCTGTATGTCAAGCCTGGTGCCTGGATGATAAAGCAGGATGGCTAGTGCTGCAGATGATAGTACTCCCCTTTGGGATAACCTCAGCTTCTTCCTTAGGGTAATCAGCAGGTTGTTGTTAAGAATAGTGGGTGTTCTGACTGGTCTGTCTTGGATATTTGAAGGGTTTTTTCCTGGAGGCCCAGACTATAAATATCAGGGGATTGTCAAGCAGCTCTGGAATCCTTCAGTAATGCAAATCATCTTCAGAACAAGTGTTAAATAAGTCTGTGCCTTCAAAGAGCAAATCTTCAATGTTATTCTGTATCTCCTTTGGGATACTTGACATTTATAGCCACAACACGTTCCTTATTGTGACTACTGTGGCCACGGATCTAATTGCCATAACCAAAGCATCCATGGCTGTTTGCATGTTTTTACCACTAACTGACCTTCAGATATTATTGCCTTAAGTGGCTCACTAGCATCTTGAAGTTTGACATAAAGGGTTGCTTTGTCACAGTTTTTCATACTGATCAAATAGTGCTTGCTAATTTGCTAGTCACAACTAGAGTGAGTCAGTGGAATAAGCCTTTTCCCACAAAGATGTTGAGCTTTTTAGGGGCTGTTTGTGGGAGTAGACTTCACTGGGCAAGGTGGTTCGGATTTCTTGCGGACTGCTGAGACCACCAGGGATCTATGACTCACGTTGAGAGTAAAATTATTCAAATCTTTTCTGCAAAGCTTGAAATCTGCTTGCTTTGCAAGTGTGGGCTAAGGCAGCTGAGGTATGCCAGAGATTTATGGGGGTCCCAGTATGCTTTTAATAGGTATTGCTAACCTAGTAAGCAGTTCCTGAAAAGGTCTAAAATCATGTCAGCTGTTGTTGGAGCGGAGGAGAGTACTTCATCAGGCAGTGATGATGATAGATCTTTGAGTAGAGATTGGCCTATTCTGGTCTAGAGCTTTGGAACCTGCCTCTTCCTCATGTGGCTCTCTAACCATCTTAAGGTCTGGGGTGGTCTCAGAAAGGATTATTGAAATTACAGAATTGTGCAACCTTTGCTTGCACAATGAGTGAGAGGGAGATCTACTTCTAGACAGTTTTAAGGGTGGATGTGAGTAAACCCAGAATCACCATGGTACAAGATTGTAAAAGGTAGGGCTGGTTGGACTGTTTAGACAAGTGCCAGAGGTATGGAGGGTAAGCTGATGCTTAGAAATGAGTGGCCCTCATCTCTGTTTTTATGGTGGAATATTGGGGATGAGGAGAGGAATAGATGTGTTCTAAAGGTGATGGTGTCAGTACTCATTTACTCTTGGCACCCACTCCTAGTATTCTTGGTACAGAGATTGGTATGAGAGAAGTAGCAACTTCTGACAATATAGAGTTTGATGGAGTTTGGGGCTTCTGTTGTAAATGCCAGCTCAGGTGTCAATATTACCAGCTTTGGTACTGAGGTGGTAGCAGGATTTTGTTACTGACAGATACTAGGTTGGAATTCAATCCCTTGTCAGCTGCTTCATATAATGAAAGGGATTTATACTCCGTTTGCAACATGGGGATTCTGAAAGCAAATGGCTCTTAAGCCTTTCTGTATAAGCCTTATTTATCCAGTAACTAGCATCTCCATGGAGTTTTCCTTGCAGCTGGGGGCATGGGGAGAATGGAAAAAGGACCAAGGTGCTCTGTTTCCTCTACTTTGTCTTCCTCTAGCTGACCCTTCACCTCTATGCTGAAGTAGTATTGTGATTTGTGAGTGACCCAGAGATTGCACGGTCCAGACCTCACTCTTATATGACTATAGTAAGCCACCACTGCTTGTGTACAAGTGCTGCACTAGTGAGCTGCACGCAGATGGTACATACTCCTTTCTTTCCATGGTCTCTGCAGAGCTGGCACCAGCTCAGCAAGCAGGTGCTTGAGGTGGCCAAGGGGAAGGGGCAGCAAGTTGGGCTCCTTGGCAGCAGATCCCTCTTGGAGGGAAAGACCTGCCACTGAAGAAAAAAGCAGCAAGGGGGAGCTGCTGCTGATCAGTTTTTAGTTTTTTTTCTCCCGCCTCTTGGAGCAGCAAAAACCCTGGAGCTGGCCCAGCTATCTATATTGCTAAAAATTGGCCACAAATACCTACTTATAGGTTAGAAGAAGGCAGATGCCAAGTAAGTTGAAGGGGAGGAATGGTGGCAAGTTTCCTCTTCAGGGTGGATATCTTCTGCCTGCGTGACAGCCAAAGATCTGTAGGGTTGTATTCTGCTTGCAGGTAAGTGAAGTCAATGGCAAAACAATCTTATGTACGTGAGTGAAAGTAGGATGGGATATAGCCATCTAAAGTAATCAGCTTTACTTAAAACCCATTTCATGTAGTGGATACATTTGAGGAAATGTGGCTTATAGATCAAAGGGGCACTAACTAGCTAGTTGAGCATGAGGAAATAGAATTCTACAGAAAGAGTCAGGTACCTTCCCCAGGAGAAAATACAGGATATGCTGAAGGGCTCCTTAATTTAGCAGCAAAAGCCATAAGAATCAATGGATGGAAGCTAAAGCTACACCACCACAAATTGGAAATAAGGAGCTCATTTTTAAGTGAAGGTGATTAACTATTAGAACAAACTACATAGGGAAGTGGTGGATTCTCCAAATAAATACTGGATGCCTTTCTGGAAAGTCTACTTAAGCCAAATACAAGGCCGATTGTGGGCTGAGTAGTAGAAATAAATTGAGTTAATGAGCTGTGAACTATACACTCAGACTAGATCTAATAGTCCCTTCTCTTTAAATTCTACATAATATTTCAAATCAGGCTTTATTTCAAGTCACATGTAACACAAAACAATGAGTCTTCAAGCTTTACATAAGTACTATTACCTTCACACTGACAATCAGACCAAACCAATTTTCCAGACTAAAATCAGTAGGTGTGGTTAAAACATGGCTTTATACTGGAAACTGGTTTCAGCCTTTATTAGCCTCTAGAAAAGGTCTACATTAAATAAGTTAAACATTTAATATAAAATAGTCATACGGGATTAACCCTCAACATTGGTTTAGCTTGCATCAGTAATGATCAATTTAAGCTAAGCTAGGCAAGAGTTAAGCAGTGTGTCTTCGTTAGAGATTTGAACTTAAGATTTAAAATTTAGTTAAATCTGTGTAACTTTTTTAATATGGACAACACCTAGTGGACCTCTACACTATATTTAATACTGAATAGCTAAAGGGACCTTTCAAAAAGGTTTCTCTTTGTAGGCAAAGTCACTAATCCTTCATTACCCATAGGAGAGAACTGCCCCACTGGGCTAAGATTATTTTCTTCCACAATACCTTGAGGCATGTTAGTAATTTACATATTGTTTCAAAATATAAATGAGCATGCAGTTGGGAGTGATGGTCCCTACCAGATCTACTTTTAAGACCTTAAATACCTCTCCAGGCAGGGAGTACATAATGTAGAAAGGAAATTTAAATTAACAGTACACTTTTTGGTCTACTTCTAGACACACCACAGGTACAGGCTTTGGAACTCATCCTCTTTGTGTTACAGCCTAAATCTACTGACATCAAGGCCCATTTATTGAGGCTTTTGAAGAGCAAAAGGCACCATGAGGGTGAATTTGTGAATAAGGCAGGCTACAGTGCTGGTTTGATTTTTTTGGTTATTTTCACATTTTGAGAGATGTCTGCTGGTGGTTTGACTATTTTGAGAATTTATCCCAGGGTCTTTAGATTATGCGGTATGGTCCACATTTTGAGGAGTAAGCCATAACACATGTAGTGCTAGAGTTTTATCAGAAACAAAAAATTCACTGGGTTTAACAGGTAGAAGCAATGTGATCTAAAAGTATGTGTACTTTAAATAGTTTTTGTTCAACAAATGTGGTGCTGCAGTGAAAAGTGACTTAAAATGTTCTGTTTAAAGTTAGATTACTATGGGCAAGTCTACACTACAGCCCAGCTGAGATTGATCCACTGCTGGTCAATTTGGTAGGTCTAGTGAATACCCTCCAAATCAACAGCAAATAGCTCTCTGGTTGACTCCTGTACTTTACCCCTGACAAGAGTAAGGTAAGGTGACTGGAGTTTCTCACATCGACCCCCCGTGGTGTAGACCCCACAGTAACTTGACTTTAGGTACATCAGTTCCAGCTACATTATTCACCATAGTGTAGACAGCCTATGGCATGAAAAATTTCAAACTATAAAACAATGTCACATACACACATCCATTCCAGTGTAGGTGCATGTGTGCTTTGAGCACAGTTTCTGGAATTTTTTCCTCTAGCAATATCAGTGACTTCTAGTGTTGCATACTCAAAGCGCTGATATAAAGAGCCCCACCAACCTTTCAGTTCTTTCTTACCAGCAGTGATGATTGCTGGAAGCCTTTTTTGCTCAGACAGGCCTTAGTGTAAATAGTTAATGTAGTTGGTAGTTTAATAATTTTTAGAATTTATATAGTTTGACACCTCCACCCTTAGCTAGCAGGGTCTGCTTCCCCAGTGCTGGGGCATGCCTCAGTCACCAGGTTTTAAGTCCTGCGTGCCTCCTGTGATAAGTCTGAGAATGCGCTCAAGTTCTCAAGTGCTTGGGGGAAGCTCATAGGAAAAAGACTGCTGCCAAATCTGTAGGGGCTTCAGATCCCAGAACCAAAAAGGAGCAAACAGCAAGACTGCAAATTATCCTCATGGAGGCAGCCTTAAAACCTGCCTCTGAGCTGTGCCGAGACTCAACACTGAGCACTTCAGCCTTGGTGCAGAGCACTCCTCCCATGACTTGGGATTGTCAGCACTGATAGGCACAGGAAGACAAAGAAGGAGCACCATAAATATCAAGAGAAGAGTTGCTCCCTGGTGCCAAAGGCAAAAGGACATGGATAGAATGAGACCCATGTTGGTACTCTTCTCCTCTGGCACAACATCAGGTGCCTGCAATCCTGGTGCTGTTGCAAGCACCACAGACTTCAGCAAAAGGAGCCTCCTCATCAGGGCAGACAGCTTACCAACCAGTTTGTGGTACCATCAGCTCTTGAGGCATTTTCAGCAGCCTGAGACCTTCTTACCCTATTAGTACCAGCATGCCCAGAAGGTCAATACTTAACTCACTGCTGCTTGGTGGCACCAGTAGTGCCATCTCCAAGACTTCACTCAATGCCACGGCCACCATCGTGGGGGGGGGGAAGCCCTGTTGACAGCCTCAAGATCTCCACCCCAGGGTCCATCTCTGGCAACAAGGAGTATGACACAGCCCATGTCTCTGCCTCGCAGCTCAGCTTCCTTGTCAGATTTGGAGGTGGGATCTTATTCTCATCACCACAGAGGAGCTTGCTGCTCCCTGGGCTATTCTTTTTCCACCAGGGCTCAGAGGACAGCAATTCCATGGGGACCAGCAGCTATGCAGTGGCCATTTTGGAACTCTTGGAGGGGTCCCCAACATAGGGGACCTCCTCAACACAATCACACTCTTGTCTGAGCCTAGGGCACCCTTGTACTGTGCTGAGACACCAATGAGCTGGGCTCCAGTACTGAGCCTCAGGAAGAAACCCCACAGGCTCCTGCAGACAGCAAGGAACCAGTGGAGGATCCTCAGCCCATTATAGACACCCTCTCAAGGCAAGGCGTAGTGGCACCAGGGGTCTCCCTGCTACAAGATCGCCACAGGGCGCACTAGGACTTCTCAAAGCAGGTAGCCCAAACTTGGGGGTCCAAGCAAATGTGGTCAGAGACAACACACAGTCTCAGAGATTGTGATCTACAGGCCCCTCTAAAGTGGTTTTACCACATAATGAGGCCATTATGGACCCAATAAAAAGGCCCTGTGGCAAACCCCTGTGTCTCTCCTTCCTACAGCAAAACACAAGTACTTTGTACCCACCAAAGGGTATTAATTCGTTTTGCACCCTCCTGTGGGATCCCTGGGTGTAGTGGCTACCAACAAAAAGAGATTGCCAAGGATAGACTGATCCTACGCTCAAGAAGGAGCCAAAGAAATTGGACCTGTTCAGATGAAAAGCAAATTCCACAGAGGGCCTTTAGCACAACATAGTGATTCAGCAATGCTTGCTGATTTGCTATGAATTCAGTATATGGGAGTCTGTGCTAAAATTTAAAGATCTGCTCCCCCGGACTCTAAGCCTTAGTCAAAGAAGGGAAGACAGTGGCATGATCCTCTCTTCAGGTAGCCCTGGATTCCACAGCAAGACAAATGGCTACAGTGGTAACTATGTGCAGAGCTTATGGTTATAGTCCTTGTGGCTCCCACGTGAGGTGTAACAATACAAGATTGTCCCTTTGAAGGATCATTGTTCTTTTCCAAGTAAACAGATGCTAGGCTGCATGGTCTCAAGGACTCAACGGCAACCTTGAAATCCCTGGGGCTGTACAAACAAGCACTACAGGTTACTTCTCATAGTCAGATAGGATCAGTAGAGGAGAAAGAGCAAGGACTTGAGGTGCAGACCTTCTCTCCAAATCTTCAACAGGTCCTGCGTAGTTTAGCCCCAGACACACAGGATCTTCAAAGCACTTGTTTTGATGAGACACAAGTTCAGTATAGTAAACCCCTCTACACTGGATTCAGCTACCCCCTTGTTCTGCAACTGCCTGTCCCACTTCCTGGATGTCTGGACTCAGATTACTTCAGATCAGTGGGTTCTCAGTACAGTAGAACTGGGTTATGCTATCTAACTTCTGTCTACCCCACTCCCCCTCCTTGCCTCTCTTCAGGGGCCCTTCTCACAAGCAGCTGTTGGATCAAGAAGTCAAATCCCTCTTTCGGGTGGGAGCCATGGAAGAGTTTCCATTTCACCTAAAAAAAGGGGGGTTCTAGTCCTCCTACTTCCTAATTCTGAAAGCAAAGGGTGGTTCACTTTAGATCTGTGTCATCTCAATTGCTAGCTCAAGAACTTAAAGTTCCACAGTGTCCTTGGCTTCCATCATTCCCTCACTGGATCCAGAGGACTGGTATGCAACCTTGACCTAAAGAACATTTACTTCCATATTAGATATTCCAAGGCCACAGACATTTAATATTTGTAGTGAATCAAGGTCAATACCAGTTTGCGGTGCTCCCATTTGATGTCAGCCACCTGAGAGTTTTCACCAAATGCATGACAATAGTAGCAGCTTCTCTCAGAAGAAAGCCCACATTTTTCCCTACCTTGATGACTGGCTAGTCAAGGGCCAATCCAGAGCTCAGGTGGAAGCAGACATCCAATTTATTCAATTGACCTTCAGTGCATTAGGTCTTCTGCTGAAGGTCCAAAAGATACAGTTCATCAGTGCCATCCTCAATTCTGAGCAAGTGAGCCCTGCTTCCAGACAATCAATTTTCATAGTTACATCCCTGATAAGGTCACTCTAGGCTCATCTGATCACGACAGTGTGAAAGTGTTTGAGCCTCTTGGGCCATATGGCATCATGCACATATATATATTGCAACATATGAGGCTACATCTCAGACTTCTCCAAGCCTAGCTAGCCACAGTATACTCCCCCTGTCATCATCTGGACTCAGTGCTCATGGTGCCTGCTGAGGTCCTCAGCTCACTGACCTGGTGGCTGAATCACCACATGGTATGTGCAGGGGTACCTTTCTCAAGGCACCACTCATTCTCTGTAGCATCTAACGCATCAGCGCTCGACTGAGGAGCCCATCTAGTGTCCCTCAGGACGCAGGGCCCCTGGTCCCAAGAGCTCTCTGTTTACATCAATGTCAGGGAGCTCAGGGCAGTTTGTCTAGCCTGCCAGGCACTTTTGCCTCACATTACAAGCAAGACTGTTCTGGTTCTAATGGACAATACGACAGCCAGGGTCTACATAGGCAGGACAGCATGTGTTGTTCCCTTCAGGAAGCAGTCCACCTGCGGGAGCTCTGCATTGCTCATTCCATCAGCTTTAAAGCATCCTACCTGCAGGGAACACAGAACCAGCTGGCAGAACACCTCAGCATGTTTTTCTCCTCTCACAAGTGTTCTCTCTGACTGGACTTTATGAGGGACAACGTCCAATGGTGAGGGACTCCCCTTATAGACCTGTTTGCCACCTGCAACAGGAAATATGAGTTCTGCTCTCTACAAGTTCAGAGCCTGAGGTCCCTCACCATGGACAAGACACCTGTATTACACATTTCCTCCTACCCTACTAATTCACAAGGTTCTGATGAAGAAAATCAAGCAAGATCATTCTCATAGGCCCAGTGTGACTCAGGCATCATTGGCTCCCTCCACCCCTGTGGTCCTAGTGAAGGCACTGCTAAGGCTTCTGCTGCAGCTGGATCTGGTCAGCGTTCTACCCAAACCTCAACTCTCTTAATCTGATGGCCTGGAAGGTCCATGGCTGAATCCGAAGGACCAAGCTTGCTGGGAGCAGGCCCGTGAGATCCTACTGGGCAGTAGAAAGCCCTCCACCAGGGCCACAGCCTTGCAAAATAGAAGCACTTCTCCACCTGGTGCTCTCAACAGCAAATTTCACCCTTGCAGTCCTCTCTGCAGCTCATTTTAGAGTACCTCCTACTGCTGAAACAAGATCTAGCTGTCTCTTCAGTCAGGGTTCACTTAGCAGCCATCTGTTTTCCATCCCAAGGTTGACAACTAATCAGTTTTTTCATGAGATGGTGATCCATTTTCTTAAAGGCCTGAAGAGGGTGTACCCCAGGTTACAGATCCAGTCCCTCCCTGGGACTGGAATCTCATCCTGTCAAAGCTTACAGGGTCCATTTGAGCCCCTAGCAAAGTGTTTGTTGTTAACCTTATCTGGAAAGTGGCCATCACTTCAGCCAGAAGATTCTCAGAGATCCAGGCCCTCACATCTGAGCCTCCATATACAGTCTTCAAGGACAAAGCTCAGTTATGATGGTGGTCTCAATTTTAGTGCAAACAAGCAATCTTCCTACTGCTGTTCTACCGTAAGTCACGTGAGCAGAGAGGAACAGAGCCTTCACTCTTTAGCTGTTAGGAGGGCCCTGGCTTTCTACATACATAGGATGAAACCATTCTGCAAATCTACTCAACTGTTAACAGCAGAAAGAATAAGGGTCTCCCCTTCTCCGGGCAGAGACTCATCTTGGATTAGGTTCTTGCATCCAGGTGTTTTATGAACTCATAGGCATGTTGCCCCCCCGTCCGCTAATCTGATGGCTCACTCCACAAGGTCTCAAGCCTCCTCCACTGCTTTCCTAGCACAAATCCCAATTCAGGACAGCTGCAGGGTAGCAACCTGGTTGTCAGTTCATGTTTGCAATGCACTATGCCATTACCCAGCAGACTAGAGCAGATGCTGGCTTTGGCTGTGCAGTATTGCAGTCAGCCTGCCCTTGAACTCTGAATCCACCTCCTGTACAACTGCTTGTGAGTTACCTACATTGGATTAGACATGTACAAGCAATCAAAGAAGGGGAGGAAGTTACTAACCTTCCCATAACTGTTATTCTTTGAGCTATGTTGCACGTGTCCATTCCAAAACCCTCCCTCCATTTCCACCTTATTGGAATGGACACGTGCAACATAGCTCAAAGGGGAGCTGGTAACTCACAAGCAGTTGTACAAGCTTGTGAGTTACCTACATTGGAATGAACATGTACAATCAAAGAGTCCTTTATACCAGCGCTGAGCGCAGGACACCAGAGGTGCTGGAGATAACCCAATGGATACCACTAGGGGAAAAAATTCCAGCAAGTGTGCTTGGGATGTGCACACTCCTACATTGGAATGGACAGTGCAGCACATTTAGAAGAACAGTTACAGAAAGGTTAGTAACTTAGTTTTAAGACACCTAAGAGAAATAACTCCTGCAGAGTTCCCAGATTTGCCAAAAACCTATCCTAGGGAAACACAATCCTCTTTTTCAGACTCAAATGGAGACAAAAAGTTTGGATCCCATCTGAATTACAGAAACCATTTTAGAAAAGAGCAGCCCCTTATGTGTCACAAGTTGACTAGGTCATCCTTCTGGTTATTAAGCAGCATTTTAAATGGCTTTTTGTATCAGCCACCTATGTCATGGAATACTCAATACGTTTAAAATATGGTTGATGTAGCTTGTGGAAGTTTATGCACTGCTAGTACCTACCATATTCTAGACTTGTCAGGACTGATTACTGAAAATATTGACAGAGGGCACACCTATTTAATACACACCAACCAGATTTTTGCTTCTGCATGCTTGGCTCTGGTCTTTCATTAACAATTCAACACTTTGATGAAGGTCACTTTCCCTTGCAAGTCATTCTATATTAGTTTGCTCAGACACTCAGCAAGAACATGGATTGTCTCCCACCCTTGCTTTGCCCACCTCAGTAACTTCTCAAACATAAAATAGCCAAATACCACATCATGATTCAAGGCAGAAGTGAAAAACAGATAAATTACTAACTACTACAAGATGGAAAGGTAATATCTTGTGTGTTACCTTAGCAATTCTCTTAGCTTCTTTGGCATGGTTTACCCATCATTAAGACTACGAGCACGTTACGGAAATTGCTGAAGTCATGGATTCCATGACATTTTGACACTGAGGCCCCATAGCAGCCCAGCCACCATGGCAGCAGAGGGACTCCTGCAACTCCTAACCACCCCAGGCAGTGGCACTCTCCCCCAGCCCTGCAATACAACGGGGAATCCCACTGAGCTCCCCAGCCCATGGACAGGAGGGGACTCTGCAGTCTCCAATTAGAATAATAGACTATCAGGGTTGGAAGGGACTTCAGGAAATCATCTACTCCAACTCCCTGCTCAAAGCAGGACCAATTCCCCAACAGATTTTTGCCCCAAATCCCTAAATGGCCCCCTCTAGGACTGAACTCACAAACCTGTGTTTAGCAGGCTACTGCTCAAACCACTGAGCTATCCCTCCCCCAATTGCTTCAGGGGAACCACGCCCCCGAGCCCCAGAATCGGGTATCTCCCAGCCACCACATGCAGCAAAGCAGGGTGCTGGACCTTCCTTGCCCCATGTGGTCAGAGATGTTTTTAATAAGAGTTAGTGACAGGTCACAGCTTCCATGAATTTTGTTCATTGCCTGTGACCTGTCCCTTTTACTAAAAATATCCATGACAAAATCATAGCCTTAATAGTCATTTGTATGTATGTGTGAGATATGAGAGCTCTCACACAGATACACATACACACACTCCTACTTCACAGGAGTTTTTTGAGGCTTAATATTTGTGAAGCCTTTTGAGATTCTCATATGAGAAGTACATTATACATTAGAGAAACCAAATTAAAAACTACATTCTGGAAATTAGCTAATACTGCATTCACATTTGGGTCACAGGAAGTTGTAAAAGTATTCAACACTTGTGATTTATCTTCAGTCATAGGAAATAAAAGCATTGAAACCAGACAGAACACTAGATGTTGAATTTTAGATCATAATTTTCATGAATGATAGAATATTTATCCAGAGTTCCATGTTTTTACTCATCACATTGCCTAGAAAGGTCAAATTACTCTATATATCTGTACACACACGTACTGTGAGTAGGATGAGTAGTGGAAATAATGTACTACGGACATTTTAGCATGGGGGTTGGGGGGGGAGAAATGGCTCAAGTCCCATTTTGTTCTATGTATCAGTAACCAAAGAAAGCAACATTCCATTTAAAAAAAACTACAGTGCAGCCCTGAGTGCTATTAAATAGAGATGGTTACAAAAAAATTCAGGACTTTTGATCAAGATAGAACAAATGAAAAGTACTTCAAAACATTATGGCACACAAATTTAGAAAGGAATATGATCTTAAAGAGGTCATGCATCAAACAAATTTGAGGGAAAGGATCTGGTGAGTGTGATGCATAAAACAAAAACCTCAATAAAACACAGTGTAACACACAACAGCAGTTGTTCTTGTATTATAAAGAACCTGCTGATGTCATATTTCGAACAATGTCCCCAATGCTACTTCTCTTACATTAGAGGTGAGGAGATAAATCTGTGGTCCTTCATGTCCAGTCACCCACAGAAGAGAGTTTAAACAAATTAAAGTAACTGCCTCACAAACACTTTGGTGAATAGTCTTTCAGCCTAAAAGGAAACCAGACTTCTTGTGCTCATGGTTTTGGCTAGTATATTACCAGTTACATCACCTTGTGAAGAGTGACATGGAGTCAATAATGTTGGACTCCTTTAACATTCAGAAGCCAAGAAAGCTCATGCAGCCACAGAGCCACATAGCATTTTCTGTTTCTTATAGTTTGTCACTACGTTAAACTAATCGAATCCAGACACACTGCACTCCAGTCAGTAAGCTGTATATTTACTTACCTACCAGCAGGACTAATATTCCTAGACTTCTGATAATGTAGAACAGCAGACAACTGTTACAACTGCTGCTACTCTCCAATGAATTATCTAGCTCTTGCCACATATTCAGAAAACTTTTGAGGCCCTAGGAAGTTTTCATGAAGATTTTCTCATGAAATATTATGTCACTAAATTTGGCCAAGTGTTCCCAGGTGAGCTCAGCTATGCAGTAGGCACATGAGTGACCACCTTACGGTGGGGGAAAACAAACATCTCCTTTAGCCCATCAACCAGCTAAAAACTTATCTAGGACTTCACCATAACAAATGTCCCTTTCTCCAAATTTAATTAAAACTAATAAAATATCAAAATTTAAGGTAATATTGACACGGAACAAAGTCCTTTAATGACTAAGATGTACTGTAAAAGACTGAAAGCTAAAAAAAAAGTCAGTTTCCTTTGCCCTGTGTCTGAACACAGATCAGGCAACTTTACACTAGAATTTTTAATCAGATTGGTCAAAAACATTATACAAAATTAGTTTTGCATGGTGGGACAAGTTTTCAGTGGCACATTTTGGAATCTCATCACAAAGTTGTGGGGAACCAAAATAGCTGTATGCCTTCTCCCCGCTGTTTTCTCCCTGCCTCTCACACACAAAAAAGAGGATCTTTAGCAAGACTCTCTTATGCTTTACCAAAGTGCCATGCAGAAATAGTGACTAGAAAACAACTTGTCATTTTTATTTGGCAGTCAGGCAGAATCAGTGAGAAAAGCACTTCAATGCAGAAGCTTGGCACTAGAAATCCTGGCTCAGCTGCTGGAGCTAGTCCCCTCTCAGACTTGAGATCAGTTAAAGCAGCTGCTCATAGCTAGCAAAGATAGCTGGTTAGCAGTTTGAGCCCCAATTCAAAAATTGTAGCCAGACCCCATGCTCATGCTGAGCTGGTTACAGAATTAAGAACCAACTAATCTATGCTTCATGTTTGTGCAAACAAAAACAAAAAACTTGACAGTTTTCAAATTATAATGCATTTTGAGAAACGTGTGTGTGTGTGTGTTTCCAATACCTGCTTCTGATGAGGTTTAAAGCAAGCATCATCCTCTTCATTAAGTCCTCACAAATGTGTTTATGAATGCAATTAATTTTGGTATGGAAGGAGCACTATCAGCTTGAGACTTAGTGAATTCAGAAAACATTCATACCTATTTTTATGTAGGTACCAATCTGGGTCTCTATTTCTATGTATGTTACACTTAATTTTTTCCCCTCCTATTGCTCTGTAAAAAGCATACACAAATATGGTAACTGACTAGCTAAACAAGGGAAGAGTGAAACAGACTGTAAGTACTGACAAATGCACAAAGTGACAAACTGGAAAAGAAAAAACAGGTTTTAGTAATAGCAATTGTGAGAAATGTATAGAATAGCAGGTAATATTTTCAGACAGAAGTTTGATTTAAAATTGGTAGTGTCATTTAAGAGATGACTTGTGTAATTTGAAGTGCTAATGTCATCCTATTATCACAGTCTAGCAACAATAGCAATTTCCCGTCTTTTAGATTTGTAGTGTTTACAGGGACATTCAGGTAAAAGTAAAACAAGGAAATGTAATTATTAAAATAGTTTCTACTTTCACTGTTCTTTACTTTTTGCATTTCTCAGCTTAGACAATGGAAGTATTTTAGTCAATTTCACTTTCAGGTGCTTTGTAATGTGCAGGATGCACACAGGATAGGATAACGTTTATTTTTAAAACAGTCTTCATTCTAAATAAGTTCCTGGTAAGGTACTGATCTGAAGACTTGTAAAAAGTTTTTTTTACATAACCTAAGTTTTGAGTGAAGCTGGACTTAACCATGCTTCTTTTAAAAACCACAACAGTAACAGGCCTGTACAACCCCCTTTTAACAAAAACAAACTTGAATTTTAAAACAAAGTAGTATACTTTAAAATGCCCTGTTATTGGAGTGTTTATAAACCAGAAGTGTTAAGCAGCACAGGTTTCTAATTTCTTCTTAAATTCAACTACTCTGTGAATTTTGGAACAGATCTGCACAAGCAGGTGTGGAACTATAAGAGCTCATACTCTCAGTTCTTTCCAACTATTTCAGCAGAGAAAGATCCCATGAACACAACTGCAAGTAGTACAATACTTTAGATAGTAAACAGTTGCCTTTAACATGCTGATAGGAACTGTGTGTATTATGTTCATTTATATCATATTCCATAAAAACTGCATTATTGCTGTAGAACATTTCAAGTTTAACACCCAGTACAACCAAACCAGCCTTTTATATATGCACTTGCCCATCTTCAATATCATTAATATGTAATATTGACGTTTGTTTTGTTTCCTTTAACAACCAAATTTAAAGCTGTGAAAACGTTAACATTTTTGTTTTGAAAACTTATTTTGCACAATATCGTTAAGTCATCACATGCATTTTACTTTAGCTTTCAGATCATATTGCTAAAAAACTGCACCAATATCAGAACAGTGCAAATCATATTTAATTTTAAAAGTTATAATGGCTTGAGTTCATAATTATTAAAAAGAACACTGTCAAGGATCTGGTAGTTTTGCTTACTCACCATTGCTTACATTCCATTCAAACAAAACCTTCCCTTGTCAATTTTAACATTTTCCAATATTTTCTCTCTGTACTTTAATTAGAGCTGAAATGGATGGATATTTGTCCACAATTTCAACTTACATAGTGCCTTAGTGTCATATCTTCTTTGCCCACCAGCACCAATTGTTAACACAATTCTGAAAATAGGTTCAGTTTTTCCAACCGGGGGGGGGGGGGGGGGGGGGGGAGGGAAGAAAGGAGTAGCACTTGTGAGACCACAAAAGCATTTTTCAATTTTTCAGCAATGGAGAGATAAAAGTGATTTAGAAATTGGAGGATTTCACCTCTTCCCCAGCCCCCAATTCATTAAACCCAATTTATGATTTACTATAATAGTGATACAAACACCCTGACAGTGTTCCTTATAAAACCATATATGACAGTAAAAGTGCCAGTAGGCATGGCAACCTCTTTTGAAGGGAGCATTAACTCCTTGACACTGGGAATTGCCAGCACCAAGGATTACATTGAAATTCAAAATTATACTTAAGGGTACATGTATTTAGCAAACCCACTTTCCATAAGCCTAATATTTTATCAATATGTTTAAAGTGTTAAACGCTGATTCATCATCATACTTTTACGCTCAAATCTGAGGGAAAAGAAAGAAGGACTTTCTTTAGCCTGGGCAGTTTACGAAACTGACAGCAAACGCCTCATTAAGCATTGACTACTCAATTTACCATCATCCACTTATGTTTAAAGGTTCATAACTGGCAAGGCACATTTACATATTCCAATGAATACTTGACAATTTTAAATTACACTTCATGTCCCAGCTATCCCAGTAATTGACATACAACATACTAAAATGGTTTATTAAGGTAACAAAAAATTCAATTAATGTGAAACATACAGGCTATTGGCAACCACTATTCTAAAAATTATGTAAATACAAGTAAACATACTGAAATGTGTGCGATTCTAAGTTTTTAAACCAGAAGATCTCTGTACTAACACACATTTATATTAATGACACATAAAAAAAATAAAAACTTTATTACAAAAATAAGTTACACTCGCCTCCAGCTTACAGTATAAAACAATTTTATTTGCAGGAATGCAAAATGATTGT